>NC_088201.1:220644474-221365321 GCF_037126465.1 Ornithodoros turicata
ACGTATTGTGCTTGGCACATGCCGCACTGAATGACATAAATGACGTTAGATGAAATACAGTCGAAGTCGCAATTAATTTTGACCGAAAAATCGGAATTAATGCTTTTAAGTACTTGGGTGCTTTGGATTAATTTGCATATTTTGTACCTTATGCAAATTAATGCAAAGCACCCAAGTACTTAAAGCCAAACCTCCCGGTCTCTCGCCATTTCAAACAACCAGGTCATTCACTAAATAATGTGGCACTTTTCATTCTTCAGTCAAATTTTAGCTCAGATCGGTGCAGGGAACAACGCGACTCTTATCTCATTTACAAATTCCAATCAACCATTAACGAAGATCTGGGAGCACTTTCAACGGTAAGAAATCTGGCCGCCTAGATGAGCCACACTTCCCAAGCAGCACAATGTACTGAAAGTCCAGTGCAATAGGGGTGGACGGGTAGGTGGAATACCTTGAAGACACTCTTGAAACTAAGGAACAGTGATAAGACACATACCGTCCACCCCTATTGCACTGAACTTTCAGTACATTGTGCTGCTTGGGTTGCTTCCTTTTCGTTTCTTTTCTGTTTTCTTTTCTCTCTTTTTTTCTCAGCAAAGTTCGAAGCAGCGCTCACCCTGCCCAGGAATTTTCCCCAAAGCGGACAGTGCGTAAGTGGAGTAAGCAAGTAAGCGGAAAGTGACCTACGGCGAATGACATCATCACCCGGACTTGACCTTCTGGAATATTCCCGAATCTGACAAACTGACATACGCCTCTGACGTGCCCGTACCGATTATGACGTCATGTACCAAACCTATTTAAGTAACCTGTAACCACCTACGCATCTTTTGTCCTGACGAAGACAGTGCCACTGTCGAAACGTCGTCCCCATGCCCATTTTACTTTTTAACGTCTCCCTATATTTCATTTCATTTATTATTATACCACAAGTTGTACAGGGGCAACCAAAAAGCAGCAACATGTGCTGCTTGATATAATAAACTAGTGTTTGTAACTTCTCTAAAATCTGTTTCCGCGTCTTTTTTGAACTTCTGTAAAACTTCGTGGACGTTTGATAATCCTCTTACCTGTTCAACGTGCAGCCAAAGAGCCTCTGCTAATTTTCTTCACTTCATACTTTACTGGCTTCGCACTGGGCTTTCAGAGGTGAGTTTCTCACCCTGACGGGAGAGCATCACGTTCCACGTGACCTTCCGACGCAACTCGCTCAAACGTCGCCCACCTACGCATTGCTGATGAAGGCCCAATAAGGCCGAAACAGCTGTCCAATGCTGGTGTGGCGACGTTTGGGACTCATATATATATATATATATATACACTCTTAAAAAAGTGTGTACTTTGGGAGTAGAAAGGGTGTAACGGCTTCCGGTACTCCCTTCGGAGTTAAGTAACTCCTTTTTGATGGTTGCTACGCCCCTGTCGACATACATGGGGTTTAAGTACACCCGATGATGATGAAAATGATGATAACAACATTTCACGCATTCCATCATCCAGTGCCCTATACAATACGCCAGTAGCATTTAAAAACATAGCTGACTGTCCCCGTCTATAGTTGCATCTTTATGTTCTGCCTGGGTCAAATGCAATAACTAGGACGATGAAGAAAGGGCACGACGGCGGCTTGCCATGGATTGGTGCTGCGTATAGAGGCACATTAGGGTGCAGAAACTGCATGGTGTTGATTCAAGCGCTCTGGACTCCAGTTTGCGTCAGCTCATTAATTGGTACTGGGAGCCACTACGCAAGAGTATTACGTTGGAAATTACGCACCGCAATTCTGGGCAAAGAATGCATATTGCATCAAATGTTTAAGATCAGATGAATTTGATTAAGGGATATTTGGGCTTGTCATTCTCTTAATTTACTCTGTGGCCACTATTAGATTTTATTGCACAATGAGCTGCATGTTAAATAATGTTCCGTTAGATATTCAACTATATTGGCTATCGCGATACTCGTAGAACCATCGTACATTTGGTTATTGTTCACCTGCAAGTCCCACATTGGTGTCACTTCAATGCCAAAGTTTTTTTTTTTTTTGATTGCGTGTTAGCGCCGCGAAGCAACTATGGCAATGAGCAGCGTACAGATATGGACTGACAGAGAGAGGACAGCAGGAAGTAGTGGGGGACAGGGGGCTTAGTATGCGTCCTGGGTCGACTTCAGGGGGAACGGTGCCGAAATCTGGACGTCTGGAAAATCTTCGGAAAGCCCAGGGAAAACCTCAGACAGCACAGCCGGCGGTAGGATTCGAACCCACCACCTCCCAGTCTACAGCACGACCTTGGTTACCACCAACGAGCGGACGCCTTAGCCCACTCGGCCATGCCGCTGGAACTGCCAAAGTATAAGTCGAGCATATGATATGACGCCTCTTGTCCAGGGAAACTGACTCTCAAGACTCCGCTTGGCAACACTTTGTACGCACATTTGTGTCTGCAGAATTCTTCTACGTCGAGGTCATTTAGGGGGATATCAAGTTTTCCTGCTATAACGTACAGTCCACAAATTTGCGAAAATTCTGGCATGTCTCCCTTCTTTGCCACCAAAAACATTGCTAGTCCTGTAGGTAGTACCTCCAATGGTGGCACATGTCACCTCCAAAATGTTATCTTCACCGGAAGCTTCCTGAATGCACGACCGCACAGAAGAGGTAGTCACAACTTTTGCTTTTGAGGTTTCAAGAATGAAAGCTTCCATCGTGACCTATTCCTGGCTCTCACGGGCACTTGAACTACCAATAGTGTGTTCACCAAATAGGCTGTTATAACGGGAGACGTCATTCGAGCTTTCCATGACCTCGCCGCTGGAACATCCTTGCAAAGGAGAAGGCATTGAATCATACTCCGCATTCGAGCCTCTCATTATGTCCGAATGACAGCGGTATCAATGACTTTGACAGGACCTGGTATTCGTGTACGTGCTTTTTCAAATAGAGCCCTTATTCAGCCAAACTTCGCAGACAACGCGGAAGCCTTGCTCGCTACCATGCATCCCTATATGAGTGGCCAACCTTGAAGGAGTTTTCGAAAAACAATGAGCATCTATGACAACGATACGGATTGACTTAGCCATAGCTGACACACTCTGCGCACATAACGTCGCACTATAGGCACTCGTCATAAAATCCCGGCTGGAAGTTGTTAGAAGCAGACGACACCGTAGCAGACGAACTTCGCGCCTCGCGTATCGCGCATGCGCAGTCGTGGAATCTGGGCTGTCTGGTATCTGGCGGCGGAAACGAAAGACGCGCGGCACATGTGCTAACCAGCTTCCTGTTATTGTACCTCCTTTGAGCTTCTGCGTAGTTTTTCTTTAACTTCTTGCTGCTCCTTAACTCATTTGCAAAGGAAAGGAGTGCGTGAAACCTAGGACGTATTTCAAATGGTGAGTCGCTTCTGTTTAAGCCATATTTTTAGCTTGCCACGGTCGTAACCCCCGTAACAGAGCTCGATTGATGGCGCGTCTGTGAAAATAGTTGTGTTCATTTGCCAGTTTTTGTCATTTGCAGGTAAACTGTTGTGAGACAGAAGCAGATAACCGTGGGTTTTGTAAAAAGAGATGCAGCCCCATGCATGTAGTGACGTGTGCCTAACGCAAATGAGCTGTTTTTGTTTTGTATTTCGCAGCGGCCAGCAATGTTTCTCAACTATCATATTCGGATGTAGACCGTATATAGTGTGACAATCATGGCGTACAGAACGTAAGCTATATTGTGCTCATTGTTACAGTTTCATTCATGGATGAAGAGCTAGTTGTGTGCCTGGCAAGCCATGGCGGCTCCACGAAAAAGATAGTAGTGTGCGGCAGGCGAAAGTTGAATGATGTGATTGCTTCCCTGAGGGAATCAGCTTTTGCTGGATTGGTGACAGATGCTCTGCTAGTTCAGGTGAATTTTCCAATTTTCCGCAACTGATGCAATGCCAAATTCATTTTGTCCTCTTTTTGTTCTTGTAGTATCGTAATGTTTTAATGATATATAGCCATTCACTAAAAGGTAGACGCATAAGTCTGTAATTCGTTGCTCGGTGTCACAACTATAAGTATGTAATATTTTCTTCACACTATATGAGGCAGCGATTTGGGTATCCCGTGCATGACGGTGCAGGCATTAGGAAACAGAACAAGACGCTTCTGTCACTGGAGGAGGGTTAATGCTAGCGCTGCAGCATGCGACCGAATAAACAGTTTTGCCACATTGTCATGGAATTACGCTGTACAAGTTATATGTTTGACCTTCACAGGTATTCGACACAGAGTTGAACACATACATTGATATGAATGAAACAACAGTGCTCCTGCAACACTCTGAACTGAAGCTCCAAATTGTAAAGCAAAACACCGTGCCAGCACAAACGGAGGGTGACAAAGATGCAGGATATATGCTGTCTGCTTCAACAAGGTGTTCATTTATTTATTTATATAATGTGTCGATTGTCGCACAATTCCATAGTTTAATGGCGTGTGGAAAGCAGGTAAAGGAAAGACTTGCTATGGGAAAAGGACGGTTCACATTTCTGAGCGTTATCCAAGCCTTGTCTAATGTGAAGCGCTTGGCCTACATAAGGAAGAGTAAGAGGCAACGAGTGAAAAAGTTTATAAAACAGATGAAGTCTTTGGAGATTACAGTGGTGATCAATGGCTACAGGTCGAGAGCAGTCACAGAGGCGGAGAGTGGTGACACTACTGGGGCAGAAGTAATCAGATAAGATAAATCCAGCAGTACGACTTTGTATCGATTCAATTACGTTTCAAAAGAAAGATTGATGAAGGTGCCAAACACAGCTTGCCCATCTCATTGGGGTGGATGAAAGTAAGTGAGGTATGCCAATCATTTAACAATAAGCTCAGGCAGTGGTCTGAGTCACTAATGATTTGGTTGATATGAATGTGCCATTGGCAAGTGGACATGATATGGAGACCAGAACAGGAGAGCGCGTGACTAAGGTGCAGCAGAGCCTATAAGGGTGCAAAGATTGGTGTATGCCGGCGTGGAGGAATGGAACAGTTAGATAAGTGTAGGGGCAGCAAACATGTGGAGCACCATGAGTCGATAAGACTGGGGTCTGATCGGAGGACCATTTGGTCTTCGGGAGGTGATATGCTTATAAACATCGCAGTCATTGGCGCTTAGCCGGACTGCAGATGAGAGATCAGTGAAGAGGTCATTAATGTAGAATAGGAATAGTAGGGGACCTAATACAGAGCCTTAATTGACCTGTGACGTAATGTCAGAAAGAAATCAGATTTGATGAATTGGCAATATACAACATCAAAATCGTAACTTATGCTGCGGTTGCCTCCTGAATTTTTTAGCACTTTACCAAGTTCAGCAGCACATGAACCTGGACCAAACATGTTGACAAGAGTGTACGGGCTTCCACCAACTCCTGTAGACATTGCTGAAGCTGTAAAAGGAGTTAAACGAGGAGACGTGTCAGAGCATCTCAGGCGCAGAATTGTGGATTGGATGTGCCATGACATGGCCTCATGCACGCTGTAAGTGTTCCATGTCTTCCAAACTACATTGTGCTGTGCATTCAAGGCAATGTGGAAAATATATTTGATGAGTGTAGCAATATTTGACATTTACCAAGAGGCATGTCAACAACCATAGTATTGAGGATGGAACAGGTCACACTTAACTGACACAGTTAAATACACTCCAGCTTTCCTGGAGCACCATTAGAAATCAGCATCAGATTGAATGTAGCGAAGGGAGTGAAGAGAGCATGTCTATTCTTTCTAAGTATTAAAAGGTTCGGGCACTGTAAACGCAAAATAGTCTCTTTTTTTTTTTACTATAGTGCATATAGTAACTGATTCGTTTGATAGGATAAACTGGAAAAGAGAAAAAAAAAAGTGTATAAGTGAAGGAAACAAACACACTTCGAATCCCTTCTCAGCCTTACCTTCATAGTGTTACATGTATAAGCGCTGGCTTAACTGCTTCGTAACAGTAATTATTGACTTTGACTTCCAGGTATGGGGGCAAAATGTGCTAGCCTGCAGCACAACAGCTTGTAAGACGTTATCCCCAACTCAGAGACACTGCACTTCACGGTTGTAGGTAGGTAGACTCTTATATGCCACAACCCATAGTCACCTAACATATGTAATTTTCAGAAAGTACACTCTAAGAAAAAAAGGAGTCAACCTGAACCCTTTGAGGGTTTTTGCGGCTTGTCCGTAGAGGGCACCTATTGGGGGTGCTAACTTGAACCCATTGAAGGACCCTTTAAAGGTTCAAACGTGAACCTTTTAAAGGGCCCTTCAATGGGTTCGAGTTTCAACCTTTTCAGGTGTCCTTCATTAACCATTTAGTGGTTCACAACTGAAGCCATAAAGGGTTCGTGTTTTACGTTGTAGCCATGTGCAGCCTGGAACCCTCAGAAGGTGCTCCCTACGGACAAACTTACAGAACCCTGAAATGGTTACACACAGAACTATCTCGGATTTGACTCCTTGATGGTTAAGTCATACTGAACGAGTTCAAAATATATATTTGCTGTTTCCGAATATTTATTGTACTGATGATTAGGAGCTGGATATACACTGGCACATCAAAAGAAGCATGATCGATAACTCTCATGTACCAAACGATGTCAATGTTTCAAAGTAATGAAGTGACTAATGTTGACAAAGAAACAAGAAAGCGTTTAATCGCCAACAATTCTGGGGAGGGATATATTTATCAGAGGGAAAAAAAGAAATAAAAGGGGAGAAGTCTGCAAAACGGAATGTGGGCTTGCATTCCGGAAGTATATACTCAGCGAATAAATGAAAAAATAAATACTTAAGGATGAAAAAGATGAACGGTTGAGATAATGTGTATGAGGGTGGTGATGTACACTCACGAATGATATGATACAGGACTTGAGGTCATAAGCTGTATCATATGTATGGAAAACTGAGTGCAAACACAACATAATGTACAAACACAAAAAGGGTAGATGAAATGTAGATGAAACAAGGTGCTAGCATTTTGCAGTGTACAAATAATGACAAAATGATAACTTAACACATGTATTAGGCTAGAAGATGCACACATATATGTCAAAGTACTGCCAAGTAGCATACCAGTCTTATCACCCAATCACCGAGAACAGTGGCCAAAAGTAATTTAAACTGCGCCGACAAAGATAATGGCAATGCACTCATGGAAACACAAACAAACTGAAGTCAATGCTGAATATGTTGTGGCATAAATTTCCTATGATAGAAGTGCACTGCAATGCAAGAAGTTCGTATGGGTTTGGATATGGACTGCATCAAAAACATGCTGTAATGTATGATTATGATGTGATGTAATGTATGATGTAATACACATTTCACAAATTGTGCAAAACTCTGTTGTCATGGAACATTTGTACCCTGGACTATGGTTTATCTTGAACACTGACAAAAACTACTAAAAGATACAGGAACACCTACTTTTTTCAATCATCTTATGTACAGTGACAGGATGGTTAAGTAGCAAGTGAGCTGGTAATAAGTATCCATGACAGCGAAACCCCAAGACGAGGGACAAGAAGGGACATACACAAACAACATATCCGACACAGCTGAAGGGTTTATTCAAACACAACATAGTTAAACCCCAGAGACAGAAAGCGAAGCACAACGGGAAAGTGACCAGCTTCCTAAAGGCCACAGGGAAGGTCACTGAGGGATTGCTGACACAGGTTTTCGCCAATCAAATTTGCATATCAGATTGCTCTTTGATGCAGTTTTTGTTGCACTGGCCAGCCAAAGCGATGTTTGAATGACCAGCTATAAGTGAGCATTCATTCAAAGTAAAAAATAATGCTAATTCTTCAAAAAATTTGAAACATTTGGAAATCTGCAATGGTAGCTGTCCATTGTGGAATGATACTGTTGTGATGACCAAAGAGGGTAACCGACAAAAGGTGATTGTTAAGGAAACGCTCTCCATACTGGGTTGTGGAAACTGTGTCAGAGATCCCTCAGTCACCTTTTTTCTGGTCTTGAGGAAGCTGGTCACTTTAGTGTTGTGAGTCACTTTGTGACTCTGTGGGTTGAGTATCTTTTGTGGGAATGAAACCTTCAGCTGTGTTTGAGACATTGTGTGTGTATGTCATTCGTCACAAGGTTTTGCTATCGTAGACTCTTATTTTCGTTTGGTTAGATGTGTTGCATGAACAAAAATTCCAAGCTTGTCTTGCAGTCGGTCCACCTGATTTCTCACAGCTGATTACTACATAGCCAACAAAAATCATGTATAATAATTTTAGAGGCAAACTTCACATACGTTGCTCAAGCGAGAAAGCTCTGACCCTCTAGTTATCCCATTATACAAGCACAGTCACGTCGTCTCACACGTTTCCATGGCATAATATTGTATACTTGAAATCTCTGCACAAGGATGTGATACTGGCTAGGCTTTAAGCTCAGAAATGTAAACTCGAAATGCTGAGATATGTGCTTACAAGGACGCTTTACATGAAACAAAAACGCAGCAATGTAGTTCAGGAAGTCGTCACTGATTCTTCTTAGTTCCGAAGCAGAGCTTCACCATTGATACGGACGGAGTAGGCACTGTCGCTAACATTTTGCCACTTCCCACAATTTACGGCCACCGTGGCTATTGGGGTCTGAAAAAAAGTTGTGCAGAAACAAGCTATTAAGTGTGTACAAAAATGTGTACCGTCAGTACCAAGCAGCAGGGTAAGTAACGCTAAGCGCCAAGATTTATTTGCGGTATGATTATGTACACAACACACAATATGTACTGGATTTAAAAGCACATGTTCTATTTTGTCACTAAAAACTATAAAGGAGCATGTACCCAGTTTTGTGCTCAGCGATTTTACGATCTTACATCAACACCCGAACACATAACACTGCTCTAAGTAAATAAGGTTTTGTTACGTAACCTTTTAACCATAACAAACCTCTGAGGTACAAAGAGGCACTGTACAAGCTGTAACAAATGTACGCACGTGACTTCCTTGTGATTACCGATCTCCTTCGATATCAGTATGTGCGCTACGGCACACGATACCACATGAGAAATCGATGCGATTAGTACACGACTTCGGTCGTTGCATCTTAACAACCTGCACACTATTCACTATCCACTCCACACATCCACACTCAAGCCCTCGCATAAAATTCTAATTCACTTTAAGCAAGCGGATATCAAAATCGCATACCTTCAAACATGGCGGCGGTGGTTTCCGCGTTCCAGTTCACTAGTCACTGTCACGCTTTGCTCTGATTCCACGATTTGATATTTCCACGGCATATTACTCATGCGCAACACCTTGCAAATGATAAGAACGCATCCGTTGTAACAGCGAGTCTGGGTATTCACAGCCGTAACTCACCTGAGAAGCAAGCAAGAACACGAAGGACGTCCAACTTTCCCTAGGCCGATGCGTCTGTCGACGCTGCCACATCCGTGATTGTTCTCACTCGGAGAGTTTCGGTTTGCATTTCGTGTCGTATATGAAGGCAAAAATCGAAACGTTGCTTGTTGTCAGATTACATAGACGTCTAGTTCCAATGAATACTCAAATCTTATCAGCACCTCACTAGCATTGAAACCGACGAGCCGCCATATTGCATCGCAAATTGTGGAACCCTCTAACATGTAGATACACCCTTTTCGCTCGGGTTCGTTCGAGAACCTCCTTGACTGGCGAATTGCACCCCTTTTTAAGTTACAATTGCTATCGAAGCTGCTCAGGCACCTTTTTTTGCCGTGGAAAAGGTGCATCGTAGTTTTCGAGGAGGAAAAAGGTTCAAAATCTTCGCTCGGAACTTTTTTTTCTGAGAGTGTAGAAGTAGTGGAAACTTGTGTCTATTCATGGAGGCAGCTTGATTTCCTGTAATCATTCTAGCATCACTCCCATGTTTAGGAGTTTGCATAATTACGCAGCAACTAGCTTCGTTGTGTTACGCGTATAACTTTGTAATAGTTTGATTTAATTTAATAATTTAATTTATTTCAGTGTTCCTGGTGCATGTCACTATGCAATAAAGGGAAAAAATGCGGAGAGTGATGAGTGGATTCTCTGAAATAGATGCTGCAAGAGCAAAAGTGATCAAGAAACCAAACGAAGGGACAGCGACCTCCACAAATGCGCAACGCCCGGGGCCTTGAAAACTATAAGGAGAGATCATGTTCAGGTTTGTAAAAAATCATCATCTGAAATGATTAAACAAATATGATTAATTTCATTTCTTGTGGGTTTATTTACATTTCATCAAATTTTAAGATTGAACAGCCCTGTTGACTGGCAATTTTTTTGTGGACGTTCGATGACATCACAATACAGCTACACTTTTGTTTCACTCATATGACATACTGAGTGGCAGCAAGACTGTGCTTGAACCTCGTACACAATCTGCCTCGTCCCAGTCCAATGAAGTAATTTTCCATTTTCCTTTAAGTTCTGCTGTTGTCTTTCCAGTTTATCAGTATCTGCTAAGCTTACTGAAGCGGGATGATCTGAGGGTTATTTCAAAAATGTGGAAAACAAGTGTACTTCGAGCTACTGTTCCTCACTAGGTGCATGCATATTGTTAATGTGTTACTGACAGTGACATGTTGTGTCTGCTTCGCGGGCAGGAATTTGCCTGTACACCACTTTTGCGTCTTTGTGCTACTCGTTGCAGCCGTCAACCCCTGGAATGTTAGGGCTTGGTGAAGACGGTGCAACAATAGGTGTACACGTGACGCTTATGCAGAAGGAGCTGAGAAAGCATGACTACTCAAAAGAAAATGTCAAACTGGCTATAGAGTGCACTTTCAAAGTCAGGCGATCCTGAGTTGAGTCTGGAAACATCTCTGTGTAAGAAATAATTGACAAGTACCCTGCGCTGCAGACTGACACTGAGGTTTGCAGCCCCTAATACAGGAGCATTGCTTTCGTGTGTTTACCTTTTTAAGTACCATCCCAGCAAACCACGAACGTCTAATGGATATCTAGAGGCTGGTACACCGTGGATATTTTGGATATCAAGTAGACATCCGGATATGTCCAGCTAACGTGGAATGGATGTACTATGGATCGTCAGAAGCTCATCCATAACTGTATACATGGATATCTTCTGGATGTAACAGCTGGACATTTGCACATCCAATGAACGTGCTTGTGAGGCATTGCGACGTCTAATATACGTCCTATCGATGTTCCTACTGGATTAACGACAATATATAGACCAGATTGCAAATCTACTTTTTCTACAATTTTGCGCGCATGAACAGCGCAAATGACGTAGCCGTGGCCGTACCCCACCCGACATGGCTTGGGCATTTCTCAGTAGCCTCTATTGGCGTACTGGATGGAACATATACTAAAGTACCAATAGTTGCGGGATGTTTGTTAAGTGTAGTGGGGCCGAAAACGTTTGTAGCGGTGACGAGGATGTGATTCTGCAATTAATTCGTACGTCTGCAATGAGTCAAACTGTCCGCTAACATTTCTGATATTCCTTCCTGACAAATATTGTGTTTGTAATTCATGCTATTGTCTATGATGAGGTTACCTACTGAGTGGAGCTGTCAAACTGGCAGGTTTCCTGAGTTGGTGGAAGAGTGCTACGTAGATACTTTGCAGAGAGCAGGACGCCAACAAATCGAAAAACTTGCTTTTACTTGTTCTCCAATTTCTCACGTCCTTGCAAGATAGATTCGCTTTCTTCTAGCGCTATACGTAAAAATTACTATTGAATTGATAATCGAAACAACGTTTCGTAAACGTACGTCTATATTACCGTATGTTAATCCGGTAGGAACATCGACTGGACGTATATTCGATGTCGCAATGCCTCACAAGCACGTCCACCGGATGTGACAAATGTCCCGCTGTTACATCCAGAGGATATCCATTTATACAGTTATGGATGAGCTTCCGACGATCCATAGTACATCCATTCCACGTTATCTCGACATATCCGGATGTCTACTAGACATCCCAAATGTCATAGACGTTTGGATCTTTCTGGTACGTCTAACAGACGTTTGTGGTTTACTGGGATAATTGAGTGATTAACTTTGGTAAAAAATCAAAATATCACACATCAACAAAAGATGGCAACATGAAAGCTCATTGGGCTTTAGGAATTTTTAACATGATTGTATTTTGCTTTCTGTTGAATTTAGTACAGCTGTGCGAACAGCAAAATTTCCATTGCGAGTAGTTTATGTATATTTCACTACACTGCGAATCGAATCCAAATAATTTCTTGAGATGGCGAATCGAATTGGAATATTCAGAAAAGGCGCAGTTCGAATAATTTGGAATAGCTCTTGCTGAAATATGTGTTGGTATTCTGCTAATTAGATGACGTTCTCTCTGAGCATATCAGACTTTTCAGCGTTCACAACAAACAGTGAGAGGAGGACACCTCTGTGTTGTACATGGTGCACTGCATTAGTGGGATGAACTATATTGAGAGTTAGTCAACATGTTCCACGTAGCCTGCTTTGTGTGCATCTTCTCATTTCAATGTTTACACTGTAAATTTCGTGTGCTTTTTCTAGACACTGCACATATCTTCATCTTTCAGTGAACAAAGCTTTGAATGTCAGGAGCACATTTACTAGAGCATGCAGTGCACAGAGCACCGTGTTCACAATGAGGTCACAGGGATTGTAGGCTTATTGTAAACAGTGTAAATCTGACATGAGAGAACTGATGTTCTGAGGCAGGAACAACATAGAAAGGACAAACACACACATTTTTTCAAACACATATACTTTCATCGTAAATCTTACTTCACCTAACACTGTGGTGTGATGAGGTGAAGGCGACTTTCATAATGGAACCGCACAACAAAACAATGGCGGTAACACGAAGTGGGCTTCATCGAACTCCTGGATGTAATGAGGTGAAGCACACTTGCAGAGTCGCGATAGCCATACTTAGCTTATTATTTGAAAAAATATTCGAAAATTTTGAATACTGAAAATAGGTTGGGAATAACATTCGGATAGCATCAGACATGGAAGTCGTTCTCGAAATTTCGAATATTCGCACAGCGCTAGATTTTAGTATTCATTCTTGAAATCAAGTATAGGTTGTAATCTGTGTTCGTGTTTCACTTCTTTGCTAGTGAGAAATGCAGTGACCATTAACAGCCCTGTGCGCATTACAGATTCACAACGAGTTTCAAAGACTCACAAATGTGGATGCTGACGCAGCACTACTACGGTTCATCACGGCGTCTGGACACAAAATTATTCACATGCAATACAACAAGAAGTCTGCCAGAACGGAAATAAAGCGCATGAAAGAACACATGGACACACTTCAAGGAGAGCAACAGAAGTGTATGTGACCCGCAGTACATCTTCATATCTAGGTCTGGCAATAAGGACGGGTCAGTAGGGGATGGAGCCTAGGGCCAAGAGGGCCAAGGGCTCTTCAGGTGTCCCTATGAACAAAGGGCAAGATAGTTGCTAGCACCAGGAAGCATGAGAACGAGGACCTCTGGTTCGATGCACACCATTTCGCTATTCCATACCACTCAATAAATGCACAGCTTCGCCAGGGTTAATCACGAGCCCACATGCAGTGACCATTCATTTTGTTTCCTTGCAATCTCGGCCTAACCAAACTCTTTTCACATGCCGTAATGCGAAATTTGGAGCGTGCCAACTTCAAATAATAAGAATAACGAACATGTTATAAGGAATGGCTAGTTCAGCATCGGGCCTCTGAACAGGACTTCTTCTGAGTCACAACTGGGACACTTAATTTCTCTCACCCGTCCGGGTTTCTGAAACATCCAACAACTTTCTTTTGATATGATGAATGGGGAGTTTCCAAAATTTACAAGTGGTCAGTTTCTGTGAATACATGGGTTGAGTTACAGATACTCTCTTACGTGTGAGGTCTTTCTGTGAACTGTTCAATTTGTGAACTCTAGAATCAATTAGACTTCATCAAGAACAGAAAATGATAGGTACCCTGCTAGCTTTGCTTTCAGCAAGTTTAGTGTTGGAAAGCTGCTTTCTTTCCTAGACCTATTGGCATCCATTTTCTCATGTTGCTGATTTTGTTAAAATGTAATGAATATTTTCTACGTATACCTTGACAGAATGGCTAACTTTCTGTGGTTTTCCAAGTTCTGTTTCTGAGACAATGAGGACAGGCAATCCCACTATTACTCACTGGGGCGTAGTGAGTGATAGGGTCAACCTACATAACTATTAATAGCAGAGCAAAAGGAGACAAGGAACACCACTAAACAAGACAAGTGATGACTGTCACTTGTCACTACTTGTCCCCTATAGTCATATACCTTGACTTTTTCTGCACTGGTACTAATATTGTTATGTCAGCACATCAACTAGCATAAATTACCACTATTTAGCAAACAGCCTACAGTAGGTTGACTATTTACTTATGTGTTACCTTTACTTTCCAGACTATTTTGTCGTGAGTGTGTTAAGGTTCCTGCCATCGCTTGTTAAGGAGAACTGGCACCGTTGGCTCACGGAATTGGTATGAACCTGACTCAATTTCGTGCATCACCCGTCACTTTTAGTATGCATTTTGGATTTATCTCCCGGCAGCAATACCCTGATTACCGCGGTATATTACTTTCAGAAATGGTTTCAGCATGTGTTTCTTATTGTGCGCACTTTCAGTCATTGGCAACGTTGCTATCTCTATACTCAGCGTCACAAAGCATAACTGTTTGTCTTACAAATAATTCGTGCCTTGTAGTCTCGCCACGGTGACTCCAGCTCACTCCAAGTGACTCTCAGTAAATTCTGGTGACTCCTGACATCCTCAGGTGTCTTTAGTTAACTTCACATGACACCCGACGTCTTCAACTAACTCCAGATGCGATCGGGTGTCTTCAGTTGACCGCAGTCGTCTTCAGCGGACTGCAGGCTCCAGACGTAGTCAAAACTTACAAACGCGACACATAGAAGCGCAATATAGAACAAGTATTTGGCTATGGCAAAGAGCATTCGGGCAAATGGGTGTGTTTGGTTGATACAGAACAAGCGTAGAAAGAAAAGCGTTCTTTCTGATATTCTAAAGTGCGCATCTGGTAAGCCCTAGCGAATTATTCCCCAGAACAGCTCGCTCCGGACGTCTTTGAGCTGACCCCTGACGTGTTGCGGTGACTACAGCCGAGGTCAAGCGACTCCAGCTAACTTGAAGTAAGTTACTTTGAGTACCTTTAGCTCACTTCTGGCATCTACAGCTGCCTTGAGGAGACTTTAGGTGACTAGAGATGTCTTCAGGTGCCCTCAGACATCTTCGGGGGACTTCAAAAGACTTTATTCGTCTGCACGTGACTTCAGGTGACTCCAGGCGTCTTCAAGTGACTTTAGGTTACTAGTGACGTCTTTAGGTAACTTGAAGTTAATGCCGACGCCATCATATGACACAAGATGTCTTCAGGTGACTTGACGTGACGTCACACGGCTGCAGGTCAGATCAGACATCTTCATGCGACCTCAATTGACCTTATACGTCCTCATGTCACTTCGAGTGACTTCAGGTGACTCCAGACGTGCGTGACCCCAAACGTCTTCAGGGTGAGTCCAGCTCACTACAAGTGACTCCCAGTAAATTCTGGTGACTCCTGACATCCTCAGGTGTCTTTAGTTAACTTCACATGACACCCGACGTCTTCAACTGATTCCAGATGCGTTTGGGTGTCTTCAGGTGACCCAAGTTGTCTTCAAGGGACTGCAGGCTCCAGACGTAGTCAAAACTTACAAACGCGACAGTCAGCGCAATATAGAACACGTATTTGGCTATGGCAAAGGGCATTCGGGCAAATGGGAGTGTTTGGTTGACACAGAACTAGCATAGAAAGAAAGGCGTTCTTTCTCATATTCTAAAGTGCGCATCTGATAAGCCCTAGAGAATAGTTATTCCCCAAACAGGTTCTGTACGAACATTGCTTGCGTTGGTTTCTAAATGTCTCGTCGTATTAGCTCAGAAGAACTGAAATAGCATGTCAAATCAGGAAATCCCAAACCTTCAAGCTGTAGACTATGAGATCCCAGAAGCATGGGAGATTAGGAATTGCCTGTTTCGAGATCAGTGAGACATATCTCAGAAATGACTTGAACACTTCCACATAACGTATTATTTTCGCGTCTGGGATGCGAAGCGCGGATCACTTGCACGGTAACGTGTACAATGGTAAAACGGTAACGGTAAAATGTACAATGAAGGTTGTACAAAAACAGCAAATCTCCGTCGACTAAAATTTTATATACCTGGATGTTACCACATCGTGTAGTTTCCATCCAAAAGTAGGACTAGGCAAGGTTGTTTGGTTGTTGTTGGTAGGTTCTTGGCATGTTGATGTACTATACAGTTATAGCATATCAATACAGATGAGGGGCAAACACAGTAGACAGCGTGATGGCCGCAAACACTCAATTGAATATTTATTCAACAGAACAAGAAACCGAAAGCATGAGTAGAAAAAGGCAGTGCCCATGCAATGCATGGGGAACCACAATAATATCTGAGAAGGTAGGATAGGAAGAGCAATAAAGAGGAATGACGGTTGTGTCCGAGGTAGAGGAACTCTGCAAATTTAGAACCAATATGATGTGGTAACCTTGCATGGCTCACTGCAGCTGTGGCACATACTGAACAATTCCAGTAGTGGGGCTTCAAACGCAATGAACTTTCGCTGTTTCACTGGGCATTCAAGTGTAGAGGATGCATCTCTAGAAAATTAATTAGCGTTCCTTAGTCATAACTACACCTCAGCAGCCTTCTACCCTTCAAACAAGCTGGTAGTTCTCATAGGTTTCTTCTCCTACTGTTGACGTCATACTAATGTCCTCCACCTGTCAAAAGACTCCAAAAATGCCACAAAGTCTGCAACACGTAACAAATCTAATGCTTCCATCTCTGGACTTTGCATACCTGCTTTGAGCTATTTCTGTCATTTATTTATTTATTTTCTATTTTTCTGGTGCCCATGAACGGCCAGAGGGCGTTCCTAATGGTGCACCATACAAACAGTCAATGCAAGAAAATGAATTATAACATCAAAATTAAATAAAAAATAAATAAAAAAACAAATACTACGACAAAGACAAAACTATATAGATGGCGAGGCAACAACTGGCCTAGCTTTGGACCCATCATGAAGGAGGCATCGAAGTTGGCGTATGACGCCAAGTAGGTCACCACTGAACAGATCAAGAACCTCGGAATGGGAGTTATATACGATATGAAGCCTCAAGGAGGGCGACTTCTCGTAACTGTTACCACATGCATAAAATGTTCTGTGGGTTCTAGTGTTGCAATGTGGAACATACAAACTGAGCCTTGAGACGGTTGCAGCTGAATCAATTTGGTTTTGAAAACATTTGTACAAAAACAGGAACTCACGATAGGTTCTTCTTGTGGACAAAAGGGAATAGAATGACGACAACAAAAATAGGGAAAACGGTAGTTCAGAGATCTCAAAAAATTGCGTTGCACGCTCTCAAGTTTGTCCGAATTAGTCTTACCTCCAGAATAGGAATTACAAGCGATTTGTACAGAACAAGCTAACAAGAGGGATTTTTAAAATTTCTAGACAATCTCATAATACCCCCAAAACCGAGTGGGCTTTTTTGACAATGGATGCGACATGTAGTTTAAATGGAAGTCTACTATATAGAATCACACCAAGATCGCGGGTTGAAAACACACGAGGCAGCGCTACTCCATTAATATAGTAAGTAAACAGCATGGGAGACGTCTTTTTTGTGAAAGTTAACACCTTGGTTTTAAGCAAGTTCAGTGCTAGGCCGTTATCTTCACACCATACCACGAGGCCGTACACGTCCTCCTGAAGGAGGATGCAGTCTGAAAATGAAGATACTGAACGAAATAGTTTAATATCGTCAGCGAACTGTAGCAGTTCAGAATTTTTAACAGACCTCGTAATATCGTTCACATAGACATTGAATACGAAGGGTTCAAGAATGGAGCCTTGAGGCACCGCTGAAGCAGCAGTATAGACATTAGAACGAACATCATTAATCTTCACTTGATATGAGCGACTGGTTAAGTAACTCATAAACCACGTACAGAATTGATCAGAAAGACCTTAGCAACTCAACTTAGATAATAACCTGGCGTTGTTCACAGTATCAAACGCTTTAGAGCAATCAAAATATACGGTATCTACCTGGCGTCCTAAACCAACATGAGCAGCTGCATGGTCCAAAAAAGACTGTCAGATTGGTTTCTACTGAGCGAGCCTAAACAAAGCCATGCTGAGTCCATGAACAAGACCAAGAGACACGGACACAGAAGACGACACAAGTAGGTTCTCAGACACAGCAATAAAGCTGCTCAGACACAGCTAGCCTGCACCCTTTCCCTTGTTTCTTTAGTGCCATGCTGAGTGTCTGACAAAAAATGAAAAGTAAGCAGGACAATTATTGAACAGCACCCTTTCGAAAACCTTTGAGAAAGTATACAACAAAGAAATTGGCCTACAGTCGCTCTTTCCACCCTTATGAACAGGAACAACATCTGATTGCTTCCAAAAATCGGGGAAACGACCCTGAGAAAGTGACATGTTAAAGATCTGGGAGAGCACAGGAGAAAAGGTATCGCAGCATCCTTTAAACTATAAATGCAGGCATCATATCTATGCCGGCTGTCTTTTTAGAAGGAAGATGCTTCACAGATTCACACACTTCACATTCAGTTATCTTGGGCAAGGAAAGGCCAGTTGTTGTAGTGGTAGGTGCATAGGAGTATAACGTCCTGTCGACATACACATATGAGAAATGGGCTGCAAAAAGCTCGCAAACTTTTGGGGGATCGCACACAATGCCACCATCCTGGGTAAGCGAGGAACCCTGTTGTCGTACGTTACGTCGACTCTTGATAAAGTTCCAGAATGCCTTGGGGCTTCTTGACAGAGTTGTGGAAACATAGTCTTGAAAACAGATTTTATCTCGTAAATAAAGCTTCGTCGCGTTAGAGCGACACTCACAAAATTTTGGTACCACACGTTATCACCGTTCAGTTTAAACTTTCTGTGATACTTTACTGTATTTCTGAGTTCAACTTTCAGTTCCTTAGAGAACCAATGGGGATACCGTGATTTCTGTCCAGTTGTTTTTGGTATAAAAGAATCGATACCTGCTTTCACTACCTCAGTTAACTTCGACACGGCAGCGTTTACATCAATATCCGTAGGGACGTAAGACTTCCAATGAAAGTCACGAAAAAACTTATATAGACTTTCGTAGTCGCCGGCCGCATACGAGTACCGTTCGTTCAATGATAGTGCATTAGGTGACATTAGTCATGTCAACTTGAGTGCCTGGATCACACACACGAAGCAGTGTGGCGCAACTTCAACACGGGAAGGCCCCTAAAATTAAATTTGTTGATGTTGACAATGTTGAGTACGCGACAAGTAGGACAACATAAGTTAAATGGAATACGTCGTCGCTATATTATAATTTATACATGTGTGACGTATGTACATACCTAAGGCCTTGTGTTGAACTCGTCATCTCGGTTAAGCAAAATCACTGGTTGCTGAACGGCAGTTTGCTTCGGACGTCTCCGCAATTCGCCTTCTACGGCATCTTCGTAGTCATCGGCAGCAAAATGAGATCAGCACACACGACGCGACTGCTGCATCTAATAGCCGAGTGTTTCAAACCACATTCGTTTTCGCGCACTCTCCTGTAGAATCTTGTGGTAGAAAACGCCCGCCGTCGAAGATGAACGAACATAATTTTTGCATCCACAAACACCAAAACTACACCAGGCACATGTAGGTCTCTCGAATACGTGGTACAGCAGCCACGAACATGTCATTCACTTCCACTTTCTGCTTCGCGCGACCAACATGAACACCCACGACGTAAACAATAAACGCGATAACACAGACGGCCTTGCAGATGGCGCGGCGAATTGTAGCTCGTAGCGGCGAAGTAGCTGAATGCTTTATTAACGTAGAAACTATGGAAGTGAGCGTCAGTTTTAAAATGCCGTTTAGTTGTAAGATAATGTGCGTCAACTTTGTTCTCTACAAAATTAACTCTCACGTGGTAAGGGTTGACCAATCCCTGGGAGTGATCCTAACAATCTGCCTCCTATTACCTCCACTTTTTACAGAGGAATTGCTGCGACGAGATTTGTCGAGTCTGTCGACACAAAAGTTGAATGAGCCGAATGACATCTTCTTGAATATTGGATTCTGCCCATGTGAAGTCTACCTTCCATAAAGCATAACACTTTCACATGTAGGGACAAACTCACTGGCTTTATACCCTTTCGTTAAATCTACGAAGGGAGTCTCGAACACATCACGTGATGAAGCTTGCCGTGATACGCTTTTCAAGAGCTGCGACAACAGATATGTGTGGCATATTTGTTGTCGAACGTAACGAGTACCTTCCGCGTAGTTCAGTAATTTCTAGTTGATGCCCTTAAACGGGAACGCCAAAAAAGTTCAAGGTGGGCCCGAATGCTTTACACTGTCAGTCATGTGAATAAGAAGGTGTGCGTTGAAAACCGTTTTTCTCTTTCCACACAAAGACTGGGACTCCATTAAGAAGTTCCGCATTTCAGCTTTCAAAAAGCAAGCTTATGCAACGTGAAAGTTTCTCCTAGCAGAACGTGCATAAATTGAACAAATTTTATCCAGTTAGGGAAATAACCGCTGTAAAATTACGTTAAGAAGAAATGGCGAGACAAATAACAGGAATTTCATCCATTGAGACACCTTCCAGAATTTCCAGTTGCTTACATAGCGTGGCAGACGAGAAAACTCCCAGACAGACTTCAAACTTCGAAGTATGCGGTCTATCTCAGGGATCATTTTGCCAATGTGATATGCACTAGGGATGCGCCAACCGAATCCACGAATCCTGGGCAGGGATTCGATATTCGGGAAACCGAATGCCCAAAACAGCGAATCGAATCTTTCGAACCTACCGACGACGTTTGTTGGTTTCTTTTTAAAATCGGCGCCTCAAAGCCTGTTGGGATGGTGGGCCCCGGGGCGCGCCAAAACCACAGCATTCCGATATTAGAAGTTTAAAAGTAACACGGTTTTGTTTTGATTGTTTCTTAGTTTTATGGAGGGAATTCAGACTCCAGAGCATTTCCTGTAGCCGATGAACAACATGTTAAATAAGTTACACGTACAAACAAGTATGTGCCCCACAGCACAAGATGTTGCAAATGTGTTGCATCAATGTTACATCAACGTTGAAGTGTTGCAGCGATGTTTCATGCCCACATTCGTCGCTATAGCAGTATACTTGTTTTAATCTTCGTGCTATGTCTCAAAGATTGCGTAAACCTAACATTGCGATGATGTTACTGAAGCAATCGTGGACACTTAGGTAATATGGCGTTTATATTGTTGAAGCAATGTTTTGCAGGCAATGTCAATGCTATGGTGCTGTTGCATTTGTCCGAAAACGCTTAATCCTCAATGTAAATTCAACATTTGTGCAATACCTTTATTTCAATGTTTTTGCCGTATTTCAAAAGATCCCAAATGGAACAAAACTTCCCGTGGTGTTCCTGGCGATACCCTTTCCTGGAAATCTCGGATCTCCCTGGCTGACAGACGTTTTTCCGACAGACGTCCCCCAGACCTCCGAGTGGCCACGGTTTGGACTTCCCACAAATATCCGTCGTTTGTACTCGGAGGAAGCTTCACGGATATGCCGGGACGTCGCACGGACTTACTTGTGTACGTGCTCTGGGCCCTGTATTATCTCATTATTATTGATACTGTTTATTGAGGTGCTGCGTAGGTGGACAGATTCCTACTAGGCGTTTTTTTATGCCATTTTGTTTCAGCTTTGGCCACTGCATCTTTCTTTCTAAGTTGCTCCTCTTTGTTACTTTCTAGTATTTGTGTTACGAACAATGAGCATGAAGTTGTAAAAAGCAAAAAGCTCTTAGAACCATGAACGTAGAAAAGCTGTGGCATACCTTTCCAAAGCGAAAAAAAGATACTATATATTACTTGTCTCGCGAGAGCATCCACAAATTCGAGAGTCCTGTTTGCCTGCGAGTCAAACTAAAGGGTGAGGTGTTTAAGTTTAATGCGATTACGTGTACTGATAAAAGTGGGCTGAAGAACTGCATGGCGTATTAACTCACTGTAACGATAGCGCCTGTGTTTCTTGCTGCTTTTGATTCGAGGCATTCAGTTGGTTCAGCAAAAGTTGAACTCACGCCGCGATACACCTTGCCATGTTTCTCTGTCTCATCTGATAATGCTCCCTACAACATCCCGTCAGAGACCCGATTCGGACAATTCTTCAAACGGACGTCCATTCATGTAGCTCCCAGAGATGTCCATTTGATATATATTTCAGGACATGGACGTTGGGATCTATTTCGAACGTCCGCAGGAGTTAGTGTTCTGTCTGGGGATGCGTACAGCTAACAGTGTGATTGTGTTTCCGGAGCAATGTGCGTGTGCTACACTGAAGCAATGTCGCAGTTGCATTGCTGATGTGGTGTTTCGCAATCAATTTTAATGGGATGCTGCAATAGCGTTGCTCACAAAACAGTGCATCAGCAACCTAATCTTAGCGTTGCAGTACTATCGTTATATATGTGTCTGCTGTATTTGAAAGGATGCGTAGAGCTAACAGTGTGATTCTCTTGTGAGAGCAATGTTGCACGCGATACATTGAGGAAACGTCGCAGTTACAATGTGTAATAGAAATGTTTCCTATAGGCAACATCTGAAACATTGCAGTAACATCGAAACAAACATGTTGGTTCAATGTTGCACGTTTTGCATGCAACACTGCTGAGGCACTTATTCCGAGTGCTCCAGTAACACAGGGGTACTAGAGGGACACTAATGAGCCAATACTTTTTTCTCCCCTTAGGAAGGGTGCCACCACCATCTACACCAATATAAAAAGAACGAGATTCAGCCGTTGCCGCTTCCGTGAGTTACGAGGGAAAAAAAATCACGCAGTTGACGCTTTTTCTCTCCATCTCCTTCTCAACAATGCGTAGTGGGCTCTCACTGGTACCCATCAAAACGATTCGTCTAGTCACGGCGGGATATCATTTGGAGAGACCAGCCCGTGGTCTGCATCTCCATTGTCCCGCTTCTTGAGAAGGAGATCAGGAGGGAAAGCGTATATTATGGTTTCTTCCGCTGATAAATCGCCAATGACGCAACAGATAATACCTAGTTCATTTTGTGTTGGTGTCAAGCTGTCGGTATATTCCATTCCGCCAGCAGATATATTTGCACTATAGTGCACCCTTGCGCCCAGTTAAAGCCTCACGTCGGGAACCACCGATACTTTCTACGTTTCTTCTACCGGGTACTGTCCTCAATCATTGGCATTCAGTTTAATTAAAACACGTGGAAATTACGTGATAAGGATATGTAAGGGCACTGCGAATCAACTCTTTTGCTCGGACCGAAACGTCTAACCGGTGGTACCTGGGAGTCTTAGTCGGTATCTTGGTTGAGAATGTAGGACATGGTCTTTTTTCTTTTTATTGTCATGCAGAATGAATCTCGCGACTGGTATATCATAATTCCACTACATCACAAGCCATCACTTCAATAAACTTGAGGCTCACCTTTTCTGGAAGATATCGAACCGCCGCAAGACCATACGAGACACTTTGGTGTTTTTTCTCCTTCCCTACGCGACTGTACGTGACAACGCTCTCGGTGCATTCCTCATCATCCATGATAGGAGCACGCTATCTCACCTACGGAACGACACAACCGGCAGTGCTGTTTACCAGTCTCGTTGAGAAGGGATACCAAAGAGTCTATTGTTTCTATTCCTCATATTCCGTACCCCCGTGCGTGAACCAGGCGGATGAACACAAAATTGACAGCTGGATACCTGACCCAAAGAGCGCATTGCCTAACTGCTCCGCGCAAGAAATATGAATGCCGAAACCGATTAATTACAAAAAAAAAGTCACTAAGGGCGACGCGGTTTGTGTCTTGGAATTTTTTCCGTTGAAGGTCCGGATACCTAAAACAGGGTTATCGCAAGCATGCGAAGTAAAATTTAATAGTTAGGATGTTTATTTAACAAGCGAGCGTATGCAAACGAACCGCTTACTACTCAGTTCATGGCCGATGTCCCAAGCATCGTTACCAAAAAGAAACCTCTTGGATGGCGCCACGTGTCTGCCAAATATTCATTCGGGAGACCTTCATGTAGGTCCTGGTATAGAGGGTGGTTCACCAACCATGATAGAAAGTCATAGTAAAAAACGTATGCCCTAAGAGGCATGCTGTCAAGGGATTTTTTCGGTCAATAACTTTTGCCATATATTGGTAACATTTTTATTTCATTTCAATTGACGCAAAGTTAATGTCTTGAATTGAACTCCGAAATTTCCCAAGGTAACCTAACGTTTTCTTTGCGGAAATGGGGTTGTAGAGGACGATAGTCTTCCTCCACATGAGTCCCGACCGGCGATGATGGTATGCCACGGAGAGGCGATGACGGTGGCCTATCTCCATGGCCGCGCCGGTGGAACTGAAGCCGGTGCTCCAGGCGCGTGGCCATCTTCGTTGTTGTCCACGGCCCGCTACATGGTCCCCGTGGTCATTTTACTCAGTTCCACAGAACAGTTCCAGAACAGTTCCACAAAACAGTTCCAGGCCGAACAGTGCGGGTGCAACAGGTTTACTGAGAATGAGAAAACGTGGGTCTATTAAACTATTTTTTTACAAGAACGATATCCACTTCAACCGGTGCGAGTATCTTGATATGCACAATAAGGTGCGCGCAATCTGCTGATGAGCATAGATAGGAAGAATGCAAGCCGCAGTAAGCGTACGATAATGTAATTTTGTAGAGTGGTGAAAGCATCGGCTCTTTGGACGCGCGTATTGTTTGTATAGAGGCACATGGTGAGCGATGTTGGCACGTAGTGTCGCGCACGCTTTTTTTTTCTATTTTTACACGGTCTCATATTCGGCTTGATGAATACGTCGTCTTTTATCTGTCCGGTCACATCAGCACGATCCGTTTATTGCGAATGTTATGCCGTATCTGTCACCCGTACAGAACATTTGTCCGGTGGCGTCTGGTCACTATTTTGAATGTTTAGCATACATTGAGTCATCGAAGGAAGCTGTGCTCTACGCAATCTTGTCGCTGAGGGCACTGACGAAATCGGAAGGGACGCCCGTCGCTTTTTGCCCTGGTTGGCTGTTTGAAGGAGACTGTTGCTGCTGCCATGTTTGGAAAGCCCGTGTCATTCTTCGCACCCATTGCTGAGACACATTTATTGTGGAGTCCATCCACCGGATAGACTGTACCTACGTCGTCTTATTATCAAACTGTGATATTAAAAGATAGGAGCATCTTATTTACTTACACATGGAGACTTTCGTGCACAACACTGCACTTGTTCAGCTTACAAGAATATGAAAATGGTACAGGCACATATATACAGTTGATGGGGAAGTTCTGGTACGAGAGGGTCACAGGGTAATGGAAAGGATGCGAATACAGGTAAAAATCAAATGAACGTAAATACAAAAGCACGGGTATCAGAGACGCAATATAACGCGAGTCCACGGGACTGCATAAGAAGCGATAACGCATATACGTAGGTAGCGTTCGAGGAAGTAAGGAGAGAGAGGGTGTTATGGCGACGGAATGAGGATACAGGTGCGGAGTACAAAGGTAAGCAGTTGACCGTGAGATCGTGAAGACGGAGGTGGTCTCACGAAAGAGACACACGGAGAAAATATGGAAAGAGAAATGGAGAGTTGTTTTAGAGTTTGTGTGTGTGTGTGTGTGTGTGTGTGTGTGTTTATCATTATTTTATTTTATATTATATGAAAAATTATATTTGTAAAACTATTTACGCGTTCAATAATAATAGTACTGGACCTGCGTGGGTGTTCAAACCATGAGGCTTCAGAGACTGGAATTCTGCGATAAAAAAAAAAAAATACTTAGCGATTTTTACGCTTCATGGCACTGTTATAACCCGATTCAACGATAACGATTTTGAGGTCAGTACCTAAAGCGTGTCCAGGAAGGTTAAAATGTGTAGAAACGGGTGTAGTATGGTTATTATCAATATCGGATTTATGGGCGTAACACCTTTCCTCATGGTGTTCGAGGTTTCTCCGTTATACTGAACACAGCATTTAGTGCACATAACAAGGTAACATCCGTTCAAAAAATTGCAGTGCAACCCCCGTCGGATTTCGAAAGTGAAATAATTTGAGCTGCTAGAGATAAATGTACATGGACTGATGAAATGACATGTTCTGCAGAGTTTATTACCGTAAGGGGAACACCCACGATTTAGTCAGGATAGACGGGATGAAACTAGTGAGTTATGAATGTTACGTGATCGACGGAATGCGATATTGGGGGCAGTAGCAAAAATTGTTTGAGGTCTTTCGGCTTAGAGAAATAAGTTGAGATGGCTGATGAAGATGGATCCTGTGCCACTCAGTTCTTTTTGTTACAGGCGGTGACGAAGGATAAGGCGTTTTGTTGCTGCCGCGGTTCATGTGAAAGCAATTTATCCCGTTCTTGAGATTTGCACGTGGAGAGAGCATTGTTTATAAGGTTGTGAGGGTAATTTCGTTGTCTGAAATCGTTCGACATTTCTTCAGCGCATATCTCACAATCTTCTGGGTTGGAGAACATGCTTTTTAGACGCGTAAATTGACCAAAGGGGATGCTCCTTTTCTGAGTATTAGGATGGTTGCTGTTAAAATGAAGGTACTGGCGTTTGTCAGTGGGTTTCTTGTATAGATTCATGACCAACTTACCAGACTGTATAGAGACAGCCACCTCGAGAAAATTCACTGATGCATGGCAAAGGTTACACGTGAACTTGATGGTCTGATGTACGGAGTTAAAATGCTCGAAAAACGCAATTAAGGATGGTACATCACCCGACCATACGTTCAAAATGTCGTCGATGTACCTCCCCAAGCAGCACACAGTATTGGGCCCATAGTATTGGCTGGTCATTGACAATACAGGTCCAATATGGGCCCGTTTCGCCACGATTTCCCCCATATTGGATGAACCTAGACAATAGGGGCCCCATATTGCCGGTTGCTGGTTTCTGTCGTGAATACGGAATAGCGACAGGTCAAGTAAGAAACACAATTTTTGATAGGAAGGGATGGCTCTTCTGTAGCTAGGTGCTTTCAATTTGCTCCAGGCAGTGTCAGTTGCTGAGGCGTATGTCCGTCACCGTCACGAAAGTGTTTCGCTCCTTTGTACTCTCTGAGCGGGTTGGAAATTTTTGGTGCATATACAGTCAAACCTCGCTTTACGAACACCCTTCGTTTCTCAGAAAATCGTTCGTAAATCGAGGTATTCGTAAATCGAGGTCCGAGGTGTGCAGTGCACAAATACCTCACAAAACCACGGGAAATTGATTTGAATAAGTTTTATACTTGAAAATACTGCGTAATTGTGCTTTGCACCATACTTTCTGCAGGGTCTATCCTGTTTAGAAGAGATGACAGAAGTCTGACACTTGACTCATCCACCCGGTCCTCAAATGACCGTATCGCGCGCGGATGAGACTTTCCAACGGCAAATATCACGCTTGTCACCGGCTGTCAGGGCTGAACGCCTTCTCTTGGAACGGCAAGATGTTTCCATCTCGGAGACCTGGTCCAAACTGACAACCGTTCGGCTGTAAACGCCCGAATTATTCTTCCAGGAAATGGTGAATCATGTTTGTGGAACGTAGTGGCGTTGTGGCATTGTATGTTTGACCTTGGCAGCATGTACTGAGGAACTTTCATTATCCTCCGGTCCATTGGCCTGAACTCTGTACGTTCATAACGCCCGTTCGTATATCGAGGTCAGAATGGCTTTGCTACTTTGGGTCCGTTCCCTAATAATCCGTTCATAGTTCGGATATCGAGGGTTCGTAAAACGAGGTCAAAATACACGGAAAAAATTTGGTTCCCTGTGGAGCCGTTCGTAAGTTGAGGGAATTCGTATATCGAGGGTTCATAAAACGAGGTCCGACTGTACTATTGCGATCTTGATGAAGGCTCCTGAGGGATGTTTGGCATTGGCAGTTCCGTGGGACTGCCTGCCCAGCACTAGTTCATCCTGCTCTTCGTTTTTAGGGCGAGAGCAGTACTATTTTTGATTGTGATGTGAGAAAGCTTTCATTTGTCCCATCCTACAGTTGGCAATACGAAGACGGGCATAGCACCTGGTCTTTGTTTTTGCGGCGATGCGGTGTAGTTTTTGTAATGCTGTGCAACGTGGATCAATAAGAAGATCTGCAGAAATGAAAAAGCAAAAAGAAGCGGTAAGTAATATCAGTGGTGAATATTAAACAGGTATTCCGTGAACATTTCATCGGCGGTTGGCAGTATTTTCGATCTTTCGTCGTTGGAAGTGAAGTAATGCTAACAACGTAACTTCAAGTCAAGTGCCACGTAATATGTACTTTCTAGCATACTGGAACATTGCATCAACCTAAATGAATTTGCAACTTTTACCCGCGCAATAATAAGGCGGTGGCGTCAGACGAGGCCGCGCCGTGGACGTGCAGTCGACGCGCACACACCCGTAGTCCATCGGGGACGGAGGACTGCGCTGCAGCTGGCGTTCTTGTACACGATTCACGAATAAGAAATATGGAGCTTATTTCATGTTAGCTAATTTAACGAAATAGGTCCTCCTGAATTAACGGGAACTGAAAAGCTGTGAATTGAGAGAAAGGTAGTTGTGAATACATTCGGAAACGCACTTTCACCATCACAGCCACATTCTGCGGCCCGTGCATTATGTATCCACGTGTGCGTAGAAAGACTCCCATCACATTTAAATTGGTAAATTGCCGAGTATTATTATAATTATTATTACTGATACCTCCTCCACGACGAGCGCCTATGGAATGTGCATACATACAGTGAAACTATTTCATCATTGACACTTGTCATATAAATAATTTAATTTTCATTGATCATCATTCGTTTTTCGAGGACCTGGTTTACTCTGAATTTGAGAACAGCCTTGGGTTGAAGAATGCAAATGACATGTCCTTTCTCAAAAGAACTACACTGTTCTGCCTTTATGAATGTCTCACAGACTGCCGAAGCTGGCATTTAATATAAAAATAAAAATTCCTGGTAAGATAAACATGTAGCAACCTTCCTAACGCCGTTTCTCAGTAATAAATGTGACTCAAATTGTCATATCAAACACAGAACTCAGTTTACTGTGTAGGGATATCGGTGGACCATGACGATTCTCCATCACGCAGTACCGCTCCCCTCACTCTTCCGCACTTGCTGCGAGCTACTGTGTCGCTGCTCGCATTATTATTATTTGGAGCAACCCATAATGGGAGATGGAACAGCTCTGTTGCCGCTGCAATTTTATGTTTCGTATATCACATCCTGCACAGAAGAAGGACAGTCTCTGTTCGAAACATTGACGACTCTCGTCCTGAGGCAATTCCCTTCGTACTTCCCTACTGGTTCGCTGGATTTCTACCCGTCTACCTGCGATGTTAACGTTTCTCAAAGAGTAGAAGTACTGTTTTCACATTGGAAACTAACCGTCAAAAAATGAGAGAAGTCTAGCACTCGCAAGTGAATAAGATAAGTATTTAAAGAGATTGAAACATTTATTTTAGTGAACATCAAGCTTTCGGACGGAGTGCGTTCTTCATCAGGTGCGATACATTGAACACATGTTAGAGATGATTATACTAATGTACATCAGAGAAGGGGGACAAAGAAAAAATGGCCACCTTCTTTGTCACCTTTCTCCTGACTCCGTCCGAAAGCTTGTTTTTCAGTAAAATAAATGTTTCAATCTCTTTAAATACTTATCTGTTTCCACATACTTAGAATCCTGGTGATTTTATGTATCACTTGCGCAGTGCAATCTTCCTTTGCGTACCAAGGCCGATGGACAAATTTTCGGTCAAAAATGTGCATTTTGTCGAATTTTTACGACTTCCCCATTTTCTACTGCGCCTTACATTGCACGGGCGGGGTTATGTTTTCGTGCTGTGTGGTCGAATGGCACCTCTGGATCACATGGCGTGGAATGGTCCAGCAGGTCTTTGACGTTGTATCGCTTAACAACACGGAAGACACTAGAAAAGTATGGCGCATGCCCTACTATTTCCCACTTGTGTTGTTTGCAGTCGACAGGGGCATCATTCTACGTCGTCTGGCCCTTTTGGTGGGCAAACTTTTTTTTTATGAGGTCATTTTACACCCTCTCCTTCTTCCGCTGCCCAGAAACCTACTTGGGGAGCGAATACCTTGCACTTTGATGGCTTGAATACGTCAACACAGATGTTCATCCAAGAATTATAGCAAATCGTCCGTGTGTGTGGTTCAAGGCGTGTAGGTATGTAATGGCTCATGTGGCATACGTGTGCTCTTAGGAGTTATCTACGTCGACAGGGAAGAGTTACACACAGTTCGGAATAACAACAGTTCTTGAACAAAATTGCCACTCCCAGCTGGGTGAAGAAAAATGGTTGAACCTTGTGCAGCTGATCATCAGGCCTTGGTCACCCTTCTCTCAACGCAGGGTCAGGGTCGCCAGCCCATGAGAATCGCGCGGTGGGCCACGCATCTACTTCTCTACAATTTTGAGATGCCGTACAAGAAGGGAGAGCACAACGTCGTCGCCGGCGCCTTTTCACGGCTACCTCTGGCGAGGTCCGAGGAGAGCTGTTCGTCTGAAGAAGCTGAAGGCGAACTAGTATGCGTCATACAGCAACAGCTGGGTTTCCTAACTGTTCCTGAACTGCAAACTGGCATGCTAGAAGACCCCACTCTGACGAGGGTCCTCACCGAGGTGAAGGAGGATAAAGACGTGGCTCCGTACGCGCCGGTCCGCGATGAGCTGTTCTTTGTGCAAGGATTGCTTACGAGAGGAGAAAAGATTGTACCGCCAACATCCTTACGGAAGCACGTAATAGAACTGAGTCACGAGTCTCGCCCTGGCATAGCCCGTTCCAGCCAACGGATTCGGCTTAGGCATTGGTGGCCTAAGTTGGACAAGGACGTAGAACGTCATCTACGGTCATGTATGGTCTGCCAGAGCAGTGACAAGATAGCAATCACGCATCCTGCTCCTCTTCAGACAGTTAAGTTCCTCACGGACCAGGGGGGCAGATCGGCATCGACATCACCGGCCCTTTCAACACGCTGCCTGCTGAATATCGTTTCATCGCTTTCTCGGATCCGTCCCGTCCACCCCCACGCCGTTCGCAGCGCAACAAACGCCCTCCTGAACGATTCGTCCCATAAGTATCTCCCACGGAAGGGGAGTGTGTTGTATAGTGTAGAAGGCGACGGTGCCGAAGAAAACGCAGGTGTATTTTTTTTTATTGGGCTCGTGAATAAAGTTGAGATCTGACTGGATCACGACACGATGCAACAGTATGTGTTCTACCTCTACAGAACTTGTGTAGAATGTCTATTCGTGTCGTGTATAGGAAGTAGAAAGAGGGACTGGTTAGAAAAATTTTAATTTTCATATTTTTAAACTTCATGGAGTGTGTGGAGGTTCTTTACATTAAGTTGATAGACAGCAGTGGATAGACACTAAATAAAGTGTATACGATGGTGATAAGAATTCCATAGAGATAGGAAGCCAACTTTTGTAAGGATCATTTACACGCAGACGTCCTCATGAAGACGTGCAGATGGTACCTTGCCCAGCACATTGTACGACCTTGTATGCAACCAAGGGATTTTCGCAGCATCTCTACACAACCCTAATACCACCTAAAAATATTGTACCATTCCTCAAAATGGCCGACAGAAACGCCACATGAGTAGCAAAACATAAGGATCTTCTAACATAAACATCTCCCCCCCCCCCAAAAAAAAAACGAAGGACGACAATCTTGGGAATAACCCTCCCGTACGTCGTGCAACAGTTATGTATTTTCCTGAAAGACCCCTTAACGGTGAGACACCTGATGAGTATTAGCACGAGCGTATTTGCCAGTAGTCCTGGCCGTCCACTGTTGGTTTCCTTGTCTCGCAGCTTAATTAATACGTGACACGAATGCATGCGGTCACGAATCAGTGGCAGAGGTCTGTATGAGTGGTGTACAGGCATGCAGCCTCAGATCCCTTCTTGACTTTTGATTGGCTACCGATTCCTCTGTTCCTTGCTGCGGAAGATAAGTAGGTTAGTAGTTACGTGGGTTTCCCCACGTAACTACTAACCTCCTTATCTTCCGCTATGCTTGCCAATTCTTGCCTGTTGTCCCGTTTCGTCCATGTGTTCGTGAACCTTCCATTCTTCTGTAACCGGTCTGTAGCCTAGATCACTACGCTCACATAATCCCCTCCACACTCTAACAAAGCAGCCATTCACTCCGGCCGTAGAAGCCCGTACGGAACCTTTCTTCCCTCCGGGCTGTTGACCCACAATTCGCATGAACCTTTAAACACGTCACACCTAACCCTTTAAATACCATGCCAATGATGAGGACGGTGCCCAGAAGAAGAACAGTCTCTGTTCGAAATATCGGCGGCTTCTGTCCTGAGGCAACTCCCTTCCTACATTCTACCGGTTCGCTGGATTTCTACCCATCTACATTCCCGTATAATGTAATGTACAACTACATTCGCATCAGACTAGTAGAAATCCAGCGGATCGTTTGGGAAGTATGAAGTGATACACCAACAGAAAACTCTCGAAATTCTTGAACCACTGTTTAAATCATATTCCGACAACATTGCCATCTCACGTACAAAAGACACCACACTTCCTCAGTATAATCGGGATATAAACAACGCGCATACATTTGGTAGGGACACAATACTCGCCACGCTAGATGTGACATCTCTGCATACTAACATCCCACACAATGACGGAATCATAGCTCTCTGCAGTACTCGTTCTACAACAAACACCACAAAAAACACGGAAAGCATCCTCGCTCTAATGGACGTTATCCTTAAACGGAACTACTTCGAGTTCAATGGCGAATGCTAGTAACAAGTACATGGTACAGGTATGGGCACACCTGTTGTACCTACGTAATCTTCATGGGGTGCCAAGAAAACAAAGCTCTTAACGTCCTCGCATTAAAACTCACAATGTACCTTCGATACATTGATGATATACCTATAACATGGAAACATGGGGAACATGAATTTCAAAGGTTAGTAGATCTACTAAACTCCGCGCACAGCACTATAAAGCTCACATCACAACACTCAACTTACTCAATCAACTTTCTCGACACCACAATATCACTAGACAACGGCAACCTCACCACAACCCTATACAATTAAGAAGCCAACTTACAAACAGCACTGTAAGGTTAAATTTCCTAATGGGCAGAGTGTAAGACCGTGCAGAGTTTGTTCAGATGACACAGATCATGCTGGGAAACTGGACGAACTCTGCAGCACGCTTGCCCAAAGAGACTACACGAACTCCCTTCTAACCGAATTCCGTCGCAAGGCAATCAAACTCGATCGTAACGAGATTCTGGAACACCCAAAAGATCCTGACACGAGCCAAATAAGCTTCATCACAAGATATTCCAACGAGCATCAAAGTCATTCTCCGGAAACACGAACCCCTCCTCCAAAGCAGTGACCGACTTAGGAATATATTCAGCCATTCAGTATAGGTGACATACCAACGTACAAAAAACCTAGCAGACCCCTTGGTCAACGCCAAAATCAGGAGAACGAATACCCAGTACAGTGGAACACGCCCCTACAACCTCCCGCGTTGAAAAACATGCAAGCACGTTCCACACGCTAATTCCATCAAAAGCACTGCCAGTTATTACACCCACTCTGTTAACCATGCATTCACGTGTACAAGCTCCAATGTCATATACCGCATGGAATGCGGCGACTGCTCTATGCAATACATTGGTTAAACCGGCCAACAAATGAACAACCGCCTTACCGGAAACAGAACCGACATCTCCAACAGACCCCTTAAAGCGGCCACCGAACACTTTAACTCTCCTGGTCACAATTTTGACCGCATTAATGTATTCTAGAAACCGGGTTCAGATCCAAACGTGACAAATATATTTTAGAATGCACCGAAGAAAACAACAACAATTGCGATGTGATCCTCTAAAGACGCTTATTACGCAAGCCGAAGAAATCTTCGACGTACGAAGCGCATCGTTCTTCTCATGCGTCTTCTGGCCACCCTTATAGCGTGCCTCATAGCTCCATTGCAACGGTGAAATATTATTTCGGCCAAAAAGACCACGGTGGATATCGCCATGCCCGATGCCCATAGTATGAACGGCGGCCGCAAGACGGTTATACTTAAAGCTTCCAGTTCTAATTTCTGTGGTACCGTGTCTTTGTCCGTTTGAAGTGGCACCTTGAACTCGTCCAACTTCCTGCCTCCTACGTATAACCCGGATTCCACTCCCTGAGCCACAATTTTCCGGATGCTGCGGAGGTATGGTGAAGTAACTGCCATCACTGTCCCAGCTAGTAAGCTGTCTATGTGTTCGTCAACCCTTCTGTAGCCCATTTGCAGTAGTTCGTTCTGCAGTTCAGCAGCTCCTTGAATGTCAAAAGTATCTGGTACTGCAAAGGTATCCTTCCCGTCATTTCTTCGCTTAATAGACCCATCCAAGTTGAAGCATTGACACCCTTCCTTTAATTGATCTGTTGGGTCAGTGTCTTTAAATGAGTCGCATTTGAGAAGCTTGTCCAAAAAGCAGAGCCTATAGCCTCGATGCACAAATAATCTATAATCAAACTTTTCTATACCTTTTTCGAGTGGGATATCTCTTAAGTACGAGGTTAGCAGTCCCTGAAATGCCATGGATACAACCATCCCTAGAAGGATCCAAAATCCTAAAATTATACGCAATGGTTGATATCTGAGAAAGGCGGTTGTGCGCACTACGCTTTGCATCAGAAGAGGTTTTATAAGGGCAACAGCGATTTCCACTAAGTGTTCCTTGTTGTGACACTTTATCTGAAGGTAAGAGAAACCAATAAGCGCACACACGAAGAATGATGTCAATAGAGACAACCACACTTGCAAGCTGAATGGTATCAGTAGAACCATTTCCTTTGGTATCTGCTTCGGTTTCTCAACGTAAAATCGAACACGCATAGAATCAAAATGCCTTGCAAAGATGGCATTCGAACGCAAGGCATTACCGAAATCGAAAGCGTATCCTAGGATACCGTTACCGCGGTAAAAAGCTTTAGAGGATTTGTATGAGATATCAAACACAGTAGCTGTGGCATTTCTATGCCTCAGTGTGAGTAGCAACGTTTTCATATTGGGATGACTGCACAAATAATGCGAACACATAACGAGTAACTTCTGCCCTTCAAATTTACGGCTTCTCACTAGGCAGCTTTTTCGAAGCACATGTTCCGGGTTACATGTAAGACATTCTTCACTGTCGTAGTCTCTCAGGAAAGCGTTGCCATTTGCGAGGCTCACGTTAAACACGCCAGTGTATGAAAACTCATTCAGAATTTCCGTCAACTGCACTCCCGGTTTCAGTAGACCTTTTGTCCTCGTTGGATCAGCGCCTTCTGGTAGCATGTACAGATTCAATGCGCTGTGCCGCCAACTCTCAAAAACCCCAGGCATCAATAAATCGGTATGAGTGCACACTGCGTGGAAAACTCTTCCCTCAAGAGCAGCAAGTTCCCAGTCTCTCCACATGATAGCATTGAAGCTTGTCATATTTGTCCAGATGGCTATGGGGACGTCGATGTTTCGAAGCAACTTGACCAGATGTTGAGAGTACGTGTCGATACATCCAGTCGATGTCCTAACGTAGACGGGCTTCTTGGCTGCAAAAACGCTCAGGAGCTTGGGAAGAACGTCAGACACCAGTAAGTCTTCCATAGAACCAAGTATCTTAACGCATGTTGCAATGTGGAATAGACATGCGATCACAGGCGCTGTGAGACGCATCGTCCAGCCGTGAGCTGAACTGCTGTCAATTCTGGATATAGTGCTTGTTTCTCCCCGACTGGCATCTGTTCTACATTGCACAGTACGGTGTGGCCGGTCGATTTTAATCACACTTTAAAATAGTGTGAGTCGTCTTGATTTCTAGCCTCGACATACGAGATCGACAAACTCGACATCGACCGCTGCAGACAGTTTGCATGCAGATTGAGGGAAGTAGTTAGTTCATCAAAACAGTTCAGCAGGAGGCAGAATACAGGAAGCCCTCGATAATGCAATTTTGTGGCGTAGGAAAAGCACGAGTTTTACAATGGCTGGGGACGCTCGTACTGTAGTTCCAGAGTAATATCGTTTGAGTCGTGGACACTCGCGTGCTGATAGCCTGAACCAGCACGAAGGTTGTTCCAAATTTTCATATCTGTGTTCATGGTAACGTCGCTTTTTACGTGATCGGTCATTAGCAGCCCGCTCTATTTGTTGCGCAGGCTATGTCGCGTAGCACAACGCTCCAGAAATCAGATCACATCCAGCAAAACGTTTGGTAGTTGATGCAGTTCAAGGTCTGGGATGTTTAAAGTGGATGTGGCACCACGACAGATGTGTTTCATTAACCGTGCAGCAGCGTGCTGTACTCCAGATACTGAGGAAATATTAAGGATTCTTCGTGTCGTACCTGACGACATACAGACTGTCGATAACACAGCCGAGCAAAACACAGACTGCACAAACATTAGTGCTGCACCCACTGACTTTAGTGTCCTCAAGCACGTGGCCTCTGTCGCCGTGACCTTCTGGCGGCGACGAGTGCTCCGACGTCAAAGGTTTCGATATTGGGCGTGCCAGTTTTCACGCTTCCCAGTAGACCACGAGACATCTTGTGCGCATCCGCAAGATGCCAATGCGTGCTTAACTTCGTTTCCAATGTGAACGAACTGTAACAAGCCTCTGGAACTGCTAGATTCCGAGTTCATTTGATTGATGGAACAACTTTATAGTACGGTCGACGGACACAATGTGCAAAAAATGCAATGAGACGTTGCATAATCCCTACATAAGCTTCCCGGAGCAGTAAAAAAAGCTTACTTTTTAGGGCATTTGCAGCTGTACCATTTCCTAAGAGAAAACAAGTCTAAGTCTAATTAAACAAGCCTAAGTCCCGCAAATTTGGGAGTCACATTCGCGTATAACTCAAAAGAAGCGGTGAAGTCCCTAAGTTCAGTCCGATTACGTTGCACAAAACACAGAAGTGAGAATTTGCCGGTCCTATTATCTCTCCATCGCGATAGCATCAGTGATTGGAACTGTTTTCTGTTTGATATATTAATGTTCTGCCAGGAAGCGAGGTGCCAGAGTTTTTCCATTTACTAACCACGAATCGGGCTGGTGCATTGAGAGATACCAAACGGGCAGCCAGCGTCCCTGTGCTGGGAGCTGGGTAGACCGTGTACGTGCGGCGACGAGGGAAAGACGCATGCAAAGTGCCCCACATTGCAAGATGCCCAGTGAATGTAGTACGCGCTGCGTTTTTAATTAGTGCGCGTCGAAGTGCATCTTGGTCATTGGTTTTTTTTTCCTTTGAATAACGGCGGCTGAAGAATAGTTTCGCTTTCAGTGTGCAACTGAGTGTTGTGAGGCTGCCTTGTGTTGTCTTCTGTAATCTTGCATTGCACTGCCCCCTAAAAAAGTACGTCGTTCTAGTTGGATGTTTTAAGTTCTACTAATGAGAGCCAACTGTACTAATGAGAGTCAAGTGGTCTGAGTTGGACCCATTTGGCCCTCCCAGTTGGGACTGGGAGGACCAAGTCCTTGCTTTTAGAAGATCTGTGATCAATTGGCACTCCTTCGATAAAAACGTGGATAGGTCAAATAGGAGTGTTCCTCGATTTAAATAGTGCAGTTCCGTCAGTATTTCACGCGAAACTAATCATTTGCCCACACTTGCTGTCTGCAGTAAAAGCTGCCTGCAGTAAAAGCTGCCTGCAGAAAACAGTCAAGAATGTCAAAGTCACAAAGGTATGCTTGAGAATGAATGACGTAGGAAGCATTCAAAATTTAGATATTTATTACTAGTAGTATATGATCAGCTCAACTGGCTCACAACTCACACAGTGGCCTGGACGCCATTAATGAGCAATTAGAGCAATTTGGGACCCCCCACAGTAATTATGATCACTCAGTGAGTCATTACACTAACTGGGGAGCATCACAGACGTGTCCAGACCACTGTGTGAGTTGTGGGCTAGTTGAGCTAATAAAAAATAAAAAATAGGTAGAAAATAAAATAAAAAGTTGAAGACAGATGTCGTCATCTTGAAGAAAGCGGTCCCGAACGGCCGCTGACTGGGCAACGGAGCACAGAGGCAGGCTGCAAAGCATCACAGCTGTGGCCATCCTTTCCGGACATCCTGTGACGTCAGCTGTGACGTCATCATGGTATGTCTGGGCAGGTTAGGACAGCTCTGCACATGCAAGGAGAAAAACACTCATAATACGAAGGCCGTGAAAGCAAGAGTAAATATGTTAACCATCAATAGCAACAACAAAAAGAATCAGACACAGAAGCAAAGCAGCCCACCACAACAGCAGTCACAGGGAGCACAGAACAATGCGACTGCTCCATTCGACAGCCAGGCAGAGAACTGACTCGTAATGCTTTTTTCTCCTGCATAAAGCCCCTCAGCTGCACCCCCTAGCAGTTACTTTCTCAACTAATTTCATGACAAAATTATTAAGAATCATGCCAGCGCTACTCTCGTTCCCAAGGCAGAAGAAGATAGAAAATAGCGGGGATTCCCGGACAAGAGCAACCAGCGCCCGACAAGAAAATCATAAAAAAAGGGGGACAAAGTTATCACGAGCAAAAGCATTAGTTACACAACAAATCAGCCCACCACAACAAGAGCGCAGACCGATGTGACTGCTCCATCCGACAGCCAGGCACAAACTGAGCCGTGCGGGAACTGCGGAGCGACCGAGGACACGTCTGCACTCCGCGAGATCCAGTGAGCAAGTGACTGGGGCGCCGCGGCGCGGCCGCTACGCATGCGCGCGCGCTCTTAGCACCCTCTGCTGCGACCACCAGTGAGAAGCGACACGAGCGTACCTGCGAGAGGCTAAGAGAGAAGTGCACCCCTGCGCCCTCTTCTTGCGTTGCTCATTGGTCGTGACGTCATCCCATTGTCTCAGGGCAACACTGTTTTTTTTCACACGGTCGACATAACTGGACAAGGTCAATCTGCAAGGAAGCCATGGCATGACGTCATCATGCACCTGCGTGGCTCAAGGGCGCGTACGCTGTAGACAGGGGACCTATTATTTATTGAAACACTATCCCAAGATTATTTCCTTTATTCTTCTATAACGATTGCATAGGAAACTATTGCGGAAGAGCACCATGCACGAAAACTGATCGTAGGAATTCCAAAGTCTTACTAAATGAGACTTGCAAAAGAGCAAAATATCCTAACACGTAGGTAACTCCATCAATGGCTAATAAGAGGACTAGGTACTCAACAAATCAACACAGAGTACGGGTAACAAGGAGCGCAGAACAGTGTGTCTACTCCATCTGACGGCCAGGCACGGGACTGAATCGTAATGCTTTTTTCTCCTCTATAAAGTCACGCATCTGTCCCTCTTGCGGTTACTTTCTGAACTAACTTGATCGCAAAATTATTAAGAATCGCTCTAGCACTATTCCCATTTAAATCAAGGGTGCAGCAGCACTAGCGTCATCGTCAAGGCATGAACCTTTTGTGTCCATAAAAGAAAAACAATACAGAGCGTCTACAAAGGAAAGCATGCATGTCAGGACACGTCAGGACAAATCGCACGACTGCTGGGCAACAGAGGAAAGCAAACACAGAGACACTTGAACAGAGCGAAAAGACACTCACCATCATTGGACACGTACACTACATTCCCTCATTGTAAATCCGTTCGTCACAAAATCCACCACAATAGTTGAACTCCATTCACCAGTGACGAACCACACATCCGCACCCCATCAGAGGCAGACGGAACCCCACCGAAGCTACGCTCTTCCACTAACGGCCAACGCATTTGCTAGGAGCAGAATTAATGTGTCCACACCCGCCAGTGTCAAAGAGAGAAGTGAATCCTTGCGCCCCCTGCAGGCTTTGCTCATTGGTCGTGACGTCATCCTATTACCTCAGGGCTACACTGTTTTTTCCCACTAATGCTCCTCTGGACAAGGTCCACCTGAAACAATAGTGTCGCGGTATTACGTCATCATGCAGCTGCGTGGCTCAAGGACGCATACGCTCTAGACAGGGGACCTGTTATTTATTGAATCACTATCCCATGATTACTTTCCTTATTCTACTATAACGATTGCATAGGGAACTATTGCAGAAAAACACCATACATGAGAGGTGATTGTAGGAATTAAGCATTTCATTCCCAAAGTCTTACTAAATTGGACTTGCAAAAGACAAAAGATCCTAACACCTTCAATGCCTACATACAACGAGCTAATCGAGTGCGTGATGTCATCACATCCTGCCTGAAGAAGACAGTGGCAAAGACAAACACTCCTATTATTTATTGAATAGCAAGGTTATTTCCTTTGTCCGGCTCTTAATGACATTCACTTTTACAATAAAAATTCAACAAAAAAAGCACCGTGCATATTAGCGATTTTCACCCCAAAGGCTCATCATGGTCATTAGAATCACAACACCAGTAAACTACCACTGCTCTTTTAAAATAATAAGTGAGACCACTCAATATCATCACCAGGCTTATGTAATACATGACGCTTTGTATGCTCGTATACTCATTGTCTGAGGCTACACCTGCGAGCAAAAAGGCGCGAAAGCCGGGGGGCAAGGTTCCATTCGCGCACGACAAAGCACAAGACAGAACGCCTTTACGGGAACATGATGGCATTCCGCCCATATTAATGATTTTCTACCTTGCATTGCAGTTTAGAAAAACTACTACAAAACTATAATTTTAGGAGCCTATTAAAATTCTACTTTCTATGGAAACTATAACTGCCCTATTACTTGGATCGCTATTAATGAAGCGCTCCAATTTTTTCTCTCTTCCCATTTCAGCCTTGTCATGCAGTGAAGCACACTCATATCCAAAATAATTAATTTACACTGAGGGTGCTGTGCTTCAGGAATTCCTATCCTGCGCTCAGATGCAAGCATTTCTGCACGGATACCTAAACAGCTTACTTCTTCAACATACCGAGCTCCTAACAACATCTAACAAACAAGCAGAGAAACCCACTTCTCAGCTGTACCATGCGACTTTCTTCTGCACAAAAGCAGTGATTTGTGGAAAGAGCAGCAAAAATTGCGTGCACTTGTGCTTGACTTCAAAAACTGAAGCATATGCTAATAAACTAAGAAAAAGACACTCATGTCTGGTATCAGATAATTCTTGCTTAATGCTACATACACAGCCGCATTGTCCCTTCGTAAAGAAAGCACAGGAAAGGGCACACGAATTCCTTTAAGCGAGAAGGGAAAAATGCTTAAGACGGAGCGCTCAGGAATAATAGCAGAGTCACCGGACATCGCTACGAAACTCAACGGCTAACACAAGATAACAACAAGATAATAGCGGCGGGTAAAATTGCAACACTGCTAAACAAGCCCACACATGACATGATGACGTCGCAAACCAGGAAAAAAGCACGCACACACAGACATCAGCTCAGGAATGCACAAGGAGAGGTGCTCTATTGGAATTTCTCCTCCACGCTCACATACCAGCATTTCTGCACAAATACTTATAACTGCATACAGCTTACTCCATCAACATATCAAGGAAAGTGAATACTGACACTCAACAACATATAAGAAAAAACAAACAAATTCCATTCTTATGAACTCTCCTCTGCCGAGCGGCTGTCTCCTGCTCTACCTGGATGCTGTCTTTTTCCCCTCACCTACATTCTGAGTAAAAGCAGTGAAAGAAGAAAAGAAGTGCGAAAAATTACATGCATTTGTGTCCCAATAGCTGTAACTGCAAGAAACCGTAGCGCACGCTAATAGACTGAGAAAAAGACACCCATTTCTGCCACCAGATAATTCTTGCATAATGCCACATACAGAGTCGCATTGCCCTTGCGTAAAGAAAGCACAGGACAGGGATACACAAATTTCCTTAAGTGAGCAAGGAAAAGGCTTAACTTGAACCCCTCAGGAATAATCGGAGAATCACCGCTTATCGCTACGCGGCTAGCACAACATGACAGCAACAAGATATTAGCGAAGGGTAAAAATTGCAACACTACTGAACAAGTCCAGACATGAGACATCACATACAAGATACTGGTCATCGGGGAAAAGGCCTAAGCCTGCGACCGAAAATCATAGAACATACACAACTTTATTTTTCTATTTCGCGTAAACTAAACGCGGTCTGCTTGGAAAACGATGCACAAATTTTCTTAGGGAGCAGAGAAATACAGGAATTTCTACTCCGTCCTCAGATACCAGCATTTCTGCTCAAAAACCCATGACTGCAAAATGAAGCACTGCTTACTTCATCAAGATATCGAACACCCAACAAAATCAAACAAACAACCCCACTTCCACTGATAGAACACTATTCAGCTTTTACCAGGAGGCTTTCTTCTGCGTAAAAGTAGAGAAAATAAGAAAAGAGCAGCGAAAAATTCCAAGCACTTTTGCTTTTGCACTTCTACTCGGACAGCTTAATACCATAAAGTCTGAATTTTTGCAAAGAAAACAAAGCTTGAACAGCGCTACGAATGTGACAGATACATACTAACAAACAAACAACAAAAAGACCGGCGTCGGGCACTCATAAAATACCCTGCCCAAAACAAAGACTTCACCAGGTTCGCGAGGCAATTCCATTAAAAACGCTCGTCCTATCCTACAGATAGGAATGCAAACGCGATTAATACCCTTATTTTTTAAACCACTATTTCACGCAATAGTGCATAAATGTATCACTCGTGTCACACCAAAATGCAAACACTTACTTGTCAAGTGCGGTCTCAGCGCGCGCACACACACACAGACACACACTCACATTTTGACACTCACAAACACAAAGTCTATTCACAGCCACATAAATTCATATTATTCCTCACGTCAATAATTATCCAACCAGCGTCAAAACGGGGCGAACGCACATATGCGAACGCAAAACAATAGGTCTTCGTCCCGGATGTAATAGGATATCACCAGTCGACCGTCGCAAAGGAAAAAAGAAACATTGGTGGATGTATAGCGAACATGCATTCCTGCGATGCTGTGTTTCTTTTTTTGCTTTGCGACGGTTGACTGGTGATATCCTATTACATCCGGAACGAATACCTATTGTTTTGCGTTCGCATATGTGCGTTCCCGCCGATTTGACACTGATTGGATAATTATTGACGTGAGGAATAATATGAATGTATGTGGCTGTGAATAGACTTTGTGTTTGTGAGTGTCAAAATGTGAGTGTGTGTGTGTGTGTGTGTGCGCGCGCTGAGACCGCACTTGACAAGTAAGTGTTTGCATTTTGGTGTGACATGAGTGATACATTTATGCACTATTGCGTGAAATAGTGTTTAAAAAATAAGGGTATTAGACGCGTTTGCATTGCTATCTGTAGGATAGGACGAGCGTTTTTAATGGAATTGCCTCGCGAACCTGGTGAAGTCTTTGTTTTGGGCAGGGTATTTTATGAGTGCCCGACGCCGGTCCTTTTGTTGTTTGTTTGTTAGTATGTATCTGTCACATTCGTAGCTCTGTTCAAGCTTTGTTTTCTTTGCAAAAATTCAGACTTTATGGTATTAAGCTGTCCGAGTAGAAGTGCAAAAGCAAAAGTGCGTGGAATTTTTCGCTGCTCTTTTCTTATTTTCTCTACTTTTACGCAGAAGAAAGCCTCCTGGTAAAAGCTGAATAGTGTTCTATCAGTGGAAGTGGGGTTGTTTGTTTGATTTTGTTGGGTGTTCGATATCTTGATGAAGTAAGCAGTGCTCAATTTTGCAGTCATGGGTTTTTGAGCAGAAATGCTGGTATCTGAGCACGGAGTGGAAATTTCTATATTTCTCTGCTCCCTAAGAAAATTTGTGCGTCGCTTTCCAAGCAGACCGCGTTTAGTTTACGCGAAATAGAAAAATGAAGTTGTGTATGCTCTATGATTTTCGGTCGCAGGCTTAGGCCTTTTCCCCGATGAGCAGTATTTTGTATGCGATGTCGCATGTCTGGACTTGTTCAATAGTGTTGCAATTTTTACCCTTCGCTAATATCTTGTTGCTGTCATGTTGTGCTAGCCGCGTAGCGATAAGCGGTGATTCTCCGATTATTCCTGAGCAGTTCGACTTAAGCCTTTTCCCTGCTCACTTAAGGAAATTTGTGTATCCCTGTCATGTGCTTTCTTTACGCAAGGGCAATGCAACTGTGTATGTGGCATTATGCAAGAATTATCTGGTGGCAGAAATGGGTGTCTGTTTATTAGTTTATTAGCGTGCGCTACGATTTCTTGCAGTTACAGCTATTGGGACACAAATGCGTGTAATTTTTCGCAGTTCTTTTCTTCTTTCACTGCTTTTACTCAGAATGTAGGTGAGGGGAAAAAGACAGCATCCAGGTAGAGCAGTAGACAGCCGCTCGGCAGAGGAGAGTTCATAAGAATGGAATTTGTTTGTTTTTTGTTATATGTTGTTGAGTGTCAGTATTCACTTTGCTTGATATGTTGATGGAGTAAGCTGTATGCAATTATAAGTATTTGTGCAGAAATGCTGGTATGTGAGCGTGGAGGAGAAATTCCAATAAAGCACCTCTCCTTGTGCATTCCTGAGCTGATGTCTGTGTGTGCGTGCTTTTTTCCTGGTTTGCGACGTCATCATGTCATGTGTGGACTTGTTTAGCAGTGTTGCAATTTTACCAGCCGCTATTATCTTGTTGTTATCTTGTGTTAGCCGTTGAGTTTCGTAGCGATGTCCGGTGACTCTGCTATTATTCCTGAGCGCTCCGTCTTAAGCCTTTTTCCTTCTCGCTTAAAGGAATTCGTGTGCCCTTTCCTGTGCTTTCTTTACGAAGGGACAATGCGGCTGTGTATGTAGCATTAAGCAAGAATTATCTGATACCAGACATGAGTGTATTTTTCTTAGTTTATTAGCATATGCTTCAGTTTTTTGAAGTGAAGCACAAGTGCGCGCAATGTTTGCTGTTCTTTCTTCAAATAACTGCTTTTGTGCAGAAGAAAGTCGCATGGTACAGCTGAGAAGTGGGTTTCTCTGCTTGTTTGTTAGATGTTGTTAGGAGCTCGGTATGTTGAAGAAGTAAGCTGTTTAGGTATCCGTGCAGAAATGCTTGCATCTGAGCGCAGAATAGGAATTCCTGAAGCACAGCACCCTCAGTGTAAATTAATTATTTTGGATATGAGTCTGCTTCACTGCATGACAAAGCTGAAATGGGAAGAGAGAAAAAATTGGAGCCCTTCATTAATAGCGATCCAAGTAATAGGGCAGTTATAGTTTCCATAGAAAGTGGAATTTTAATAGGCTCCTAAAATTATAGTTTTGTAGTAGTTTTTCTAAACTGCAATGCAAGATAGAAAATCATTAATATGGGCGGAATGCCATCATGTTCCCGTAAAGGCGTTCTGTCTCTTGCTTTGTCGTGCGCGAATGGAACTTTGCCCCCCGGCTTTCGCGCCTTTTTGCTCGCAGGTGTAGCCTCAGACAATGAGTATACGAGCATAGAAAGGGTCACGTATTACATAAGCCTGGTGATGATGTTGAGTGGTCTCACTTATTATTTTAAAAGAGCAGTGGTAGTTTACTGGTGTTGTGATTCTAATGACCATGATGAGCCTTTGGGGTGAAAATTGCTAATATGCACGCTGCTTTTTTTGTTGAATTTTATTGTAAAAGTGAACGTCATTAAGAGTCGGACAAAGGAAATAACCTTGCGATTCAATAAATAATAGGAGTGTTTGTCTTTGCCGCTGTCTTCTTCAGGCAGGATGTGATGACGTCACGCAGTCTGTAGCAATGCATTGACCGTTACTGGAAAAAAGACTTTCTTTTTGACAAGGAACATTCTTGTCTTGACGATAGTGCTGCCTTGAATGGGAGTAGTGCTATGCAAGGGGGACAGGTGCATGGCTTTACCCAGTAGAGGAACAAAGCGACATTATTCGGTTAGTTGCCTGGCTCTCGGAAGGGATGGACATGTCTCGATTAGCTCGCTGTATGTAGGCATTGAAGGTGTTAGGATATTTTGTTTTTTGCAAGTCTAATTTTGTAAGACTTTGGGAATGAAATGCTTAATTCCTACAATCACCTCTCATGTATGGCGTTTTTCTGCAATAGTTCCCTATGCAATCGTCATAGTAGAATAAAGGAAATAATCTTGGGATAGTGATTCAATAAATAACAGGTCCCCTGTCTAGAGCGTACGCGTCCTTGAGCCACACAGCTGCATGATGACGTAATACCGCGACACTATTGTTTCAGGTGGACCTTGTCCAGAGGAGCATTAGAGGAAAAAACAGTGCAGCCCTGAGACAATAGGATGACGCCACGACCAATGAGCAAAGCCTGCAGGGGTCGCAGGGATTCATTTCTCTCTTGGACACTGGCGGGTGTGGACACGTTAATTCTGCCCCTAGCAATTGCGTTGGCCGTCAGTGGAAGAGCGTAGCTTCGGTGGGGGTTCTGTCTACCTCTGATGGGGTGCGGATGTGTGGTTCGTCACTGGTGAATGGTGTTCGACGATTGTGATGGATGTGAGGAACGGATTTACAATGAGGGAATGTAGTGTACGTGTCCAATGATGGAGAGTGTCTCTTCACTCTGTTCAAATGTCTCTGTGTTTGCTTTCCTCTGTTGCCCAGCAGTCGTGCGATTTGTCCTGACGTGTCCTGACATGCCCCGACATGCATGCTTTCCTTTGTTGACGCTCTGTATTTTTTTTTTCTTTTATGGACAAGAAAGGTTCATGTCTTGACGATGACGCTAGTGCTGCTGCACCCTTGATTTAAATAGGAATAGTGCTAGAGCGCTAGTGCTAGGTGCTCGTGATATCTTGAACTGGGAGTGGTGAAAGCAACGGTGGCCTATTCTATGAACAGCCTGATAGTACAGATAAGATTGGCTGCAAAGGAAGTGAGTTACTTTTCCACATCTGATTGTGCTGTTCTCCAAGGTTCCGTGTTTTTTTTGTATAATCGCTAATCTGGTTGTTGGGTCAGCTAGAGTCGCTGTTTGTAGTTTTGTATGAACTAATAGCTTCTGTTACAGTTGTCAGAGAGCTTGAACTGCGTGTGATTTCGTCACATCGATAGACAGCGTCAAGCATGTGTAAATGACCTGGTGTCTCTTTACAACAATGGAGAGCAGGGCATAAACCAGAAGACGAAGACATCGCTTGGACATGCCAGTGATTAGGCTGCTTCCGCATCACACCATCTATACTCCGAAAGATGCTGCGGTAGGGGTCATGTATGTGTTCCCAGTGGTTGTAGAGTGTCTGTTTTTGACGTCTATTTATGGTAGTGTTTGAGCACTAGATGGAATGACCTATGTTATTCGTTATCTTTCAAAGGTACCCGTTGCGAAGAGGCGTAGCGACCATCCATGTGATTACTATTATTATGATCATTATCACTGATTATCTTTTTGTACATGTTTAATTACTTGATTTAAGATTTTAATAAAGAAGCACATAAATGGTCATGCCCCTCATTATCTTACTGAATATTCATTATTACACATTTGTTTTATTGTACTTGGACACAGTTAAGTTTGAGGATACCTGCGTTTTTGCCCCAGCAGAAGTGGACTAGCATAGTAGGAAGAGGTAGCAGTAGACAACGCAGAATCAACAGTAATTCACAACATTTGTGAACGTTCTATTAACGTAGAAAAAACAACAGTCAACGTAGAAATAGCGTTATAAAATTATAGTAGATTCTACGTGTTTTTGACCGGACATTTTCTAGTTAGAATCTACGCTGCACGCTATCGCAGATTCTACGATGGTGTTGTAGATTTGCAATGTTATTTCAACGTTGATTCTACGTTTCGTGGTTGAGTGGGTTGCTTAGGCACACTCGAACACAAGTGATAAGTTCCGACTGGTGCATACCTTCTACTAAGAGAGTTCTGCATTTCACGAGTACCTACAGTCTCGTTGAACGTCATTGCTTTCAAATGGCAAAAAATCGTGGGTAATTCGTATTGTTCTCTCGGAGAACAGGGAAACCTCTATGGTCGTTCCTCACTCCCGTTGACAACTGAACAATGGACAATGGCACTCTGCGCGCGACCTCCCTCTGACGGTCTCACCCAACTGCGACTGCACGATGTAGAAATCACGTGGTTGAATCCAATGGGCCTGCACGAGGTTGCTCTCCTGCGCTAGAACTTCACTGCAATTCACGGAACCGCTACGTAATGGCAAATCGCCATGTAACCGAGGACTGAACAGTGGTAGCTGTTCGTTTGAGAGCACTGGCCCGCAGACAGGAGTAGGTCTGGTGAAAATCATATTTCTCCTCACTCTCTTGTCTTTCCTCTCACACTCTCGTGTGATATATGTATATATATGTGATATATATACTCTCGGAAAATATGTTGGCGACAACCGCCACTTCTGATACAACTGTCCCATTACGATCCCGAGCTTCTCCCGATCGGCTATGCTGCTTGAGCAGTGTTTCGCGATGAATAAGAACGAAGGCGACAGTTGCTTTAATACTTGACTCCGGTAGCGATCTTTGTCTTTGTTCGATAGACACTGCGTCAGACCACCTGTCTATGAAGTGTCGAAACTAGTAGTATCGTATCGAAATGAGAAACTAGTCGAAAGTGTAGTTGTGGACCTATTTTCATGCGGAGTCATGCGAAACAACGAACGAGATAGCAGTCGTCCTGTGTCCCGTTATCCCTGGACAGATGTTACCCAAGCAGTATCCCAATATTGGTCCAATATTGGACCCATATGGGTTGCCAAGATTGCCAATATTGGCCCAGTGTGGGCTGCCAATATTGGACCAGTATGAGGAGTGCAACCAGGCTCCATATTGGACCAATATGGGCTGCCCATATTGGCAAGCCCATTTTGCGCCAATATTGCCAATATTTCTGTGATAACACCAATAACACCAACGGGGAGTCCGTGTAATAATAAAGCATTATCCTTTATATTATTCACCACTGATAATACTTTTCTCTAATTTTTGCTTTTTTTTCTTATTTCTGTGGATCTAACTGATCCACGTTGCACACGACTGCATAAAAAAAAGAAACAAACACGGCATCGCCGAAAAAGAGCTACGCCCGCCTTGCTGAATGACACAAGCGGTCCCACGGAACTGCCAATGCCAAAGATCCCTCAGAAGCCTTCATTGGAATCACAATATTCTGTGAACTAAACATTTCCAACCCGCTCCGAGACTACAAAGGAGCGAAACACTTTCGTGACGGTGACGGACATACGCCAGAGCAATTCACACTGCTTGCACTGCTTGCAACTTGAAAGCACCTAATTTGGCAGAAGAGCCATGCCTTCCTATCAGACATTGTGTTTTTTACTTGACCTGCCGCAATTGCGTTATCATTACAGCAACCAGCGACATTTTAGCCCTATGAAACGTCCGTTCGAGCTGTCGCGCATGCGCATTAGCTGTAGGACGCGTGATTTCGCTCAAACAACCCGCTCGGTCTCAGTCGGCGCGACCGATTGGCATTGGCATCGCGAAGGAAGATGGCGACTATTTCCAGAACGTGGAATGTTGAGTTGTCGAATTCTAGCGAACGTTACATTGGGATTGCCAAGTACGTTGACTGTTTCGAACAATGTGTATCATCTGCGGGAAGTTGTTGGATGTAACGATGTCCTGTATTGGGTATTTTACACGCTTGAACGTTCAATCTTGCCGTGCTGCTTGGGCATTTGTGCAACACGGGTACGTACCATGTTCTGTATTTTCAGTCAATATGGGGTGTACGCGGGCAATATGGGGCCCATATCGCCAGGATTTTCCCAATATTGGCTCAAAGTGGGCAATATTGGGCCCATATTGCCAGGATTTTCCCAATATTAGCTCAAACTGGGCAATATGGGGCCCATATTGCCTATTTTCAGCCAATATGGGGAAAATCTTGGCGAAACGGGTCCCATATTGGACCCGTATCGCCAATGACCAGCCAATATGGACCCAATATTGTGTGCTGCTTGGGTAGGGACGCGTAACGCTTCACGATGCATCAATTATAAAACCAACCATTCATTCTGCCCCCTCCGCGAAGGGTGTGCTGACCTCGTAACTTTTGTGAACAAGCCCTGTCCAAGTCTAGCCACAATGGCGCTACTGTGTGAATCACAGCATCCCCAATTTGATCTCTCGACAGGTAGTTTTTACACCAACGACGGTGCGCAGAGACTTCACCGCAATATGCGCAAAACACAGAGTAAATACACATTAAGAAATTGCGCTGTGTTGTTTTAGTGTCCGAATCTAGACGTTTTGAAAGGTTACGAATTCGGGCACATAGTCATCAAGGTCCTCATTTACCGCGTATTATTTTATGGGACACCGGAGTGTTTGCAACTAACTGAGGCCCAGGAGCACATGACAGCTCTGACAGCGATAATTTGTGCCTCCGTCGCTGATAGAAGCCCATAAAAAGAACAGATAGACCACCAGGACGAATCTGAGTACTAGCCCAATCTGTGTGCACAGCGAGAGCATCCAAATCTGGAACTGTTCAAGTAGAATATTGAAAGAACAAGTAGGGTCATTCTGCGAAGCTTCTGCCACAGAAACGTCCCTGTTGAAAAAACCAGTAAGATTTAAACTGGAAATGTTACTGGTCAGACCGGAAACGCCACTGGTCACACTGGAAATGCCACTGGTCAGGCTGGAAAAGTCTGGAAATTGGTCTGGCAATACTGGAAACCAGTTCATACTGATCACTGGACATACTGGATTTTCACTGGATACACTGGAAACCAGTGTACACTGGTCTCTGGCAGTACTGGAGTTTCACTGTGTTAGTTATTCACGTTAAACTACCACTGGGGCGTTGTATTCTCGTATTTTGTGTTTTTCCGTGCTCTACGACATATCTTCAATGCAGTGGGTGTACCTTCGCTGTGTGGGTACAGGATTTTGTTCCTCCAGCGCTTTGTCTGCATCAATATTATAGATATTTGTGCGAAAGGATATTGTGTTTCGCGTTGTGTGTGCATGAACAGGAATTCGAAAGTAATATTTCCGTTTCATTATGTTTATGTCGATTACTGTTGTTGCGTCATTTCACCGTCAGTGCACAAATCGTGTTGCATTGTAGGATCAACACATGTGGATGTGTATCATGGGTGGGCAGTTTCAAGCAGTCAAAAAAGAAAGAGCCTGGTAGTGACCTGCTATATTTTGAACTATGCATGTTCTAAAGCATTGAGGCTTTGTTGAGTGTGTCTTTGCCGTCTGTTCCAGCCTCCGAATAGTTATTTTCCACTGTATGTGTTGGTTTATCGACAATTTTTATTGCGCTGCCTTTGGCTGCTGAGAACCACCAATCACTAAAATAATTTGGCTCATTTAGCAAGGGCTAAAGGAGGTCACTATGAATGAATGAACTTTTTATGTTGGAAATTACATCTGTTGACAAATTTAAGTCATCGCTTGGACAGGTAACAGATGTTTCTTTATTGTTGCTGCACTGATCACAGATACAACTGTTCTGTTTTGAAATATAGATCATGCTGTTACTGCGAACAACCTAGAAGCATTTTTTAATGTTTTCTTAATTGATGAGTGCACAGAAGAAGTTACTCATACACATTATTCACTGTGTGATTTAGTAGCTAGCTCAACTTTTGATGAACTCGCTCTAACCCTATTTCCTTTCAGAAATTGGTGCCTGATGTCAAGCACACAAAAGAAAAGGGGAGGCTGCATTTGCAGCACATCACTTCACAGTATATGTGAAAGCATACTTCAGCGAAGAAGGTGAGCAACTACTCAATGTCTTTAACATTTTAATTATGAGTGTTAATATGAGTTCCCATTATGAACAATATTTGCATATCAAGTGACGAAATTATCAAACACACATCTAGGAATATATGAAAAGGACACCACGGGACGCTTCAGTGTGGATGTACCATATCTGATGAAAATCTCGTACCACAGGGGTCGCTCGATGGATGGATGGATGGATGGATTACAACCCTGATGAAGCAGCGTGAAGCTCAAGAGAACAACAGGTGCCCGACACTATCATTGCTGGGCAAAATGTGTGAGTACAGTATACATTCATTGCGGAAGCATGTATTCCTCATGGTTACGGCAGTGCGTTTATTATTGGATCTTAGATAAAAGTCATTATTAGGGACGTAATAAGGGCGAGGGCAGCCACCTCGTCTCTGTATTTTCCGTGCCCTTTTTTACACCTGGTTGGTTGAACAGAAAGATGCCGTACAGGGAACGAGCATGTCACTCAATAAACTGTTTGACCGGAAAACTTGGCGCAAGAGGAAACTTCCGCACAAGACTACGCCAAAAGAAATGTAGACGTAGAAGTCTATGTATATGGTGTGTTCTCTTTTTTGTTCTGTAGTACTGTTTGCTCCAGTTGACTTGAGTGCAGCTTTTCTGAATTATAAGTTAATTAGATAATCATTTCATCAATAGCATGTTTCTTCTTTGTAGGGAGGGCACCTTTGGTGGAAGAGGCTCGTCGGCCGACTCTGTTATCTGGTACTTATTTTATCTATTCATATTACTACACAACACAATCAGCCAATTTCAGATATACAAAGGAAGGACAAGTGCACATCACGCATTCTATCACTTATATTGTGCCCTGGTTCATTTCAAAACCTGCACCGGTTGTCATGCCTCCCCACATGCCATCACGCGCATTGCGTTCTGTTGTTGACAGTAGGATATTATGAATCTTGTTTGCTAATCATGTTGTAGAGGCACAGCAACCTCCCTAGTACCGACGCTCGTGGGACCAACGCTTTAGTTCGCAAAACGGAGGTGACCGCATGTGAGAGATACAAGACATTAGGGCCGTTACTTTACGCCAGGAGTTGTATAAATATTAGCCTGAAGTTTTCACAATTTTCTTTTCTAAATTCAGGGGCAGAAATCTTGTAAATAAACATGTGCTCTAAATTCATGCGAATTCGAGTGGGAAAACTTCTAGTACGCTAAATGCTGAATTCGTGGAGAAATTGGACTCAGCTACTCAGAAACTAGCTCTAGTGGTTCGGTACAAATAGTTATGTAACTGCTGCAAAACAAGTTAGTGTGCATTCCTACAGATGTCTCAGTGGGGGCAATTTGGTGGGTAAAAATCGGGTTTCACCGTAAAAAGGCCACCTTCAACTGGCGGAAGAATCCGGTTAAACCCTAAAGCTAATAATTATGCACCTTATGCAAAAAGTTCAAACTAGCTTTGTTAGAGAGAGGCAAAAAAGTACCCAAAATGTGACTGCCTTCTCTGTGAGGGATATACCATGGTCTGTCCATACCAAGTCACCATGCTAACCGTAATTGTTTTGCTATAGCTGCTCCTGTGTGCCAAAAATACTTGCCATATGTATCTTTCTGTCATGTGCAATTTATAATTGCTTAACAAACTGGCATGTATGCGTCTTACTGATTGCATTTCGCATTGTACTGTGGATTCCAAGAATTAATTTTGAACCTGCGATATCATGAGTACCTGTATAAGCTGCCAGTGCATGCCTTCCTGGCCTCATCAACCGAGGGGCACAGATCACTGCAACGTATCGTGTCAATATCTCTCGGTCCACATTCAGTTTCTGAGGGTCGAAAAGACTAGGTACACTTGTGGAGCCTTCATTTAACCTGTTTGGCCGGACTCCAGCATTCGCAGCCAAAACCTCTGGGTGGCGGGCAACAGACATGTACAATACAATATGGGATACAAACAAAACGAAATCATTGTTTGTATCTTGGCTGAAGTACATCATGTACTGTATTCCAATCGGCAAATTGTAAGCATTGCTATAGCTCGTGCTACATCAGCCTGTTCTCTAAGTCTATGGGCACTTCATGCAATGTATTCAAAAGCAACGAAGGATTATGTGTCCAATATTTTCTTTCGTTGATACTCACTATGTGTACAAATCCCAGATTCACCTTGGGGTTGACAGTTTTGTTCCTGAGAAATTCATGTGCGTACAGCGGGGCACAATCAACCACAAGTTAGTCAACAATTTGATGCAGCGCCAGACCACTCTACCAGCCGTACCAGAGAGCAGGCAAGCATGCACTCGTCACAGGCAACAGCAGAGAAGCTGGATTCCATTACATAAGTAAGATCAGGCTGCAGTTATTTTCTATCATTCAATGAACGTTCAGATTCCAGCCTCAGTCAATTTGCACTACTTTTTCTGGGCAAATTCAGGAGTCTGCTTGAAATATTATCGCATGTACTGATCATCTCCAACATTTTCGTTTCAGATGGCATGCCACTTCACATTGAGGGCCACCAGACTGTGCTTCCAAAAGAAGCATAGCTGAAACTAGTTTGGCGAATCGTTGCAGATTTCGGTTTGGCGATGTTGTCCGGCATGGCAAAAACAGAAAAGTGACAGAATAAAGAATATAAATCTGTGAATAGTAAGTGAGTTCTTACGCATTTCTCAGTCTACACCACCCTACATGCAGATTAGGACCACGCTGCAGTACTTATGTGCCTCTCAGGATACAACACTGCACACAAAACAGGACTTGCAAAAGCCGATGGGCCCTAACGTCCGACTCTCTAGTAAAACCGGTGTCCACACTGTACATTCCAGTAAGGCCAGTGCCCACACTGGACTGTCCAGTAAGGCCAGTAACACTGGACTATCCAGTGAGACCAGTGTTCAGACTGGGTTAATAATCCGATATGTTACTGGTTTCCAGTCTGTCCAGTACACTGGTTTTTTCAACAGGGGTGTTAGTGCAGATAATATTAGCACTGGGCTTTGGACACAAAAAACAGGAGGATACCAACTCCAAGGCTGCAAAGCAAATCTGGTGACATTCTGCAAAAAAAAAACAAAAAAACTAGTGTTCATTTCAAAACGTCTTGAGGTTACCCCAGAAATCCCGAGGTTACCTCGGGATATCTTGAGGTTGCCTGATGTTACCTCAGGCCTGCCTGTGGTTCTTCTGAGGTTACCTCAAGAAATCCTGAGGCTTTACCTCAGGACCTCAGACCCAGCTGAGGTTCTGCTAAGGTTACCTCAAGAAATTCTGAGGTTCTACCTCAGAACCCCAGATCTTGCTGTGGTTCTTTTAAGGTACTGCCTCAAGACCTCAGACAAGGCCGTAGCTCTCCTACGGTTACCTCAGCCTATCTTGAGATTCAACATATGGCCTCGCACCTTGGTACACATTACAGCCATTTCTGTGGGACTTTCTCAGGGGACCTTTTCGTTGGAGAGGTTCGCAAGATTTTGGGAGTAGTATTTAGTTTGGTGACGTGTAATTTAATTATGTTACCTTCATTAAATTGGCAACGTGAATTAAGCCTACACCAAACCGTAATGCCAAAACGTAAAATTTTATAAGTGTCATCCACATAAACCATCAGGAAGGCATAAAGTCAATTATATTCGGTTATAAATGAAAGCTCTGCTAGCACAAAGCGCCCACAACTTGTACACCAATACGAACGTTACACACAAATCACAATAAAAGAATTGCTAAGAAACAAGCGAACTGGAGATTATAATTCATATTACTAAAACCCGAGGCTAGGGAACCACGAAAACAGCCGGACACACGCGTGCGTCTGTTTTCGTAGCTCCCTATTCTCGGGGGTTTCGGTAATATGCAAACAGAAATCACATTACTCCTGTGAAAAATACACTACAGATTTTTGCGTGACAAGTCATCTGAAAACACAATAAGCGCAACATAGGGTAAGCAGTAGATTCACACGTGACTTTCTATTAGTGGCTATAATGGATAGATAAAATTGCAAGCGGGAAACATGCGTTGGAGTTGTTTTTACAGCTCCACTCAGTGGCATCGCTCCAGCCAGGCATCCCTATTTCTCCCTCTTTTTTGCTTGGGGGCCGTGCACTAAGTTCCCGCTTTTGTAACGCGGTTCTCGGAATCGCCTCCCTTTGCTTAGAACAGTTACGCGCCAGCTTCCATGGCATGCGTGTGTATTTACTTCGTCCTAAGTGCCGCTTATTAATAAGGTGTCGTGATGACGTGTGTATACGTGAGTTTCTTGACGACATTCAAGTTGTTGCTGCTGTGGACGACGTGAGGAATTTTTCTGAAGACAACGATCGCACAGATTTTCAATCGGAACATGAAATATCCAGTGCACGCTATTTTCCGGAAGTAGTGCGAGAAACCCCATGGAAGCTTCTTTCTGGAATGTACGTGAAGGAAATTTTTTTGTATATAGTTTTTGCTGTATTTGTGTGCGTGCGTGTGTGTGTCTTGTTTCAAATGAAAAATTATCCTTAAATATCTTGCGAATGGAAAGTAACACTTTAGAAGTTGATGTAACTTTTACTTTCTAGTATTTGTGATAACGTATTTTCAGATTCCATACGATGCATTTCAGATCGATTGCATGTCGCGTGATAGGCACTAAGGATATCGCCGAGGCCTGCAGCGAACGAAAGCGGATAGAAAAACCATCAAGGCGTGAGCCGGAATCGCAATAAACGCAGGATAATGTGAGTGTTTACATACCTCGAACGGTATATTATCGGCACCAAGGTTCTGTCCTTCTGTTACTTTTCATTCGACAACGTTCCTGAGGTGCTACTCACTTGACTGTTCATCCCTCTGGTTTGACAAGCATTTATCGTTACTTTTTCTTGTTGAAAACGTATACGCATATTCTTGGTATGCATAGAGCTACTAAGCTTATTTGGAGACTTTAGGTATGCCTGTGGTCACAACCGCCTATGTCTTGAGTATGGCAATTTACCATAATGAACTTTTATAGTTTTGTCACTGCATGGAGCAATTTACTTTCGTAGATGCAGACATGCTCACTCAATTAGGTAATCACTATTCGGCATTTCGTGTATTATTTTGTATTACCTCTTTGGTTATCGTATCTCAACTGAATTTTATTTCTAGGTGCATACCTCCAGTGCTTCAAGAGCAGAGCGGACGAAGGCGAAGAAACCAGAAAGAAAATGAGGAGAGCTGCGACACTGAACGACAAAATATTTAGAACCTGATGACCTCAATACCAATAAAAAGTATTTGAACACGAAGTCGTGCTACGGGCGCTCTCTGTTGCGCATGCCTTCAGGTGCAATCTGTGGAAACCTCAGGCCCTGAAACCTCAGAACCTAAAGCTCTGAGGCAACCTCAAGACCTCAGATGTTCCATAATACGTCAAGGCCTCAGACTCTAAGGTAACCGCAGGAATGATTTTCAATACGGCTGGATAAAAAGAAGAACTGCTTACTTCATATCCGTACAGAAGCATATCCGAACCTGCTTTCTTTCGAGGTGTTTAATATGAATAAATGCTCTTGGCTTATTTCCTAAAATGCCTGGTGTGACCAAAACGTGACACTTCAGAGCATCGAAGAGAAGTCACACTGTCAACCAATCTGTCCAATCTTGAGCTAGGCATAGGACTCGTGCCCTGTCAATGTCCAATTCCAGTGCTGCAGCTGCATCAAGTCCGAACGGTGTAGTCCATTCGTGCGTTACGTAAGATAGAAGTGAAGCGCTCTCCGTCTTGTACTTGACAGGGATGACCAGTATCTGCACTCGTACTCTTTTCTTAAACAGTCATACAGCTGAATCGAGGCTAGTACGATTGATATATCCCTGGAGAAGGTTGGTTGGCAGGTGTCTCACGAGAGTATGGAAACAGACGATCCTGCACCAATTAAGAACACCTTGATTGAATGAGCGATTGATTGATTAAGAACTTGATTGGTTTGGCTGCAGCTTCAGCCGAAACGTAGACGGCCGATTCCTTGGTCGTATGCACCTCGAGCAGCATGGCACTTGGCGTATCTAAACAACGGACGTCGTTCTCTGAGGTATGGGTTACTACTTCGCCGGTAGTGCCATGGTGCTGCTTGCTTAAAGCCTTGCACATGACTCTGAAATGACCTAATACCTTGCATTTAACAGCACGTGCTATACAGTTTGGAGAGTTGGCCAACTGGCGCGTCGAGCCACAGCGATTGGAGACAATTGATCTTTTTTTCTTTTGTATTGTATTTTGGGACTGCCAGAAGTATATGAGGAGCGTTTAATACTCGTTCGCCTTCAACGCATCGATAATCAACATTCCAGTTCAGAAATCTCAAAATCGAAACCAAGAGACAACCTAAATACGTACGCCGTGTTCGAGTTTAGATGCTCCATCTACAGGTCATGCAAAACGTGAATAGGTGAACGCCTCAACTACCGGCGTTCACCAGCCTCTACTACTGGGTATAAATTTCAAAGGACCGATGACACATCAATAGATTACCTGGAAATGCATTTACCTTCTTTCAGAGAATGAGAGATACCCAGGGGCTCCAGTCGTCTTTTGAAACAATAGTAAACTATTGCCTAACCAAGTTTGTCCCTGTTAAAAACGTTGGGATTAAGCGACGCAATTCATGGATTACGCGATAGGTCATTCGCATTAAACGGAAACTTTCTCGTCCGCAAAGCCCCCGCTGAAAAAATGGGGGTTTAATAACTTTGGTAAAAGAGCAGTTAAAACATAGTGTTACAGTACTAAACAACACTGTCTCTCGTCAACATTACACGAGTTCACGACAGAACCACCACGCAGAATATGGCGTTATCTGACCGTGAAATGGTTGAAAGTGCTGATATCGGCTAAGAATTCATGACTTTTTCCAGTCTGTGTTCGTACAAAATAAGCATACGATAAACAGAAACTACATGTAAGAATTGCGCGCAGACCCTTTGTGCGGTACACCCCGCATGCAGATATCACGGGCAGGCATTTTTTCACAGTTACTACGAATTGATATAAAAAAGGCTATCGGACCGGATAATATACCGAATGCATTTTTGAAGAGGCAAGCAGAGTGGGTGTCAAAGTATATCCTTATCATTTTTACCAGTGTATAAGTGACAAGCTTTCTGCGACTTTGAAGAAGCAATGCAATGAAGGATTACTCTTGGTTGATGACGACCACGTTGAGCCTACGAACTTGTACACAGTAGAGAGAACTTGGTCTTCTGCTGTTTCTTTCTTGAGCTCTTCCCATGTAATGGGGTGAAGACCTTGCTCTATTGTGCATATCATAACCATGTCGCTGTCCTCGTTGTTCTGACCGTCCTTGTGAGCTATGGGTAGGCGAGAGAGCGCGTCAGCGACATCATTTTTGCTGCCTTTTCTGTAGATGATTTGATAGTCGTATCGTAGAAGTCGGGCAGCCCACCGGGCGATACGCATCGGTTGACGACCGTAACCCTGACTCGATAGAAGAGTGGTTAGAGCTTGGTGGTCTGTACGGAGTGTAAACCGTCTTCCAAGAAGTAGGGTATGCCACTTTTCGCATGCATACAAGCAAGCTAGGGCTTCTTTTTCGCCAACCGACTACCTCCTTTCGGTCTCGGAAAGTGTTCGCGAAGCAAATGCCACAGTGTATAGTCCATCCGGGTGTTCCTGTTCGAGTACGGCTCCCAAACCGTAGTCCGAAGCGTCCCTAGTGACAACCGTTGGAAGTCTGGGGTCAAATATAGCTAACGTGGTGCAGTTCTTGATCAAGTGCTTCAACTTGTCAAACGATTCTTGCTGTTCTGTTAACTAGACAAATGTTGAATCTTTTCGAAGCAGGGATCGTAAAGGTTCAGTGAGTGTTGCGAAATGTTTCACAAGAGAGAAAGTGATGTTCTGAGGCTGGAACACATAGAAGGGACAGGTACAAACAAGGCCTCAATTTGCCTAAGAAATCAACGATGAAAGATGAAAGTGTGGGTTCGATCCCTACAGCTGGCTAACCTTTTCAGTGACTTTCATCTTTCATCATGTTTCACAAACTTGAGATAATACGAAGCGAGACCCAAAAAGGACCTCAATACTGTCACGTTTGTAGGGTGGGGTGCATCCATGATGGCCTGCATCGTGTCTTCGTCTGGGTGAATACCCAGAGACTACCAGAGACTGTATGTCCCAGAAACTTGATTGACTGGACTGAGAATACGCACTTCTTCAGGTTCAGCGTTAGCCCGCAACTCATCAGTCTTGACAATACTTGGTCCAGATTTCGGTCGTGCTGCTCCTGTGTTGTCCCAAAATTGAGAACGTCATCTAAATAGTTCAGCATGCCTGCGCAGTCCTTGAGTACGCACATCATCATCTTCTGGAAGGCCGCAGCTGCTGAAGAGAGACCAAAGCACCCACGTGTATAGCGAAACAAACCTTCGTGGGTTATAAATGCTGTGAGGTTTCTACTCTCTTCTGCCAAGGGCAGCTGGTGATAAGCGGAGAACAGGTCCAACTTGGAGAAGACCCTTGCTCCAGAAAGTTGATGTAAAATTTCTTCCGGGTGAGGGAGTGGATGGGAATCGATCACGACGGCTTCATTCGGACGGCGGAGGTCCACACATAAGCGAATCTCTCCAGTTTTGCGCCAAGCGACCACTACCGGAGATACCATTCAGAGGCGTCAATCCTTTCAATGACACCCACTTCTTCTAGCCTTTGTAATTCCGTTGACACTTTGTGCCTAATTGCAATAGGTAAACGACGAAGCTTCTGTTGCACGGGAGTGACTGAGGGCTTTACTTTGATCTTGTGCACAAACCCTTTTACCATTCCCAGTCTACTTGAAAATAGGGCCGGAAATTCGAGAGCGTACTGAGGTACAGTATCTGCATTCATAGCTTGTACTTGGTGACATTCTCGTGTTGCAATTTCGAGAGAAATGTCTAACACTTGTAGTAAATCGAGGCCCAGAACTGCTGATCCTTGTCTCACAACGTGAAAGTGTCCTGTTGTTTGTCTTTCACCAAAAGCAACCTTCGCAGTGAAGACTCCCAGTACTGGTATGGGTTTTCGAGAATAGTCAGTGAGTTGCGTCAAACTGTTGCATAATGCTATGTGCTTGAGATTGCCCTGAAATAATGAGTTCGGAATGATGGATACCGACGAGCCCGTGCCAACTTGGAGAGGTATAGGAGTGCCCTCCACTCGGATCTCGCAGTATATAGGCTCTGTCGGACCCGTTCTGAGAACTTGTGCTTCCGCTATGTTCTTAACTTCTTTCGTAGGACGGGCGCTCTTGCAGGCGGACGCGAAGTGTCCCTTCTTGTTGCACTTTTTTCAGAGTTTGTCCTTCGCCGGACATAGGGGATCATTCGCTCGATGATTAGTAGAACCACATCTGTAACATGTATGCTTAGCGTTTTTAACTTTCTTCTTTTGTCTTTGCTTGCTAATCGCTGCTACTTCAATCTGGTCAGGCAAGGTGGCTGAAAGGATGCGAGATTCCCGCATAGCTTGTTCTACTTGACACGCTATAGTGATAGCGGTATTGAGCGTAAGGTCAGGTTCCAACAGTAGGCGATCACGAACTTGCTTTGCCGCAACTTTCTCAACTAGTTGATCACATATCATTTCTTCTGTGAGATCGTTGAATCTGCATGTAGACGCTAAAGCACGTAATGCTGTTACGTACTCTTCAATATTTTCACCAGGAAGCTGGCTTCTTTGCCGAAATTTGTAGCGTTCGACTGTTTTGTTAACTGTCGGTGTGAAGCAGCTGGTCAACTTGCTTAACGCTGTGGCGTAGGAACTGTGACTCGAAGTTGAGCCTTCAGACGTTGAAGTTTCCGGTAGAGCATACGGGCGAACCACCTCGTGTAGAGAACGGAAGATCCGCTGCCCTTCTACCCCTAAGCAATTCAGCAGGACGGCTGTCTTACTGGCGTCTCCGAAACACGTTCCTCCAGAGGCCTCCAAGTACGTATCGAATAGTAGATGCCATTCCGGCCAGGGAATAAGTGGCTTACCAGGTACAGCCAGAAACGGTGGCGGAGGTTGTAGGTTCATTATAGGTCGGCTGCGCCAAATATATTCTATCTTGTAAGGGCGAGCTCCCACCACACGACGTAGTTACTAACTTTATTCTCTTCAGAATTATCGAACACTCCGTTTCTTTTACCTCCTCTTCTTTCCCCCCCTTTGTCACGTCTTCCTCTTTTCACAACATAGCAGACTCGTGTTGTGTTTCAACATTGAATTAGTTTAAATGCGATAGACGAGCTGTGCGAAGAGGTACCTCCAGTTAGGATCTTGGGTACTTGAAGCCTGTGGCAGTTTCTGTGTGGAAGGCTTGCCAGACCCTGTTCGCTGCACAGGCTGGGATGACCATGTTTTTGTTTTTCCCAAGCTTGTGGTAAAACACGTTGCAAACTGGCGATACGCAGTATATCCATATCGTCTACGCAGATGTACATAAAATATAATTTAGGCAAATAGGTAGCCGGTCACAGTACAGGGTGTGTGTCGTGGCATTTCCACATGTACTTGAGAGCGACTGCAGTTTATCTGCACACGCCCTGTATATACACATGCTGTATTCTTTTAGAAGCTAACGTTTTTTTTTTTTTACTTTTCAGTGAATCGAAAGTAAGAACACTCAATATCGCTAAAAACCTAAGCGCACGGCAAGACATAAAAAGGTGACTTAAGACACAGCACACTGACAATTACACAGTTGCCTATATTGCTTTTCTCCAGTTCACAGTTCTGTATTGTGTCGTCTTTTATGTGGTGTGCCCTGTACTGGAGTTTTTGTGTGGGAGAGATTTACTGAAGGAATTTCACGTGGGCACTATACAACAAGCACAACAGACACACACAAGATCAACGGTACAGGACGATACAAAATGCGGCTATTAACAAATGAGAGGCAATGAATGATAAATGATCATGGATGGGGAAAAATATGTACAAAATATGAATACGCTTATACGCTTTAGCGACTTTAATGCAGGACCAAACCAATTTTGAGCGACCAAACTTTAACATCGTTCGACAGGGCTAAATGTGACTTACTTGTGAATATGGTCGCTCATAGGTTCGGGCTGCCCACGGAATTCAATATATGTCAGCTTCAGGACAGTCGTATTGAGGCATAGAAGTTGGAAATCTGCGTGGGATGTAATGCACTCATGTTGATGTCATTCGGCTGCGCTTTCGGGCTCCTTGCATCACAAGCATTCGATCCCCTTCGGCATTATGACACATCAGCCGCACCGGCAGCTTAAACAGCAAGTACGCATTAAATATGAGGACACGAAATTTCAGAGAACGCGTTTACATGTTCGATCCCAGTGTGCGTTAAATAGCTCATCGCTTACCTGTCTGTCGAAGACAGGCGACTGATTGCTTCATCTGTGACCGATGTTCGTAGAGCTTAATTGACTTGGGCTCGCATTTGCGGCATCGAAACGTAACGACGTTTCGAAAGCGAGGCTTCCGAACCGAACTGTTCAGCACACAGAACTTCCTTCTCGATCGCAGAAAGGTCAGAAAAACTTCGAAGTCTCGAAGTCTCCGCATTTCTTACTTCGACGTCCATATTGAAGGTCGCTTTCCGGATGCCGCCGCTCTCACAAACTAACAACAGAACTTCCGGTCCGGGCGCCCAATGAAACATGAACCTCATGTTTTCGTCACGCATACGGAAATTGACGGATAACCACTACAAATAGGCTAGATTTCGGCGCCGATTGCGTGAGTTGAGGAGGAAAAGCCAAGCTGGTTTTCAGCTCCCTCGTTTGGCAAACTTTGCCGTCGCGCACAGCCAAAATATTTCGCGTGTGGCTTGGAGGCATATTATACCTTCGTAATAGATGCAAACGAAATATTTGTTGAACTTCTGGTCAGAGTCCCTTTAAGACTGCATTCCCTACGCCATGCAGGTTAGATAGCCGCAAAAAATCTACGAGACTCATTAGTCAACGCTAGAATCAGCAAAAACAACACTCGCCACAACGGAACATGTCCATGCAACCTCCCGCGTTGCAAACCCAAACAGCACAATGTACTGAAAGTCCAGTGCAATAGGGGTGGACGGTATGTGTCCTATAAATGTTCTTTTGTTTCACGAGTCAGTTCGAGGCCTTTCACCTACCCGTCCACCCCTATTGCACTCGTCTTTCAGTACATTGCGCTCTCTGGGAAACATCTATCTAACCTAATTCTGTGTTAGTGCCGCGAAGCAGCTGTCGCTATGAGCGGCGGTTGGAAAACATGCAGGCACGTACAGCACGCCAACTATGTCAAGAGCAAAGTCATAAATTGCACCCACGTTGTCAACCGCGCATTCACACGTACTGCTCCGTTATAGGGTTGTTGCAGTCAAGTTTGCACAGCGCCATTTCGTGCCTAAACAGCCACGCAACCCAACAGTAGGTAGTTTCATCAGCGGGTTTTGCATGGTGTGTCAAACGGCATGGTGCCCACGAAAGCTACAAAACCTGTAGGAAATAGACAGAAAAAGCGGTGCTTCTTGAAAAGCGCGAACAACCCAAGACCGCGTATTTGAAACTGCCGCGTCGTCTGCTAAACTAAGGAGTGTTGCATGATTTGGGGTGCTGACGCTGCTGCTCACTCGCGCCACCTGGCCAAGAGCAACAGGCCCATGCAGCGTGTCTCCTAAACGTATCATTATAATAAATAGACTACGCCACCTAGAATAACGCTGTCAACATCATTTGTTCTTACTAGGTTTTTGCCACCTCGTGATGCGAATGTCACGTGTCCTAAGTTTTACTATGCCAGAATGCGGGAATGGGCAGTCTTTACAGACTCCAAATCTGCACTTCAAGCAATTGAAACTTCCGGCATACGAGGCCCATCCGCACCCCTAGTCACCGACGTGTTAATGGCTTACCACACTATCTACGCCGCAGGCCACAGGCTAGTTCTCCAGTGGGTTCCAGCCCATTGTGGTGTCGTGGGGAACGAGCAGGCCGACAGCGCCGCAGAAGCAGCACTCTCGTCTCGGAACCGGACCCGTATTGTTCTGCTCAGAGGAGACCGCCGTTCAATTCTGCGACGTCTAGTGACACCCCTGGCTTCCCGCCAACGGACAACCGACATTCTTCCCCAGAGTTGATCCCATGCTCGCTTTCCGCATGCCACGAAACACATCTCGTCAGGATGCTGCATTAATCCACCGCATGCGCCTCGATGTGGCCTTTACAGCTCAGTGGCATTACCGCTTGAGACAAATTGATTCTCCCACCTGTTGCCACTGTGGTGCTCTTGAGGATCTGGAGCACATTCTTCTTCATTGCCCTCACTACGAACCTTCCCGAATCACACTCTCCGAGTCTCTTCGTCAGCTGGACTCTCGCCCTTTCTCCCTACCGAAATTGCTTGGTCCCTGGCCCAATCCAGCCCAGCAACGCTCTGCGCTCAAAGCTCTTCTGACATTTCTGGACACCATCGGACTTCGATCGTTATTGTAAAGGGGCTCGTTATTTTATTCCCCCCATTCCACCAAGCACTGGGGTAGAGTATCGCCTGTTGCGATGAAACTCCCCACTCTCCAAGGCCGAAAATAAAGTTGTTGTTGTTGTTGCTAAGTAAAGATGTCTTTTTACCCCACCAATGGACCTGTCCTTCAGGAGCCCTTTAGGACATAAAAGGATCTATCCTCCTGGGTTTATCCTCACAGCCTCCCAAAGTCGTCCTTTGGTACGCCCACAGGACGTTCTTACGGTTCATGTGAACACGCTCCTCATTCCCATTGTGATAGTTCAGGGACGTCTTGGGGATCCATTTCGCCATCCCGGGGACATCCTCGTCGTTTCTGTGAGACATTCGACGGATGTCTCTGGGACAACAGGGGATTGTTTGGTGTCACTGTGCATCCCATTCATCTGAAGCAGCTGCTCGGTGCAGCAGCTGTGATGGCTTACGGTCACCAAGGTCTTCTTCAGAAAGTAGCTGCTGAAACCGGGCACGTTCGGAAACTTCCAGGCGATCCAAAATGGCGCTCTTAAGAACGTCGTAGGCCTCAGTAAGCGAGACTGTGGCGAGGACATCATCCAGCTCGGCCGCAATTTCCGGAGGAAGGCCTGCAAGGACGTGGAAGTACTTCGACTGTTGGCTCTGTATGTGCCGAAGCGCAAATTGTGCCTCCACTTGCCGGAACCACGACCGAGTGTTCTGTCGCCAAAAAGGGGGAAGTCGCAGCTGTGGCGGGGCGGCGGCCGAAATGGCCGGGTCCGCTGTCGAAGTTGCGGGCAGCGGTTTGCCAGCAACGAGGACAGTTTGCGGCGGGAGAGGTTCCATGAAACCAACCGAAGGTTTGGGTATGTCCAGGTTCGGGTCACCAAATGTGGCGCAGGAAAGGACTGACAACCGTACCCAGTGGCTGGTGGAGAACAACTGGTTTAATCGCGCTGTGGGCGCTCACGTTCAAACTGAGCTACCATCATCCGATGGCACTAGTGCTGCTACACATCCATAGACCATCCCATAATATTTAAAAAAAAGTGGCAAGTAGGCATGGAATACAGTTCATATATGCGGCTATGGCAAAGCAGCAGGTCGTTTGTGCATGGTTCAACCGCCCTAGTGTGGAAGGAAATTGTAGCATTCGTCACAGGGAGGCATGTGTGGAACATCAGAAGTGTGCGGTTTACTCCATTGCTCTTGATTACGGGCGATAATAGATCAGGCAGTCGTGAAGGTGTATCTTTGTAAGCTTGCACGAAAACGCTGTATCACTCAGCAGGACACCCTCTGGGCCGATACAGCTGCATTGTCGCGATGGTGAGAGTCACCCATTATGGGGTCGAACAGCGCTACTGTTCAAACAGAGCCGGGAGATAACCAGGGAAATCATGGATGCCTTTTATTTTCTCGGAATACGGCATCGCGCGATGCGTCAGCACCCCATAGCACTCCTAGAAAAAAAAAAGATGTAGTAACCGACTCAACAACAACGTTATTACAAGATGATGACTGGGGAGTTTTATCGCCAGTGGCGATACTCTACACCATTGCTGGTGATGATGCGGGGAATAAAAAATAACGAGCCCTTTCACGGACTCTTGCCACCTCGAGCACTAGGAGAACAAGATTCGTACAAGCGTACGTATTATCTGTGCAAGAGTTAACAACATCTAAGCGTCCTCACTCGTAACGTGGTTTCTCAGGTGAATGCTGCTCCACAATTTGCGAAGGCTCTGATTATCATATCTGTATCTGTTTCGAACCAAATGCAAGACTCTCCCACGTGGCGACTAATGTGCATGAGCTTTCCTCTCTCGTTCACAGACACACACACGTTTTTTTTTTTTTTTTTGATTGCGTGTTAGCGCCGCGAAGCAACTGTGGCTATGAGCGACGTACAGATGTGGACAGACGGAGAGAGGATAGCAGGATGGAGTGGGGGACAGGGGGGTTAGTATGCGTCCTGGGCCGACTTCAGGGGGAACTGTGCCGACATTCGTCTGGAAAGTCTTCAGAAAACCCAGGGAAAACCTCAGACAGCACAGCCGGCGGTAGGATTCGAACCCACCACCTCCCAGTCTAGAGCACGACCTTGGTTACCACCAACGAGCCGACGCCTTAGTCCACTCGGCCATGCCGCTGGTACACGTTTTTGTGTGCGCTTTGAATATACTGTATGTGCAGTTAAGGGTAACCGGAGTTGGGCGAAAATTATTAGTAGCGGGCGAGAGTATTAGAAATTTGGTAATTACACTAATAGTAATGGAACGTCAATATAATGGTGTTGTCGGAAACACGAAGAATGGGCATTGTATAACTAAGAACTATTTTAAATTGCAATGGTAATATTCCAATTCATTTTAAACTTGAACCGCCGAAGTCTTGTAATCCTAAGTTGTGTATTATTTCGTGATCACGCGAAAAACCTTTTACATCACATATATGACACTGGAGAATTTGTATATGAGTAAACGCGAGTCTAGGCCAGCTTCAGACATGATGCTAACTATACTGAACCAACAGCCGATTCACGAACTGCAAAAACTTCTCCGAACCTGGAAGGGATGTGGGAGCTCACGGTGACGTGTATGGATTCGGTTAACAGCCATCGGGACGGCGAATGCAAAAGGCTGGCGATACTCTGAAACTTGTTTTTCAAGTGCTTTATTACCACCAGGGCTGCAGCACTTCTTGCAGGAGGGTATCCCGAGAATATTGAGCTCGTCGATTGCCGCGCATACGCAGGGTGGTGCGTGAGCTCGCTTTGCAGCCAGAGTACGCAAGTTTATTACGTGACTCAACGATAATTTCTCCAAGAAACGGCATCGGCCTATTTGATTAGTAATTTTATTAGCAAACACAGCCAGGACCGTCGTATGTTCATCTAAAATGTTGTCACTGCGTCCGTTAGTACAACGAAGATTGCCAGTTGCCACCATTTGCACCAGTGCCCAAAACCGAATCTCACGTCACTTGCAAAGTGCCTTATTAGACGAAGATGACCTCAGAATTTGCGGCGTCGCAGAGTATTTAACAGTATGCGTTCATGTGACAAATTTCTCGGACTTTTGGCGGTAATCTGCAGCACCTTTCCTCAGTCAAACACCTGTTTTTGCGTGCGGTCGTGCGCGCGCAAGTTTGCATGTTTGTAAGCGTGGTTCACTGAGCGTGATCGCTCGATGAAGGTAACTTCTTTATTTCTCGTCTTATGATCCGCAACAACCTGCAAGCCAAAATTCCACTGAGAAGATGCGATTGCGCTTTAATCCAAATTTGAAAAAAAAAGTCAATAAGAAAAAGAAATCATGAATTTCGTATCCATGCATCAAGGTAAAAACGTAAAGAAGAATAATACGACAACACATCTCGAGGAAGTTGGACTGTTCGTAGCTGAAGCGCTGTACACTCTCGGACGATATATTTGTGCATTTGAATCGTGTACATATCACACCGAGGACGGCAAAGTTAGGACCCATGTCCAGGGCTGAACAGTTAAAGTCAAAGTCACAGTGTCAGTTAAAGTCAAAGGGATTAAACTCCACACATTTGTGGACTAGCATTTGCGACAAGACATTACCACCCCGAAAAGTACTTCCATCGACGCTTGGTGGGAGTCAGACTTTTCAAAGTTCACAAATCGTATTTACGATTCCACATTCGTTTTCAAGTGAGATATATTCAGTTTGTGTAAATAATTGTGGAAATACCACAAGCCTGAAATTCATTTGGTTGCGAAGACTCCATTTAAGGCCATCCTCCATGGAGCAAATGTTTTTTAACAAAGTTCTCGAGGGAGACCATCACTGCCCTTCCGTCGCTGATTGTTCGCCTGCACCAACTCCATGGGACGAAAAACCATAGAAAAGCAAGCACACGGCGTCGGAAAGTCTTGGTGCGATATCAGTGTTGTCGGAGGACAAAGTGGAAGCTTAGTGAAATCTGTACACCGAGAAATGTATTTAATGTCGCGAGTGTTGCAACTAAATCCAGCAGATTTATACAAGGTGTGGCTAGTAGTGCACCGAAAGGCATGTGCGAAAGGAAAACATAATTATTGACAGAGAATGCCTGGCATTCCTACGGTGCGGTCTGCGAGCAGACGACGGCACCCCATAGCAAGACGACGACGACGACTCACGAGTGCAGACGATAAGCCAGCGTAGCTGTTACCCTATAGTAGCTGGAGCAGATTCGTAGCATAAGAGCGCTTTGATTGGCGGGCCTCGTGTTCATCCGCAGTTGACGGTGGCCTATGTGAGGCCGACAACGGCGAGCCCATTCACCAGGACCAGCACAACCACGCTTACGAAATCGCGGTCGCTTGGCAAAAATATCATTCATGGGCAGATCGGCGGCGGACGCTCACATTTTTTTACACTTCGCGCAGGGTGTCCGACGCTGAGCGAAGTTCGCACCTTTTTTCTGCTTACATTATCTCCATGGAGGCTGGCCTTTAGGGTGTGCACGTAGGGGTAGGTATCTCTATGGAAGGCCATCTGGAAAGCATTTAGCGATTGGTTAGACAATCCGCCCAGCAATCGGGAGGTGCGTGCTTCAGATCGAGCCGATGTCTGGCTTTTACGACAACTGCCATATTCAAGGATTTTTGCTCATCTCTCGCAAGCACTATACCAAAGAAATTAACAAGATCATCATGAACTGGAAGATCGCTGTTGTATTTATGTGTTCAGATGTCGCTGAGCGTCCGTTCTGATTGCCCATTCGTACCAGTGCTTCGTCTCGTCCAGCCTTTTATCTATCCTTGGCACGGGGTTTTATCGCTTTTAGTTATCAAGAACCAAACAGTCCAGGTTTTATCACTCTTTAATTTATTGTCCGTTCGGCGTGAGTCGTCGTGGAGGATCAATTGTTTTTGTCAATTATGCTAATGCAGTCACCAGTTTTAGCCCCAGGTATTGAAGACCTACAAGATTGTACAACGTGAAAAAAAAAAAAAATAAAAGAAGGAAGAACGAATCGTGCGCATATCGACGCCAGAGGAGCGACATTATGGATTTAGGAAGTGCGGGGTACTTACAGTGATGGATAATTCACAACAGTGACGTGCCTGCAGAAATGGGCAACAAGACGCAAATTCTGCGCAATATCACATGCGAATGGGTGTAGGGAATGCACATCTCTCAATCCTCCTCCTTTCCACGCTTGTGAAGGACGTGCTTGTAATTGGCGAGGTTCAAATAACTGGAAAACAAGTTTAACCCGCAAACGTATCATGTGCTTTTGCACTTGACAAATCTATATCAGGATGACACACACGACACCATAGTCGCAACGATAATTTGGGACCTTTTACTAAGCACTGCATCTCCTGGAGTATTTAATACCTGTAATAATTCGATTGATTACAGTCCACCCCATGTCTGAGACATGATATTTCTCCCATTCACGCGTGGCTTTTCCACACGTTTGTTTCGTGTGTTTGTTCCCGTTTTTTTGTGTGACGTGCTCTGTACTTTACGGAACACAGTGATCTCACAATTTCTTGCATGAGTAAAGTAACTAGAGTCCTAACGATTGCTGTTAGTGGAGAGTAGATGCAATAAACGATATGTAAGCTACCTAACTTATACGCCACGGAGCAGTGTCAGCGATTAGAGTAGTGTGTGAACACTACGCGGTCGCACCGATAATATTAGTCGATAATGGCAGATATCCCAAGGTATATATAGACAGCTAGCGAAACTTCCATAGGGCCCTGCGCCTTCAGAATGACGCCACGATTGAGATCGTCAGCGCCATCCATCTGTTGCGCGGACTACTACGATTGTAAATAAATGACGTCAGAGATGACGTCAGCAGTACGCATAATAAGCAGCGCATAATTAGCCATGATGCGTTTGCATTCGCGTACTGCGTTTGCGTTGTAGTTCCTTTCCCTTTTCCTGACCGAACGATACTAATCACCCAGGGCAGCAATACAAGACGAGAACAGAGAAAGATAAATCATATCAGGTTTAATGGCACATATCATTTCGAAATACATATAGTTGTCACAGGTTTCGACGAAGGGTACGTGATAACCACAAATAAACTGGAGGTTTCACTTAATGTCCATTTCTCACATAGAGCTAAACGTACACGTATTGATTAGCCGTTTGTATTTCTCCAGTGAGTGGACATAATGGGTCCGTGGCATAGTGCATATGAAGTGATACGCTAACACTCATGTCCGGACTTTTTTTAGTGGGACCACCTAGAGTGGTTGAATTGCGCTCTTCACACGTGGGTCACTGCACAAGAAGCGACCCAATCGCGTGGCTCGACCATCACGAATTTTGACACTATTTTTTTCTCAGATTGGTATCACTGAGATAGAGATACCCAAAGAATATTTTTGCCGGATACGGTATGGTTGAAGCGCAAGGCGGCGCTCGAAGTCAACCCCTGCTCTAAAAGTGGACTGCATATGAGTACGTCTCCAGGAAAAACCGCTGAAGATATTAGGGTCCGGTCACCGTCAGCGAGTACAGGAAGCATGTTTCTTTCATTTTGGATGAAAAACATCCAAGACGTAAGCGTGTTTCGTATCGAGCTGGGGGCCTAAAAGTATACATTTTCACCAGAAGTTTCGCATTTTTTTGCTGCTCACTCGGTTAAGGTAGAAAGATAAGAAGGTAGAAAGAAAGAAAAGAAACCCGGTGAGCTGGTAGCTCGGGGAATGGCAAACACGTGAAAAAATCACTTTGCTAAGTGCAAGGAAAGGCTGTGAAATATTCAGCCAATTCTCATAAATATTCAGAAATTTCAGGCCAATTTTCAGAAATTTCAGGCAATTTTACCAAAATTCGCAATATTGCACCGGAAAAAACGTTATGTGGGCATCGTGATTCGGATGTTTCGTTAACGGGAAAATGAATGCTGTCTGCCTACATAAAGCCTGAAAAAAACTAAAAGGCTTATATTTGTTGTCGTTTAGTAGTGACTCTTTAAATTTACTAGACTCCGTAACTGCTCGCTCCCTTCGGACTTGCGCAGAATCAGTCGCGCACTGTGAAATAGATGACGTAGTTTATCTGCGACAGGAAACACAAATACTTACCACTTCTCATCAAGTCAAAATTGTCTATTCATAGCTGTTTCTCTTGAACAAGGCACACTGGGCAAGGTATTCAGTATCGGTCCATGCTGACTTTGTAGGTTTTTGCTTCACTAGAGGATGACGTCACGGAAAACCTTCTGATATATGTGGACAGATGCGTTGTCATGAGTGAGAGAGCCGGAGATGACGACATAGCATGAATGTTGCAATTGGTGACCTGCTACATCTTTGAACCAAACTACAATAAGGTGTAATGTTGCCTGCGATGTATTCCAGTAAAATGGCTGCGGGGAATATTGCGTTATATATGTGTAGTTTTCTGAGTAGTCCAGCTGCACAACGGCTTCGTCTTCAGGGAGGCCTGTCTTCAAGCTCTTCAGATATGCGGACTGCGCAGAATTTACAAAGTGGTGCTTTTTCAAAGCTTCAAGTGCACGGATGGTTATGGATATTATGGATCAGGGGAACGAGCTCTACAACAAACATGTGAAAACATGGTGTAAACGTCACTCAATTCAAATGTTTAGTGCACTGTCTGTATTCAAATGTGCTTGGGTTGAGAGAGCCATCAGATCAATTACAGGTAGACTTTATCATTATTTCACCAGTAAAGGTCATCACAAGTACATTGGAGTTCTCCCAAAGATTATTGCCGACTACAATTGGTCATTCCATTCGACTATTAAGATGGCCCCGAATGATGTCGATAGAAAAAATGGGACTGAACGATTCAATAGACTTAACAGTAAAAATTAAAACAAATAAAAAGTTGCCTTTTAAAGTTGGTGACCAGGTGCATGTTCTCATGAATACATCAATTTTTGACAAGGGTACATTGGGCACTGGTCCTTAGTTCTCTACACGATCACGCGATGCAAGAACTCAGATCCACCAGTGTTTTACGTAGCTGGTCTGGGCGGGGTCGAAGACGATGCAACTTACTACGCCAATGAATTGCAACATATAGTGAAAGGGGCAGATGACCCGTACCCAATTGAACACATAGTAAGTCGAATGAAAATAAATGGTGTCACGCATTATGAAGTGAAATGTCTAGGTTGCGATGACTCATTTAATTATTGGGTTCCCGTGCAAGATGCCGCTAAGCTCTGATTTTTATATGACCCTCTTATCCAAGAGTTGTAAGGATAAGTACCCAAAGAATAGCCTCAATAACTTTATAATTCCTTTGAGTGCACCACTACAACTGAATGAACAATGTGAAGTCGGCCTACATGAACCTTCCATCTCTAATGTATTCTACAAAACTGCAATTCTGCAGCACATATGTATTTGTCTTGCACGATGTACAGAATTTATTTATCCAAGTAAGGCACCATGTCCAGTCAATTTTAATTACTCAGCGTTCCTTATACATGTATCACTTTAAATGAATTTCATCAGTCTGCATCAATAAAGAAATAATTTGAGTACTTTAAAACACAGGTTATGTAATAAAACATTTTCTGTATTACTTATGTGTATTCTTGTTGCACCTATAGTCGCACGTTAAGAGGCGTGTAATCAGATCGTATAATTCAGATGTAATTGAAGTATTATCAGACGAAGAACCACTATTAAGACCTACACTCTGGTAAATAAAGAAACTGAACTGCACAGAATGCACAGCTATGGTTGCCCACAACTGTCCCCTGGGAGTGCTGTGAGTGTTCGTAGTGGCTGCCCAGAGACATGTTGAGGATGTCATTGGGAGTCTCACTTTGACACTTTGATGACACACGGAGGACCAGGTTGTAGCATCCCCGGGATATCAACTGCATACCATGCTCACATCCTGAGCGAGTCCAGAGGGTGTCTCTGTGTTATCTGGGTTGTTCTCTTGCTACATGGGTACCAGACGCAACGGTTAGAAACCAAACAAGCGACGGTTTGGCGACTTAAATGACTTCAACTTGGAGCGCGCTCGTTTTTATGTTATGGGACCGACAAATTATGTATGAAGAAGTGAATAAGCAAGGATCACAAATGCGGGGAGTTTGGATAATGAAGCAAGTTTTCTTTTTCTTTTTTTGATTGAGCGACGCATTTGCGGGCGCTGATGAACTGACAAATCACAGCTGAGACGCCAACGATTCAGAAATCCAAATAGCTTCGAGACCAGGGCGACCTACTCGGATTGATTGCAACTAGCATATAATTGATTAAACAAGTAATCACATGTTTTATGTAACTAAGCATGGCATTAACAGCATGGTGACTTGACATTAACAATAATGTGTTACCTTCGTGTCAGCGAGTAATGATACTTCATGATAATTTCGATGCTCAAGAGTGCATATAGCATGTTATGTATCACGCCGTTGTATGAAGCATGTTATGTCTTCACGCCTTGAAGAATGTAATCACCAAGTAAGTGCATACTGTACAAACGTATAATGACTTGGTAATGTATTATAACTAATAATGAGTAACGTAAATAAGTGCATTTCGAAAATGTTATGTAAAAGTAACACATCTCTAATCGCTGAGACATTAACCAGTGGGACCTGTATAGTCAGTACACACAAGATTGCAGTATCCCCAGTGTCACTTCCACTTCTTCTAGTGAAACTCGAGGGCGGCCAGTAACCAATGTAGACTGCTTTCCATGTACGCAGTGGAACTCCAGTAGGTTGAGTATCCAGTGTACACTGGTTTCAAGTGTATCCAGTGAAATTTCAGTCCTGTAAGTTGTTAGTGTACACTCGTTTCAAGCGTCCCCGTGAAAATCCAGTATATCCAGTAACCAGTATCTACTGGTTTCCGGTATTGCAAGTCTAATCTACAGTCTTTTTCAGTCTTTCCAGTGGCATTTCCACTCTGTCCAGTAACATTTGCACTTTAAATATGTGTCTTATTTTTCAACAGGGTCGCTCATGTGAATAGACTGAATTTCACACCAAATAGTGTAACTCTGAATTCAAATCGAAATATTTGAGAAAAAAACCTAATTCAATCCAAATCCTGTTCATAGTCAGGCCGCCAATCAAATCGAAATTGAATCCTTTGCGTTTTTGTCCCCTTTGTGGATTTAATTCCAGATGTAAGTCGTATAAAAATGAAATCCGAGATTTTAGACCGTCAACACTGCTGCTCGTAAGGGTTGCCGATTATGACATAGGTCTAGTAGGCCATAGTTTCAACTCGCATTCGCTGTAAGTAGTATTTATTAGACGCACGGCATTCAAGGCATATCTGCCACTATAGACGAATATTACGGCCGCGGCTGCGTGTTGTTCACAGACTACTCTACACATTGATAGTGATACATGACCTAGAAGATAAGTAGCTTACGCATCGTTTATTGCAACTAGTCTCTGCTAACATCACTCATTTGGACTCCCGTTACTTTATTCGTGCAAGGGATTGCGAGAACAATATTTCCACGTAAAATACAATGCACGCCACGCAATACAAACGCATGTGCGAAAGAGACACCCACGGACAGCAAAAATAACTTTATTTTTTATTTATTTAATATCGCGTTAGCGCCCCGAAACATGTGTGGCTATGAGCGGCGAACTGACGTGGGCAGGTGGAGAGAGGACAGCAGGAAGCAGTGGGGAACATGGGGGCTAGAACGCGTCGTGGGTCAACTTCAGGGGGAACTGTGTTGACATTCGTCAGGAAAGTCTTCGGAGAATCTAGGCAGAACCTCAGACAGCGCAGCCGGTATCACTTCCCAGTCTCGTCGTGGAAAGCAATCATCCTAACCACTATGCTATGGGAGCTGGAGGCAAAAATAACGTCTCTGAGAACACATGGAAGAAGCACACGCAGATGCTGCATCAGATATTATCTTCACGGAGCTCAGCGATCGGATCTTATGAAAGGAAATCTCATGACCGTCAAAATGTACGTCGAATAACTTGCGTAAAATAAACGGGGTGGACTGTAATAGATCGGATTATTGCATGTATTAAATACTCCAGAAGATGCAGTCCTGGGTAAAAGGTCCCAAGGTACCTTTGCGTCTACGGTGTCGAATGTGTTGTCCCCATCGGATTATCGTCCACATAGAATTGTGGAGGGCAGAACGAACTTCTTTTCCAATGATTTGAAGCTCACCAATGGGAAGTACGTCCTTCACGAGCGTGGAGATGGGAAGGATAGAGAGATGGGCATTCCATAGACCTATAAGCATAGGATATGGCGCCAAACTATATAATACAGACTATATACACAAACTACATATTACAGACAATCTTATTACCAACTTCTTCGTGCATGTCACTGTGTTGAATCCTCAATCACCGTGAGTACCACGCGCTTACTAAATCGATAACGTCTGGCTGGTATGTCAATATGTTGTCAATATGGCGTTTATTTCATTTTTTTTGTTGTGCACTTTTGAAGTTTTTTTTTTATAGATGAAGCTAAAACTTGTGTCTGCATTAGAATAATTGACAAAAATAATTGATCCTCGACGGCGACTCATGTGGAAACGACAATCTGCTAAGGAGTGAAAAATTGGGTCGTTTCATCCTTCAAAACGAATACTGATAAAATCCCATACCAACTAGAGATAAAGGTCGGAACAAGGCGGCACGTGATTTGTACGGATCTAAAATGCAAACTCCACACCAAAGTGTTTTTCAAGGCGCTCTTTGTTCAAATTTGCAAAGTCAAAACTGTACATCATTATGAGCCAAAAACCTATAAAATTAATATATGCCCTTTCCAGCTGTAGTGCCCGTAGCTATTACACTATGAATAGGTTAATAGTTGATGAAAGATGATTGTTTGTATCTGTCCCTTCTATGTTGTTCCAGCCTCAGAACATCAGTTTCTCTCTTGTTCAACAGGTTAATAGTCGCTCAGTATGTTTTCAGGAAACCTCAGGCGCATTTTGTGAATTGGATCCACATTTATGTGTGAACTGTGCTGCTTATAGTGGTGAAGTTTGCAAAATGAAGATTAGCTTATTAGAATTAAGATTTACACATCTTCCATTGTGGTTATGCGTGGTGCTTATCCTCATTGTGTATTAGTTAGACATTTCTGTTGACACCCACAGAACCATTAACCGCCCATCAACATCCAGCGAACGTCGGGTTGTGGATGCTGGGTACGTCTCACGAACGTACACATTTGATCCCGGCTACGTTTTAACTACGCCCGTACTACCGTGCTAATCAAGAGAAAATTATGCGAAATGGACGTCGTAGGACCGCCGATGCGGATCTTCGAGGGACCTGTGGGGGATCTCTATTCCGGCCCCGTAGGTATCGCGCGCCTATGGAAATATCGTAATTTTAATCACGAGATAAACACAAGGACGCAAGTGTGCACCCAAAATACTTTATTTCAATGTAGACTTTATTTACATGTGCGTTCGTACATGCCTACCGACACATCAGCAGTACAAATAATGAAGGAACGTGACAAGGTGCCATATCCAGATCATTCCCGTTCGTGCAGATCGTGGTCAATCGCCAGGTTATGTAAACAAGAAACAAAAAACATTCATGTTACTCGCCGTATAATTAGTTGGCATCTTGCACGGAAGCGACGCAACTGTATCCTCACGCTCCTTCACGCCTTATTAATGGCTATCGGTCTCTCTATATTTTTCCTTTCTGTGTCTTCCGGCCTCTGGAACTCACTGGGAAACTTCTGCCGCTGAGGCACACTGATAAAAACAACAGACACAATACAGGCATAATCAGTCTCTGCTTATGGCACACGCGCATAACAGGGTTTGGCCAGACTTCCCATTTACCTAGGATTCTCACCTGTAACGCATGAGACAGTAAATAATTCCAAGACTGCTCATACACTCTCCTCCCGCACTCTCTGAGGGACGCTGAGACGCACACAGTAATGAATGGCCGATGCTGAGCGGTATAGCCGTTCATGTCTGGAAGATCATCAAGAACACACTGAGGGGACCACAAAATAAAGGTAGCACGCACGTGCTAATATGCTTATATTACAAGCTCAGGTAGGATCGATTGCATTTTTGTGCACTAGCCAGTGGGCTAAAGCGACTTGAAGAACAAAAGGGTGTAAAACGCGAGCGCTAACAAACAAAGGCACCACGGCCGCTTACCTGCATTTCAGTCATAGATAGTCGCCCCTGATTTTGAATCCGTTACCTCCAAGGCATATGCACCTACCTCGTCACAAAATTCAAGCTGTACCGTGCTGTTCGCGTTGAAAATTACCGTATTCCTGCAAGCCATCGTAGACGCCACCATGTTTCTCCAGCCTCTCCAGCGCCGTTTGAAATCATCCGCACAACGGGCTATGGCACCACGTGACTCTCTCTTCTGCGCGCTGCGAAAAAAAAAGCCTTATGCGCAGATTTCTCCTTTGGCGGCAACGCAGTCATACGACAGAGCGGGAGAGAAGAACGAGGTGGAGGGTGAGGAGCGAAAAGGGGTGCTCAAATGGCTCTTTGTGGACACAGTGCGGATAGGGTGCGCACGGTGTCCACAGGGTAATATATGTGGGACATCTGCTGATGTATGCTCATTGGAGCATCCTAGCTGACGCGTCCAGGAGGCGTTCAATGGATGTTCACTTTACACTGCAGATGCTCGGACCCTTGTCGGCTGTCCAGGGGCGGTTACTGGTTCTGTGGGCAGTTGTGTGATTTGCTTCTCCCAAAATCTGATTGCCTGTTAGGATTTAACTTATAATCGTTTGCCTGCCGTGTGTTACGAGGACTGCGAGATTAGAATTGTAGACTCCGCCTGCACGCCATGCTTGTAAAATTCCCCATTTGCATTGCAGCATTTGATAATAGACTCCTCTCAACATATATTGTCAAAAGATGTTATAGACATTCTTTTAATCATTTGTCGTTGCTCAAGAATAAGAGAGCTAGTCCAGCTGTTTGAGAAATATACACACTATGCAACTTAATTAATGAAATATGATAAGCTTTTGCACGAAAGATTAGAGGTCCTCTTTTGTATAGAAAGAATGACGTATCATGCCTCTAAATTTCAATGACTGATTCTTCGCCTGCAATTGTATTATTCGGATGTTGAAGTTGTACAGAGTGTAGTCGGGAAAAACCTAGTGTTTGCCAACACTGATTCATGTGACTTTTCTTGCACGCAGTGTGGAATATTCGTTTCCTTAGGAATCATCGTTCTCAATATAACGATGCTAAACACGAACTGTTTTCGTTGGGATGCGTAGATTTCATTATAGTGATGACAAAGATCACATTTATTATTTCAAACTCTTTATTACAAATTCTGAAGTTCCGTTTTGTTGTCTGAATTGATGAATTGAGATTGCATCATATAGTATTATGGGTCGTTTGAATCCAGCGTTGATTAATCCAATCAATACGTTGTCGCCATATCTGTATCGCTTCAGTAACTTCCACTTAGTTGCCACGAACTTGCACAATCTCTTACTGATATTCCCTTTCTTTGTATGAAGATCCTTGAATGGCGTACAAGAGAGCATTAGATGAAAATCGCCCAGCGGTCCACCGCAGTTGATATGTTTGAGTTTCAATAAGTCATGATACATCTGTCCTTGTACAACAATATTGAACTTCTGCTCATTCGACATCATTCCAAGAACTGGTAGACGAAAATAATTTTGTTGTCGTGGTATTGGAACATAACACGTGATAAGGTTGTCTGTGTAGTTTTCATGTTGATGGTTAGATATAATTTTAACAAATCTGTAATAAATCGTGCGATATAGACGGCTCCTATATGACAGTTTGATCTCATTCCTTTGTTGATTAATGCAATGCCCATTGCAATGATTGCAAGTGCATTTGGTCTAGAGCACGTCAGTTCTTCTTTAGCCAGCCTCGAAAACTCCACGATCGCTCCCAGTGGTCCTTGCGATGTTGACGTGCAAATATTTTCATAACTATTCTAGATTCGACATTCAAATTATTGCACCTTCAATTCCGTAATTTGTACCATATCTCCAGATACGACCATGTCTAGGATATAATGAATTGCGGTGATAATAGAACAATTTCGCGGCCCTTCTTTTTATCAGACTTTAACAGATTTTTATCATGGCGTCCCATGACTTATGTTCCGGTTCCGGATAAGACTGTACGAGTTCAGTTACCGCGTGGAAAATGTAACTAAGTTTATAACGAAGTTCTTCAGCCTGGAACTCGCACTTCGGGAGTTACTTCAAAAGCAACGAGTTACTTCCAAGTTACTTCGGGAACAAAGTAACGCTACACAGGTGCAGCGTGCGTGAGAATGCGTTGAATTAGACCTTGAGTTGCCTGCAGAGGAGTGCAACACGATTAGATCGGTTTCGTTGATGTCGAACAATTGGAACGCTTTGCATCTTACTCCCTGTGGGCGGACAGTGGTTCAGCTTGATGTCTATGGCAGCGGTTCTTACTTCCTGAATACAATATGACATTGATTGAAGATCACGTTTAATTGCATGTTAATGTCATGAAAGCACCGAAAAGAAAGCAACAAAATATGTGGACGGGAGTGAAAAGCGAATTAAAAGCAACTTGGTACTTAGCTTAAGTTACTTTGGCAAAGTTACCTGAAAAAGAAACGAGTTCCTCTGAAAGATACGACGGCGCAAAAGTACCCAGTTAAGTTACAAGTTACCAAAAAAGGATCTCAGTTAAAGTAACGAGTTACTTGCAACGAGTTACCTCGACCTCTGTTATTAACATCCATCCACTACAAAATAGTTTACAAAGGTATTTCATTTGTAAGAAGAAAAAAAAAAAACGTTTCCTTTCAATGACTCTGTGTACAACACCAATCGAGAATCCTACCCTCTCTATCTTGATATGGTTGTAGGGGGCAGTTTATGGTCGTCGGCTACAAACTCTTCCTTTATTGCGTGGATCCGCTAGTTGATCCCGTTTTCTCTACAAGAGAAGACAAGTTTCTCTACAGATTCTGAGGTGTATTCATGCTTATTGCTTAAAAATGATTTGTCTGAATTAATTATTGCTTTGACTTTGTTTGTGATGTTCACTCTATTGATATCCTGTGAGTTGAGAATTATGTATGCATGATGTATTAATTGTCTGTTGAGTTCTACTGTAGGAAACTTTTAAATATTTCTCGTTTGCTTGGACAACCTGAAATAATTCATGTATTTTATTTGTTTCAGTTGTTCACGTGATTGAAATTAATAAAAATCATATATCATTGGGAATGGGACGTATTTCTTGGTTGTATTTCAGATATGGTGCTTTTGTGTGGCTCATCTGGGGAGAATTTTCTGTTGCAAGATATTGCCAAAATCTGAAATTCGTTTATTGAAATTCGCAATGTTTCTCGTTTTGATTAAGTATTGCTTTCGTTTATGTTAGCACAATATTTCTCGCTTGCTTACAAAGTGCGTTTGTAAAACCGGTTCGCCTCGATATTGATCTGTTTTAGCTGTTCGCTTGTTGCTGGTTGTTTTGATAGAATTCTTATAGTGTTTCTCAGAATTGAATAATGGTAGCATCTATTTGCGATAACTGATCAACAAAATAGATTGCCACTGTACAAACTTGACTGGTCTTAAGAATATTCCCTTTGGAAAAAAGAATGTGAAAGAGAGAGAGAGAGAGACAATGTCTACTCGCATTCAGGGAAAAACGAAAGATGGCTGGCTTGGTTGTACGCTGCCTATCTCCTGTGTGATAGGCACCTCCGTCAATGTGTGATTTGTAGTGTCTTTTAGAATTAAAATTGTATAGTGTTCGATTACATTCGATCACGATTATGATTTTATGCTGTTTCAAAGGATAAATTATTTTCGTCTCTTGTTTACATGTTTGAGAATGCGCCGCTCAGAGAAACCGGTTCGTTCCGATATCGTTCTCTATTACTTACTTGGCTATTGTTTGTGTTCCGCTGTTCTCGAGTGTTAAGCCTGTGCTGGTCACGGCTTTAAATTTGTAATGTTTCCCGTTTTGATGGATTGCTTCGCAATTATTTTCCTGCATGTATCCGTTGTTTGTGTGTTGGAGTATGTGCGGGATTGGATCTCTATTAGTGCAGGCTTTTGATCCTGTTGTGTCGCTTCTCATTATTTTGTTACGTCTGTCCTATTCACTTCATAACAAAATGATTAATTAAAAGTTGTCATGTTGGAACAAAAGATATGCAACTAAGATTTCATGTTGTGCTCGAAATTCCTTACGGTACCTAATAAGAAACATGGTAATGAGGAAATTATTAGTGTCAGAGTAATGGTGATCACGTCTCAGACTTTTTATAGTAACACGATTTAGATTGTAATCGTATTGATTAAGATTGTCTTGTTTAACAAAATGCGATGTCCTAGATTTTAATTCCCCTTGTGTTCGTGTCGTCCCTCTACGCGCCCGTTGTCTTACAGGGTCTCTGTTGTGTACAATAACTGTGTACAATAAACTTGTAATTTAAATTGAAAGTCCACTATTGTAACGATGGTGCTCACGTATACGAACATTCGGTTCTTTATAATAAAACTTGTAATTTCGACTGTAATCGTGTTGATTAGGGATATCTTGTTTGATTAAATGTGCTATTCCATTTGAATTCGGATTCATTGAAAACTTGTGTGTATGATTAGCGTTAATAAAAAAATATTGTGTTGGATTCTTTCTGTGTGATACATCATCAACGCATCAACGCTATTGCTTCATAGCTGTAATAAGTAAGTATATTTATTATGTGTATTATATCGTACTGTGTTTCTGCTGTTTCTGGTTTTTTTTTGGCTGGGTTTTTCTTCTTGACACAGAGTCACAACATAATGCCTGGCGCTATTGGCTTTAATAAATATACGAGGGGCCTTCAAGTCAAACCGGACCCTTCGTTTTTCACAAAAGTAAAATGAACTTAGGGGCGACAAATTAGTTTTATTTTTCAACGTAATCTCTAGCTATGCACTTGTTCCAGCGTTTCACCAGGGCTTGGATGCCACCAGCGTCGAAATCCTTACCGGCGCGTAGCAGCCATGATCGGAGAGCATTTTTGACCTCGTCATCGCAGCTGAAGTGGCGGCTCCCAAGGAACGCCTTCAGTGGCCCGAAGAGATGGAAATCGCTAGGGCGAGGTCTGGACTGTAAGGGGGATGTAGCAGCAACTCCCAGCCAAGTTCCTGTAAGGTGTGTGTTGTGAGATGCGCGGTATGCGGGCGTGCATTGTCATGTAGGAGGAGGCTCCTTTGGTGATGAGGCCCGGCCGCTTTTGCATCAGCGCCTTAGACACATCCCTGAGAACCTGGCAGCATTATGCACTATTCATCGCACTATATGCACGATTGATATAGACACATGTAATCCGTCGGTTCTTGGGGATCAGGCGCTCCACAAGTTGAATGTTCTCAGGAACTCTGACATTAGGCTCTGAGCCGCCCCTGCCGGGATCGCCCAAACCGTTTGCACCACTCAAACGCTTTGCTGCGGCTAAGTGTATGGTGGCCATAGTGAGCCTGAAGTTTTCTGTGAATTTCAGATGACTTTACGCCTTCATTCACGAGAAACTTCACGACAATTCGCTGTTCGATGTGCGCGCTCACCTCGTTATCGGCCATCTTGTCCAGCACATGTCTTCTGTTTTGCAAAAACTTTGGACCACCACGTGGTGAACGCGGAGGCCTGCCGCGTGTGAAGTGACGAAAAAGAAGTAGCGCGAGCCATTTGTACACTGAAGAGACAAAGTCCTGGTTTGACTTGAACACCCCTCGTATTTCAACTTCTACTTTTGTGTATGATTGTCCTTTGAGTGTCTATATTTGCACGTAAAGCGTTTATCAGAGAGCTGTTGTAGCGTAAAAAAATATGAATGAAGTCGGCCCAGGTGCGATGTGTGACATCGCTTGGCTGGGTTTGCGGCGTGCATGTACGATGTTGTACAGGTATACTTGCATGTAAACCACACACCACAGAGATGTTGTAGCGGAAAAAAGTGAAGTGAGTGAAGTCGGCCTAAGTGGGAAGATCGCGAAAGGAGTCGCCCTACCCTGTTAAAAAACGGTAAGATTTGAGCTGGAAATGTTACTGGCAAGGGTGGAAATGCCACTGGTCAGACTGGAAATGCTACTCGTCAGATTGGAAAAGACTGGAGATCAGACTGGCAATACTAGAAACCAGTTAATACTGGTAATTGAATATACTGGATTTTCGCGGACACTGGAAACCAGTATATACGGGATACTGACTGTTCCACTGCTTGCCCTGCTGAAAAAAAAAAACAAAAAAAACAGTATACTGGTCATACTGGAAACTAGTCGCTAGCACGATACCAGATTATTTACCAAGTATGACACTGGTTCCTACTGGTTTAGCGTTACTCGCACTGGCTCGTACTGGTTCCCAGTACCGACGTTGCTTGTCACTGGGTCAGTGGTTTTCCGTACTGACACTGGTCGTCAATGGTTTCCAGTACCCACACTGCTCCTCACTGGATTCTAGGGACCGCAGCTGCAGAGCTGCTGTTGCTTCTGCTTCTGCTGCTTCCGTGTAAGAAGACGCAGTCACAGAAAAAGGAATATACGTGAAAGTGTGTAGAGTTGTGTAGGTAGTGTGCGAAAGTCCACTGGACTTTGTGCAGAAGCCTCCTTTACGAGGGGGGGGATTATGGGTTTAATGGCACAAAGGAAACAAAGGCCATAGAGCGCCAAAACTACGGTGAGTATGAGAGAGATGATTATGGGAGAGATGATGATGTGAGAGAGAGAGAGAGAGTGTGTGGTAGTTAAAAGCTATCTACAGGTATGAGCGATGAGATGGACCAGGATAAGAGAGAGAGGAGAATGACCATAACAAGTGAGTATGGCACTCCTTTACGAAAGTGTGTGACATATATAAAGGAAAATACTGGATGCTACCTTTGTCGCAACAGGAAAGTGCAGGTGTAGTATAACGTTTGTGTCAATGGCATGTCTCAATGGGCTTGCAGGCGTGCACACGTACGCATACATGTGCAAGTTGGCGATGAATTTTATCCTGCTTGTGCTGGCACTATTCATCTATATTTCCTTATAACTCGCAAGATGATATCATAAACTTAACCGTAACATTTGCTGCAAATATTCCGGATATTAACCATATACTGAATCGCCTCATAGCATCCTACTTCATTCCGAACCCACAAAGAAAATTTCCCCTGAACTGCGGCGTGTCACCTGTATGCGTGAACTCAACTTACAGAATAGCCTAGTGCGCTCTAAAGTAACCGAACCAGAATACTCACCAAGACGCTGGCGCACATGTGATGGTCGTAGATGGCAGATTTCTAAACTAATGGAAACGACCCAATCAGTCTAGAGCACAAAATCTGATTTTCACATCAAAATCAACGCTGATCTAGATTGCAGCTCCTCTGGGAGTGTCCGAGGGCGCTGCTGGGGTCATAGTGAGTCCTTTAGGCCTGTCGCCTCAAAGAAGTCAACCACGTGACGTAAGGCCGCCCTGGAGTCGGCCGCGGTGTCCCAAGGGCCGAGGATGGTCGACAAGTTGAAGGGGCGGCAGCCAAGGGTGGCAAGCTGCGACTTCAGTGTACGCCTCTCGTTGACATAGGTCCGGCAGCGGAGGAGTATGTGCTCAACGTTGGCAACTACGCCACACTCGTTGCACATAGGGCTAGCCTCACAGCCTAGTTGGTATCGATAGGACGGAGTGAAGGCCACATTCAGACGTAGCCTGTGGATGAGTGACTTCAGAGGACGAAGAAGCTTTCCAGGCAGTATGTATGACAGCGTTGGGTCTACATTCCCCAAAGAGGACATAGTTGGAATGTCGTGCTGCCACTGTAGGGTAGACCAGGAATCGGACAAATGCCTGAGGAGGGATCTGCTGTCTCCTCTCGAGAGTAAAATGAACGCAAAGAATGTTGAATTGTATTCAATTTCACGGTATTGAAGTTGAATCACCTGCGTGGAGGTGAGCCTCCCTGGATGACTGAAGTTTCGCTAAAGATAAAAATATTCCACAGGTACTAGAAGACAAATGTTACCGCAAGCAATAGACGAATCACGCTGATGGTGACCGAACATATTAAAGATGTCTTCATCAGAAGTCTTCATCAAGCGAACTATGATATTTAGTGAGCCTCCCGAAAAAAAGCACAGTGCGCGATATCGCATGCCAACATCGCTCATGACCAACGATAAGCGCGTCCGAAGAGCCGATGCTTTCACCACTCTACGAAAGTACATTACTGTATGCTTCCGGCCTTTTGCCTTCTTCCTATCTAGGCTCATCAGCTTACTACGTACATTGCTGTGCATGTTAAAGTATTCGCACTGGGTTGAGGTGGATATCGTTCACCAAGTCTCGGGTGCAAGTCACAGTCGCAATCTTCGATAGATTAAAATCGACTGGCGGCTGAGTGGTCGATAATGCACAAATGCTACGGTTCCAGGACAGACAAGTACGTATGCGGACGTAGAGAACTGGACTGAGAGAAGCTTAGCGAAGTTACCGCGCGCTCAATTTCACCACTTAGATCGCGACTGGACCATGCTTTTCAGAGCGATTGTGATCGCATGCCTATTCCACGTAACAACATGCCCTAAGACATTTGGTTCCATGGAAGACTTGCTGGCATCTGACGTTCTTCCTCAGGTGATCAGTGTTTTCGCAACAAACAGGCCAGTGGACGTTAGAACATCAGTTGGGTGCATTGGCACGTATTCTCATCGTCTGTTCAAGTTGCTTCATAAAATCAACGTTCCGATCTCTATTTGGACAGATATGAAGATCTTCAATGCTATTTTGAAGAGGAACTGGAAACATGCACATCTGGATGGCCGACTTTTCCACATAATTTGCAGTTACAAAGATTTGTTGATGCCCAGAGCTTGGAGCATTTTCCGACACTGCGCCTCGACGAGGACGAAAAGTCTACTTGATTCAGTAGGACAGTTGAAGGACATTTTAGATGTGTTTTCGTGCACCGGCGTCTTTAATGTCACTATCGCAAACGGCAACGCTTATCTCAGGAACTATGCTTCGGAAGAATGCATTACATGTGACCCGCAATATATGTTTCGGAAGGATCTCGTGAGGAGGCGTAAATTTGAAGGGCAGAACTTAGTACTTAGGTGCACGAAGGGAAGGACGTGCACTCATCTCAATGTGAAAACCTTGATTTTCACACTGCAACATAGGAATGTGACAGTCACGATGTTTGAGAAAGATTTCCCCAAAAGGCGCTCTCTCGCAATGAGGAGAAAATTCCCGAAGTTTCTGTGCGGGGGTAACGGTATTAGTGCAAATGGTCTTTTGAACGGTCACACGTTGATTCAGAATGCCATTATCGTTGGGTATTTGGACTCTCTGGCTTTTCTGTTTTATGTTGAGAAGGCGAAGCAGATGCCAAAGGAAATGGTTCTACTGATACCGTTCAGCTTGCGAGTGTGGTTATCTCTACTGTCTTCGTTCATCGCATGCGTGCTTATTGGTTTCTCCTTTCTTTACATGAAACGTCCGAACAGAGCACACTTAGTGCAAGTCGCTGTCCTCTTTATGAAATCCCTTCTAAGGCAAAGCGTAGTACAGACTACGGCCTTTCTCAACTACCATCCCTTGCGAATAATTTTTGGAGTTTGGCTGATTGTCGGGATGATCCTATCCACGGCTTTTCAAGGATTGCTAATGTCCTATTTGAGAGACGTGCCGCTCAAAACAGGAGTAGAAAATCTTGATTATAAACTGTTTTCAGTTCAACATTACAGACTTTGCATTTTTCAAACTGCTAGCCAGTGCGGCATGTCTGTCCGCACTATCTCCGAATATTCTACAAAAAGTGGATGTGATTGCTTCAACGCGGATGGCTCCATCAAGCGAGGAAACGATGGGAAGGATACTTACGGAATATTGAGCATAACCAAGGTAGTGTCCAAAGGCACAATGAACTCCTACAAATGGGCTACAGAAAGGTTGATGATATCACGGATGCCCTACTCTTGGGCCCAGTGATGGGACTTACTTCACCCTACCTTCACAGCACCCAGAAAATTGTGGCTCAGGGTGTGGAGACCGGATTATATGTAAGGGCACGGAACTTGGAAGCGTTCAGAGTCTCGCATCAAAACCATAACGACAACTTCCGGCAGACATCAGAAGAAAAAGCGCTGACTATGACCGATTTACGGCCACCTTTCATACTGTGGGCAACGGGCATGCTGATATCCACTGCCGTCTTCTTGGTTGAAATGATACTCCACCGTTACAATGGCGCTATCAAGCACGTAATCAGGGTGGTCAGAAGACGCATCGCAAGAAAGATGCGCTGCCTACTTCGACTATTTCATCTCCTTGCGCATTAAGCCATAACAGTGGACCGCATCGCACTCGATGGATTTTACATATACGTTACCAAGCTTCAGACTTTACACGAAAGTTTTGCCTTGGCGTGCACCTCCATGTGTAATTCACCGTTGATGCACACAGTGATTATGAATGTGAAATAAATGTGTTTTTGCGCACTAGCAACGAGGAGAATTGCTATGTGAGGTTTTCGACATTCCTTATTCAATATTCCTTATTCCTTATGCAATAAAACATAAAAATGGTGACAATGAAAAAATGGCTAAGAAGCAAGCGAGTTGGTGAAGATGATGCATGAACGAAGGGACAGACACAAACACGAAGCCTCAATGACTTCGTGAGACTTCGTGTTTGTGTCTGTCCCTTCGTGTTCCCTAGTCTCGGGGTTTTTACATTAGGCATCAAAATGGTTCCTGTGATCTGTTGTGGACTCATAGTGCGTGCTGGCAGTTTGCAGACAATTTATACTTTCGTTTGCAGAAGTCAACTCTGATGTGAACATCTTAGCTGTGTAGTTCATCCGTAATCAAATGTCGTTTGTGCACATGTATCATTCAAAGCAGATGAACAAGATCAATCACTTTTATGAGTAGTCAACCAGTAAGTCATTAATATCCCCAGGACCTCCTTACATGGTCCTGAACGGCCTGACCTTCCGGATATCGATGCGATACCCATGGGATGTCTCAGAACGGCATTTGCGTTTCGGTGTCACTGAGCAAGTACCAGACGTCCGAGGCACGCCTCCAAAATATCGTGTGTGGAGGTTTCGAAGGAGGGCGCAGCCTGCAGTTCCCAGAAACATCCCTGTATTGACCACCAGAGGAAGGTTGCCAGAACCTCGATTGGAGATATGCCAGTGACAGTTGTTACACGACAGCAAATTGTTCTTGCGCTGAAAGCATGCAAAATCAGGATCTGGAGGAGAAAGTAAAATTCGTTATATATTTCTATCGTTTCCGTGCTGTTCCTGCAAAACCATTTATCTGTGCACGACACTCGTCGCGCAGATGAGGAGTTCGGTTACCTTTACAGCTCCACTCAGCAGATAGTCGCATTAGAGCCTCGATTAAAAGCGCAACATCTGTCAGGAAGAAATGCTAAAAACGTTATTGGATACGCACTGAATATGTAGATAGACGATATGTTCGCAAAGTCCGCACCACCTCACCGTTACAAACCCTTTATGCCCCAATTCACTTAACACGTAGCGGATGTGCCTCGCATCAACTTGTATTTCAGCATATGTTCTATCCACACAGTAAAAAACAAGCAAACACGCCGTAAAATTTACGGTCAAAGCGCAGTTTTTGGCATCAAAGGAAAACAGGCGTGCTACCGTGATTGGGAATACGGCCAAAGTAATGTAATTAATACGTCACCAATGAAATGTACCGTAATTATGACGGTTATCATCGTAAATAAGACGGCAGTGTGTCCGTATGTGTGATTACGGTCAGATGGCTTTACACAAATCTGCCGTACTTTACACATTCCCTTACAGTAGCCGACATTAAAAATGTGTTTCACTGGGTGGGAGAATTGAACTTTAGTAAATGGTTAGTTGCTGTAAGATACACGTGTATTGTGTACATGCCTATGGCGGCACAGTGTTGCGATGCATTGTGTCTCATTAGAGGCCAGGCCCATGCTTCCAATCAATTTCAATCTGCTGCTATATGCACAAACCTCGACATGTCGTGCAAACAGTGTTTACTAGCGTTTACTAGCGACAGAAACACAACGACGCTCGAGCCCGCCCTACACTGCGAGCTCCTTCGCTACAAAAGCTACATACGCTGGGTGCAGGCTGCGGATTTCAAATACACGCGGGCATTACATAAAAAGACAGCAAAATATGTGGCAAAAACAAGCAGATCACGGCGGCGGCGCGCAATCTTGCTGACAGTGGCACCAGTAACAATACCGCCGCGTCGGCGGCATTTGAAGAGGCAACGATGGCGAAGGGCACGGAGCCCATACATCGTCATCGCCCCGCTATTTTCAAATTGACAAACTGCGTTCGGAAATGACGACGGGGAAGTCGATGCAAGTTTCATATGTCCAAATGCAGTGGCTTTGAGGTATGTTAAAAGTGTTACTGTTTCTCAACATTCACCTCACATCGCGCTATGATTATCTTTCGCATTGCCGAAAGATGTATCCGCAGCGCACGGTTATTTATTGCGTGATTACGTCTTCCTTACTGGGTATAACGGAGGCGCCTTACGGATCAGGTTACAAGTTCAAACTCCTCTGGCAGTGCAAAAATATACGTTCTGTACTCCCAGAAGAGGCATACTTTTGTCTTATTCCATGCGAAGAGGTAAATCATCGCGGTTATTATTTCCATGTGCCGTTAATTGAAGCAGCTGGCAGCTAGAAGGAGCTGAGCAAGATGGCAATTGATGTTCTGAGGCTGGAACACATAGAAAGGACAAAGACATACAAAGCCTCAAGTGCCTGAGGAATTAAGGATGAAAGAAGGAAGTCACTCAAAAGGTTACCCAGCTGTAGTATTCGAATCTGCCGCTTGCGCCGATCCTTTTTTTTAAATCCTTATTAGCGCCGTGAAGCAACTGTGGCTACAGGCGTGGACAGATGGAGAGAGGACAGCAGGAAGGGGTGGGGGGACAGGGGGGGTTAGTATGCGTCCTGGGCCGACTTCAGGGGGAACTGTGCCGACATTCGTCTGGAAAGTCTTCGAAAAACCCAGGGAAAACCGGCTGAGGCCGGCGTACTCCAGTCACCACAACATCGTAAACTTAACGTAGAAAATCCGTTCGCAATCCAGAAAATTAACGTTTAATTAATGAGAGCCGAGAGCCTGGACTGCAGGTGGGAAATGTCGCCCCGAAACCAGGTTATATTAACACTGACCAGCTAACGGATATTCGACGTAACTCAGGCGCTGGTTAACAACAACAACAACAACATAGTTGATTGAATGATGATGATGACGAGGGATGTGTCCCTGCGTTGAGTGCAGGACCCTATTCCAAAAAGGTGCACAAATCTCTACAGTTCTTGAAGGAGGCCGGTGGCCCTCAGAAAGGAAAGAAAAGCGCCAAGTGCACGGCACTGATGTGCAGTGTTAGTCCATGGGCCGAGAACTTTGCAGAAGTTGAATGGCCTCAGATCCAGCGTTTCAGTTTGACATTTAAAGGCTCGTCGCTCGCATACGTACTGGCTACAGTCATCTACAATGTGTCGGATTGTTGCCTGGAAACCACAAGTTGTAGACACCGCGGTGTTGCTGTGGCCAAGCCTATACCGGAGTGCAGGGGTGAATGCAACGCTAAGTCGTAAACGACGCACAAGAGACGTAAAGAGGCGAGGGAAACCAACTGGCATTTCAAATAATAGAGTTGGGTCAACACCATACAGAAGCGACCACCGGGTGATGTCATGACACCATTCCTGATGGGCCCAGGGCGGCGTCAACACGGAAAAGATGGAGCGTGTATCCCCGTTCGAAAGTATGATGGAGACTGCTGAGCGGCTATGGTGGGCAGCTGCCCGATCGGCTACCTCATTGCATCCCTAATGGAAAAACGTATTGAGGTTACCCCAGAAATCTTGAGGTTACCTCAGGTTACCCCAATTATTTCCAATAGGGAATTTCAATTGAAAATAATTCCCGAGGTTACCTCAGAGTCTGAGCTCCTGAGGTATTATGTGACATATGAGGTCTTGAGGTTGCCTCAGAGCATGAGGTCCTGAGGTTACCTCAGAGCTTGGGTTTCTGGGGTTACATCAGAGCTTGAGTCCGTGTGGTTACCTCAGGGCCTGAGGTTTCCACAGATTGGACCTGAAAGCATTAGGCAACGCCCGTAGCTCGACTTCGTGTTCAAAGACTTTTTATTGGTATTGAGGTCATCAGGTTCTAAATATTTTTCAGACACTTTAATTTGTCGTTCAGTGTCGCGACTCCCTTCATTTTCTTTCAGGTTTCTCCGCATTCCTCCGTTCTGCTCTTGAAGCACTGGAGGTACGCACATAGAGATAAAATTCAGTTCAGGTATGATAACCAGAGAGGTAATACAAAACAATACACGAAATACCGAATAGTGATTACCAATTTGAGTGAGCATGTATGCGTGTCAGCAGTTACTCCACACAGTGACAAAACTATAAAAGTTCATTACGGTAAATTGCCGTACTCAAAACGCAGACGGTTCCGACAACAGGCATACCTAGAGTCTCCAAATAAGTTTAGTAGCTCTATGCATACCAAGAATATGCCTATACGTTTTCAACAAGAAAAAGTAAAGATAAATGCTTGTCAAACCAGAGGGATAAACAGTCTGGTGAGCACGTCCCTCAAGCTCGTTGTCGAATGGAAAGCAACAGAAGGACAAACATTTGGTGCCGATTATACACCGTTCAAGATATGTAAACACTCACATTATTCGCATTTGTTGCTGTTTCGGCTCAAACCTTGATGGTTTTCCTATCCGCTTTCGTTCGCTGCAGGCCTTGGCCGTATCCTCACTGTCTATCACGCGACATGCAATCGATCAGAAATGTATCGTAGGGAATCTGAAATACGGTATCACAAATACTAGAAATTCAAAGGTACATCAACTTCTAAAGCGTCACTTTCCATTCACGAGATATTTATGTATAATTTTTCCTTCGAAACAAGACATTTCGAAGAAAATTTCCTCCACGTACCTTCGAGAAAAAAGCTTCCACGAGTTTTCTCACCTACTTCCGGAAAATAGCGTGCACTGGATATACAGTGTTCCCATTGAAAGTCTGTGCGATCGTTGCCTTCAGAAAAATTACTCACGTCGTCCACGGAAGTAACAACTCGAATGTCGTCAAGAAACTCACGTATACACACGCCATCATGGCATCTTATTAATAAGCGGCACACAGGACGAAGCAAATACACACGCATGCCATGGAAGCTGACGAGTAACTGCTCAAAGCTGAGGGTGGCGATTCCGAGAACTCCTTACAAAAGCGGGAAGTTTTTGTACGGTCCCCGAGCGAAAAAAGAAGAAGAAAAGAAAAAGGACAAAAGAGGGAGAAATAGGGATGCGTGGCTGTAGCGAAGTGGTGCTGTAAAAATAACACCGACGCATGTTTCCCGCGTTGTTGTTTTGTTTCTTTCGGAACCAAACTAACGAAATATTCCATCTTTTGTAGATTCTTCGCACTGCATTTCATTCTGGCGTACTCCAACCTGTGTGAAGCTCATAGAAGCTGAAAGTATCGGAACAACTCCTGCTTAAATTTTATCTATCCATTATAGCCTCTAATAAAAATACACGTGAAGATCTACCGTTTACCCTATATTGCCCTTATTGTGTTTTCAGATGTCTGGTCATGCAAAAATCGGTTGTGTATAGCACGAATAATGTGATATATGTTTGCATATTACCAACACTCTCGAGACTACGGAGCTACGCAAGCAGACGCACGCGGACAGTGTCCGGCTGTTTTCGTAGTTCCCTAGATTCGGGTTTTAGTAATATGAATTATAATCTCCAGCTCGCTTGCTCTTTGGCAATTCGTTCATTGTGGTTTTTGTGTAACGTTCGTTGTGGACTCTTTGTGCTAGGAGAGCTTCAATTTATAACCGAATAAAATTGACTTTATGCCTTCCTGATGGTTTATGTGGATGAGACTTATGAAATTTCACGTTTTCGCGTTACGGTTTGGTGTAGGCTTAATTCACGTTGCCAGTTTAATGAAGGTAACATAATTAAATTACAAGTCATCAAACTAAATTCTACTCCAAAACACCTTGCGAATCTCTCCAACCAAAAGGCCCCCTGAGAAATTTCCAACGCTGTAGGCGTACCAAGGTGCGAGGCCCTATGTTGAATCTCGATTCGCCGATGTAACCGCAGGAGAGCTACAGCCTTGTCCGAGGTCTTGAGGCGGAAGCTTAAAAGAACCACAGCAAGGTCTGGGGTTCTGATGTAGAACCTCAGAATTTCTGGAGGTTACCTTAAAAGAGCGAAAGCGATGTCTGAGGTCCTGAGGCAGAACCTCAGAATCTCTTGAGGTAACCTTAGAAGAACCACAGCCGGGTCTGAGGGCCTGAGGTAGAGCCTGAGGATTTCTTTAGGTAACTCCAGAAGAACCACAAGCAGTTCTGAGGTAACCTCAGACAGTCTCAAGATATCCTGAGGTAACCTCAAGATTTCTGGGGTATAACCTCAAGACGTTTTTTTTTTTTTTTTTTTTAAATAGGGATGCAATGAGATAGCCGATCGGGCAGATGCTGCGGCCCACCATAGCCGCTCAGCAGTCTCCATCATACTTTCGAACAGGGATAGACGCTCTATCTTTTCCGCGTTGACGCCGCCCTGTTCCCATCAGGAATGGTGTCATGACATCACCCGGTGGTCGCTTCTGTATGGTGTTGACCCAACTCTATTATTTGAAATGCCAGTTGGTTTCCATCGCCTCTTGACGTCTCGTGTGCGTCGTTTACGACTTAGCGTTGCATTCACCTCTGGACTCCGGTATAGGCTTGGCCACAGCAACACGGCGCTGTCTACAACTTGTGGTTTTCAGGCAACAATCCGACACATTGTAGAGGACTGTAGCCAGTACGTATGCGAGCGAAGGGGCTTTAAATGTCAACTTGAAATGCTGGATCTGATGCTATTCAACATCTGCAAAGTTCTCGGCCCTTGGACTAACCCTGCACATGGCGCTTTTCTTTCCTTTTTGAGGGCCACCGGCCTCCTTCAAGAATGTAGAGATTTGTGCACCTTTTTGGAATAGGGTCCTGTACTCATCGCAGGGACACATTCCACGTCATCATCATCATTCAATCATCTATGTTGTTGTTGTTGCTAACCAGCGCCTGAATTACGTCGAATATCCGTTAGCTGGTCAGTGTTAATATAACCTGGTTTCGGGGAGACATTTCCCACCTCCAGTCCACGTTCTCAGCTCTCATTAATTAAACGTTAATTTTCAGGATTGCGAACGGATTTTCTACGTTAAGTTTACGATGTTGTGGTGACTGGAGTACGCTGGCCTCAGCCGGTTTTCCCTGGGTTTTCCGAAGACTTTCTAGACCAATGTCGGCACAGTTCCCCCTGAAGTCGGCCCAGGACGCATACTAATCCCCCTTGATGAATATCTTGCTGGTCCGGAAAGTCAGCAGGGGATGAATTGACTTTAAGGAGTAAGACCGCTCCAACAAAAAGGACTAACGTGTCCCGTTTATTCCAAAAAGGAAGAACATGCTTATAACGTCTTTCTCTTCTACACGAGCCATACGGCTAGCATGCCAAAACAAACCAAAATACGTAAAAGCAACGAAGTTGCTGCAGTGCAGGTCTGTCTTACATGGTTTCACAACATCCTCCCCCGCGGTGAGTGCTATGCTCACAAGTTTAAATAATCTCTAAGGGACAAAGGAGCTGTATAGGTCGCCGTAAGAACGTCCGGTCAGGTAGTCGTACTACACACGCTCTCAATACCCCGTCGCTGCCCGTTATCAAAGAATGTACGCGCCATATACGCCATCTATGCCTAGGTAACCTGTCCTCAACAAGTAGCACTAGATCACCAATGTCTAGAGTCACCGGAGTCTCGCTTCTCATGGTGTGATTGGAGCGTAACTGTAACACACAGTCCTTTCGCCATCGTCTCCAGAAAGAATCCAGAAGTTGCTCACGCTGACGATAACGACTAGTCACGGTGTCCCTGTCCGAGGTAGATGATGTAGGGGCCTTCCCTGGTAACGCGGTCACTCTTTTTCCCACGAGGAAATGCGATGGAGTTAGCACCTTGGGTTCTTCTGGCGCAGCGTAAAGAAAAGTGAGGGGACGCGAATTTAGAACGGCTTCGATCTCGGTTAACACCATAGTCAGTTCATCGTGTGTCAAGAAAGCCTTTCCTAACAGTCTGCGGATAATGGTTTTGACTGAGCGGACCATTCGCTCCCAGAAGCCGCCCCAGCACACAGCTCGTTCGACGATGAATTTCCACTGGATGCCCCTCTGAGAAAAATAGTCGAGAGCGTCAGATCCGCGTAATGTTTTCCAGAGACTTGCTAGATCTTTGGAAGCCCGTTTAAAGGTAAGCGCATTGTCGGAGTGGACAACTTTGCATACCCCTCTTCTGGATACAAATCTTCCGAAGGCCAGGAGAAATTGGTTTGCAGTGAGGTCCTCCACAACTTCTAAGTGCACGGCTCGTGTCACAGCGCACGTAAATAACGCAATGTAACACTTTTGAGACCTCTTGTCAGGCGTTTTGTGTAAAAGTGGTCCAGTGAAATCAATTCCAGTCACCTCGAATGGATGGGATCTTGTTATTCTCTCCGGTGGGAGTGGAGCTGTTGCTTTGACTACTGGTCGTGCACGCTGTCGTTTGCACCACTGACAGTTGTGCAACGCCCTCTTCACTGCTTGTCGGCCTTGGATGATCCAGTATGACTCCCTTAGGTCAACCAAAGTGTCACGAACTCCTGAGTGTAGCAAGCGCTGATGAGTTCGTGTAATTAACAGTCCTGTATAAGTGTGATGTTTTGGCAGAATAACCGGGCGCTTTACTTCTTCATTTTCCTCGCTGCGTTGCAGCCGTCCTCTAACACGCAGAAGCCCAGCTTCATCCAAAAACAAGTGAAAATCTCTCATCTTTGAAGTTGGTTTGAGTGGTTGTGATGAAGAAATTGCTCAAAGTTCATCTGGAAACGATTCCGCGTGTACTTGTCGTATCCAGTAGTTTTCTGCTCGCTGAATTTCAGATGCTGTGAAAGGGCCCGTTATTTTGTTTTCCACTTGATTCGAGTTGGAGAAAAATCTATAAATCCATGCCGTAGTCCGGATAACCTTGTTCAGGGAAGAGAAGTTTGCCAGTTCCAGAACGGGACAGGTTGACACTGATGGAGCTGACAGCACGACAGTTGCTTTAACTTCCTTGTCTTGGAATCCTATCAATTCCATGTGTCGTGGCCAGTAAGCCTCGTCTTCATGCAGCCACGGCGGCCCTTCCCACCAATCGGCTCGATTTTGGAGAGAGTCAATCGAAATTCCCCGTGTCAGGAGATCGGCAGGATTTTCTTTACCAGGGCAGTATCGCCAGTCCGATGGGTTCGTGCGGTCCTGTATCTCTGTGGTCCAGTTGGAAACAAAGGGCTTGTACCGACGCGTGTCACCCTTGATCCAGTTGATGACAATCATCGAATCCGTCCACAATGTAGTAGACAGGTTGGCACCAAAGCTCTTGGTAATGTAGTACAGAAGTCGTGCTCCCAGTAACGCCCCCAGCAGTTCCAGGCGTGGGAGAGAAACCGTCTTCAAAGGAGCAACTCTAGACTTTGCCACGACTAAACGAACTGTGCACAGGCTGCTTTCCTGTATTGTTCTGACGTAGATGACGGCTCCGTAAGCTTGCGGGCTAGCGTCGCAGAATACATGAAGCGTTTGTTGTCGGACTGTCCCGGTGCGCTTTATCCTTCTGGGAATGCACAAATCATTGGCTTTCGGAAGCTCGCGACACCAAGAGTGCCAGTCTTCAAGTATGTCAGGTGGGAGAACTTCGTCCCAACGTATTCCCTTCTGCCAAAGTCGCTGGAACATGACCTTCGCCGTGATAACAAACGGTGCTAGAAATCCGAGTGGATCGAAGACCCGCGCTGTGGCTTGAAGCACTGTTCGTTTGGTATCATGCGCGGTGTGTAAGAATTCCAGCACGGATTTCAGAGATATCCTTAGAGCGTCTGAGTCAGTGTCCGAAATAAGACCCAGTACCTTTCTCTCAGTCTGTCGGATAGAGTCGTCGCCGTTATATAGGTCCCGAAACATTCCATGTAACAGTTTATCATTTGTTCTCCATTTCCGAAGTCGCATGCCGCAGTCTTCAAAAATGTCAACCGATTCTTTCCAAAGGCGTTTCGCCTCTTGAACTGTGCTGATACTGGTTGCCAAATCGTCGACGTAAAAACTCTCGGCAAGGAGCTTGCAGGTGTCTGGGTACATATCGGACATCCTCCGGAAGTGATAGCGTATGGTTGCGGCGAGAAGAAATGGGCTACAAGCCGCCCCAAATGGCACCCGAGTCATCCTTAGGACTTCGATCGCGGGAAGAGGTTGTCCTATCTTCGGTGTTGTCACGTACCACAAAAACCGCAACGCGTCACGATCCCGTTCAGGTAAGCTGATTTGCAAGAAAGCCTTTTCAATGTCGGCGACCAGAGCCACAGCTTCGCTACGAAACTTTATCAAAAGGTGTAGAATCTCTGGGTTCAAGTTTGGTCCCACGTGAACGACATCATTAAGGGATGGCTCGCCAGAGGCACTAGAGGATGCGTCAAATACAACTCTTACTTTCGTTGTATCTCTATCTTGCTTAATCACGTCTCGGTGTGGCATGTAGTAGAGTGTATTCTCCGCTGCTTCCTCCAGTGGGGCTACCTCAGCATGACCGTTTTGTCGGTAGAGAAGAATGGCGTCGTCGTATTCTTCCATAGGTAGGTGATCTTTCATTAGACGATTTGTTAGTCATCGGAGTCTGGTGCTTGCCAGTTGTAGGTTCGAAGGTAGTTCCGTAGTAGGTAGTCTTTTTCTTAGTCCATGGAAGACCGACTTCATACCTTTTGTCTTTAATTTTGATGGTTGCGTTGAATTGCTCCAGGACCCCATTATTCTCTTCGTCGCACTCATTTGTAGATATACCAATGTGTTCAAGCGCCCAGAAGCTTTGAAGCTGCGAAGAAACGTCGTTTTCATTGTTATCCACAGTCAGTCTGAATACGCCTACGGTGGCGCAAAGGTTTCCCGACATCTCTGACGGTCCCTGAAGTGTCCACCCGAAGATGGTGTTGACCGCGAAGAGGTTGTCATCAATTCGTTGCGATTCGCCCGTCACTATACTCCAGTACAGATCTGAACCAACCAGGATCTGGATGTCGTCGCTGCAGCGTACGTCAAACATGACAAGGTCGGCCAGTGGCAACCCTTTCTCTTGTAGCGCTGTGATCAGTTTACTGTCGGGGTCGTGCATTAGGTTTGCGGAAATTTCAGGTATCTCCAAAGCTTCTACAGATATCTCCTCGCGACTGTACTGACTGAGAAGCCAAACTCTGACACGTCGACACTTCCTTCTTGAAGGTGTGCAGCCGAAGGAACATATCGACAAGTTTTCTTCCCCTACCGGTTCGCATTGTAGATCGTGAGACAATGACTCTCGTATGAATGTTCTTTGGCTCCCGCAGTCCAGTAGAATTCGTACAAGTTGTCTACTTGTATTCGTCTCCGCCCAGAGGCGAGCGGTCTGCAGAAGGATTAGACTCCGGACACGAGATGCTTCCAATTTGCGTGTCGTTGTTGAGGAGAGTACGCTGGAAAATGTAGTGTTGGTGTTTCCGCTGGTCTTATTCTCCAGCTCTCTTTCGCAAAGAACCGTGAGATGGTGCCCGTTACAGCGGGTGCATCTGATTCGAGCCGCTGTTCGACATTCACGTGATCTGTGGCATCGTTTAGCACATTTGAAACAGCGTCCCTCTCGCGTAAGTAACGCTCTTTTTTCGTCGATGCTGATTGTGCTGACACAACTCTCGATGTCATTATCTGTAGTCTTGCAGATAACACATTCTGTTCGTTGTGTTGTGTCTCCCGTCGTAAGTGCTCCTGTCGTCTGTCGAATAAGAGGCCGCCTATCCTTCGAGATTTTCAATCGAGATTCGCTCAGCCGTGCATCGACTGGGTATTCGCTCTTCTCAGGACTTTCTATTTCACCTCTGAGAAAGTCAAGGAAGTTATTCAATTCGGTTTTGCCGGCTGGCGTTCCTTCCTGATGTTTCCGATTGTAATCCAGTTCCACCTGTTTCGGTACAGATTTTCGCAGTGCCGACAGAAGCATGACGCCGTACTCGTTCTGTTCGACCTTCGGAGCTTGGAGGCCGCGCACTCTTACTTGAACTTCATCGTAAAGGTCTCGAAGATGGACATAATCGCCCGCATCGGCAACCGTCGGCAGATTGAGTAAACGATTCAGATGCTGGTCGACAATATGCTGTCGCTGGTTGAAGCGTTGATTAAGGATCTCAATTGCGGCATCGTAATTCTCGTTCGTAAGAGGAAGTCCGCTTATGGCCGTAGCAGCCTTGCCGGTCAGATAGCTTTGTAGGTACTTGAACTTATCTACATTATGTAGAGTTTCATTCTTGTGAATTGTCGACTCAAACTGGTCCCAAAATGTCATCCAGTTCATTAGATCTCCGTTGAATTTCGGTACCTCAATCTTGGGAAGTTTCACTTTGGTGGAACCCTGATGTTGCATTGCCGGGATAACCACAGCTCTGGTTGGAGAGTCGGGTCGAAGGGTTGTCCGTTGGATTTTCTTCAGTTTCTGACTGATTTGAGATATAGCTGTGCATATCTTTTCCTTGTAAGACATAGCAACTTCAATCTCTACTTGAAAGGCTTCTTCGGAAACAAGAGATTCCATGGATCCATCTAATGACTGTAGCGTCTCCTCTTTAGACTTCAAAAGGTCAAGTTTTGTTTGAAGCTCACCGGCTGCAGGGCTCTGAACTCGTAGTAGTGCGTCGACGTCCGTGATGAGTTTCGTTACTGAGGCCCGTACAACGGCTCGTTTCTGCTTGAGGCAGTCCATCCTTGATGCTCAATTCACCTGTCGTCGACACAGGAGGAGTTCCCGGGTTTCGGCACCAAAGTTTGTGATGAATATCTTGCTGGTCCGGAAAGTCAGCAGGGGGTGAATTGACTTTAAGGAGTAAGAGCGCTCCAACAAAAAGGACTAACGTGTCCCGTTTATTCCAAAAAGGAACAACATGCTTATAACGTCTTTCTCTTCTACACGAGCCATACGGCTAGCATGCCAAAACAAAACAAAATACGTAAAAGCAACGAAGTTGCTGCAGTGCAGGTCTGTCTTACATGGTTTCACAACACCCCTGTCCCCCCCCTTCCTGCTGTCCTCTCTCCATCTGTCCACGCCTGTACGTCGCTCATAGCCACAGTTGCGTCACGGCGCTAATACGGAATTAAAAAAACGGATCGGCGCATGCGGCAGATTCGAATACTACAGCTGGCTAACCTTTTGAGTGACTTCCTTCTTTCATCCTTAATTTCTCGGGCACTTGAGGCTTTGTATGTCTTTGTCCTTTCTATGTGTTCCAGCCTCAGAACATCAATTGCCATCTTGCTCAGCTCCTTCTAGCCGTCAGCTGCTTCAATTAACGGCACCTGGAAATAACACACGCGATGATTTACCTCTTCGCATGGAATAAGACAAAAGTATGCCTCTTCTGGGACTACAGAACGTATATTTTTGCATTGCCAGAGGAGTTTGAACTTGTAACCTGATCCGTAGGGCGCCTCCGTTATACCCAGTAAGGAAGACGTAATCACGCAATAAATAACCGCGCGCTGCGGATACATCTTTCGGCAATGCGAAAGATAATCATAGCGCGATGTGAGGTGAGTGTTGAGAAACAATAACACTTTAAACATACCTCAAGGCCACTGGATTTGGACATATGAAACATGCATCGACTTCCCCGTCGTCATTTCCGAACGCAGTTTGTCAATTTGAAAATAGCGGGGCGATTACGATGTGTGGACTCTGTGCCGTTCGCCATTGTTGCCTGTTCAAATGCCGCCGACACGGCGGCACAGTTACTGGTGCCACTGTCAGCAACATTGTACGTACTTTGCTTTCTGTTCATGTAATGCCCGCGTGTATTTGAAATCCGCAGCGTGCACCCGGCGTATGTAGAATTTGTAGCGAAGGAACTGGCAATGTAGGGGGGGTTCGAGAGTCGTTGTGTTTCTGTCGGTACACAAGAGTTACTGGAATATTTTGATTTGTAGCAGTAAACGTTTTCCGTTGTTCGTGCGTGTTTTTTTTTTAATCTTCAGAGCCCAGGGTACACTAAACAATGACGTGGTATAATGGTCCACTGTTTTTACGACATGTCGAGGTTTGTGCATGTAGCGGCAGATAGAAATTTATTGGAAGCATGGGCCTGGCCTCTAAGGAGACGCAATGCATCGCAACACTGTGCCACCATAAGCATGTACACAATACACGTATATCTTACAGCAACTAACCATTTACTCAAATTCAATGCTCCCACCCAGTGTAACACATTTCTTATGTCGGGTACTGGAAGCCAATGTGAAATGTACGGCAGATTTGTGTACAGCCATATGACCGTAATCACACTTACGGACACACTGCCGTCTTATTTACGATGATAACCGTCATAATTACGGTACATTTCGTCGGTGCCGTATTAGTAACACTACTTCGGCCGTATTCCCAATCACGGTAGCACGCCTGGTTTCCTTTCAAGCCAAAAACTGCACTTTGACTGTAAATTTTACCGTTTCACCGTTTTTTGCTTGTTTTTTACAGTGTGGACAGAGCATATGCTGAAATACAAGTTGATGCGACGCACATTCGCTAAGCGTTAAGTCTATTGGGGCGTAAAGCGTTTGTAACGGTGAGGTGGTGCGGACTTTGCGAACATACCGTCTATCTACATATTCGGTGCGTATCGAATAACATTTTTGACATTCCTTCCTGACAGATATTACGCTTTTAATCGAGGCTATAATGCGACTATCGGCTGAGTGGAGCTGTAAAGGTGATCGAACTCCTCATCTGTGCGACGAGTGTCGTGCACAGATAAATGTGTTCCAGGAACAGCACGAAAACGATAGAAATATGTAACTAATTTTACTTTACTTTTTTTTACTCCATATCTAGATTTTGCCAGCTTTCAGCACAAGAACAATGTGCTCTCGTGAACAAACTGTCACAAACGTCATCGATATATCGGCATATCTATAAAAAAGAGGTTCTGGCAACGTTCCTCTGGTGGTCAACACAAGGATGTCTCTGGGCATGTCTGGGATGTCTGCAGACTGCGCCCCCCTTCGAAACCTCTACACACGATATTTTGGAGACGTGCTTCGGACGTCTGGTATTTGCTCAGTGAAACCGAAACGCAAATCCCGTTCTGAGACATCCCATGGGTACCGCATAGATATCCGGGAAGTCAGGCTGTTCGCGACCATGTAAGGAGGTCCTGGGGATATTAATGATTTATTGCGAGACCACCCAGTACAAGTGATTGATCGTGATTTCTCTGCTTTGAATGATACATGCGCACAAACGACATTTGATTACGGATGAGCTACACAACAAAGATGTTCACATAAGGGTCGACTTCTGCAAACGAAAGTATAAATCGTCTGCAAATTGCCAGCACGCACTATGAGTCCAAAACAGATACCAGGAACCATTGTGATGCCTAATGTAAAAACTCCGAGACTAGGGAACACAAAGGGACAGACACAAACACGAAGCCTCACAAAGTCATTGAGACTTCGTTCATGCATCACCTTCACCAGCTCGCTTGCTTCTTAGTCATTTTTTCATTGTCACCATTGTGATGTTCTATTGCATAAGGACGCAATGTCGAAAAACTCACATAGCTACTCCTGGTTGCTGGTGCGCAAAAACACATTTATTTCACATTCATAGTCACTGTGTGCATCAAAGGTGAATTACACGTGGAGGTACACGCCAAGGCAAAACTTTCGTGTAAAGTCTGAAGCTTGATAACGTATATGTAAAATTCATCGAGTGCGATGCGGTCCACTGTTATGGCTTAATGCGCAAGGAAATGAAATGGTCGAAGTAGGAAGCGCATTTTTGTTACCATGCGTCTTCTGACCACCCTGATTACGTGCTTGATAGCGCCATTGTAACGATGGAGTATCATTTCAACCAAGAAGACGGCAGTGGATATCAGCATGCCCGTTGCCCACAGTAAGAAAGGTGGCCGCAAATCGGTCATAGTCAGCGCTTTCTGTTCTGATGTCTGCCGGAAGTTGTCGTTATCGTTTTGATGCGACACTCTGAACGCTTCCAAGTTCCGTGCCCTTACATATAATCCTGTCTCCACACCCTGTGTCACGATTTTCTGAGTGCTGTGAAGGTAGGGTGAAGTAAGTCCCATCGCTGGGCCCAAGATTAGGGCATCCATGAGATCATCAACCTTTCTGTAGCCCATTTGTAGGAGTTCGTTGTGCCTTTGCATAGTATCTTGGCGATGGCTCAAAACTCCATAAGTATCCTTCCCATCGTTTCCTCGCTTAATGGAGCCATCCGCGTTGAAGCAATCACATCCACTTTTTATAGGATATTTGGAGCTAGTGTGGACAGACATGCCGCACTGGCTAGCACTTTGAAAAAAGCAGAGTCTGTAACCTTGAACTGAAAACAGTTGATCATCAAACTTTTCTATTCCTTTTTTGAGCGGCATATCTCTCAAATAGGACATTAGCAATCCTTGAAAAGCAGTGGATACGATCATCCCGACAATCAGCCAAACTCCAAAAATTATTCGCAAGGGTTGGTAGTTGAGGAAGGCCGTAGTGTGCACTACGCTTTGCCTTAGAAGGGATTCCATAAAGAGGACAGCGACTTGCACTAAGTGTGCTCTGTTCGGACGTTTCATGTAAAGATAGGAGAAACCAATAAGCGCGCATGCGATGAATGAAGACAGTAGAGATAACCACACTTGCAAGCTGAACGGTATCACTAGAGCCATTTCCCTTGGCATCTGCTTCGCCTTCTCAGCATAAAACGAAAGAACCACAGAGTCCAAATACCCTGCGATAATGGCATTATCAATCAACGTGCCACCGTTCAAATAACCAGTCGCACTAATACCGTTACCCCTGCAAAGAAACTTCGAAATTTTTGTCTTGATTGCGACAGAGGGTATTTCGGAGAAGCCGATCTCAAACATCGTGACTGTCACGTTCTTATGTTGCAGTGTGAAAATCAATGTTTTCACATTGGGATGAATGCATGTGCCTCCCTTCGTGCAAATAAGGACTAAGTTCTGCCCTTCAAATTTACACCTTCTCACGAGATGTTTCCCAAACATATATTGCGGGTCACATGTAATGCATTCTTCCGAAGCATAGTCCCTCAGATAAGCGTTACCGTTTGCGATAGTGACATTAAACACGCCGGTGCATGAAAACACGTCTAACCTCTCCGTGAACTGTCCTAATGAATTAAGTAGACCTTTCGTCCTCGTTGGATCAGCGCCTTCTGGTAACATATACAGATCCAAGGCACACTGTCGGAAAGTGCTCCAAGCTCTGGGTACGAACAAATCCTTATAAGTGCAAATTATGTGGAAAACTCGGCCATCCAGATGTGCATGTTTCCAGTTGCTCTCCAGAGTAGCATTGAAGATCTTCATATCTGTCCAAATAGCGATGGGAACGTTGATTTTATGAAGCAACTTGAGCAGATGATTAGAATAAGTGTCGATGCACCCAACTGATGTTCTAACGTCCACTGGCCTGTTTGCTGCGAAAACACTGATCACCTGAGGAAGAACGTCAGATGCCAGCAAGTCTTCCATGGAACCAAATGTCTTAATGCATGTTGTTATGCGGAATAGGCATGCAATCACAATTCCTCTGAGAAGCATGGTTCAGTCGCAATCTGAGTGGTGAAATTGAGAGCGTGGTAACTCCGCTAAGCTTCTCTCAGTCCAGTTGTCTGCGTCCGCATACGTACTTCTCTGTCCGGGAACTGTAGCATTTGTGCATTATCGATCACTGGGCCTCCAGTCGATTTTAATCTATCAAAGATTGCGAGGCGCTCTGACTTGCACCCGGGACTTGGAGAACGATATTCACCTCAACCGGTGCGAGTACTTTAACATGCGCAGCAATGTACGTAGTAAGCTGATGAGCCTAGATAGGAAGAAGACAAAAGGCCGGAAGCATACGATAATGTAATTTCGTAGAGTGGTGAAAGCATCGGCTCTTCAAATGCGCGTATCGTTGGTCATGAGCGATGTTGGCATGGAATATCGCGCACTGTGCTTTTTTTTTTCGAGGGGCTCTCTAAATGTCATAGTCCGCTTGATGAAGACGTCATCTTTAATATGTTCGGTCACCATCAGCGTGATCCGTCTATTACTTGCGGTAACATTTGTCTTCTGGTATCTGTGGAATATTTTGATCTTTAGCGTAACTTCAGTAATCCACGGAGGCTCACCTCCACGCAGGTGATTCAACTTCAATACTGTGAAATTCAATATAATTCAACAATTCTGGGCGTTCCGGATCCAAAGGCCGCTTGCCAAGCGCTATGTAGGATTCCGGGAAAGACAGAAGCACGCTTCAGTTTTGGTCAGCTACGATCCCCCATATCATCGAGGACTGGGAGCGGTACACGTGTGAACGCCGGGTACTTCGACGCCAACTTGAACTCCTCGACCATAGACCATTCAGCCTGTCCAAAGTACTTGGCCCATGGAGGTCCCCTGCGCATCAGTGCCGGGCTCTTCGCTCCTTTTTTGCTTTCATGCAGGCCACTGGACTCCTCGAAGAGCTCTAAACAGAACTCCGACCTGTCGTCGCTTCAATCTCACCATAATTCATCCTCTCATATTAACCACTGTGAAGTGGGGTAGTGTCCTGTGGCTACCACGGGGAAACATCCCATGTCATCATCACTTCTTCATTTATTGTTGTTGTTGTTGTTTCAGTTTTGGTGCTTCAATCAGATTAATTCATAAGGAATCATCTACAACGCTTTGAAAATATACTACGTTGACGCTCCTGTACAATCACCTGCTGCAGGATAACGTTGCCGCTAATGTATTAGCGCCCCCTGTTTTCTATGTGAATTTCCCATAGGTTTTGTCGCCGAACTATGAGACAGATCTGAATGCGGGAACTTTCATTGGAAAGGTGACGTCAAGATCTCTTAATTCAGGGAACTGAAATATCTCTCTAGCGTGGTATTTTTTTTAAAGAAAAAGAAACGAATTTTGTTGCTACAGCTTCAAAAAATCCAAATAAACAAATGAAAGCGAATAAAAACAATCCGCTTCTGAGGTTAACCGGGGACATGTTTCAGGATTCAAATGACCCGTCGTTCTTGTGTTTTTAGCATTCTGTTTTTCCGAAAAAGAATTGAAAGTGAGTACGGGCATGCATCCAAGGCGCGTTTACCACTGATTCCGGAAGATGGCGCCGTCCACTCGCAGCGCCCGAACGTACTCCGCTTGTAAACCTCCACGTATTGCGCAGCAGCTGATCGGCGTCCGTGGTTTCGGTTCGTCCTGAAGTGACCAATTCGTGGCTAAGTTACGCGTTTTTTTCACTTTCTTCTCATGTTCATTTGCTCTCTGTCCTTGTGTGTTTTCTACGTGTTCATAGTATTTACCCATTATGGCTCGAAGTCACGTCTACGGACAACGGAAACGTAAGAAGAAGGACTTTGCGAATTTACGTGGTAGAGGCAGGCATGTGACGGAACCTGCGGATTTGAGAGATTTTGGTAATGCAGGATGCTCCAGCCGTGCTGTTCCGAGTGATCGCTGCACTTCGACGACTCCACATCGTGCAGATACCCTTGTAGGCTCAACCTTTGGTGGTAGTGTTGTTCCTCAAACTGTAAGTGATGCCGGTCGGAATACTTGTTTCGCTTCGAGCACAAGCGAAATTCGTCCTTCAAATTCGTAATTTGCTGATTCAGCTGGGGTAGGTAATGTAGTCCCCTGCAGTTCAGATTGTGACCAGCTTGCCGGTTCCAGAGCAAGTACCGTTCCAACCACTGCTGCTGTTACACCCAGTCGATCTCCATCTTTCGATACTGGCAATGTTCACCAGACACAGAGTCAGTGCACAAGCAGTGTGAATGGTCGGCGTATAGTGGAGATTGATCACTTCTTCTTCGTCTTTGCAAAGTTTGTCGGTACATAGTCCGTTTGGTTGCGGCCTGGCTGACATGGGGGGGGGGATATGTTTATTGAGAAAGAAAAACAAGGAAAGGTTAGTCAGGCAAAGGCCGACTTGCTATTCCTTTCGTAAAGGAACGGAAAAGGAAAGGGGACGAAAAGATAGGAAGAAAACGAAAAAAGGAAATGGCTGACATGGAAATTGTATCAGAACATCGGCGAGGTCTGTGTAGCTCTTTCAGTTTGAAGTGCAGGATGTGTGTGAGGAAAGATGTAGTCACAACAGAGGCGCCAGTTGATCAACTTGTTCAACAACGCATGGATGCCAATTCCTCAGCAGTGAACGGTATCGTGTCTATAGGTTCTGGTTTCTCAGGCCTTCTCGAGCTCCTAGGTGCTTCTGGACATACCCGGCATGGCTAGTAGCACGTACAGTAAGTATCAGGATATTGTTGCTAAAGGAATCGACAAAACAGCTTGGGAAGAAATAAGAAAAGCAGGCATTGAGGAAGCCTGGTTAGCTAGGGAGGCTGGGGAAATCGATGCTGACGGTTTTCCTATAATTACGGTCGTTGCTGAGGGTGCTTGGTGCAAATGTTCATACAAGAACAAGTACGACGCTCTTTCTGGCTTGGTAAGTAAATATTGTTATCTACACTAAATAAAGGTGCGCGGAAAAGAAGGATTTATCTTGCACACCGCTTGGCAGACGGGATATACAGGAAGTCTCTGCCCACCATTTGCGGAAAGAACACTATGAGCATTTATTTGGAGGAAAAAGTTGACCCCTCTTGTGCTATTAGTGGCACTGCTGTCTTTTGGTAAACACACTTACTAGAGTGGTATACATCCTGCGGCATGAGTTTGTACGATACGCATACAGATGCATAATTCCTGGAAACATTGTCATTGCCGGTAGAGTTTCGTGGAATACAATCCTGACATTTTTTTCGTTTTTGGAGGCTGTAATTGTTGGGTACCGCACAAAGAAAGTACTGTTCCTAGGCGTCCGGAACAAATTTTGTACACTGTGCGCAAGTTGCAAGGCAGGGTCGAGCCCAAAAAAGCATCTGTGCTTCAAAAACTGGGACAGAAGCTCTACCTGTATGGAGAAGGATATCGTCGTTGAAGGCTTCAGGCGCAGCATTGAGTTGCACGGGGTAAAGTACTTGCAGTTGATCGCTGACGGTGATTCGAGCACATACAAGTCAATTCTTCAAGCTGCACCGTACCAGCATCAAGTAGTTCAGAAGATAGAATGTCGCAACCACCTTCTTCGAAACTATGTAAGTCGTCTTCGAGATATTGCTTTGGCAAAGAGAACAACCCCCATTCCCCCATCGCTGAAGGAGCTACTTCTGGATAATGCTGTTCGACTAAGAGTTGGAGTTGCTAGGGCTATTCACTATCGCAAAGAGCAGGCTGAGTTCAGCAAACAAGATCAGATTCGGAACCTGGTGGCTGATATCTGTAATGGGCCACTCCATGTGTTCGGCGACCACGCAAAATGTGCGGGTTACTTTTGCAGTGGTCCAAAAGAGGGGGAAGTCCATCACGTCCCAGAGCTCAGGAAATGCGGACTTTTCAATGAAATCCTTGTAGCCATGAGCCGTTTGGCAAACAATGGTAGCAGCTTGATCCTTGACGTTAACAATAATGCTGCAGAACATTTCATTTCTCTCGTTGCAAAGTTTTCTGGCGGGAAAAGAATAAACTTTTCCCAGAAGGGATCATTCGGAATGCGGGCTTCAGGGGCTGTCGTGTCTTTCAACTCTAAGCAGTACCATCGTGCTGTACATAAGGCAGTGTACAACACCAGCCCTGGGACGGATGCAAAAATTATGCTGAAGCGTAAAGCAGCTGTTCGTGCTGCTTGCATAAGGCATCGGAGTTCTGGGGCTGCTCGCTGTAAGCGTTCACTTGAAGGTGCGCCTTGCAAGCGTGCTTCCAGCGACAACCACTATGGTTCCATAGTGGATGCCCCAGACATGAACCACGTGAACCATGACTATGTTGAAGCTGCTGCGGCGTACAAGGATTCCCTTGTGCTCTCCCAACCAGATTCAGAGCAGCTCGAGGCTGATACTCGAGGTCAAGAAGGGAGAACTTTGTGTATGCAGGAGAGGCGAAAGCGACTCACCGCTTCTAATTTTGGCAAGGTATGCAAGATGCGAGATGCAACGAGCAGTGCAAGTACTGTTCGTTCCTTGCTCTATGGTCATTTTGACACTGAGGCTCTCCGATATGGTCGCGACACTGAGCCCATTGCAATTGCTAAGCTGCAGGATGAGTTAGGGGTGACTGTTTCACCATGCGGCCTTGTTGTTGATCAGGAGTTTGCATACCTTGCTGCAACACCTGATGAGCTTGTCGGTGACGACACTGTCGTGGAAGTGAAGTGCCCTTATTCGGCTCGGTCCCTTACCCCAGTGGAGGGGTGTGAGGCCATCATGGTATTCTACCGTGGCTTGAGTGTATGAAAATATAGCAAAGCTGTCCCCAAACCGTCGTTCTTCCCAGGCATTGTTGAAACACGTCCACACGTTGATGCTATATGTGTGAGGCCATCATGGTATTCTACCTTGGCTTGAGTGTATGAAAATATTGCAAAGCTGTCCCCAAACCGTCGTTCTTCCCAGGCATTGTTGAAACACGTCCACACGTTGATGCTATATTTGTGAGGCCATCATGGTATTCTACCTTGGCTTGAGTGTATGAAAATATAGCAAAGCTGTCCCCAAACCGTCGTTCTTCTCAGGCATTGTTGAAACACGTCCACATGTTGATGCTATATGTGTGAGGCCATCATGGTAGTCTACCTTGGCTTGAGTGTATGAAAATATAGCAAAGCTGTCCCCAAACCGTCGTTCTTCCCAGGCATTGTTGAAACACGTCCACATGTTGATGCTATATGTGTGAGGCCATCATGGTATTCTACCTTGGCTTGAGTGCATGTAAATTGTGGAAAGAAACATGAATGGTGTTCCTAGCACTTTTGAACCTCCACCAGCCTGTTCAGATGTCGACATCCTGAGTATGAATCCATTTTGATATTTTGAGAAGGTCGGTAAGTATCATAATTGTGCAGAGCTGTCTCCCAACTGTCGCCAGTTCCACGCATTGTTGAGCACGAGCAACATCCCAACATGTCGCTCTGCGTTACGTCCTCTTGCCATCTTGCCTTTACTTGGGTGCCATTTCAACATATGAAAATTGCCTTTTCAGATTCAGGTTTCCAGTACTACTGCAGATATGATGGCCAGACGCCCAAATGTCAAACTTCCTAAGTGTTACTGTCTTTATCTGTCATTTGAAAATTTCCCACTATCTCCCTGATTATGAAGCACCTGAAAAACCGACACAGCACTGCCAACCCAGGAGCCTATTCTGCCCTAGGTGGTCTAAAGCCATCTAAAGAAATTACTACAATGCGACAAGAAATAGCCTCGTAGGGAACGCTCAAACCTGCCTGCGACGACATCGTCTTCTGAGAGACAGTTTTTTCCTCCTCTCCTATTTCACGAACCGCGCAGCGGAGAGAATTCCGAAAGCGTATATTTCACCTAACTCACAGATGAATTCAACATATATTTTTTCCCATTCAGTCGAGACATCAAGTGTACCGGATTGTTCGATTTGAGATGGAACTAGCCGGCTAACACCAAATATACTTTAATATTCTCGCACGATGTATTCTACTCGTACTACCATTGTTTCTTGGTTTATCTGCGTTAAGTGATCCGTACACATCCAGGTTCCTTACAACGTTTGAAAATGTTACATTACGCAGCCATTATGTTGGCATTAGCAGAGAAAATGTCTCGTCAGTGTGCTGCCGGCATGAAAGAAGATGCAGATGAACAGCCCCTGCGAGGTAGTCACGTCAGTTTTTATTGCAGAATTTTGCAATATTGCAGAGCACACATTGTTGACAGCCTCGTTACAAGCACACAACGACGGGCTTCAGCATTATTATGTCGACTAACATAACTTGATAACACTCGATGAAATGTACAGGGGTGTACATTTGAAACCAACAGAACGGTATACCTTGCACACGCTAAGGAATGAGGTTCAGTACAAAGTGCATGCTCTATAAACCTCAATACCATGCACGAGAAGATCTATGACGTATCAAGCGCATTATCCTCACGATACGCTTTCTGGCCAACTTTATTGCACAACTTATATTGTCAATGTAACGGTGTACGACTATTTCAACCAAAAAGACAACAATAGCTATCAGGATGCCGGTCACGAGCACTATGAAGTGTGGCCGCAAATCAGCCATTGTCAGTGTTTTCTCTTCTAAACTCTCTGGCAAGTCGTCGCTGTCCTTTTGACGCGACACTCTGAACTCTTCCAGTTTCCTTGCTCTTACATATAGTCCGGACTCGACACCCTGAGTCACAAGTTTCCGGGTACTGTGGAGGTAGGGTGAAGTAAGCCCCATCGGTGGACCAACCGGTGTGGGAAAGAGCATTTCATTTACCTTTACGTAGCCCATTTTTTGGAGTTCCTTGTTGACATTAGCCATGCTTCCAATGTGCAAGTCTGTTATCATATATACATCCTTAGCGTAATTTCTTCGCTTAATGGACCCATCCGCGTTGATACAATGAGACCCAGCTTTGTATAAGCCTGTCGAGAAGTCTAATTGATAGGGAACTGGACCATTTTTATCCAAAATGCAGATATATCCTTCCCAGTAAAATCGATCTTTTTCGAGAGGCATATCTCTTAAATATGACGTTAGCACTCCCCGAAACGCCGTGGATACGACCATCGTGAAAACGATCCAAAATCCGAAGATTATCCTCAACGGTTGATATTTGAAAAGAATCGTCGTGTGCACCACCCCTTGCCCTACAATGGATGTTAGGAGTGAGGCAGCGATTTGCGTTAATTGTGCGCTGCCCCGACGCTGTTGTCGAAGATAGCAAAAGCACAGAACGGTACAAGCGATGAATGAACAAACCAGAGATATCCACACCTGCAAGCTGAAGGGAATGAGTAGAACCATTTCCTTCGGAATGTGCTTCGGTTTCACGTCGTAAACCCAAAAACCTGCCTGGTCGAAGTACCTTAGAAAGACAGCATTCACACAGTGCCACATACTATGCAACTGGCGTTCTGGTCCCACAATGCCGCTACCTCTAGACACAATCTTACCGGCTTGCTGACAACGTTCACCAAAATCACTTCTATGAACGTCGATGTCATGCATAGCAATTGTCGCGTTTTTGTGCCGCAGCGTCAGAACGAGCACTTGCGTAATGGGATGTTCGCAGGTTAGTCCCTTCCAGCAGATAATAACAAAGTTCTGTCCATAAAGTGTATGCCTTCTCAGGAGGGATTTTCCAAGCACAAACTGAGGGTCACATGTAAGACATTCTTCCGTGGCATAGTCCCTAAGGTAAGCGTTGCCTTTTGCGATACTGATGTTGAAGACGCCAGTGTAGGAAAACCCATCTAATCCACTGGACAACTGTGCTCCTGGTTTCAGACGACGTTTCGTCCTCGTTGGATCAGCGATTTCTGGTAAGACATAGAGATCCATTGCATAGCGTCCGCACCTTGCAAAATCTCCCAGCATCCACAAGTCCTTAAACGTGCAAATCACGTTGAGAGCTCGTCCCTCCAAACTTACACGTTCCCAGTCCCTCCTTGCAAAACCAATGGACGTGTTCATATCCGACCAAATGACGATGGGAACATCAACGTTCCGAAGCAACTGGGCCAGATGTTGTGAATAGGTGTCGATACAACCATCCGATATCCTGACGTCCACTGGTCTATTGCCTGCGAAAACGCCTAAAACTTGGGGAAGAATATCCGATGTCAGTAAGTCTCCTATAGAACTGAATGTTTTCAGGCATGCTGTAATCGGAAATAGGCAGAACATCACAATCGCTCTAAGACGCATGTTGAGTGTCGAGCTACTTCTTGAAACTGAATGTGTGGTCTCTCAGACTAACGAACGTTGTCCCGATTTTCTACGCGAACGTGCGTGCATGGTTATACCGGAGCGGTATCATTTGTATATCAATGAGACGACGGCGTCGGTCGATTTCAATTTTCAAGAAAGTGGAAGAAATGCAGTCTGAACTTCGCGAACGGTATTTACTTACAGTTGGGGATCCTGGTCGATCAGTATGGTTCCTTAACGTGAGCCGTGAGGTAAGTAATTACATTATTATCGTTAAGACGAATGGTATAAAGCACGAAACATATGGTAATGCTTTTTGCTTTCTTGTTTTTCTTGAATGGTGAATGCATTAACTTAAAAAAGACCCAGGAGGTTGATGGGACCTCCCTGCCTAAACTGACGTGAAACCGGCCCGTAACTAAATTTCAAACGAAGTTACACGTAATAAAACGTAATGAAAATTGACGTGAAGTTCCTAAGCTACTTTAGAAATGTAACAGGTTACCTTCAAGTTATTTTCTACTCAATATATATACTTTTCAGCTCTTGACCTGTCTATATGGTTAATTCAGACCTTGCTGTCACAATACACTGCTTATCGTTAAGATGCGCGATACCTGAGCTTCCTAATGCTCGGCTAAAACATAATTTGTAACATTCACCGTGTAACAACGAGAGTTAGTCGCCCCGTGCACGTGCCATCTTTCATCTCAAGTCATGGGGGGAGGACTCAGCCTGCGATGTTTGTAGACCAGAATCGAACAAAAGGAACTTCGAACTTTCTAAAAGTTACTTTGACGAATTTAACCCCCACCCCCAAAAACAAAAGAAAAAGGGAAATGAACGAGCTCCTCAAGACGTTACTGGAACTCAAAAGCAAAGAGCTAGTTACAGTATCGAGTTACTGGTAACGGGTTACGCCCAACAACATGGAACACGTGAACAACTTGAGAATCCGTACTACATGCGTCATGATCGTTCTATACCTTCTTTAAGAAAATAGAAGAAATATTTGCGCACCTTTGCTAATACGAGGGCAACATACACACAATTTGGGAACCACATTATAAGAAAAAAGGTGTGAGAAGGTGGTAACTTCCCTAGTTACCTCCTGAGGCAATATAGCGTCTGATAAGAGGTGTAAAAAGGTGGTAAAAGAAATTATCATCCATCCAAATTACAACAAAAAGGTGTACGCACCCCTCGCTCCCCGAATCAGAAGCGGTAACCCTATTATTCGTGGCAGAGTGAGGTAGCAGGTAGAGCTTTGTAACCTTTTAGGCACAACAGATGCGACAACTATTACCTCCTAAAAGGTCTAATTGCTCCACCTTTTTTTCTGAGAGTGCAGTATGGCACATGTAGCCTTGTCTTTAGGAGACATATTAATGTATCAAGAAGATGCCTTTTCTCATGGCTTTCTTGCTACGAAGGCCTCTTATTATGAATACCTGAGGTCCTTTTAAAAGAAAAACAACACAGCATACCAGATTGCATTCCTTTCAAGCAAGCATCACAGCGCCATATGTTCATAGTGTTGTAACCGAAGTGCGGGGTGGATTCTGAAAGTGGAGGATAGCTTGAGGTCAGGGTTACACTAAGAAAAGTACATCACACCACAATATGCATACGTTATTGAATACAGACCAAATAGCTCAACTTGCAGTTTTCAGCATGACATGACAAGATCCGCTAGAAAAATCTTGACCATCATAACTGGCTCTGAGGCAGAGATCCTGTGGTGGGCACTTCGGTGATACCTTCATCAAGGCATTGATTTCTTTAAGCACGCTCTGGTAGTGGTCCAGCATGACATTCTGAATGAAAGATCAGGATAGCTGACAAATACTGAAACAAATTGACATATCATGCGTCGATCACATTACGCAAACGGATTAAAGCGGAATAATTTAGTCCCTTTGGAGGTTCTCTTTTTTTCTTTTTATTTAGAATGACTACAAAAAAGAACCTTGAGCTGAAGTTCTCCAGCATTCCAGTTTTGTACGCACGCAGGAGATGGAAAGCACGGCTGCAGCACGCAGTCGTCCTGAGAAATGGTTATATTTCGTTTGATCTCAAATACACAATACATACGATTCCACACTTTACTGTACCATATTTTCACCAAAACAAAGTCCATTATCCTAAAAGCAACGCATAAAGCACAATGGATCACTGAAATCGAAACTATGCGATGCTGCGATACTAAGTTTCGAGAGAAGCCTTCTAGAACGGTGTCACTCATGTTGAAAATCGTCTATGAGTAACGTTTACCAATGCGAGGAATACCACAAAAAGAAATAGCTCTTACCACTCGATGAATCGCTTAAAAATGTTGGAATTCCTCGAAAGTTCCGGGAGCACGGCCGGACACATTCGTTTCTCGCAGCGATAGCGACGGGGACTCCGACAGTGCAAACACGGCTGGATGATCGAGGAACATCATTGGCCAGATTCGAAACTGTCGGTTCGCATCACTCGGCGCCTGACAGTCTGGGAAGAGAAATCCGTTGCTGCACCCCGGTCATGTGACTGATTATCGTGAAGTGATCAGATCAGCATCGGGGAGCGATCCTATATTTTGGTCACATGACCAGGGGCAGTCCAGACCGGGAAATGATCAGAGCAGCATCGGGGAGCGATCCTATATTATTGTTTACATGACCAAAAGGAGACCAGAGCGGGAAATAATCAGGGCACCGTCGGAGGACTACCTTATCTTCTCTTATGTTCTACCTCCTCAGTTCCCACACCGCTGGGAATCAGTCGGGTCAGTTCAGGAGCCGAAACCCCCATAGCGTTCCCATTCTTTTCCCGAGGGTTTGTGTTGCCTGGGACAGATTTTCCTGCCAGCCTCCTGATTTTCGACTGCTCTCTTAGAAAAAAGGGAGTCAAATGGTTCTCGACCACCCTCGCGAACAGAGAGGGCGTCGCGGCGGCACCCTTCCATGATAAATGACAATAAGTGCCTGCAAACAGCAGCGCCTATGCAGCGGTGCACCAAGTAACCTACAACAAGTCACAACATGAGGTAACAGAGGACCTCCCGTCTAAAATGACTAAAAGATGAATGAAATAGGTCAAACATGACCTGACACACAATTAAAAGACGTCTGGATACGTCGCGTGGGCGACTGACGAGCTGCAGTATCATCCACATAAAACAGGGACATATTTCGGACGATGCGAGTCGGGGCGTGAAAATTCAGCAAGCTGATTACAGATGTCGTATCTAAAATATTATGAACACATTTATACAAAAATATGTAATCGCGGCTGATTCTGCGATCAGTCAAAAACGATGGAGACAGAAAGAATAAACTTTCAGAAGGAAATCTCCATGATGCAATCTTCACATATCGCCTAACAACGGCCTCTAAACGCGCGACATTGGTCCTACCAATACAGTTTCATGCTACTGATCCAAACTCAATCACTGGCAGTAATAGAGTTCTAAAAAGCACATGTAAACAAAGAGGGTCGTTCAAGTCCTTAGTGGTCCTACAGATCAGGCCAAGAACTCGATAAGCCTTGTTCACAACATAGTCAACGTGACTATTAAATACGAGGCGTCGATCAACAAAGACACCAAGATCTCTCACAGCTGACTGCCTACATAATTCAGTACCATACAATGTATAGGTAAAAACTACAGGATTCACCTTATTGGTAAGTGTCATCATTTTAGTTTTGTTGGAGTTCAATACTAAACCATTCAAAATGCACCACTCAGCAATTGCATCGACATCACATTGGAGAGATAAACAGTCAGACATGGTAGAAATAGCAAGAAATAATTTCAAATCGTCAGCGAACTTAATTTGATGATTTGAACATTTGATTACGCCATCAATGTCGTTAATAAAAATGATAAACAACAATGGTCCCAGAATTGAGCCTTGGGGCACACCTGAGACCGCCACATAATTGCCTTCACCTTCAACCTTCACTGTGTTGCGCCTCCCGTCTAAATAGCTTGAGAACCATTTAATAAAATCGCAAATGAGGCCATAGCGCTCAAGTTTACGCAGAAGGAGGGAATGGTTGACTAAGTCGAATGCCTTAGTGCGGTCAAAGTACACACTGTCAACTTGACCCTTCTTGTGCAAATAAGGGGCCACATAATCAAGAAAAGTTACCAAATTGGTCTCCACTGATCACTGGGGCAAAAAACCATACCATGCTGAGAATCATTTATAAATCTAAGATGTGACAATAGATATTTGTGCATCACTTTTTCAAACACTTTTGAAAATGACGGTAGCAAAGATATAGGCCTGTAATTAGAAACAACACCTGCTTTTCCACCCTTAAAGACAAGGACAACAACGGAAAGCTTCCACAGTGTGGGATACTGACACTGAGTTAAGGAAAGGTTGAATATATGAGTTAGCAATGGCGTTAGAATATCAGTACATCCCTTAATTATGAAGGATGGTATCCCATCATGACCAATTGCTTTTCCCGGAGAAATTTCGTAGATGGCCTGCGCAACGATGTCTTCTGAGATCACCGGTGCTTCAACCACATCAGCCATTTCGCACGAAAACTCAGGGTTTGGGAGAACAGTGGACTTGAAGACGCTTGAGAAGTAGTGCGCAAAGAGTTCACTTACTTCCGATGGGTCGCTCACGTTTTTACTATCAACACACAATGAAAGTTGATCTGAAGTGGAAGATCCTCTTATGTCTTTCACAAACTTTCAAAACGCCTTTGAGCATGTGCGTAAGCCTGTCGAAATCTTGCAATCGTAGGCCAACTTATCACGTCTGTAAGCAATCTTGACTTCACGTCGACAGGCGCTAAATTTATCATGCCAGTAGCGATTCCCAGATCTTTTATATTTGCGAAAGAGCTTCAGCTTATCGTGATCAGCATGATCGTATTTAATGAGGGGTGTTGCGTGCCCTCCCTTCATGGAGGAGTGTTAGCCTCACTCCCCAATGTTTATGATGAGGTTCTTCCAGACTATGCAACAGTGAAGCCTCGTACTTTTATTCATTCGTTAAAATTATCGAGACACACCTGCAACTAATGAAACAAGAGCTGAACAAGCATGTGTCTGAAATGGACAAAGTAGTTGTATCCCTGCAGAGGCCGTTTACTTTTCGCAAGTCCCGGCTGTACAAAAAAAAAGGCGTTGGTGGCGGATATCCTTGGAAAGTGCCAAACATTACGTACTGAGGAACAGCTACTGCAACTTTCCAAGCATACTGGTGCCTACATCTTGTTTTCTTGTGCTCATAAAAATACCTCCTCTACAATGCGCTCTTTCTTGTTATAATTGTAATTAACACTTGGATCGGTCGTTTCATTCGAGGGAAAATGTCCGTGGAAATACTCTCTAATGACAAGGGAAGCGGCAGGTAAAGTAAGAAACGCAATGTCCGATAGAAAGGGATATCTGTTCTGTAACGCTAGGTGCTTTGAAGTTACTGCAGTTGCACTGCGAGTTGATGAGGCGTATGTCCGTCACCGTTACGAAAGTGTTTCGCTCCTTTGTACTCTAGGAGCGAGTTGTAAAATTTTGGGTCGTATAATACTGCAATCCCAATGACGGTTTCTTGGGGATGTTCCGCTTGGGTAGTTCTGTGAGACTGCAGTTACGTGGGACTGCCTGCCTAGCACTAGTTGATCCTGCTCTTCGTTTTTAGGGCGAGAGCGGTACTATTTTTTGAAATGTGATGTGGGCTAGCTTTCGCTTGTCCCATCCTACAGTTGGCAATACGACTACCTAGATTCTTGAGCAATACAAAGACGGAGGACCACTGCATCTGTTCGTGTTTTGGGGCGAGGGCAGTGTTTTTCATTTTTGTATTGTGGTGCAACGGAGATCAGTAGACAAAAAAAGACCAATGAAGTAACATCAATTAATGACAGAGTGGAAAACAGTGTGCTTAGTGTTGTCTGCAGTGTGCTTGGATATAGGACAGTCAAGGGAACACCTGCAGGAAGGGTGTCAGGGGAACACCCTCAGAAAGGGAAGTCGAGGGAACACCCTTAGGAAGGGAGTCAAGAAAACACTCTTACAAGGGAAGTAGCGCAAACACCCCAAAGGGAGTCATATGTGTGACGAGCGTGAACACCCCCAAGGGAGTTTCCCATACTCCCTTTTGTCTAAGAGTGTGCTGTCGACGACGGAATGCCACTGTGGTGGGAACATGAAAATCGTGCGCTCTGACAGGGCGACGGAAATCTACTTCAGCTGCCCTCTTACGACGTCGGGCGTGGCAAAGTCACAATTGGCTCTAATACAAAGAAGCCACCCGTGATCTTCGTGGGCTACGACTTTGTGTTTCACTGCTCTGGCAGAGAGAATTACACATCGAGTGAGTTGGAAGCCCTAGCAGTCAAGTGGCCACTGGAACAGCTGCGACCATACCTAACGGGTGTGATAGAGCTTCAGGTGACGAAGCTAAGGTTGACTTTGGCTCGCGCTGAGGGTTGTTGTTTGTGTGCTTGTTTGCCGGTCCGCGCTGCATTCCAGTCGCGGTTTCACCTTGGAATAAACGTTGCTGTTGCTACTCAATGTCTCTACTAGTTATCACAACTGGCGACGAGGCACAGTTGCAGAGACAAAGTATGCCCAAATTGAACGAGAGGCCTTGGCCATCATTTTCGGCGTTAAGAAATTCCACCAGTACCTGTGGGGCCGGAAATTCGTATTGTACACCGACCACAAGCCCCTTACGGTAATTTTTGGGCCATCAAGAGGTATCCCTGTAACGACAGCAAGCCGGTTACAGCGTTGGGCACTCATCCTAATGTCCTACAGTTTCGACATCCAGTTCAAGGGATCGTCGAAAATTGCGAACGCAGACGGTCTCTCCCGGCTTCCAGAAGGACCGGACCATGAATTTGACAAGGCCGCAGAAGAGGGTGTTTTCAGCGTTGGAACGGACGAAATTTTTGCGGTCCAAGATTACCACATGTCAACCCTTCCAGTGACGGCTAAGGACATTGCCACTGCCACACTTGAGGAGCCCATACTAACAAAGGTAGCGAAATATGTTTCACGTGGATGGCCAGGTCATGTTGCACCGGATCTATCCCCGTTTTACCAGCGGCAGACGGAGCTAACGCTGCACAAGGGCTGCATACTTTGGGGAATGCGCACAGTTGTGCCAACCAAGTTGAGGCACAAACTTCTGGATATTCTGCATGACTGCCATATCGGCCAATCGAAAATGAAGATGCTTGCTCGTTCGTATATTTGGTGGCCTGGTCTATTTAAGGACATTGAATCGAGGGTCAGGAACTGCGAGCAGTGCTCGGCAGTGGCTGCGCAGGAGATCCCTGTTCCCTTACATCAGTGGGAGCAACCTGACAAGGCGTGGCATCGTCTTCACGCGGATTTCGCAGAGCTTCATGGGAAGCACTATTTGATTGTTATTGATGCCTTCAGCAAATGGCCCGACATCATCCAGATGACTGGTACCAATGCTCTGAAAACGATCAGTGCTTTTCAAGATATTTTTGTCCAAAACGGTCTACCGGAAGTTCTCGTCACAGACAATGGACCGCCTTTCACAAGTCAGGTCTTCGAGGATTTCTTGAAACAACGAGGAATACACCACGTCCTCACTCCGCCATACCATCCGCAGTCAAATGGTCTGGCGGAGAATTTTGTGAGAACTTTCAAGACTGCCCTACGTCGGTTCGAAGAGGGAGGTGACAAGGACAAACTTCGTGACTTTCTTTTTAAATACCGAGTGACCCCGCATGTCACCACTGGCCGCCCTCCTTGTGAGCTGTTGAACAACAGACACTATCGTTCTCTACTTGATCTCGTCCGTCCATCTGAGGTGACGTGTTCTGGAAGAGATAGTCTGGCACGGGAGCGTCAAAAGCGAAATTATGACAGACGAACTCAGGACAGACAGTTCTCTGTCGACCAAGGAGTCTGGATGTTGGACAACTCCAAGAAGGGACACTGGAAGACCGGGACGATTGTGAGCAAGCAGGGCTCCGTCATCTTTACGGTGAGAGATACCTCTGGGAAAGTTCACAGAGTCCATAAAGATCATCTGAAACGGAGAGAAACTGTGGAGTCCTGGAGATGTTCGAAGAACATTCCCGCTTCCGATGTACGATGTCGCCCTGCAGCGATTGACGATCCTAATGAAGAGTTTCCCTTGCCGTTTCCGGAAGTGGAAGGGACGTCAAGCGGGACCTTCTCGCAGTTTTCTCATTCCGACCGCCCTCATATCTTATCGACAGAAGCGGATCACAACGTCAGTCGCGCTTCGACGGAGCGTCCGAGCGCCGTCACGGGCAGTCGTCGCTACCCGTTACGCAGTCGTCGTGAACCAGACAGATACGGTGTTGCTTAAAGGGGGAAGTGTGATAGAGCTTCAGGTGACGAAGTTAAGGTTGACTTTGGCTCGCGCTGAGGGTTGTTGTTTGTGTGCTTGTTTGCCGGTCCGCGCTGCATTCCAGTCGCGGTTCCACCTTGGAATAAACGTTGCTGTTGCTACTCAATGTCTCTACTAGTTATCACAACGGGGAGGAATTTTCAGGTCGTGACAGACCACCGTGCGCTGTGTTGGGTTTTACGTTACAAAGAAGGCGATCAAAGATTGTTGCTCTGGTCCTTGATTCTCCAGGAGTTTGACTTTGAAGTGGCCTTCAAGTCTGGAGTGTCACACACAGGTCCGGACTGCATTTCGAGGATTTCACCGCCACAGAGTGAAAAGTGATGCGGTGCCTGCATGCCTTCTTCAGTAAGGGGAACCATCGACGTTTGGCAAAAAATCGCCTCCTATAGGCCAAGTGGACGATTTCTCGATTTCATGTTCTCATTTATTGCATTTTGTATGACATTTTTACCATCAGCATTGCAAACAATCAAGAACGAACGAATATTTTACTCTTGGAACGGGGAATGTTCTGTAGGGTGACGCGTACTGACGGCCATACACACAGGGTCTAATTTTAAACAGGTGGCGCCATCGAAGGACTACCTTTTTGATAAAGATCCGTGGGACATCGGACGAGAAGTGAGTAGTGACTATTTCATTTTCATATGCTGAATAATTCAATAAATATTCTCACTTTTAAATGTTACTTCGCACCCTTAGGGGACCTTCATCTTCCAAGAAATAAACCACGTCGACACTTGGTGACGTTTTCTTTTTCGAGTAATTACTTCGTTTCCGTATAAGTATTTCTTGCGCGCAGCAATGCGCACTTCGGATCAGGTATCTGGCTGTGAATGATGATGAATGAGGGTGGCATGAATATGTCTATAGGGCTGGGTCCCCCTCAGAGCTCGGCAAAATTAATCATGAGCGCAATAACTCACGATACGACACACCGATCGTATCGGGTGTGTGAGTTCCACTCGTTTTTACATTGCATAGCAGCACCTATGCGATAATCTTTTATCACGTTGACGTGGCAACGCGATTATTATGACCGCACTCACGCTGGAGCGAGATATCGTGTACTTGCTTAGTGCACTCATGCTTGGACATCCCACAGCGGTACTAACAGGAACCACTGTAGGGCTCCGAACGAAATCGTTCCCTTCTGCGCCATTATCGCACTCATCTTGCATAAGGACATAAGGCGTTTTGCAAAGGACATTTTTATTTCCATTTTTGCCTGTCAGGGAGTAAATGCTGTAAATGGGTGCTACATAAATGGGTGCCTGAGCGTCTACGTTGTAACTAGGCCTGGCACTAACTCACTGTTATGGAAGCTTTGTTATGCTGTTTGAAGCTTTTGAGTAAGTGATTTTGGCATGGCACTCGTGCGCATGCGCATTGAGTTCACCGTATCACCGTTTCTTAGTTTATCTTTTATTTCCTAATTGTTTTCTTTTAATTTCCTTTCTTCTTCTTTTATTAGTTTCTTTTTTTGCTGGATATCAAGCCCACTTTCCTTATTGGCTGACCTTTCCTTTCTTTTTCCTTTGTTCTAAAAAGTATGTGCCCCCAAATCGCCCATGTCACCCGTGTCACTCAGTTTGATGAGTACAATGAGTACAATTAAGTGAAGTACCCCATCCCCCCATTTGAGCAGTGGGGTTAGCCGGAGCAGAAACCGCTTGGACGTCCCACAAGATATCAGGGAAATCTTTCTAGGAGCAGTAGAGAGAGCAACACTGCTCCGCGACCGAGACACGGTCATCCAAAAGATACCGCACTAAGAAAGGGGCTCTCACAATAGAAGAGCAGGCTCCTTTACATGGAGACCAGACCGAATGGATAGAGCATATGCAGAATAACAAGTTGATGAAGGGCACGTTCGTTAAGTGTATAGGGTCGTAAAACGTTTATAAGGGTGTGGGGGTGCTTCTTCACAAGTAGCACAACTATCTGCCCGTCTATCTGCATAGACAATGTAGACCCAATAACGTTTCTTACATTTCTTCCTGTCAAATAGTGAGCCTCTAATTTAAGCTTCTGTCTATAATGTGATTACCGCTTGGGTGGAGCTGTAAAGGTAACTAAATTCATCTGCTGCGGGACGAGGGCTGCGCAGAGATAAATGCTTTGCACGCACTGCATGCAAATGATGGAAATACATAATGATTTTATTTGCTTCCTCACATCAAGATTTTGCTCCTTTTTAGTGCAAGAAAAAGTTCCTGTTGGAATAAGATGCCTTAAACGTCACAGATTTATCGGTATATCTCCAAACGACGTGTTGGCAACGTTCCTCTATGTTCAATCCAAGGATAGCTCTGTCACCTGCAGTCTACTTCCTCCTTCCAAAAATCAACAGCGCGATATTTTCCAGACATACCTGGGACATTTGGTATTTGCTCAGTAAAACCGAAACTCAAATGTCGTTCTGAGGCATCCCATAGGTATCACATCTATATCCAGATATCCAGGACGCTCGCGACCATGCAGGAGTAGTAATGACTGGACACAGACTATCGGCAACGCTACAAGGCTTCTGGACACGTCTAATTAGCAATTAGAGCTAATTCGGACCCCCCACATTAATCAGCATCATTCAGTGAGTCATCATCACTAATTGCGTAGCACCTAACTCGTGTCCAGACCACCCTGTGCATTGGCGGCAACCTGTGTCCATAAAAAACAGGTAGAAAATAAAATAGAAAAGATAGAAATAGAGCGGAGAAAAACAATTTATTCGAAAATCAACGACGCCGTGACGAAGAAATCGCTCCGAAACGTCCGGGTGATCAGCGCCCGCCATGTTGGTAGTTGGCGATGGGCAGTTGCGGAGATCGATGACAGGTGTCCACCTAGTTGCAAGGCATCACACCAGATGTGCGCCACCATCATAGCTCTATGCGAGAAGGAGAACAAAAAGATACTAGCGGCAGGTAAGAATGGCAGCTCTGCTAAACAAGTCTAGGCATGCGAGAGAAAAGGTCTAACCGCTACTACTAAACAGCACGGAGAAAACAGTACACATCGTGGAAAAGGCCTACGGGGGTGATTGGTTAGGCCTAACTACAGCGTGACAACACTACGCAGCTGACACAAGGCGGGAAATACAGGGCACACATCGCTCAACATGCGTCAACACGAACAAAAGGCTTGCTCACCGCTAAACAAGTCTGTACATGCGAGAAAAGGCTTAACACGAGCGCGGTCAAACATCGTCAAATCACTCGTTGGTCACCACTAAACACAGGGGCACGGCAAACATGCGAGAAAAGGAGTGCGGTAAAACAACGTGGCAAATCACTCACCTTTTCCCCCGCAGCGACATGTGTGACTGCTCCATGTGAGAGGCAGGGAGAAACTGAGCGGATGCAGGGACTGCGGAGCAACCGAGCGCATGTCTGCTCTCCATGACAGCCAGCCAGCAACTGACTGTGGCGACGCGCCGCGGCTGCTACGCATACGCGCGCGCGCTCCTAGCGCCCTCTGCGCCGCCCTCCCGCGGGCTGTTTCGGTTCCGTCTGTCCACTGCACGCGAGCGTTCCTAGCGGTGACGGGTGGCTTCTCAGTTTCGGTTTCGCTCTCCTTTCTTTGCGCACGCGTTTATCTGTATAAAGGCACCGCGCTCGCGTCATCATTCGTACCAATACGTGGAAAACGCCATGTGTGGTTTATTTTCCTGCGCATCTCGTCAGTGAAGAAAGACAAAAAAACGAAGAACTTCGCGAATTTATTCACAGCATCGTGGAGGAAGCCTTTCAAGTCCACCGCCTGGAATGGTTGCAAGCACGTCAAGAAATGTGTCAGGACAAGATGAAGACGCTCGACCGCATCTTAGCGGCGAACTGATTGACGAAAAAGAAGTCCAACTTTAGCCTGGATAATCTGTATTGGGAACGCAGTTCCGATCTAGAGGAGGACGACGACGTGTAAATAAAAGCGATGCATTCCTCTTTGAGTCTCAGTCCCTTCTTTTTCTTCGTGCAATGTGTACACACGCAACATGTCTTCCCCCGAACCTTTTCGTTTCCGTCATCCCTTTCGCTGTATCTTAAGTGGTCCCTCCATGTGCAGCAAATCTACTTTCGTTGCGAACGTGCTGAGGAACCTGAACGACGTGGTGGCCAAGCCTCCATCACAAATGTTCTACACACAGAAATATGCTTCGCGGAGCATGCAAAACGAATTGGGGGACTCCGTAAAATTTACTAAGGAGCTACCGCGAGAGTGGGACACGTCGCGCGCTACGCTGATCGTCCTCGACGATCACATGCCCGACGCCGGTTCCTTGAAGGAGGTAACTGATATTTTCATTTGAGGTTCTCACCACGCCAACGCGTCGATCTTCTTAGTCGTTCAAAACATCTTTTTCGACAGTAGCCATTTTAGAACTATATCCAACAACGCCAGTTACGTCGTCCTGTGGCGCACCGTGCGCATCGTGCACCAGATGCAACATTTCGGCCAACAGCTATTTGCCAGAAAAAGATTGGAGTATTTTCTGGACGCGTATAAACTAGCGATGTCGTCGCCCCACGCTCATTTACTTGTGGATCTTCACAACTATATGCACGAGCACCACAAGTTGCGTAGCAATATCTTTCCGGGAGAATGTCAATATATCTACAATGAACCTCCGCCCTCACCTCACTTTACTCAAAGTACTCTCCACTCTACCCCCTCCGCGCCGTCGTGACGTCTTGAGACGTTCTTCTTCATCCGACATGAAACACCTCTCTGAAATTTGCTTCAATGTATTGAACGGAAAGGTGGCTCTAGCGCAAGACACGTTCGCGCGTTTGAAGAAGCACAAACGCTTCTTACGACAGCTCGCCTACAAAAAGATTCACAAGAATCCACAACGTTTGAAGCGCTATCTGTCTCAGCAGCGAGGACAGGGCATTCTTTCGTCGGTGGTTCCTCTCCTACTTTCCGCAGTGTTGAACCTTTTCGTCAATGGCCAAGAAAATTGAAGTGACCACCTCCTCCTCCATCGGAAACATTCTTTCCTCGAAGGAGAGTGATGACGTCAAAGTGAAACTCATACTGCAAGCACTGCATCGCACACTCAAGCAGTACGGATTTGACCCCTACAGCAATAAAAACAAGGCGTCTGATGCTACAAATGACTTTGACTATTCGCTCCTCTCTACAGAGGTGGACAAAGAGGAAGCGGAAAGGGTCGTCTCGGAATTAAAGAAGGTTATTTCCTGGGATTGCGAGGGTTGTGTCTCCGTGTCGGGCAAAGCCCATAAGGCACTCCTCAGTTTTCGAACTCGTCAATTATTTGTTGCAACGTAAGACGGGAAAGAAACCTTCCTGGTTCCCCAAAGTCTCGAAACTATTGCGCCTGATTTCCCTGCCCAAATCTCGTGAGCCTCAACAGCAGCAGCAAGCCTCCATTGCGTGGACGACTTATGGAGGGATATGAGAAACCAGCTAGTGGTATGGGGGTGCGGACCACAATAGAAAAGCGCATCACTTGAGCAAAATGAAGGCTCTCGCCATTCTCAGAAAGCTGGATGCCTACACGCTACACCATCCGGTGAGAAGAAAGTTTAATAGGAGACGCATCATCGCGCTCAAGATCAACGACATGTGGCAAATGGACCTCGCCGACTTTTCAAAATACAAGAGATTCAACGGTGGGTACCACTACATTCTCGTGGCAATGGATTCCCTCTCCCGCTTTCTGCGCACCCTCCCGCTAAAGACGAAGCACCCCGCCGAAATGAAAAGGGCCATGATAAGACTTTTTCGGGGAGGTAACACACCTACACGCATCTTTTGTGACAGAGGAGGGGAATTCTACAACAAGAATGTCAAAGAGTATCTGTCACGAAAGAAGGTCCACATGTATTCCACCTTCTCTCCAGTAATCAAAGCATCGCAGGCTAAAGTGTGATACGCACTTTACGCGACAAAATATTTCACTATTTTAGAGTAACCGGAAAATGCCACTTCGTTTACACACTTCTCAAGATCGTGTGCGACTACAACACCACCAAACACAGGACTTCGGGCATCAGCCCGTCCGAAGTCAACCAGAAAACGAATTGGATCTGTTCAATAAGATAAATGGGAAGCCCGTCATACCCTCCGTTAAAAAGAACCTCAATGTAGGGGATAAACTCAGAGTCCTACTACACAGAAAAGGTTTTCATAAGAGCTCGGAAGGGGGTTGGTCGCCTCAGTTTTTCACCGTCTCCCGCCTGAGAGACACCTCCCCTCCCGTCGTGCACCTGGAAGATTACCGGGGTAAGGAAGTGGAGGGATCTTTCCGGAGGAGGTACTCGTCGTAACCCGAGACGTCAATCAGCCTTGGCCAGTAACGAAAGTGATGAGAAAGGTGCAAGTGAATGGTCAGAGCTTCTCCTTGGTTCGCTGGTTCGGTTACGACAAAGAACACGACAGTTGGGTTCCGAGCAGCGACGTGGTCAAGATTGGGAAATGACGTCAGACATCTACGTCCACCTGCTCTCGAACACCAGCATGGATAAGTTTCCCTCGAATAAACTCAACGCCTTCATGGTAGCTTTCGACAGTCCGCTTCAGCTCTCGAATCACTATCAAATCGGTCTGATGGATCTCAGCATAAGCAACAATTTTTTAAATATAGGGTACGAAAGGCAAGATGTGCAAATCGAGGTTTATTTCGAGGACACGGTCGAAGCCGGGAGAGCTTTTCGTGTCACCTCGGGTCTCGAGAGGGATTTAGGAAAAGCCCTTTCGGAATTTAATGTTCTTTCGCGTAGAATAAATCGCGATACGACTTCGTCTTACCCGTGAACGTGAAAGCCGTGGAATTGGAACCTTGGCTCGCACAGGCGCTCGACGCCTCGCTAGCGTCCCGCGAAGCAGGTCGTGCGGTGAAGCCTCCCAAATTGAGCGAACGCGAAGCCACCTCCATCTTATTGGAGCACGCCGCACCCATCGCTATTGGTGACGTCACTTTGAATTCAGAAACCTCGTCCCTACGTAACACACTCAACAAGTATTTCCAGACGCACAAGCTGGACGCCTCGCTAGAATTCGCGGAGAAAGTCTACTCTCTGAAAACGCCGAAACGGTAGCACGTACCGGGAGCCTTTTTAAACCTGCTACATCCCGCACCGGTCGAGGGACACGGAGAAACACTACGCGTCTCTCTCCCCGTAGCGCGTCAATTTTCTTTCACGATCAAGACGAAAATTCCTCGATCTTTGCAAGTACATTTGCCCCCGGCTATTATGCGACGCCGCAAGCACTTCTGGATGCGATTAACCAGCGCGTAGGCGAACGCGCGCGCTTCAGCTTCGACGGAACCAAACAGAAATGTAAAATTCGGCTTTCCGATGGCACCTACACTTAAGACTTTCTGAGTACCTGGCCGTGCTTTTGGGCTTCGAATCGCGTACCGTGTTCACGGGGGAGGAGGATGCCACGAGCTCCGTCGAGGTACTCCTGCAACCCCCGTTTCACAATATAATCATCTACACGGATACCGTGGAATCCACGTACGTGGGGAGTGGGAAATAACCGATATTAAAAATACTACCCTTTTATTACAAGAAAGGCAAACATGTCGTCACCTACATGTTAGATAACATCCAGTATTTTAACCTGTCTGAATTCGAAATTCCCTCAGTGACGATCGTTCTCGCGGACGAAACGGGAAGACGTTTGCCATTGCGGTCCAAAGGCTGAACCAATTTTACGTTGCATTTCAAATATGTACCGTAATTCCCCCAAAATAATTCCTGTGTACATGGGACCCCTTTTCCAATGAGGGTCAGTGTGTTGAGCGACATATCCAAGTTTATCCTTCCCATCTGGCAGCAAATAAAACCGATCGCCAAGAGAACGTTGAAGCGCTTGGCGCGGAATTTGGTCGATGGCGAAGGAATATGGCGCGCAGTAAGAAAGACGGCCATAGCAACTGGGAGAGACGTGCTGGATTCCATGGAGGGCTCTGGAAACAACAATGGGAAGAAACGCCGCAAAAGACAACAAAAGGTGCCGACACACGACGCACCTGCAGATATCTTTGACACGCCGTGAAGGTCACACATCCGCTGCGCGCTCCGTCATGACGGCAACGAAAGCAAAAATACAGATGCCGCTCTATCTAACGAGTGATGTGATGATATTCGAACCCCCTTCCATTCAATACGGCGTGGAAGATACTTTGTACCAACATTTTTATCCGGTCAACGGAGTAAATAATTCCGTGGTCGAATTTTCTATTCAAAATTTGCAAACGGCACACTTGGATCTCTACGGTAGCTTCGTGTCTTTGACCGTGCGCATTGTTCGCGACGACGGGGAAGCAATGGACGAGAAAGATGTCGTTTTCCCAATAAACCATCTGTTGAGCGGTATGTTTAAGACGGTAACCGTTTATGCGAACAACAAGCTCGTCAGTTCCAACGAGTTGTATGCCTACAGGAGTATTTTGGACGTCGTGCTTCATTCCACGCCCCTGGCTCAAGAAACCGTGCACCGGCTGGACTCTATGTCGAGGACGACGAACATTTAAAGAACGATTACGACATCTCGTCTCGCCGTCCGAAACAACGTTACGAAGCGACGAAGGGTGGAAAAAACTTTAACCTGGTTGGACAGATCAATACCGACCTGTTTCAACAGCCGCGCCTGATGGTACCTGCCGTCGAAATTTGCGTCGTTTTCCTGTTAAACATCGACGAATTTAAACTCACATCAGTCCCCAATGACAAGAAAACGTACAATTACGAGGTGGACATTAAAAAAATGGCGTTACTCTTGAAAAAGGTGACACTGGCACCTTCCCTGTTGTTGGAATACGAGCGGCGGCTTCAGACCACGCCCGCAATCTACGTCTCACGCGGATTGGAAACCAAGGTGCGGAGTTTGGGTGCCGGGAGCTTGGACGCTCACTTTGAAAATGTTTACCCCGAAAGGGTGCCTTCCAAATTATGCGTCGCCCTGCTGGCCACGTCCGACTTTCTCGGCGACATCCAATCGAACCCCCACAAATTCCGCAATTACGACCTGTCTCATTCGATGCTCTCCGTGGACGGCCAGCAAGTGCGAGCCGAGTACGACTTTAAGAACGACCTCGTCAAAATTTCCTACTTTAACTTCTTGCAAGAACTGGGTGAAAAAATTTCAAGTACAGCTATGTGCGATTTAAAACGAACGGGTTCCTTCTCTACTGCAACTTGGACGTGGACAGGTGTTCTCCTTTGCATTTGAACGAGTGGCGAAACGGAAACGTTCGCCTGCAATTATGCTTCGCTAAAGCCCTTCCACACGCAGTCACCGTCCTCTTGATTTTCGAGTGTCCCAAGCTCATGTGCGTCGACAAGAACCGTACGGTCACCTTCCCATAGAAAAGATGTACGAGAGCGAAATCTTGGAACTCGTGTCGCTGAACCTCCTCGCTCCCTCCATGCTGAGAGGCATTTGCGTTTCGGATGAAAGCCTTCGTCTTATGCAAGCCCGGCTATTTAATCATCAATACGGAAGAGCGAAGAAAGCGCCGCCAGCACTGGGTGCTCTACCTGAAAAACGACGACGGGTCTACCGTGTTTTTTCGACAGCTACGGACTTCCCCTCATTGAACCAAACCTTCGAAGGACTTTACCAGCAGTGGACGAGTATAACGACCAGTGTATTCAATCACCTTTTTCGCTTTACTGCGGGCTTTTTTGTATCTACGTAGCCACGCGCATGTCGAAACGCTTCAGCTTGAAAAATTGTGTATCCATGTTTTCCTGTAACCTCGAAGAGAATGACGAAACAATAAAACGTCTCCTCGTGAGCAAACTCATTTCGTAAAATAGTATGTTTATTTTTTCACGACATACACAAGACTCTTGCGAGACGATCTTCCAACGTGCTGACCCGACGCTCGTCGTCGCCGGTCACCGTGACATCGAGGGATGTGTGGAGAAGCCAGTAGCGACGGACGATAGGTCGGTTGAAATCCGCGTTGATGAGACACGGGTCGACTGTCTCGCCTCGTGTATACTTTTCCAACAGCTCGAGCTTGTAATCTACGAAACGCTTCATTTTCTTTGCAATCTTCCCACTGACGGTGAACAGACGTAAGGGTATCGTCTTGAGAATCGAGCGAAAGTCACCCTTGCAGCCATCGCCGTGAATATATAATCTCGTAATCGCAGCTAGTCCCGATACATTCGCATTTGCACAAAGGTTGCAAACCGCTGCTCAGGCGTCACGACTGAGACGGAATGAGAGTATGTATACACAACCTTTTTTATTTCTCGTGAGAGGTTACACATGAATTAGGCTCCAGCTTTGGTTTCGTAGCCGGGAAGACAGCCCAAATACGGACGAAGGCTCGAGTCTAACCAATGGCTGGGGTTTCTCGACCAGAGTCCACCGCAACGACAGGTGGTCAGTTGGTCGCCGATTCGCAAAAAGAAGGTCTTCGGAGGAGGCTTGAAGGTTAGGACCAGGGGTACATCTCCCGTCAGTAGCCATTCGTAATCTGCACGATAGGAACGCGAGAAACACGTGTATTTTTATCTCAAACACACGTACAATTTTCTTCAGTCACAGAGTGACACTTCATCCATCTTCTCCATCTTCCTTCAATAGTCGAAGTCCTTCGCAACATGCGTCGAACGGTACCGTTCGACAGCCGAGAAACGGGCCTATCAATCCGTCCAATGCTTTTGCTCTAAAAAAAAATGTGGCCGATTATAGAACGTATTAAAAATAATGAGGAGGCGTACCTTTGGACCACAATCCACCGCAGTTGGTGCAGAAGAAGCGGGCGCTGCCAATCTCCAAAATATCAGAGGCGGGAAAAAACCGACTTCACGTGCAGCAAAAGTGTTGTACACTGGAAACGAAACATTTCGACGATGATGACGTCATGGGTAAGACTTACGAGTATCTACCAAGCTCATCATGATGGTACGAGAATGACTGTCAAACGTTCACTTCGATATGTATAGTAAAGGTTTTCCTCATCATTGAAGCTGGCGTCATTGAACGTGTTTGGACATGTTTGGACGTGTTCAGACACGAGCGGCGAACCGTCGAAGTCGCTCCAGGACACTAGTTCCTCTCTCCCTCTCTATGACGTCATTGAACATGTTTGAACATGTTTGGACGTCTTTGAACATGTTGTGACGTGTGTAGACACGAACCCCTCAATACGAAAAACGTCACGCAGTACGAATTAGACTAGTGGTTAGTGTATTGCGTCCAGTGTAGGAGGTACCTGGCTTCGAATCCCACACTGGGTCTTCTCGTCGTCATACACATGTCGTCCCAGAGTGTTACTTAGACATTAGTGTAATGTTTTATTCAACGTCGATGGTATTATTGTCATATGCGACGGGACCAGACGACACCGTCGCAATGCGAGGAGGAGGAGAGCGGTGTAGCGACTATAAAACGTGCGCTGGTTGTACGACGATTGACAGGAAGCCCACGAGGGGCATCCATCCACGACGTGAGTCGTTTCGTGGACCAAAATGTAAGTTGACCGCCTCTGCTGTGAGAGTGTATTCTATGTATGACATTGTTTTTCAGGAACCAATAGCAGCTGCCTCCGCATGATACTGAACACACACACACAGGGACTCATCCCGTCCTCTCTCATCATCATCATCATCAATCTCAAGCGTTCCTCAACTGAAGGGAAAAGTGAGCATTGTTTCGTGAGGGGAAATTTCGTGCTGATTTTGTTTGATCGCAGTGCCACGCTGTCTCGTATGTCAGTACGACCCCATCGATGCCATGCTCATGGCCGTAGAAAGAGAGCACAAAGCTAGAATAGAGAATCTCGGTAACAGCCCAGTCGTCCTTTGAGATGACGACGACAGAGTCAGTAATCCGCCTTTCGTAATACCTGAAACGGACGACGACGACGAACCCCTAGATGGGCACGACAATGCAGACAAATTGCTCATGTGGGAAGGGGATCAGTTGTATGCAGATTTCATTCCTCTGTCTGGTAGGGTTAGAGATGAATCACCAGATGGAAGCCCAGAATTTCAAAACAAAGCTGAGCCTGTCCAGGGTCGTAGAATCGTTGAATTACGAGAACACGTCATAGAGAATCATCCCTCCGTCACGGAGAGACGATTCCTTCCTTTTTCTTGTCACAGATGAGGCATTTGACGGAACGGCTACTAGGTGCACGCTTCTCTGTTCCCCACACGACGACAACGTCGACGATTTGCGACTTTATCTACCGAGCATACCTCCAGTAATCACGCGCGTCCTCGAAGCTTATCCCATGCCTTTCAAATTTTGTCTGTGCTCGAAGGCACTCATGGTTAAGGACGGAGCCGACGGGTTGACTTCTCATCTCTTTCACGTGAACCTTCACATGAGAGTGGTTCATAACCGTCAAGAAATCGAAGGCGCAATAAACGCTGCCATAGCAGAGTCCTCGCAACGCGTAGAAAACTATGCGAGAGAAGGGTCTGGTTTCACCTCGAACGACGTCCAATGTGTCGACTTAAAACTAACGCGCTTAAAACCGGAGCGGATTGGGTGCACGGTCGAGCTTCGAGAAATGTTGAAAAGAAAAACAAGGACTCTCACAAACGTCGAACTCCCACCGAATCACAAAAACGTGTGTTTCAAGTACAGCGTGCTGGCACTCTTGCATCCTTTGAGGAACAAACCAAACGATTATGCCAGACACGGCAAATACATGAATCCTTCATATCCAGAGACATCCGTAACGTACTCGCCGCCCTGCTTCCCAGTCACTTACGAAGACATTCCCCCGTGGGAGAGAAAAAACAAAATCTCCGTGTACATCTACGTGTTCGACGAGCAGACGAGTTCGATATCTACCGGGTTCCCTGCACGCTCCATCAAGATAAAGTCCGTCTGCTCGAGGTTAGGTAGCATTTCTATGGCATTAAAAAATTCATGGAACAAAGTGGCTATTTTTATTGCGAGAAATCCACGTCCGGTTACGGGACGACAGAGGCATTGCAGCAACACGAACGTCTGTGTCGAGACGTAAACGAAGTGATTCTTGAAATGCCAAAAGCGGGGGAGAGTATCTCCTTCAACAAGATACAGTACATGCATCCCTATCCCTATTTCGCGGTGTTGGACACGGAGAGCATCTTGGAAAAGGACGCACTCGTTAAGGACGCCGTGAGTGTGCACAGGATGAGCTCGTACTGCATCGTTGTAGTGAGAAGTTGGGACGGAAAAATACTAGGCCTAGATGGCTATTTGAGACCCAACGCGGCAGAGAAATGCTTGCTCTCGCCCAAGCGATTTAGCTATCAAATCGATAGGTTGAACCGTTGTCCCTCACCGTTGATCATGAGTATAGAAGACCACTTGCGACACGCGAGCGCTACACACTGCGAATTTTGTGGAATCGAATTTAACCGACATACGCGAAAGGTGTCACATCACGACCACACCCGCCTCGTAGAGCCCGGTTCTTCGAACCTTGTCGCGACGCTGTGCGATACGTGTAACCTTACGTGTCGAAACACCAAAGAACTCGTCGTGCACAACCTGCAGTACGATTTGGGCTCCCTTCTCCGCCACATGCACGTTGTAAATCTGGGAGAACAGTGGATCTTAGCTTCGAGCTCGGAAAAGATAAGATGGTTCAACATTGGCGATCTCCATTTCCGCGATACCACGCAGTTTTTCAACCTGTCCTTGTCGGACCTGGTGGAAACCCTCCTCGCCAGCGGTGGCGAGAGCGCGTTTCTTTGTACCCGTCAAATGTATGGTGACCGTTTCCGGCGCCTCCTCAGGAAGGGCATTTACCCGTACACATTCGTCGACACTTTCGAAGCGTACAATTTGCCCGCACCACCGCCAAAGGAAGCTTTCAAAAGTGACCTGAATGACTAAGAGATCATGGACGAGGACTATCAGTACGCCTTCGAGATTTTCGAATTCTTCGAATGTAAGAACCTCGGAGGTTACAAGCGTCTCTACATAATGCTCGACGCTTGTCAGCTCTGCGACGTCGTACTGTATTTCAGGAAGATTGCGCTAGAGACGGATGGGATGGATATCTTACGTACCATGTCCCTCGCCAGTTACGCGTGGAGCAGCGCTCTCAAGCTCACCAATGTCAAGCTCGAGCTCATGAGAGATCGCGAGATGAACGAAACGATCGAGAAGGGAATCAGGGGAGGCATTTGTAACAGCTTCCACAGATACTGTCGGGCTAATCACGAGGGATGTGATGATTACGACCCCCAGCAAGAAAATACTTTTATCCAGTACCTCGACGTGAACAGTTTGTATCCGTACGCGATGACTTTCCATCTCCCGACAGGTGGTTTTGAGTGGGTCGATCCTTCGAGATCGATTTTCTCAACATTCCTCACGATCGGGAAGTGGGTTACGTCTACATGGTAGACTTGTCGTATCCCGAAGAACTGCACCCTCTCACCAAGGATTTCCCCTAGCACCCGAACACAGTTGCGTGGACGAGAACGAACTCTCCCCCTACCAACGCCACCTGAAAGATGCGTTGTCGCTGAACGCCCCTCCCACAAAGAAACTCTTGCTGACGTGCTACGACAAAGAACGCTATGTCGTTCATTATGCATTCCTTGCTCTGTACGTGAGGTTGGGCATGAAAACAAAACGTGTTCACAGCATCCTCTCATTCCGCCAAGACAACTTTTTGCGAACCTTCGTGCAGAGAAACGTTGCGTTGAGGAATGCCGCTACCACGAAATTCGAGCGACTTCTGTACAAAACCATGTCGAACAGTACGTTTGGTAAGTCGACACAAAATGTGAGGCGCATGAAAAAGTATGCTATAGCCTACGACAAAGAAAGTGCGCAACGAAAAGCTAGCTCCGTCGACAGTCCGCATTTTCACATTCTGAGTGATAGGTGCATCTTGTACGAGATGAAACAACGCCGCATCAAATGCACGCACCCCCTTTACGTGGGCTTTGCCATTCTAGAGATATCAAAAGTCCGAATGTACAGCTTCATCTAGGACTCCCTCTTTTCTCGCTTGACGTGTCCAGTGCAATTGATCTATAGCGACACGGACAACATATTTTTTTCTCTCATGTGTGAAAGCATGAAAGAGCAGCTGATGAAGATTGAGAGTGAGTTAGATCTGTCTTCCTATCCGTCGTACCACTGTGGAACAAAGAGCAAGTCCTTCGTGCGCGCGCATATAATCGAGAATAAAAGTTTTCGTCGAGATATGATTCTCTCTCTCTCTTTCTCTCGCAGACAGGAGAAGCGCGGGTCATCGTGGCAGTGTGGTAGCGGGATGGGTGTACGAAAAGAATGACCATTCCGTCATCATGCTGGTGCAGTGACCAGCGCAATGACGACGCTGCGATGAAGATTCCCTGTTCTTTTCTGGCACGTGTGATCATCTCGTAAAGCTCCGTTCGTGGGATCAGACAAGCCAGGGAGGGTGCAGGCATGTATCGACCAACTCTTCTGTATGTATTCAATAAACATGTTTCAGTGAAAGAAAACACAGAGACTCGTCAAAGTTAATCGGACTGTTTAATGCGTTGCATGTCGATAACCAAGCGGTATTTCAATAAATCAATTACGGTGTTCACGATGTAGACAAAGACTTGCAAATGTTGCTGGTTCCGCGGGGCATGCTTAATATGAGTGATGGCACAAGCCAGAAGGTCCACGATATCTGCAGCGATGTAGTTGAATTCTGCGTTGGCCAGACTCACAAATTCGCTCATCAGTCCCAGGGGTCCGTCCGGAACCGTTATGCAGACGTTCTTGTAACGGGCGTAGATCCGACGCATCATCTCCTGCAGCGGCCCCGGCGAGATCTCTCCTATATTGCCAAAGCCTACCATGTCTATCACGTAGCGAAAAGCAGTGATGACGAGCTCGTTGCGGGGACTTTCGCTGCTGAAACATTCCTTCTCCACTTCTTCCCAAGAAGCGTGGGTGTGGGAACAATTTTGTAACGAGTGGTAGCTGAACACGTTCACGTATTGATGACGCGAGCGCGGTGCGCGCTGCCTTTATACAGATAAACGCGCGCGCAAAGAAAAGAGAGCAAAACCGAAACTGACAAGCCACCCGTCGCCGCTAGGAGCGCGCGCAGCAGGAGGAGCGGAGAGGCGAAACCGAAAGCACCCGCGGGCGCTCGGCGGAGAGGGCGCTAGGAGCGCGCGCGCGCATGCGTAGCTGCCGCGGCGCGTCGCCACAGTCAGTTGCTGGCTGGCTGTTGCGGAGAGCAGACGTGCGCTATTTTTTATTTTATTTTCTACCTATTTTTTATGGACACAGGTTGCCGCCAACGCACAGGGTGGTCTGGACACGAGTTAGATGCTCCCCAGTTAGTGTGATGACTCATTGGATGATGCTAATTAATATGGGGGTCCCAATTAGCTCTAATTGCTAATTAAACACCTACTCACCTATTCACACCTACGATGTTCGCACAAGAGTCGACTTTTCCAATACAAAAATTAGTTGCAGATCGACAGCACATACGAAAAATGCACAACATATCATGGGATCAATTCCGATATTTCAGTGCAAAACTACGCAATATTGAACAACACACATCGCTCGCAGCGTCGTTGCTGGCGCATACCAACACATTTAATTCACATTCATAATCACTGTGTACATCAGTGGTGCAAAGAGAGTGAAGGCAAATTTGAATTACACATAGAAGTACACGAGAAAGCAAATATTTAGGTATAAAGCATGGAGGAAGGACACACAGGAGCGGCCCTTCCAATTTTTTTTTTCTACTGGGACCGACGTGCAGCATTCGGATTGTATTATGGGATGTTCCTGTCTACCACGTGACCACTCACGTGACCCTATGAGCATGCGCATGCCAGCTTCCAAAGCAGGCGACGAGAGTCTCGGTTGTCTTACAGTTCCGACACCCTCATGGTGATGGGCACGCGAACAGATTTATTTCTGTGTGTTCTGAGGTTTACACTTGGTTTGCTCTTCTATTACAATACTAGTCACGGTCTGCAGGACATGCACGGAGGATTAGAAACATAATTCATGACAGCACGACAGAGACCTTTGTGTGACAAAGTGGTCACGTTTTCTGTGTTTCTTGAGGAAGTGGTAAAGAATGCCATTATTCAAACTTGTACAACAATGGAGGAAATCAAATGAATCAGCAGCTGTAGCACAGCGCCAGCTCGCAAACGAATGACTAAAGATGACTCTCACGCACAGGGGATGAAACAACCGATCAGGTACATACCCACGAATGAAACATTATTTCCTTGACAGAGCTGCTTTCCGGTGAAAGACAACCGAAGCCGTGGTACGAACACGCAAATATAACGTAGTCTCCGCAATAGCCCTTACGTATCAATCTTTGGAAGAACATAAAAGCATGGGAAACAGCGCCAGCAACAAAGCGTTGCTAAATCGAAACTTTAGAGAGTATCACGTGGTGGACAGGAAGTTCTAGCGCTTTTTACAGAAGCGTCCGCCAGAGGGGTCCCACGGAAATGCGTTCGAAGCGACAGCTCCTGTGTTTCGTTCCTCCATGGTTTAAAGACTGCAGCTCGGTAAAGTATCTGTAAAATCCATCGAGCGCGATGCGGTGGGCTGTGACGGCTTAGTGCGCAAGCTGATGAAATATTCGAAGTATGAAGCGCATCTTTCTTACCATGAGTCTCCTGACCATACTGATTACATGCTTCAGAGCGCCATTGTAACGATGGAATATTATTTCCGCCGAAAACACTACAGTAGATATCAGCATGCCCGTTGTCCACAGTAAGAATGGTGGCCGCAAATCGGTCACTGTCAACACTTTCTGTTCTGATGTCTGTGGCAACTTGTTGTCATTGCGACACTCTGAACACTTCCAAGTTCCGTGCCCTTTCATATAATCCGGCCTCCACACCCTGGGTCACGATTTTCTGGGTGCTGTGAAGGTAGGGTGAAGTAACTCCCATCACTGGACCAAGGACTGTGGTTTCCGTGAGTTCATCAACCTTTCTGTAGCCCATTTGTAGGAGTTCATTGTGCCATTCAACACTATCTTGGCGATGACCTGCTGTTATATACGTATCCTTCTCACCACTTCCTCGCTTAATGGAACCATCCGCGTTGAAGCAATGACATCCATCTTTGATAGGGTATTTGGGGCCAATGTCTTCATACGGGATGCACAGGCTAGAACTTTGTAAAACGCAAGCTCTGTAACCTTGGCTTGGAAGCAAGTCATCAAATTTTTCTATTTCTTTTTCGAGAAGCATGTCTCTGAAATAGGACGTTAGCAATCGTTGAAAAGCCGCAGACACGATCATCCCGACCATGATCCAAACTCCAAAAATTATTCGCAGGGGCTGGTATTTCAGAAAGTCCGTTGTGGGCATTATGCTTTGCCGTAGAAGGAGTTTGATCATCAGAACAGCGACTTGCAGTAAGTGCGCTTTGTTCGGACGCTTCATATAAAGATGAGTAACCGATAAGCGTACATGCCATAAATGAAGATGGTAGAGATAACCACACTTGCAAGCTGAACGGTATCAGCAGAACCATTTCCTTTGGCAGCTGCTTCGGTGTCTCGGCGTAAAACGATAAAAGCACTGAGTCAAAATACCCTGCGAAGATGGCATTCAACACGTCACCGATCAAATAATCTATCCCAGCAATACCGTTACCCTTGCACAGATTTTTCAAGAATTACTTCCCGAATCGATCTCAACAATAGTGTTTGTCGCATTCCTATGTCGCAGTGAGAGGATCAATGTTTTCACTTTGGGGTGAATGCACGTCACTTCCTTTGTGCAAATAAGGGCTAAGTTGTGGCCTTCTAATTTCTGGCTTCTCAATAGGTGCTTCCGAAGCATCAGTTGCGGCTCACACGAAAGGCATTCTTCCGAAGCGTAGTCCCTCAGGTAAGCGTTGCCGTTTGCGATAGTGATATTAAAGACGCCAGTGCACGAAAACACGTCTAAACTGTCCTAAACTGTACTAATGGATTAAGTTGACTTTTCATCCTGGTTGGATCAGCGCCTTCTGGTAACATGTACAGCTCCAATGCAGAGTGTCGGAAAGTGCTAAAAGCTCTGGGTATCAACAAATCATTATAACTGCAAATTATGTGGAAAACGTCCACTGGTCTGTTTGCTGCGAAAACTCTGATCAGATGAGGAAGAATATGAGATGCTAGCAAGTCTTCTATGGAAGAAAATGTCTTCGGGCTTGCTGTTATGTGGAACAGACATGCAGTCACAATTGCCCTGAGAAGCATGGTCCAGTCGCGATCCAAGTGGTGAAATTGAGTGTGTGGTAACTCCGCTGAGCTCCTCTCAGTCCGGTTCTCTACTTGCATATACATAGTTGTCTTTCCGAAGCGGTATGCTTTGTACATTAGTGAATATGAGATCGCCGGTCGCTTTTATACTACAAGGCAACAGGTGCCCTGACTTGCATCCGGGACTTCGAGAACGATATCCTCTTCGACCGGTGCGAGTACTTTGATATGCACAACGAGGTGCGTAATAAGCATACTAGCAAGATGCGTGATGAGCATAGTTAGGAAGCAGGCAAACGGCAGGAAGCATACGATAATGTAATTTTATAGAGTGGTGAAAGCATGGACTCCTGAGGCACGCGTATCGTTGGTTCAGAGGAACATCGTGAGCGACGGAGGCACGCAATGTCGCGCACGCTGCTTTTTGTAAGCTCACAAAATGTCATACTCGGCTTCATGAAGATATCATTTTTATGTATTCGTCAGCCATCAGCAAAAATTCGTTTAGTGTATCACCCACAGAACATTTCTCCCATGGTGTTTGTTGAACATGTTGGCGTTGCCAATGTGTTTGTTGAATAAGTGGAACACGTTGCTTTGGACCCTGCAGGTTTTTGTGGAGCAGACTGTTGCTGCTGCCATGTTTTGGAAGACTCAACGCTCGCGCTATACAAAGAAAATACCGAGTTTTAGCCATCGTATGTAAGGGCGAGAGCGTACAGTGCACTAGAACTCGCTAACGAGCATTTTTGTGTTATCCCCGAATAGTTCTACCCATTCGTATGAAAGGAAAGAAACCAAAATCCACCAGGTAAACCAGCCAGCCAACCACCAAACCCAGGCAAAAAAAAAATCTGGGCCGGTTCCAGTTGAATCTGATTGGCTCCAGCTGGATTTATAAGTGTGGGTGCATGCCCAAGAATTGGGGACAAAATGTAAAGCAGGCTTCACCTTAAACGGCTCCCATAGAGCCTGTGTGTTCTGGAACGAAAAGCGCGTGCTACATATTCTGATAGCAGCGCTTTGCATTTGTTCTCTAATGGCATCTTGTCTCTGCCAGGACAAAACTTTTGAGCAATTTTTTGGGCATGAATAGTCCCATCTTCAAGGTTCCATTCGGGTTCCAAATTTTGAACCTGTAAAGGAGCCTTCCATCGCCGCACGACCACGTTGCGGCGAAGCCTACGTTCAAGGCCACGCGCAACCACAGGTTCGGGAAATGGCTCAGCGCAGAAGAGACCACAAGAGAAGACAAACAAGAAATAACAATACGGGGAGCACATATTTGTGTGTAACATCACGTGGTAAGGGTATAGGATATAAAAGACTAAAAACTTGACAGCTGTTAGGAGAACTAACATCGTTGAGGTTGTTATAAAGAGCAAACGTGTGTACATATTGGCTGTTACGAAGTCTGTTGGTATCTGCTAAACTGTGAGCAATCAAACAAAACATAAAATAAAGGTGTGGTGGGAGTGAACGGCATAACAACAATAAATGATGACGATGAGATGGGGGCGGACGTGCGTACCCTACACCACTGTACGTGGAACGTTATGTGAAGATGATGAAGGAAGGATGCAAATACAAGAAAGAACTAAAATGAACGGCAGAAAATAGACCAACGACAGCTTAAGAAGACATGTACTACTTCGCACAGGAAAATGGGATATCTGAGGTTCTATGATGTGCTAGGAAGGAGTTGCCTCAGGACAGAAGCCGCCGATATTTCGAACAGAGACTGTTCTTCTTCTGGGCACCGTCCTCATCATTGGCATGGTATTTAAAGGGTTAGGTGTGACGTGTTTAAAGGTTCATGCGAATTGTGGGTCAACAGCCCGGAGGGAAGAAAGGTTCCGTACGGGGTTTTACGGCCGCATACGTTCACATAATCCCCTCCACACTCTAACAAAGCAGCCATTCACTCCGGCCGTAAAACCCCGTACGGAACCTTTCTTCCCTCCGGGCTGTTGACCCACAATTCGCATGAACCTTTAAACACGTCACACCTAACCCCTTAAATACCATGCCAATGATGAGGACGGTGCCCAGAAGAAGAACAGTCTCTGTTCGAAATATCGGCGGCTTCTGTCCTGAGGCAACTCCTTCCTACATTCTACCGGTTCGCTGGATTTCTACCCATCTATGATGTGCTAAGGTTGTCAAACCAAGTTTATCGAGGATAGGTTCATAATTATACACACCAATGTGTCGGTCATAGAGAGTGTACAATGACTCCAAGGGCTTCAATGCTGTCATCGGGTCAATCTTTGAAAATTAGTGAAGCTAATTAAGTATACGATTTTAGTTAGCCATCGAACACTGATGCGACCGGCTAGGAAAGATATCCGAGAGGCTTCGTTTTCGTTTCTGCTTTCTCGCTCTCTCCTTTGTTATATTTTTTTGGGGGGAGGGGGCTTATTAATACCTGTAGACAATTTATTATACAGCTATAGGATGCCACGTTGCCTCGCGAACGCAGGAGCCTCTCTAGCGAGGAAAACACAATTGTAAAAGGCAGTCACTTGGCCCATTTGTATTATAACGCATTACTCTGCTCTCTTTTGATCACAATATGTTCACAATGCTCGTTGCCTTGTCAATGTCATCTGTATTTTTTAGATACTGTAGATTTGTCCTTCACCTCGAAACTACAACAACAACAAAAAAGTTAATAAATCACGACTTTCTGTTGTTTGAGTTTGATTTGCGATTTTCTGTCGACTTTCTGTGTTTGTCACCTCTCAAAATATATCTATCAAAATCCATCAAAATAAGCACAATTTCAGACAACGAAAAAAAGGAAAATATCGTTTCTGTGTTCTTGTCTTTTATTTTGCATGCTGCTAACGCCGTAGTGGATCAAATCTATCCCGATTGCAGCCTAATGCCGCGTGTTTTTTTACACCCGTACTCCTGGCTTTTCTTTTCGTCAGTGGAGGCTTATCAGCGTTCTTCTGAAGATTTACAATCTTGATCCAGCCGTACATGCTCGCGCTTTCAGCAGTACTGCTTGGGACTGTGTTGTTCGCTATCACGTCCTTTTTCATTCGTACATCGTTTCTGTAGGTGCGAAGAAAAGTTTATTGACTGGTTGATAAGCAACTGCGTGCACCACGTAAAAGTCAGTTGTGCAGCATCGATTGCTAGTACAGGTCCCGACAAAAGTTTACGGAACACGCGAGCAGTGTATTTTTTCCTCGGTACGACACCCTAGCGGCAAGCGGAAGCAGGCGAAATCAGGCCAGTTGACTGCCTCAGAGGGGTGGACGACTGCGCTCTTAGCGACACACAGCGGTAGTTTCGGTATGATTACTGTTGTATGTGCCCGCGAAGTGAGTTGGATTTTACTGTTGTGCTCGCCAACAACACGTGACTAACGTCAGTTGTTTATCAATGTCAGCGTCAATTGTTTATCAGCTCGTCACGCGTCGTCCATAATAACGCAACTGTTTACAAGATATCTTTCTTTCTCTTGTCTACATATCACAGCTTTCCAATAAAAGCAATACACTGTAAAGTGTTGACACAATGATTCATCCTTATCACGATGATAGCGGCTGTCTCAACAATCGTTGAGTCATGTGTTGTTGGCGAGCACAACAGTAAAATGCAACTCCCTTCGCGGGCATATACAACAGTAATCATACCGAAACTACCGCCGTGTGTCGCAAAGAGCGCAGTCGTCCACCCCTCTGAGGCAGTGAACTGGCCTGATTTCGCCAGCTTCCGCTTGCCGCTAGGGTGTCGTACCGAGGAGAAAATACACCGCTCGCGTGTTCCGTAAACTTTTGTCGGGACCTGTACGTATGAGTCGAATAAATACGAATGAAGCACGATGAACATTTGATTTACACATCAGAGTTAGTGCCCTCTACATGTTGGAAAAAACTTCGCATGGCTACATATGCGATCACAATGTCCTCCTTTAGCTTTGAAGCCAAAATAAACGGGGGCACTTCAAACCACCTTACTCAAACTGTGACGCAACATTTGCCTCAGCTTGCCGTCTTCTTGATCTTTGGACGTCGTTCCCGATTTCCGTTCTCACCTCGCGCCATAGAGTTGTAGTGCTACTGAAGACTAACGAGACCAGACAACAACATGGCGGTGGAATTGCCAGGTCAGAGCGAGAGCTCGGGCTGAGCGAGGCAAGGCTATAGCAAGGCTATTTATTATTCGCGCCTTGATGTGATGGCGCTGGCAATGCCGATGGAACTCAAACAGGCCAAATGGGGTCGTAATGGCGGTTTTTGGTATATCCTCCTCTGCCATAGGAATGTGATGGTAAGCGCGGACGAGATCTATTTTCGAGAACGTGGTGGCGCCTTCCAGATGAGCTGAGAAGTCCAAGATGTGCGGGATGGGATAGCGGTCGGGGATGGTTGCTTTGTTCAATGCGCGATAGTCGCCGCACGGGCGCCAGTCCCCGGTCTTCTTTGGCACCATGTGCAGCGGCGAAGCCCACGTACTGGATGATGGCCTGATGATACCAAGTTCAAGCATGTGGTCAAATTCTGCCTTTGCCACGCGGAACTTTTCGGGTGCGAGGCGCCGCGGGCGGAAGTGAACTGGTGGGCCACGGGTGGAAACGTGGTGAACAACGTCGTGTTGTACGGGTTTCGTCCAGTCGGGTGGTTGAGTCAACGCAGGGAAATCCTTCAGGATAGAGGCGAAGGGGACGTCCGGCGCAGTGCAAGATAGTACGCGGGATGGTGGTGCAGGGAGGTTAAGGCCGCAGACTGACAGGGACGTTGAGCGATCAATGAGGCGCCTGCCGTTGACGTCAACGAGCAGCTTGAAACTGTTGAGAAAATCTGCTCCGAGAATTGCTTGGGTGACGTCGGCGACAACAAAAAGCCACCTAAAATATCTTCGGAGCCCGATGTTGAGGGTTAGAGACCGTTGGCCGTAAACGGGTATGGTAGAGGCGTTGGCGGCTCTTAGGCTGAAGCACTGCTGTCGGGGTCGGCGTGAAAATTTGTCGGTGGTATGACGCTTACTTCCGCGCCCGTATCAACGAGGAAGCGCATCCCGGTGGTACGGTCAATGATGTGGAAAAGGCGGCTGCTAATGGACTCGGGCGCTCTTGTCGTGGAAAAGGTTTTCGGCTGTCGCGACCACGAGCAAGGTAGGAGGCAGCGTCGTGCATCGGCGCCGAAACGGTGGTGGTAGTGACAAAGTCTGCTGGAGGTTCGGGAGCAGGAACGCGCAGGAACCGATGGGGAGTCTGCGCGATGGTCAGCGCGGCAGGAAGTTGATGATCTTGGTCGGCATAAAAGGTTTGCGACCAACTGGGTAAGGTGACGAACCTGCTGAGACAAGGCGTGGGCGGAGCTTTCGAAGCTGACCTGGGACACAGGCGGAGCGGGCAGTTCCGAGAAGCCGGAGGAATTGACGACTGCCATGTCCAGGTCCGTCAGGTATTGTCCAAGGTATTGTTCGGGTCACCACTGTAGTGCTACTGAAGACTAACGAGACCAGACAACAACATGGCGGTGGAATTGCCAGGTCAGAGCGAGAGCTCGGGCTGAGCGAGGCAAGGCTATTTATTATTCGCGCCTTGATGTGATGGCGCTGGCAATGCCGCCACAGGGTCCACATCTAACATGCGTGACACGCGCTGTTCGAGTTCGACACTTAAACGGGGCTTCTTTCCTCTTGTCTCTTGGATGCCACCTTCTTCCCAGTACGTGAGGTCACGTTTCTGATATCTCTTAGCCTAACGTAACGCTGATGAATTTTCTTCTATCCTTTAACATATATTTTAGCCCATCCCTTGTTGCGTCCCATTTGTTTGTTCGCCGATGATGTAGGTTCTCTAAGGCCCAATTTTTTTTTCTAGTCCTTGGCTAGAAAGCCATCCCAGTCAGCGCTGCTGCATGTGGCTCATCGCGGGGTGATGTGAAAAAACATGTATATACGGGGTCACGCCCTCCTGTCCCTACCCCTTGCATTTGGTTCCTAGATCTAGAAACATAGTTAGGACGTTTAACGCCTCCTGACGCAGATCTTTCCCTGCAGTATCTTGCTCAAATTCTTTTACAACACCTCTGAAAAGATCCCATAACAACTGTGCTGGTTCATCTCTGGTGTCCGAGGAGAGGACTAGGGTCACAAGGCGTGGTAGATTATCAAGAAGTACATCGACATTCTTTCCTGTTAATGATGTGAATTTGACAACTTCCGTTTTGCTGTCAGTGAGCAGTCTGACTTTCGCACCAGATCCCTTTATAATGTCCACCAGCTTTCTCACGGATGTGTAATATATTCCTTGCATATTCTCATACAGATTATGGATTACCGTTCTAGCAATTATTCGTCGTACGGCGTACAGACAGTCTGAAGACATATAGGAAAGCCCATCTGTTCGTACTCCCCTCGCAGACTCCCAGAATTCTCAGCCGCAGAGCTATACGGGCACAAAAGCTCTTGCATACAAGAACAATAGCAAGAACGCGCGCTTAGCGAATAAGCTTCGGAAACGTCCTAGCATACTTCCTACTCAAGACGAGACCGCAGTGCTATCAGCTCCAGTAGATATCTTGATGAACAAGGAATGATTTTATTGGATGAAGTATGGAAGGAAAAAAAAAGTCACTAAAATCAAACAAAACAAGACAGTCGTTACTTTTGTGCACGGGTTTTGTTGATAGCTGCTGTAATCGCCTTCGCCTTTCTGTCTGTCATGTGGTTAACGCGGAAGCCGTGATGAAGCGGGCAACTCTACGAGATACAGATAAAATAAAAATTCCGCGATTGATGCCCCGGTACGAGTACATCATGAGCCGTGCAGCAGTGGCCGGTCTGCGGCCGCTGTAAGAAAAAAAAAAGGGAAACAGAGAGAGAGAGAGAAACTTCAGTAGTTGCGTGGCATCAGCGAGTCCCGCAAAAGAAGCTGATTTATCGCTCTCAAAGAATTTGTACGCGGAAGGTGGACGGGTGCTGTGTTGTGAGACCTACAGACTAATTTATTTATTTACCCTCGCGGCCATGAGGCAATACAAACGGGAGGTTAACATTTGGTAGTATAATGTTAACGTAGCATCATACAAGACTTACAACCACATGAAAAAATTGCGCAGATACGTGGAGGTAAATAAACAAGTACATGAAACATTTTGGTCAACTGGAGCAAACAAAGACAACACGTACGACGTGGAAATTGTAAAATGACTATGCAGCGCAACGGTCATGTCAGCCAGACACGTCAGCCTTCCCCACCGGCACAGTTGTTATGGGATCTTTTCAGAGGTGTGGTAAAATAATTTGAGCAAGATACTGCAGGGAAAGATCAGCCTCAGGAGGCGTTAAACGTCCTAACTATGTTTCTAGATCTAGGAACCAAATGCAAGGGGTACAGACAGGAGAGCGTGACCCCGTATATACATGTTTTTTCGCATCACGCCGCGATGAGCAACATGCAGCAGCGCTGACTCGAATGGCTTTCTAGCCAAGGACTAGAAAAGAAAAATTGCGCCTTAGAGAACCTACATCACCGGCGAAGAAACAAAACGGACGCAGCATGGGATGGGCTAAAATATGTTAAAGGATAGAAGGCCGGTTTCACGTTAGTTCAGGCAGGGAGGTCCCATCGACCTCTTGGATTTTCATTATTTTTTTATATTTAAAAGCTCATCGTACATGATGACCAACAGCGGTAAAATGAATAATTTCTACTGAATAGTTTTCGCGCAAAAAAATCCAGAAAATACGGCCCTGAATTCCAGTGTTTCAGTTTTGCCCTGTTTGAACGCGTATATCTACCGAGTCTTAAAAGATACTGCAGTGAATTTTTTAATGCTTTAGTATGCCTACAGGCCAGCAGCCCAAGCGCAAATTTTGGCGCGCAGGAGCAACGCTCTATGATATGAAAAATGGCGAACATGCTCTCTCGTGCGGTTTTTTTTTTAACTTCGACGCGTGATTTTTCTGACTGTAAAGATTCCCCATTACCCTATTTGATATCATTTCACTCAGCTTTTAATGCTCTTTCATCTGGTATATATATCGTGCGTATACCCAACCAACGACCAACTTACACGGCTCCACTGCTGCTTTTACAATCCCGACTATGTCGTGTTGCCACGCATACCGTCTCTCGCACCGCACCTCATCTACGTCTGCAGAGTTGCATGCCATTTTGTTCTTCCTCAAGCACATTGCATCAGCCGCTATCAGCAGCTGGGTGATATACTGCGACTCCAAGGCAGCTCTCCAGTGTATAGCGAACATGGGTATTCGTGGATCACTTGCGCCTGTGGTGGTGGACATACTGGAGGAACTAAGCCGTCTTGAGATCAGCGGGCACTCTATCTACTTCCAGTGGGTTCCTGTCCACTGCGGCATCCGCGGCAATGAAGAGGCTGACGAGGCTGCAGCAGCTGCGTATCATTCCCGATCAAGCGTGCGGATTACCCTCCCCAAAGGCGACAGGCGAACCTTCCTAAATGATGTGGTGAGGCCTCTCGCACATGCGCAATGGGCTCGAGACGTTCCATCAAGAGTTCTGATGCGTGAAGTGGACCCTGACTTTGGCTTCACCATGCCTTCTCGTGTGCCTCACTATTTTGCGTCGCTGATACACAGGCTTCGTCTTGGGGTTGCATTCACCCCCCATTTCAAGCATCTGATCAGCCGCTCTGACTCGATGCTCTGCTCTCGCTGTGCTGTTTTGGCGGACACCAAGCATGTGCTCCTCGACTGCCATCTATACACCTCCCAAAGAGCAGCTCTACAGTGTCGCCTGCAGTCTATCACGGCCGCACCACGCACATTGGCAACCATTCTCGGCCCTGGGTCTAACCAGACTGACCATCGTCAAGTTCTTGAGTATTTCAAGATTTTTCTCCGGGACACTGGTCTCTTCTCTACCCTATAATCTGCCTGCGTACCTGTGTGCTGTGTGTGTATTTTTGTGTGCTGTGGTTTTGCCTACCGTTCTGATGCCATACTGACTCCACTGACTATCCCTATTTAGCATCGTTCATCACCTCATCATCAGGACACATCACATCCTGCCCCATTGTGCCTTGGGGTAGTGGGCCGCACCTTAAGTGGCGAATTTCCCCATTCATTATCATTAACTTATTTGTTGTTGTTGTTGCGTATGCCCCCTACAGGTATCTGCTGAAACAGGCAAATGTTAAGGTATATTTCGAAAAAACAAGGATTTTGAGCGTCCGTTTCTCGAAAAGGCCCCTGTTTATTTCATTTATATTTTGCCAGGACAATGCCCGATGTTAGACCTTTCATCTTACGTAAAAACATCCTCCTTCAAAAGACATACAGTGACGATTAGCCCGTTAAAACGCGGCCCTAGTCTGCGTGCGTACTTGGGATGGCGGGCCTCCTGTCGATGTCGTACAAGAAAGGGACAACTTTGTGTAATCAAAAGTGGTAGTTTATGTCGATATATTTACAAAACTACGAAAAAGCAGTATTACGCAAATTACAGCGACAAATGATTTCACTAATTTTCTATGAAAACGTCACTTTTCTGCACTCACTGTCCACAGTACTAGCTATAAATGTTTCTCGGCCTAGACTTTCCGGTGTCTTGCTTTGCCACGCATGAGAACACTGTACGCCACTTTGATGCGGTATAGGTTTACCCATTGTTTTTCTTTTGCATTGTAAAAGAAACCACGTCCTCAGCCCGTACATGGAGTAAATGGACGCGCGTTAGGTGTTTTGGCAAGCACGTTATCACATCTTCTGACTCTAAGATGACGTCTCGCTCGATTGAACGCAAGTTGTGTCATGGCATGGTGCTTGATTCCTGTCACACCGATCCTGTCACACGCACTCTTGTCGTGGCCTGTTCCTGAACAGCCATGTCGCGCTCGCAAAAGTAGATTTGGAGAGCTCATAGAGCCTATGCAGATTTTTAAAATGGCTCGCCGCTCCATCTGACACGTAAATCATTAGCTGGAAGAGGAACATTCTCGTCAAGACATTCTTCAATAGCTATGGAAGCTAACAGTGACTGTGCTGAATCGTGACAGAAGTCTTCGCTCACCACACCAAAACTGTGCGTTTCCGTGCCAGCTGTTACCACACATGTGAATATGGAAATCTGTTTTCCGCAGTGGCACACTTGTATTTCGCTAGGCATGGCTACTGTCCAGTTTTGAGCGAAATCGATCTCCCGTATGGCTCTGCTCTGAACGTATCTAATGTAACTATGGCAAATGCAAGAACCCGCCCACTTCCCTAGCTCTGAGAAGAAATGTACTGCTGCAAGTTCGGCACAGCACACGCATTTCGTGCTAAAAGCCCCCTGCATAACTTAAAAATATCGTAAAATGAAGTAAAGCAAGCTTCGCAGGAACTTGCGGGAACCCTGAAAAAAAAAGCAATTCCTAACTCGATATTTATTTGTGCAGTATTGGTATCACCGTGTACGGAGCTTGCAAGCTTGCTTGTTTTACCTTCGCTGACCATTAAGTTTGACCTAGCCTTTGAAATAGGGCTTTACGGGAACGTAGGATTTCATTATGATGCTTTGTTGGAAATCACTAACTCCCAGAAGTGAATTATTTCTTCAGCAGGATGTCAAAAGTTTGCCTACGAATAGCTCAGGTAAGACTAAGGCCAGACAACCTTGCTCAAACAAAGGGAGCATCGACACGAGGCCCGCCATTCCGCGGTACAGGTATAGCCGGGCTCCGACACGTACGCACGCAGACTAGGGCCGCGTTTTAACGCGCTAATCGCCAGTGTACGCCTTTTGAAGCAGAATTTTTTAACGTAAGATCGAAGGTCTAACATTGGACCATGTCCTGGCAAAATATAAAAGAAATAAAAAGGGGCCTTTCCGAAAAACAGACGCTCAAAATCCTTGTTTTTTAGAAATATACCTTGACTTTTGCCTGTTTCAGCAGATACCTGTAGGGGGTACACGCATGATATATATACCAGATGAAAGAGCATTAAAAGTTGAGTGAAGTGATACCAAATAGGGTAGTGAGGAAAATCCACAGTCAGAGAAATCACGCGTCGAAGTTGGAACAAAACCGCACGAGAGAGCATGTTTGCCATTTTTTATATCACAGAGCGTTGCTCCAGCGCGCCAAAATTTGGCTCGGACTGCTGGCCTGTAGGCATACTACAGCATAAAAAAATTTGACTGCAGTAGCTTTTAAGACTCGGGAGATATACGCGTGCAAACACGGCAAAACTGAAACACTCGAATTCAGGGCCGGATTTGCTGAATTTTTTTTGCGTGAAAAATATTTCGTATAAATTATTCATTTTACCGCTGTTGGTCATCATGTACGATGAGCTTCTAAATATAAAAAAAATAATGAAAATCCAAGAGGTCGATGGGACCTACCTGCCTGAACTGACGTGAAACCGGCCTACACATAACGTGGCAGCACTCCTCTCATATGTAAATCGACCCCGATGACTATTATTATTATGATTACAATAATTATTACTAGTACTACTAGTACTACTACCACCACATCCTCCGCGATGAGTGCCTCCCTCTTGCAAAAAATGCACAGATATATTCGGTAAAAGTACTTTATTATTGCCATCTGCGATATAAATAATTTCGAATGATCATCAATTGTTTTTCGAACATTTGGTTCACGCTCAGTTAGGGGACGGCCTTGGATTGAACTATGTAAAAGGCATGCCCTTTCGAAAACGATATACATTGTTTTGGCTTGATTAATGGAGTATCTATAACGAACTCAGGAAGTGAGCATCTAAGATAAACATAAGAATTCCTTATCAGCCAAACATATACTGACGTTCCAACCCCATTTCTCATCGCTAAATAGGACTCAAATTGCTGTGTGCCGTTTACTGTGTAGACAGAAAACAGAACACAGTAAACAGAACTCCGTTTACTGTGTAGTCATATCGGCAGATGCTCTCACGCTCCTCTCGTTCTCCCGCTCTCGTTGGGAGCTACACTGGCGCCACCGGCATTATTATCATTTGAAGCGACCCATAATGGGAGCACCGCATCACAGCGCTTTCGAGCGCCCTGTTATTTATGGAAGACTAGTCACAGTTCTCATTTACATTTTGACATTGAGTTATGGCACGTCTACGGCAGGTCCCACGTCGATGTTTTGTGAAACCTGAGAGGTAGCCTTTGGAGCCGAACAAAAAGTACCCGTTAGTGATACAAAGTTGCAATCAACGAGCTTCGTTTCGTTGTACCGTGCACCACAACTTTATCGTTTGTATTCCTCTCTATCGAAATTGCTTGGTCACTGGCCAAACCCAGCCCACCAACGCTCTGTCCTCAAAGCTCCTTGAGCTTTTTGAACACAATAGGACCACGATCCTTTTTATGAAGGGGCTCATTATTTGATTACCCACATCACCACCAGCGATGGGGTAGAGTATCGTCGTATCGTAAAGTTAGTGTTATTGTTAAGAAAAACTGACTTATTAATTTCACTAATTAACTAGTTATTACAAAACAGAAGTGGTTTGAGTATCGTCACACCACTTATTTTTTGTAAAGCACCTGTATTTCACTCCCTCTGATTTTAAGTTTTTCCAAAAAGTACAAGTACAATCTTCCCATACTCATAATCCTACTGCTTTCATCTATCACGAGCTCTGGCCATTCTTCCTGTGCGCAACCGATGCCGATGGATGAAGAAGAAGAAGAAATTATTGAAGGATACCTCGCCCTTCTCAGTGATGTTTCTTGGTTGAACCATCCACGTTCTTGAAGCTCCACATATTTGGTGACCCGAACGTGATCCCTGGGACATTCAGGAACTCTTTCCCTAGCCCACTTCAATCAATGACCAACCACGGCGATTCATCGCAAGTCATCGCCTCTGACATGAAGCTTCCACCGTTGTGGATGAACGAACCGACACTTTGGTTCGTGTCACCAGTGTTCGTCCTTGCGCCGCTGTGCCCCTCCGCCGTCGCAGAACTCTTTGACATTGAGGCCAACGCTCTGCCTACCAATCCCTACGACTCACTCATGGAGCAACTAATGAGGCTTGTGCAGATGACGTCACACGCAGCCTTTGAGCGCATTCGAGACACATGGCATGGAAAAACATGGGGAAGGGACACAGACGTCTTATCTCTGTCTGGCGAATGATGCCGCAGTGTTTTTACAATTTCCACTCGTCACAATATGTTTTCCAATGTCATGTGTCCACACGTCACATCACGTCACTGCCTCATTAAGGCTTGTGCTGTGGCGTCACGAGTGGACGCAACATGTGCCAAGCACAATGCGTAGGCCAGACCAAAACATTAGTTCGGATTAGATTCAGGAACCACCGGGCTGATGGCGTCTTACAAAAAACGCTTCGAAAAAACGTCAGTGGTCTTACAAAAATTCCACACCACCTGGTATCTCGCAATTTCAAACAATCATGGCATTCAGTAAGTGACGTCACTTTATATTCTCCAGTTTAGCTCGGATCGGTGCAGGGAGCAACGCGAATCTTATCTCATTATCAACTTGCAATCAACTATGAACGACGATCGTGGCGTACTTTCAACGATAACAAAACTCGTCGCTTAGATGAGCAATAATCTTCCTGTCTTGTTTTTTTCCAGCGAAGGCCGAAGGAGCATTCAACCTGCCCTGGAATTTTCAAATTCCATACAAAATGGACAGGAACCCAGTGAGGATGACTTCACCGCCTGGATTTGACCTGCTGGAATATTGCTGTATCTGACTCACCGACAACCGCTTCGTGGCGTGCTTGTACCGATTATGACGTCACATAACAAACCTATTTAAACAATGTGTAACCCCTGTGCCTCTTTTGTCATGACGAAGACAGTGCCACTGTCGAAACATCGACCGTTTTCCATTTAATTTTTAGTATTAAATAGACTAGTGTTTCTAACGCCCCTAAAATCTGTTGCCGGCATCTTTTTACATCCACAACTGCAAAACTTCGTGTCCCATAATATCGTTAATCTATCGTCCCACACACTTACAAATTCGGAGGTCTCACTACCTACCTATGACCTCTCATTCTGCCCCAATAACTAAATGAATGCCAACTACATCTGGATTTAGGTAATTTCGCCCGTCTAATTTCTACGTCTGAAGGATACAGTTAAATCTCTCCCGGACCTAACACAAGACAATGACGTGAGAGTGTTCAGGGTTTATTCTCCCCGTTCCAAGTCCAGGCTCGAACTGCCAGTCCGTTCCTCAGTTCTCTTCCTCGTCACCTCGCCACGAGCAGTCCGTCGATGCCAATGCCTCGTCGTCGTTCCTGTTTCCCGGAGCTGACAACATGACACCTCCCTCCTTTCGAGTATAAAACCGTGCCCACGTTTCATGCGTGTTGATGAAGGCTGGCGAATACACATGAGGGGCACGAGACACTGCGGACTTAGAGGTGACATGACCCTGAACGGGTTAACACCTCAACTGACACGTTCCACGAACGACCAGTATACAGAGTTAAACTCGAAGAAGCAAAAGCAAAACACAGTTGACATTAACGTTATACTAAAATCCCGCAACCGTCCCGAGCAGGGAGCACACGTTATTTCCCACAATTAAACCCTCGACCACTGCATACATTTCTCCAACCCACGGCCCGATCAAGTGCACGACCTCGACAAGAAATCTGCAGCTACATTATCCTTTCCCCGAATACCCAAGTGTCCAGCCGCCCGGGTGCCCGCACGACTGCGCACGCCTCGCGTTTGATCGTCGCCCACTGCCTGAGCCTGGTAATGGAGAATTTCTGTCCTTCCAGACCTATTCCCTCTCTAAAGTCTGACTGCTTGTGGACATGAAATATCTCCGAACTCAAATGTACCGACATGCTTCCGTCGAACCACCTGACGATCCTGGCATTATCCTGCGGCCTTCGATTTTCCATCTTGCAGTTGTCACAACGCCACCGTACCGTATTTTCAAGTTTGAGCCTAGCTCGTTCTTTGTTCAGTACTTCGTACCCTTCAGCTGCTTTGACGTACCGCCGTGGGTCGTACGCTTTTGCTGTTAAGGCTCTAAGAGGAATCACTTATGTCCAACGTGTGCAGAGGTCTACTAAGCACAAGGCGTAACGATGACCTCTCGCGGACGCCGGTTCCAGCGGACCTATGCAGTCTATATACACGCTTTGAAACGGTTGTTCCGGTCTGGTGAGCGGGGTGATTGGAACACGATCCGATACGCGGAGGTGGGCAAACGTGTGACACATATGACAGCTCGCGCAATATTTGTTCACATCTGCTACTAGCGTTGGCCAATAGAAGGAACTCCTTATTCGGGCTCGCGTTTTCTTTCCTGATAAATGGCCTCCAATCGGCCTGTCATACGCTAATTCTAAGACTGTCTCCCTCTGAGACTGTGGTAGAACAAGTTGCATTTGTATTTTACCATTGACATCTTCCATATGAAAGAGCACTCCATTCTCAATGAGCATGCCATGGGTCTTGCTTCGGGCGTGCTCCCACGCGTCCGAAAGGGACGTGTCTTCCCGTTGGTCCCTGGCAAACTGTAAATCTGAGGGTTCCGCACATTCGCCCGCTACCCCTACCCGTTGACCACAAGCTACCGGCAACCCACAGGGAATGTGGACACCGTTAACTTAGCAACTAGAGCTCATTACGACCCCCCACAGTAATTGGGACTATCCAAGGAGTCACCGTTCTGTGTTTGGTGGTGTTGTAGTCATGCATGGTTTTGGGAAGTGCAGAAACGAAGTCGTATTTTCCGGTGACCCTGAAATACCTGAAGATTCAGTAATGCAAACCTCTTATCAATCATTCTGCTTTTGAGACCTTTATTACAGAAGAAAACATGAAATATAGAACCACCTTTTTTCTTGCGAGGAACTCCTTGACAGTCTTCTTGTAGAATTTCCCTCCTGTATTGCAAAAGATGTGTGTAAGAAGGTTACCTGCCCTGAAAAAGTCCTGTCCTCGCCTTTTTTCATTTCGCCGGATGATTTGTCTTTAGTGGGAGGGTGCGCGCAAAACAGGAGAGGGGGTCTATCGCCACGAGAACGCAACGGTAACCTCCGTTGAAGCGCATGTACTCTGAAAAGTCAGCGAGATCCGTTTGCCAGACGTCGTTTATCATGAGGTAGGTTGTGCATCTTCTGTTAAACTTTCTGCTCATGAGATGGTGGAGGCCAGAGGTGGGGGTTTGTCCTCACGAGTATCACCCCACCTCAATTTTCTGGGAGAAAACTTTTCCTCACGTTACCTCAAAATTTTTTTTAAAATTTTCTTCACCTCACCTTGCCTCAAACATCACCAGAAAATGGCCCTCACCTCAACTCACCGTGAGATGAGGTTGAGGAAACCCTCGCCCTCACATGCCCTCGTGAGGGTGCCCACCTCTGGTGGGACTGTCCCCGTCCAAATTGGCGACAACGTGACACACTTTTCTGTCACGTTCCAAGCCAAACAGTCCTCCCTCATATCCGGCCATAAGTCAGCAGGCTGTTGAGGCTTGCTGTTGGGGCTTGCGAGATTTGGGTATTTAAATTAGATACAATAGTTTCGAGATTTTGGGGGACCAGAAAGGTTTCTTCCCAGTCTTACATTGCAGCAAATATTTGACAAGTTCGTAAATGAAGGAGTGCCTGGCGGACATGCCCGACATGGAGACATAACCCTCTTCAACCTGGGAGGTGACCTTTCATAATTGAGAGCACCCTTTCCGCTTCTGCTTTATCGACCTCTGGACTATTACTCACCTCCTGTTTCTAGCGGGGTTGCTCGCAGACGTTTTCTTATGCACATTTTCTGACGAAGTTGATCCATGATGAGGGGATCCCGGCAAAACATTTGGCAAACAAGTGACACAGACATAAACAAACAAATTAATTATAGCAAAACACCAGTGGCCAAAACCTCCATTGGAGAAGGCACCTTTTTTATTGCAAGCCTAATTTCTGTTTCTTGGGTGCTGATTATCAGTAACCGTGCCTCCGGGCACACACCGGAAATAGAGGGCCAGGGGTACAAAAACACAGTGGATTGAATAGGCAGTCACGTGGCGTCCCGATGCACTGCAATTATATTTAAAAACGTTACGTTGATATATTTGAACACTGCATGCAAGCGGAAAGCAACCTGTTGCATTGCTCTTCCCAGCGCTAATATTAAAAAAAATGCCTTAAGCACATAACCCACCTAGTGAGCACAGCCATGCCAAAGTATTTTTGAGTCAGACGAACCCCTTTTTGAGAAAAATAACCTGTAGATATTGTCACAACAATGTGTAGGTCATCCATTTGCAACTGATTAGGAAATCCAACGACATCATTCTGTGTGACGGTTACTCCTGAGGGTATTATGCGGCGAAGTTTTGCTTGCAGTGCAGAGGATTGTGAAGCCGAACTCACTCAGCCCTCACCAAGCTTACTCACCGTTATGCACGAGACCAAATACCATTTACTCAGGAAAAAGTGAGATTTCATTGGGAACGATCGAGCGGACAGATGGAACACAGAACTAGATTTACACAGGGCATGGCAACACTCAGCCCTCACCGAGCTTACTCACCGTCATGCACGAGACCAAATACGATTTACTCAGGAAAAAGTGAGATTTCATTGGGAACGATCGAGCGGACAGATGGAACACAGAACTAGATTTACACTGGGCATGGCAACACTTCCTTGAGGCTGAGCGAAAACCGATGTACACATGTGAAAGTATTGTTTCCTCGAGCCTGAGTAGAAAGAAATACGTGACGGAACAATGAAGAAATATTTCCTTTCACTGCGGGAAAAGGGAGATGCAAGACAGGACACGCACTATGTAGGACATCTAACATTTTGTTGACAATGACAGGGAGACATAAACGAGACACAAGACGGAGTACACAGGAAGAAGGCGCATTTCCTTCAGGCCGAGGGAAAAGAGAGATGGAAGACCGAACACCATGTATATAGAACAAGTAACATTTCCTTTAAAGTGAGCAAAAATGGACACGCAATCCAGAACACCATGTGCAAAACACATAACATTTCCTTGCAACTGCAGTCTGCAGTGACCATTGGTATCAACTACTATTGAACCATTCCCCGATATAGAAAGGGAGTCTGCCATTAACGGGTCATGCCCAGACCTGAAGCTCTACGCACTTTTTGAGCTCTCTGACCAAAGACATCTTCCAATACCGGGCGCTCTTGATCATCGGTTCCATTCAGTTTTACCAATCACATTTTAAATTTTTTGTGGGATTCTGTGCATCTTCCAGAAGCGGACTTTGAATCTTCTTTGAGTCGCAGACTCACATGTGATACTGCGTTGTGTAGCACGCAACAAACTGCTGTATTTCATGTCTGACATCTGGATTTTGTTTTTAGTGACACTGTAGCACAAAAACATGCACACAAAAGCTCCAGAGGCCATGTGGTAGCACACGACGCAAATGCAAAAGAAATACCAGTGCACATATTGCCACTTAGAAATGTTGTTTCGGGGGCCTGAAGAATTAGGGCATAGCATAGGTTGTAGAAATCCAATCAGCAGGTGAAGCTTATCCATCTGTTGAGTGCTATTTCAACTCACAACTCAGCCCATGGCGTGTAAAAGTAAATAGAGGCAATTTATGTGACTCTCGCAATGCGAGACATTCGTGGTCAGCCTCTGAATTAATTCCTTTCGGAGGAATTATTGCACACATCACTTAGTGTTTAATATTTATCATGTAGGACATGATAAGCAGTTTGTAAGATACATCCATGTCTGCAGCATACTCAACTGCCTTTACAGTTAGGTACACGTTAGTAAAAGGATTCGCAAAGGCCAGTCTTACAGGCAGGGTGTCGAACCGCAAAAAATACGGCGTGGCTTGTATTTCGTTCCGGTTCAGTCGCGGTTCGACCATGCCAGAAATCGAGCCGGTTCATAAACCGGTTCGCGAACCGGTTCAACGGTTCCATTTTATATCTCGTACTACTTTTATCAGGAAATGCGTGGCTAGTAGCTTCCTGCTGTTGTCTGCATTGACGTTTTTAGTGGTCATGAAGGTTAAGATGGGGCAAGATCAGACACCGGGCAAGATGCGACATTTCTTGCTCGACGCCGCCTGTCTCATAGACACATTGCTTCATGCGCTTGAAACTGTACTCGTAGGTGGTTCTGCATGTCCGCTTTATTGCGTGTCAGAATTACCGGTATTGGTGGTTGCCTTGAAGAGACAGCAAAACAAAAGTTCGGTTACTTCTGCCTGGAATGTAAAGACCCGTAAAAAACGCGTGATTTTCTGTAACCCTTTCTCTTGTCAGCTGTGCAGCAGCGTGTTGCATGCTTATTCTGTCAGTGTAAGTAAACATCCCATTTCATTTTTCATTCATCTAGATATATGCAAAACATGGGCACTCTAGGCTATCCGGTATTTAAAGTGTCACTCCGGACTCGGAAAACAGAGTTTATTTAGTTTATTTAGTCCACGCAAGGAGGTGCCCCAAGAATTCTCTACGCGAAATCGCATTTTTTTTTATGAAAAAAAAAATGCTGTGCATTTCTGTCAATTGTTGAAGATCTGCTGTGCCTCCACAAGTTTCGATGACGTGGCCAGCGAGTGACGAAATCATAAGCCCACAAATTGCAATGATATCATGTTCTGGGGAAGGCACTCCTCTCCTAGCACTCCTAGCAACGACGCTGGTTTCCGGGGAAGATCGCGTAGTCGAGAAGTCATGTGAGGCTGATCGAAAGGAGAGGGGGGATGGGAGAGATGCATTTTTGCTCCTTTGTGTTTTCTCCAAGTTTGGAGCGGTTGGATGATATGTCAAGTGGGCTCCGCTAACAGAGTGCGAAGAGTGAACCCCCCAGAAGACGCGAAGCCGGGCGCTTCGTTGGAGCATAACGTGACATCACAGTTCTCAAAAATAAAAATTAATTTTCCTTTAGCTTTTGCGTCACGTAGAGCCAAAATAGTTTGCAGGAATGTAAAGTGAGACAAGGGGATTTCAGTAGCATGACTTTGGTAGGATTTTGAAGACAATCTTTTTTTGCTTATTGCCTAGGATTTGCAGCAAATTTTCCTGTTTCCTAGGATATTTCCAGCAACGCGGAAACACACTCAAAAGTGAGCGACTAGCGACGCATCATACCGGTGGTGCCTTGTTTGCAAGGAAGAGTGAAGGGAAATAGCACCGGATTCGGTGTGGTTTTATTGCACATCATGTAGATAGTCATTTCGTAGATAGTCCATTACTGCGGCGTGTCTCATCTTGCTCAACGCGATGTCTCGTCTTTCCACGAGGGCCGCGTCAAGGTGACATAATATGCATTTTTGAATTTATTGTTCTGTGTTTGCTTTAGACCCGGCTACGTCCGTTCTGATTTACAGATCAGAAGCTCTAGAACTCTGAGAATGTGCGTATGGCCAGTTTTTTTTTTTTTACACGAAAGAAAAAAAATCCATATTCAATTGCAGATTTCTATCATCTTGCCCCACCTTCCCCTACTCCCTTTAGCGAAGAAATGTGTAATGGATGCTTTCAAATAGCGTCCACCCTGATGAAGCGGTGTAGTCCTCCTACTTTCTGTTCCCAAAAGATATTTTTTTTTCACACACACAGTCCCAGCAAGATACACTGAAAGGAAGTCTAATAAGATGGGCAGCATTTTACATAGCCGACGGTGCTTGTCGGCATGCATTCGCAGCGTGAATCGATCTGAAACCGTACTGAAGCATGACGAAACAAGAACGTCTGCCACCCTTGCTCCGTCGGAGGTCACAGCAGTGTACCAGTTAATCCACAACACAACGGCAATGTGTCACGACACAACTGCACTAGCAGTACGCAGAATTACATTTACTTTTCAAGCCACGATCAATCAAACAGGCACTGTTCTGCGTATACGCTCCTTCTCCAGTTCTCATGTTTCTGACTTGTTTAATTTCTACTGCTCAAGTGGAAAGGGGAACGTGCGCACTAGCTTAGTCATATACATGTTTTGTAGAGCTACACAACTGGCCAACTACATTCCTGCTTTATTCGTCCGCGTGGAGCTTCCTCTCTGAAGAGCAGACGCCGCAGCGCGTGCATTGGGCGCTAGCGCCTGCGCTCACAAGGACAACTGCGCTTCAACGTGTTAAAAAGGACGCTGAAAGCACACTTAATATACGTCCTCGTTTGACGGCTAGGTGAAAATTTGCCAAATGATATGAACACCAGTGTGTCTTCGTTCGGTGATTGATGGGCACTTGAACGCCTATGCTGACTTCTTTTACGTCCGAACCGTTTTGTTGCGAACCGCTATTATATTTTTCCGATTCTGCTCCGATTCGGGTTCTGGTTCAGTGCCGGCAAAAATAACGGCTCGTGTACGGTTTTCAGTTCGGGCTTGGGTTCGGTTTGACACCCTGCTTTCAGGGCCCATGTAACTTGAGTCTTCACGGAAGTTATGCTATAGCATGACTATCGCTCATGAAGTACAATTATATATGCCTGGACATCTATTATGTAGTGCATTATCTAAACTTCTGAGCCATATGTGTGGCTGCATAGGAAATTATATTTTATGCACATGCTGTACATTACTAGTCATATATGAGCACACGAATAACAGTGAATATATGTGATGTGGAAAAAAACAATGCTAGCCTCCACCATCATTGTGTCCCTACAACCCCTTGCCTTGCAACTTATGTGTTGTGAACAGGGAATATCTCACTAGAAAAGACGACGCTTGTGTATTGTTTGGCAAGCAAATAAATCTCTTTATTTCCATTTTCCACCAACCAGCAATATTGAGACCTGATGGAAATACAAATGTCCAGAAGGAAACTACCTACAAGCTATTCATGTATACTCAAATGCAGACATGGCAATTCTCTTTTTGTACCTCACACAGTACAGCTTCAAAATTAACTAACTGTACATGATCATCAATCTTAAAATATCTCAAGAGGGGAATCACATCAAACTCAAAGAAAGAAAAAATGGGCAGTTAAAGCTCCAAAAGGTAAAATAGTTCCAGAAAAATCTAAATAATTGGCTGCGGTTGTGATCTATGTACCGTTCATGAATGGAACATGTTACCTCATTGTATTGCCCCCATGCCAGCACTAGAAGAGACAGCCTTCCAGATCGCTGTTTTCATGTTTTTCTCTGGTCTTTTCTTCTTCTGCAATAGCAAACAGGGCCATAGTGGAACACAAGCAGCCAAGGACACGATGAGACAGCTACAACGCAACCTGACCTGATCCAATGTAACTGTTAATCTGACTGTGAGCCTGGAACACACCAACAGAGAAACACAACACAAGCTGCAACATTAACAGAGAGCTAAATGAGCTGTGGCGAGCTCTACATTGGGAGAAAATCAACAAGTAATCCATGAATAGGAATGAGTGCCTGAAATGTAACATCCCTGACTGGTAGCAGGAGAGTCCATGTTCAATTCATGGTGCTAACACTGACTGGCTTTTTCATGAATTGTTTGTTGAAGTTTCCATGTGGCTTAGAACATGAACATTCATCAACCATCGAATGCTGATGAGGTGATGAGGGTTCGTAATCCCAAACAGACTCAATTTGTTGCATGCGTACCTGGGGATGCTCACCGCTACAGAAAAAAAATAATAATGACAGGAAATGGATAGTCATGTTTACTTTATAATGATTTTGCACATTAGAAATATTACGGTTGAGAGCATCTAAATTTTAATGAGACGAGTCAACAACAACAACAACCTTATTTCGAGATGGGGAGTTTCATCGCCAGGGGCGACACTCTACCCCATTGCTGGTGGTGATGCGGGGAATGAGATAATGAGCCCCTTCACAATAAGGATCGAAGTCCTAGGGTATCCAGAAAGGTGAAGATAGCTTTGAGGGTAGAGTGTTGGTGGGCTCGATGTGGGCAGGGACCAAGCAATTTTGTGAGAGAGATGGGCGAGAGTACGGTTCGGGAAGGTTGATAGTGTGGGCAGTGAAGAAGAATGTGCTCTAGGTCTTCTATAGCACCGCAGTGACTGCATTGAGGAGAGCCAACTTGCCTCAAGCGGAAACACCACTGAGCTGTAAAAGCCTCATCGAGGCGCACTATTCACGAGGCGTGTGTCTAACTAATGTGGCGTATTGACGAGAGCTGTGTCTAGGCATGCGGAAAGCAAGCGCTGGATCAACTCGACCCACCATGGCTGGGGGCAGAATGTCAGCGGTTCTTTGGCGGGAAGCCAGAGGAGCCTGGAGGCGTCGAAGGACGGAACGACGACCTCCTCTCAGCAGCACAATACGCGTCCCTCTCAGAGACGAGAGAGCGGCTTCTGCAGCGCGATCGGCCTGTTCGTTCCCTGCGACACCGCAATGGGCGGGAACCCATTGGAGAACCAGCCTGTGCCATGCTTCGTAGACAAAGTTGTAAGCCCTTAACACATCCAACACCAGCAGTGCGGATGAGCCTCGCATGCCAGAATTTTCAATTGCTTGTAGCGCACATGTAGAGTCAGTGAACACGACCCATTCCCGCGAGGTAAAATTGACGATATGCTGCAGAAAGAAAAGTATGGCTATAGAGTTCCGCAGCTGTGGATGAAGTCTGATGGGACAGGCGACGTCCTTCGACTACGCCTTCGGACGGGATGACGAATGCCGAGGCGGATTTGCTATCGCGAGCTGCGCCATTGGTATATGGTGCGGTAGAGATAGGAAAATTCCCGTCTACCAGAGCATAAAAATGGTCTCGAACGACTTGAGGGGGAACCTATTCTCTTCGTTCCTGGTGGTGCGGGAAACGTAGGAAGGTTGCTGTCACAGGCAGAGACCAGGGGGCGTCTGCCGGTGTGGCGTCCTTAGCTGCGAGGCCGGTGAGAGCCTGGCGTGTCCACTGACCTTGCATTTCGCAAGTGTTGATCAGTTATGTACTGAAGAAGATCGAACTACATGCTACTTCATGAAGTCGTCCATATCGCCTGTACGCGAGTCAGTATTTCTTCGACCTGTTTCAGAAAGTGAAGCATGTAACGTGTTTTCGAGATTCAGAAACAGCAACTCGTGCGAGAAAGACGAGATCACAATTAAACCAGTTAAGTTCGTAATAGCCATAATTTCTGCTCCTCTTGCTCATAGACATAACTTGTCATTATGCACTGGTGTCTTCCAAACAAATACTCGTATGAAGATAGCCAAGGTCACGGTTGTTTCGAAGGGGGGCAGTGAGAATGACCTGGGAAATTATCGCCTGATTTCAGTTTTGCCGATATTTTCCCCGTGTTTAGAGATTCCAGATTTAGACATTCCAGATTGAATGCCTTCTTTGATAAAAACCATATTCTCGATGACTTTCAACATGGCTTTAGGAGTGGACGGTCTACAGAAACTGCCTTGCTGAGACAAATTGAACTGATCATTAACCATTTGGAATCTAAATTATTGACATTAGGTGTACTACTTGACCTCAGCAAGCCATTTGACTGTATAAATCATAATATCCTTATTTTCAAGTTGGAGCACTACGAGGTACGTGGCATAGTTTTACAGTTGTTGATATTGTGAGGCAGACGATCGTCAACGTGATCATCGGTTCCGGCACGCTCGCTCGCTCGCTCGCTCCCGCTTCTGGAAGTTCCAGCATTAACCCGAATAAACCTTGCCAAACCTGTTTCCTGGCCACATTTGGTGGAGGTGCGGGGCATCGATCCCCGTACGTCTCGTGCCGCGTGCCGGAACCGATGATCACGTTGACGATCGTCTGCCTCACAATATATTATTTAGAAGAACAATATGTGCAGCTTGGACATGACCTGTTGTCACCATTGGATAAAGTTAGGGAATAAATGTTAATGAAGGAAGCACACTTCCACAGGGGAAGTGTGCTGGGGCCTCTTTTGTTCATTGTATATCTTGATGATGATATGTCAGTTTAAATGTGAATTTGTATCGTATGCGGATGATACCAGTATATTTTTTTTGGGGGGGGGATATATATTTATTGAATGGAAAGGTCTGCCAGACCTTTCTTTCAGCATTTTTTGGTGGTGCTGATGTTGATTCGTTAATTCACACTGCAAATGACGCACTTTATCGCCTAGTGAAATGGCTCACAGAAAACTCCTTACGCATTTACACTAATAAAACGAAAGCTATTAGTTTTGGTCAGAAAAATAAAAATACAAGTAAGTAGCCAATTAGTATATAATGGCACACCACTTTTAATTGTGAACTCTGTCAAATGCTTAGGTGTAGTTTTCAATGAATATCTACAGTGGGATGAACATGTTGAGTGTATACGGAGGAAACTGTGCAAAATAGTTGGTATATGTAGTAAGTATAGACACATGTTCCCCTTCCGCATTAAGTTATTAGTGTATAATTCCCTATTTTTCTCGCATCTTAACTACTGTCACTTAATCTCGGGGACAACTTCGATGAGTAATGTGAAACGTTTGCTAGTTTTACAAAAAAGGGTAATTCGTGTAATTGCGAATATTAGATGTCGCGAGACTACAGAAGGGTTTTTCAACTTGACAATATTATAAATGTTTTATATATCTATGAACAGAGATTCCAGTGTTTACAGAGAAATGTTCGCCGATACTCCTCAATGTCTGAACTAATTAAACGACAACGAAATATAACTTCCTACAATATTCGCCATAAAATTAACTGGAACGTCCCGCGTGTCCGGACCAACTACGGATGCGAATCGTTATCATGGCGTCTATCTGCCTTTTTAAACAGTTATTTTTTTGTTGTTGTTATCTTTCCCTCTTGCTTGTATGCCCATGTATACTCGGGTCATTTCCTTTTCCTTGCATGTCAACACAGACAGTGTATTAATAAGAGCAGACAATGTTAACATGAATTCTGGGCTATTCTTCAATCAAACAATCACAGATAGTAAATGCACCTTCCTCAATGGACGTTGATGAGAGTGAACATTCTAAAACGTCATCGGTGTCGACATCAGCTTCTGCGTGTCAGAAAGGATTGTATGCCCAACGGTAATCCAGCTAACAGTAACCAAAATGTGCTAAAGGCAAATTAACTGAAGTAATGTAACCTACCTTCTACATCCGACAGTGAAGCGCTTGTACCACCCCGTCCACAGGAAACAGAGTTTGGACAGCAAAAGTGTTTGGACTGGGAGATAGCAGTTAATCGGAATGGCGACCTTTGTTTTCCACTATGAAAGCAGAGGTTGCAATGTTGAGGGCAGATTTAAGAGTGGTACCAAGATGTCTGCAAGAATGGGCCCATGAAAAGCGGCATATAAGTGAATGCTCACATTATAACATCGCATTGTCACACATATTGGTGGCAGCTAGACTGCAACTAACGTGTCAGCAATGTCTTCATGCACCAGATGCAAGCCTGACCCTGCTTCATTTCCGCCTTCAGCGTGTACCTGTGGTAATCCACAAGTTAGATTATCAATACTGTTGTGTTGTTAATCGTGACTATATCAGAGGAAGCGCAGTAGGACAGTTGCACAATCGATTCATGAAGCTTCCTATTTTGATATCCGAACGGCGACTTACCTTGGCTCTCGTTTTTCGCCTTGATCCTCCGTGGCACGTTCCAAATTTGTGTGTCGGTTATCTCACTTCAGATGATTTCGTGCCAAGATTCCAATTTGCCTCCGGAGCCGCGTGTATCCTATGATCACATTTTCGGACGACATCCTTAGAGTGGAACTCAGTCCTCACGGCTGTCTCTGTCAGCCAAGAGATTAGCATTGCTTGGTCTTTCAGCAACTCATAATAGGTAACACGTGAATGCTCCGATGAATTCTTCTAACAGCGTAGCACCGTCGCATTCTTGACATCTTCGCCGTGGCATATCACGTATCATATCACTTCAGCTCATAAAAGTCAAGGTGAGCACAAGAAAGTGCGCTTTCCAAATGACGCCGTGCCAAAGAAATGTTCACATGCTTTGTTTCAGTCTTAGCAATAACATAACGGCTGTTCGAATGTACGATGCACAGAGAATGAAACCAAAGAAACAAAGCGGCCAAGTCAAGAGTCCATGCCAAGCCCAAGACAGATAAACCTTGAGCAGTGACGTCGGTGCGCCATTGCGGAGGGTTTGCCGACGATCTGACGGGCGGGCTGGGAAACTAAAAAAAGAAATGTTTTCTAAAAAAACTACAAACAGTTGGACCAGGATATTTCCCACACGTATTTAGTGTTCGTTAATCAACACGCAGCGCGAGTATCGGTCAGTTTTGGGACACTTCAAAATCGACATATGTGACCTTTAACCACCACTTTACCGTGAAACCCGTATCCAATATCGTCATAGTCAATACAACCTATTCATACCTTCTTTTCGGTTTTGACCCCTAGGATTCAGAGTTTTTGATTGTTTAATATTTGTACATATGTATGTTTGTTGTTTGACTTGCCGCCTTTGACTTACGCCCTGGAACTATTTAGACTGTATTGTTGAGGGACTCGGCTGAGATTGCTCCCCGTGGCAATCGTGTGAGTAAGCCATCCTTTTTTCCTGTTCCTCCTCTCCGGAGAATTTTGAATATACAGGGTGTCCCAGCTAACTGCAAACATATATTTTTTTTAAATATATATAACACTTTTTCCAACATGAAATCACTTGCAATATAGCATATGCTGAAGGGCACTCCCTTTGAGGGCATTAGCAAAGTCCAAAGGCAATGTCTTAATTAACTTTTTAATTATAAAAGCTACAAAGCTGTCCCAATGAGAACATCTGTTCCTTTCGGTCACCTGATACGTAGCCGTTTTCAGAACAAACATCCGTTCGATAGATCACCCACAAAAAATTCGCGAGGGAACGCCATTTTTTTTCTTTATTTTGTTCATTGCGCATCTTTGAAGACGCGTCTTTCCTTGACCCCTAATGTGAGAGGGAGAAAGAGCACACTGTCGCCTCTCGCGTCCTGGAAAAAGATTAGAAAGAAACAGAAAATGCAACACAAGATTAGGCCAGTTCCGATAGAGTCACCCAATACATTTGTTTTTGTTTTGTTTCCGCAAGTTAAAGCTCATCTTCGACGCATGAGGCGGCACTGTACTCCTTTCCCCTCTCACGTTGTGGATGATGGAAATACGCGTCTGCGAATATGCGAAGATTTGGCACTCCGAGACAGACGCCCTCGCGCTATCCCTGTGTCCCTGCGAATATAATACAGGGTATTACTGTGAACAGTCGCCACGCTGCAGGTCATGCTCGACAATTAGCCAATGCAGATGGAACATTGTGTCCGTCACACAGAGCTCTGAAGGACATTATCTCCTGGCATATTTCGAAGCGATTGAGCATCGTTTTGCAAAAATACGATGCAATACGTTCGAATACCGTCGAATACGTTCGAAGTCTACCGCGCGGGTAGACTTTTATAAACAAGGGTGCCCCCCAATGCATTGCACAATGTACGAAAGCATGCTGGGCGGACGCAATGCATTCTGGACAAGTCGTGGTCACATGTCACAGAAAAAGTCAACGCCCACGGGACCTTAAGGATGACCCCGCCCGTCATCGCCTGCCAAACCGTGTGTAAAGAAAACGCGTCTGCTGTTTCTCTGCGCTGGTTGGGACGTCTCTCCGCCACGGTAACTATTTTGATTGGATAATTCCCCAGTAAAACGCGCAGTTTTACATGAGGCCTCATACTGTTGACAACTTCTAAAGATGTGACGGGGACCCCGCGTAAGACGCACTGAACGGATACGATGTACTTAAACTAAGGAGAAATGGGTTATCATGTCGCGGAAGAAGCATCCTGTAGCTTACGGTGACAAAATGTGTTCATATCTTGGCTTTATGTCGTCGGGTATATCTCGGCAAGCGCGAAAACGCTATGTAAACCAAGTCACATAACATCAAAATGATGTTTCTTGTGACGTACGACCAGGACAACACGGCCATTTCGCAAAAAGCACCCGCTTGAGCGCAGTTACAAAGCAGAGCGGCGGCTTTGAGTCGCCCTTCTGCTTTTATAGGGCAACAGATCTGGGGCCCCAATTTTCAACTTTCACATAGCGATCGTTATCGTTTTATTTAAAGTTTGTACGCTCCAAAGCCGGTGTGGTAGGCTCGCGCAAGAGGTCGTGGCGAATTACGGGCCGTGTCTAAGTCTCCACATGGACTCAGCAGTTCCCGCCATGTAGGGCTGCGAACATAAACATGCCAATAACAATGCGAGCGTAGAGCGACATCTGTGGACCGCTACCATCACCACGCCGGTTCGCCGAACGTGGTGCATTTTTGCGTAGGTCACTCTCATGATGATTCTGCTGACAGTTCTGTTACCAATTTCCGCGATGTACCAATGTTATTGCGTTTTGACAGAGCATATGTCAGGAACTATCTAATTTGAGCAAATTTTTCAAAGATAGTTCGAGAAGTCGGTTACTTAGTTTATGAACTTATCCAATAGAGGGTTGGTGACATGTAACACTGTTGCTCGACGAATGGGCGATTGTTTCCCACCAAGCTTCGCCCCGAGTCTTTTCACCGTAATTTCGTTTGTGTATTAAAAATATTTAGTTTTTCGTCGCACAAAAAAAATTGCAGTGTGGATTTTTTTCGGAGTCAGCTCACAAATGCCGCTGCCAATATTAACAGCTTCCCTGCTGCTTTACAGCACCTTTAATGTATCGAACTTTGGAAAGCACGCCTTTTTGGTAATATTATTACAAAAGCGCAGCGCTTTGGAGACAAGTATGGCTTCGATCACTCAATATGAGGACGTAAAAAGATTGCAAACAGTGTATTCATAGCTTGTTGTCACACAAAGTGCCCATACACCTTCAGCGACTACGCTCTATGACGAGGCCTTTACGAACTGTTGACACTTGTGGCATACGTGCCTGGAGTCGCAGCTAATCAGAACACTATCTGCACAGCTCGAAACCGATGTAATTAGAACGCCGCTTCGACCAGCGAATCGGGAAGAGAGGCACCGTCACGTCACGGGAGACGGAGATTGGCCCCTTGGGGTCCAGTGCGGTAACGCAAACCAGCTCGATTACACCGACGGGAGACCTGGGGAGAGTTTTCTCAATAGGGATACCGAATCACTGGAATGTGTTCATCCCGAGATAGGGATGGTGGTTCCCGAGAGCAGTGCGTCTCTCCACTCTGACGGCGCCCAGGAGAAATTGTGGGAAAGAGTGTTTCGACTGTCCTGCATCTGCTGCAGAGGTGTCGGACTTGACATGATGTGTTGACTCAGCATCACCCTCAACTGTGGTTATCATCGCGACGTTTGTTCGGGTTCGCGCCGATTATGTAAAGGTGTAGGATGGGCGATATCAAACGGATGCGACTCCCATTGATCTCATTGATACACGCAAAGGCGGACAGCAAATCCAATAAATTTGCCACTGGACTCCGGTCATCCTTATTTGTTGTATCACAATATTGAAAATGCCCTACTCTGCGAACTCAACCACCTTCGCGTGTATCAATTATATAACGGCATCGCATCCGTGAGATGTCGGCCAGCATACACCTTCATAGAACCGCGGCTAACACAAACAAAGCCACGATGGCAACCACAATCGAAGGCAATGCCGAGTCAACTGCTCGTGACAAGGCGGCCACTCCCGTTGCACAAGTGGGTCAGTCGGTCCCTTTATATGTCGTAAGCGCCGCTAAGGTGGCTCTGTTCATGCTCCGGCGGTCAAAGCGGCGTTCCAGTTAGCTTTGCTTCGAGCTGTACATGTGAACGTCCGTTGTGTCACCACAACGTTCCAGATCACCAGCGGCTATGAACCATGTGATATACTTACAGAACCATCACACGAGAGCCCTAGTGCTTGTCCTTGTAAGAGGCGAGGGACGGAGTTCTGCGAACGAGCGTTCGAAGGTCCACCGGCGAGTTGAGATGCCTCTTGCCTCGATTCTACCTGGCTGGGGGAATAATATGCGATATTACGAGGCAGTGCTTTCGACAACACTGTAAAAGTTGTATTTTGTAAGAGTTGTTTCCCCAAATCACAACTAATATCGATGCTTCGGGTAGTTGGCGTAACATACGTCGAAAACAAGTTTTATAATGTTTTTTTTTTCCTGCGCAGCGAAATTGGAATCGTGCTAGAAGGGGCTGGGGCACTTTCATAAGCGTGGTTCATTACATTATGGACGCATTGTACTGCAGACTAGAATACTGAGAAAAAAGAATTATCCTACGTGTTTTTCTTAGCGAGATACAAGCCCTGGAAAACACTCTCAAGCTAGGCGCAGACGACACAGACCTCAGAGTTGCGCCAATTTCCCATTGGCAGCCCTAAGGACGTGACTTCTTGTGCGCTTCCTCGCTGGTGGCGGCGAGGGCTGTCATGTCAGAGCCGCATAATGTTCACGGTATTCGCGGTACCCATGTTCTCCGTTTCTATAATCATCTCCGCTGTGAAACTTTCAATGTCGCTTCACATCTGTGCAAAGAACCATCTTTCATGTTCATCCACGATAACCTGGAATGACCTGGTAACAACCCCTTTAATGTTGGCAACCAGGACAATCACACCCATTTCCCATGCTTAGCAAACGCGTGTTGACGAGTTGGTTCGCACTTCATGTGTGCAGCATAAAATGCATCACTATTTCAGTAACGATCTCTCAATTCGGCCTTTCTGTGTCTGATCTTTTTGGAATGCCTCGTGGTTGTTCTTGTTGTCGTAGTAGCAAGTCGGTAGTGCCAGCACGATGTAGTTTAACGTGGCAGGGACGTCAGATATAATACTTCTGTCACCCGGCAAATTTGACGTCATTCCAAGCGAATCATATTTACACTGGATGACATTCGCTCATTGTCACACGGTGACACCGCATATAGCATTTCATGAAACTTGCAGTCACTCAGCGAATGAGTTGGGGAACCCATTGGGTTTGGCCTCTCGCACCATCTGCGTACACTCTGCGGTAGAGAAGCAGCAAAAAAACAACAACGTTAACCAGAAAAAAACGCAAAAATATATAAAGAAAAGCGAATTGAGAGTTATTGTCCTGTAAGTTTTCCGTGTTTCCTTATTTCTAAAATTACTTTATTCCTAAGATTAAAGACGGGGCTCCTCACGTAACTTTCATAAAGCTACTCTTGTCCCCAGTCAACCCATTCACTGTCACGCGTACATCATACAGCAGTACTATCCGTCTCGTCTCTCTTGTCGCCTCTTGATTGTCGATTGCGATTCGTCTAGGTAGTTATCTATGCTTTTACTTTCCTCTATGACCAAAGCGAACAAAATAGATTTCTTGGTTTAGTTGTGCAAACGACGTCCATATTTTTTTCTTTTCTTTTTTGTATTTCCATTACCGGCCGAGCGCCTTCACCAATTTGAACAAAGCTAGCAGCTGTTTTTGGACGACTTGTCTAGGAGCGCCAATTGCTTGACGGGACGCGCATTCATTCTCAACACACTCTCTCGAACATATCCTCTCATTCACGCACGCATAACAAGTACGAGGCAGCGGCATCTGGCGAACGTGATGGAATTTAGGCGCCTATGCATTTAGTCGGAAAGTAGACGCCAGCGTGATCGAATCGATCAAGGCACTCGTTCGCTAAACACGTAGGGCTTGTCTGCCTATAGAATGGCGATATATGTTTCACCTGCCGCAGGGTAGGACTGCGGATAACTTCTGCCGCCTGGAGTTCTCTTCATGCACGCCGGAAATCTCCGACACACGGTGCTGGGAGCAATGTTTACCTGCCCCCACATTGCACCATCCTCGGCTGGGTTTGAACCCGCGATCCAAGCCAACACGTTACCGACTAAGTTACCGAGGAGGACACCGAAAAGAGCGGACGCAACTATCCACATCGCCGGGCCGCTAATAAGGAATGTTATCAACTTACCCGTCGAACACTGCCAATACCACCACGATGAGAAGGAATGTCCACGGCGCCATCTCGACTTGAGTTGTCCAGACGATTTCGCAGTCAACCCTGGTTCACATGCTATGCATGGCTCCCTACTGGGCTCTTATACAGAATCTCCTTGAGTGTGTTCCTAGTAATATTCTCTAGTTGAATACTTAAGCACACGAAACCATTCATCGCGTACTTGTCACGGTATCTTGTGTGAAGGCATGAAACATCATTTCTGCGTTGTAAAGCCTTTTCGACAGCCAAGATTAGGTCTGCACGACCTCAATTTTCTGTCATTCGGAAATGGAACATCAAAATGTATATCATGTGTAGGTTTCAAATCTAAGATCGCCTGGGTGTGCGCTGTTCGTGTCTAGACGCCTTGGTAATGGAAATGTAAATAAGAAAATGTCGCAACAGTAGCTGTTGGGTCCGTATGCATAAATCAAGCTGCGTTTCATTTCCGTAGCTGAATAGCAACCTTCGAGGAAGTCAGCATTTCAAATCACGACGGTTTTAGTTGAGATTTTGGAGCTGGTACTTCGCGTTTCTGCATGCTACACGCGTGCTATAAATCACGCTGTAGATGAGTTTTCTTTCACCCGAAGACGCTTGATGTAAAGTGTGGCTTGGATGGCGGCTTCTGAAAAGGATCATATTTTCAAAGGTTTCATATGGTTCATTCATTCTGGTGGGTGACTCACACAGCGAAGTACTTTTGTATATATAATACATGAACAATGTGACTTCTTTGGGGTTAAACTCGGTTCGTCCCGATATTGTTCCCATATCAGTCTCAGACCAATGCGGGTCAAACCAAATTTCTCCCTGAATCCCAACCACGTTTCATGCTGTATCTCACATCGTGTACACACTGAGAAATATTTATTTGTTGTTTTAACAGGAAAGTGCTGGAAAAAAATAGTCCAGGAGTCCCGTTAACATTTACATATGCCCGTTTCAAGAAATTTACAGGGACTGTTGATATAATCGATAGCTGTTGTAGCAACAAGGGGGGATACGTTTATTGAAAAATAAAAAAAAGCGGGGAAACAGGCGCTCTAGTACACGTCTAAAAGTGGGCTAACTTCAGACTTTGGGGATACCGATAAATTTAGACTTCTACAAGCTGTCCATAACGCTACACATTATTTAGACGTCAATGAAGTGTGGTCTACGTGACATGGCCGATATGTTTCACAGTAGACGTCTACCGTTAGACGTCTAAAAGCATGTCACATGCTGGCCACATTTAGACCTCCATCACAAATTTATGCAACCACTTTCACAGGAGCGATAACACAGCGTTGCCTCTGTGCTATACGAATAATTATCAAAGTGGTTTGTTTTTGCTGCTGTCATGACAAAGCGACTAGAAACCGTATGTCTTGCAACCAGGAGGTTAACGTGATTAAATTCAATTTTTTTTTTTTTTTTTTGCACTGACCCTATGAACAACCTAGTCTGAATAAAGTTATAAGCAGGCAACAGAAAGTGCGACTGCGCAAGAGTGCTGCAATGAGACGAAAACATGTGTGCGAAAAAAACCCTCGCCTCGGCCCTATGCGCGCGTGATTGGAAACGGCGTCAGCAGAGAGCAGCGCCACCCAGTCAGAAAATTCTGTCCTACGGATGTCCATCGGATATACTTTCACGGAGATACGGATATCCGCAGAATAATGAAATTCCTTCAGCGATACTACGGAGATCCACTTGGCCGGGCTTCGAACTTCCTACGAACGTGCACTTTGCGGACACCCACTGGCCACACGTCGCTCTATCGCCGACGGCCTATTTCTGTACAAATGTGTCCATGCCCGTGTTGATTCGCCACTCCTGCTGAGCCTCTTAAACTTTTGTATTCCTAGCGCGGCTTTTCGTAATCCACCAGTCTTCTACGTTAAACGCTTCTGCCCCAACGATCCAATTACCCGATGCCAAATTCTTCTGAACTCGCTTCCCCCCACATGTGATATTTTCCACGCCTCCAGCGCATCTCTTAAACGCGACGTTATTTCTTTCCTTCACCAGTGAGTTTTCAATCGTGATATTCTTTCCTTTGTTTTGTACAGTATATCGTCTCATTCCATCTTATAACTTATGTGCTGTGCGTAATCTATGTATTGTAGTTTTGTTGCTGATATTTCATTGCGTGTACTGCGTGTTATACTTGTCTGTATATATGTAAGTACGTATGCGTGTTATGTTTGTAATGTACCTCTGTTTGTATCCCACTGTATACGTATTATATATATGTCTGTGCATAATTATTTGTGTGTTTATGTCTGTATTGTATCCACTGTGAGTTATGTGTATTGTGTGCGCCAACACCATGGCCTTAGCGGCCGTTCGTGGGCACTAATAAAAATTATTATTATTATTATTATTATTATTATTATTATAACCAGGAGATACGGACAGAAACAGGAGCTCCCTGGGATGTAGCGTGTATCTCGAGCGAGTGTTACTTTTTTTATTTTTCAGAAGTCAGTATACACTTTGTAGTAAAATGTAAAGCGTGTTTCCGCCATTTTTTTAACATCTGTCACCGTCGCCGCTAGTTTAACTTTCTGTTGCTCCGCTTTGCTTCCCATGAGGGAGCATCAGCGCGGCGTTTCAAAAAGAAAAAAAAGAAAAGAAAGAACAAACAGCAAGAAGAGATTGGGCCACTCAGCCGAAATGCTTTGGAAATGAAGTAGCATTCACTTCCAAACAGGGAACAGACACTGTACATTGGTGTTCCCGCGAGCTTCTACACATTCGAGAGCACATTTCGCCTGTGAGTCGAAATTAAGGGTGAGCTGTCTAAGTTTAATTCGATTGCGTGCACACTGAACGGCGAAATGAGAAATTGTTTTGCGTATTAAGTCGGTGTAGAGGTAATGTCTCTGTTTCTTACTCATGTAGCTTGAGAAAGTGAGTTGGTTCATGGAAAGACGAATTTCTGCAGTGCTACATCGTCCCGCCTTTGTCTCTCTCTTCAAATACATGATCCGCACAGCATCCCATCACGGAGCTGATTCGGACAATCCGTGAAACGGCCGCAACAGGACCTCCTGCGGATATACGGCTACGAATATCCTTCCATAAATATCCGAGGAGAGTCCCACGGAGGTCAGTTTTCGGATATGGACATTGGAATATATTTCGAACGTTCGTAGGAGATGGTGTTCTGTCTGGGCAGTGGCGCAGCGCAACGGTCAGTCGGTCAGTAGAGAGTTTTAGTAGACGCAGCGAAGAGAAGGAACGCTATTCTCCACGTGAGCAAGAGCGCGTGCACCGGAACGGAAACGTGGCTTCCGCGTTTCACGTTGGAACGATCGACTCATCTTTTCGCGTTCCGTCCTCTACGTTGTTTTCGTCGCACAAAACAACATGGCTGCCAGCAACACCTCGCCGACTGTGTCCGAAGTGAAGACTACGAGACTGCGCTTCAGTACGAGGGACTCCGTCATCTTCTTAGAAGAAGCCGTATACCTTGTACCATTCGAAAACACGAACTTCTGGTCTCTAGATGCTGCCAACCAAGTCCGAGTGACCAGCAGCGTCCGCCATAACGGCGTGTGATAGCGACGAACTGACAGGCAGTGAGTGTCCGTTGTCGTTTTGTTTGTTGAAGGAACAACAAATCAATTTTCTAACGCAAAGAAAACAAGAACAGAGTACGAAAAGTAGTTCTATTGGGCAATTCGTTCAGAAACAGATGCCTAGACAACTTGGGAACGGTAGTTCATGTTATCGCCGTTGGATGGCAACACAGTTCATACCGTACCGTTCGTAGCGTTGCCCTCCTATCTGCTAAGACTCTCAGCAGCACACAAAATTAGGCCCATATTGGCTGGTCATTGGCGATACTGGTCCAATGTGGGACCCGTTTCGCCAAAATTTTCCCCATATTGGCTGAAAATGGGCAATATAGTAATAATAATAATGGTTTATTTCCACATGGTGGTGGAGCCGGGACAAAAAGCTATTTCTAGCTTGGCTATATCTAGCTATTTCTAGCCGCATATGGGCACCATGTTGCCCAGTTTCAGCCAATATGGGAAAAATCCTGGCAATATGGGCCCCATATTGCCCACTTTGAGCCAATATTTGGAACATCTTGGCAATATGGGCCGCATATGGCCCGCGTGCACCCCATATTGCCTGAACAGAAAATGGTACGCACCCGTGTTGCACAAATGCCCAAGCAGCACGGCAAGATTGAACGTTGAAGCGTGTGAGATACCCAATTCACCATTACATCCAACAACTTCCCGCAGATGATACACATTGTTCGAAACAGTTAATGTTCGTGGCAATCCCAATGCAACGTTCGCTAGAATTCGACAACTCAACTTTCCACGTCTTGAAAGTCGTCGCCATCTTCCTTCGCGATGCCAATGCCAATCGGTCGAGCCGACTGAGAGCAAGCGGGTTGTTTGAGCGAAATCACGCGTCCTACAACTAATGCGCATGCGCGACACCCCGAACGGACGTTTCATAGGGCTCAAATGTCACTGGTTGCTGTAATGATAACGAAATTGCGGCAGGTCAAGTAAAAACACAATGTTTCATAGGAAGGGATGGCTATTCTGTAAAGTTAGGTGATTTCATGTTGCTGCACGCAGTGTAAATTGCTCTGGCGCATGTCGGTCACCGTCACGAAAGTGTTTCGCTGCTTTGTGTTCCCGGAGCGGGTTGGAAATTGTTAGTCCACAGAATATTGCGGTCACAATGAAGGCTTCTGAGGGATCTTTGTTCTCCCTTCAAATCCGCGTATTGATCTTTCGCAGTGGAGGGAGGTGAAAGGGAGCCGGTCCTTCGTATTTGGAGAAAGGCCCCTGGGTGGGCCGTGTCTTTAAAGGGACAGTCCAGGAAAACCAGAAGTTGATTTTTTCCAACTGTCATGGAAGCTTACCTGCTGGGTGGAAAGTTTCAGCTCACGAAACGGCGTGGTTTTCGAGATATCGAATAAAAAAGACTCCTCTGAAGACATCCGGTTTCGTTTTTCTCCCTCGCATACTCCTTGCCCCAAGGATCCTCTATGTACGTCAGCCGTCACGTGAGTATGACGTCCCCAATTGACCTAGTGGAGTGGAGGACTGCGCCGTTGCTGGGAATGCAGAGAGGTGTTTTTGTCTATAAGTGTACTGAACAGAAGGCTACGTCGTAATACCTGTGTTTACATTGACGCTACTCTGCATTTTAGTCTACATAACGCGTGATTGGTACTCAAAAACATCATAATGGACAAATGCTAGCACGCAACAATCAACTATCGCGCATCTAAGGGAACTGTGCCGACGCCCAGGACGCACATTCCCCCAGGGCGTGAGTCGTGACGTTGCCCACGTACGTGAGGCCGACAACGGCAAGCCCTATCACCACCACCACCAACTATCGCGCAAACAGGCATGCGCAAGTCACGTGCGCGGCATTGCTCTTATGCACGTCACGCGAGAGCTCGCTGCGGCCTTTACTCGGGACCAACTGCGGCATAGAAAAATGTCGATTATAAATCGTGCGATACGATTTCTTCTGAAATATTTTGCACAGTTGTTGTGAGGAGTATTAGAAATCATAAGGCGGTGTTTCCCAGACCTATGTTTTCGACCGGACTGTCACTTTAAACGCGCGGCCGATAACAAGGTCGGCGGGGCAGTACCACTTCCGGTGCTGTTCCGGGAAGATATTTTCTTGTTCTTTGGCAATGGCAGTTCCTTGTGACTGCTTGTGTCCTTCGGCAAGGCGGGCGTAGCACCTGTTCTTCCTTTTTTGGAGGAATGTCGTGTTTCTTTTCGTTTCTTTCTTTCTTTTTTTTTTTTTTTTTGCAGTCATGTGAACGTGGATCAATCAGATCCGCAGAAATAAAAAAAGCAAAAATCAGACAAAAGCAATATCAGTGGTGAATATTATACAGCATAATGCTTTATTTACACGGACTCCCCGTTGGTTTTATCAGAGAAATTTTGGCGCAAAATGGGCTTGCCAATATGGCAGCCCATATTGGTCCAATACGGAGCCTGGTTGCACACCCATGTTGGTCCAATATTGGCAGCCCATATTGGACCAATATTGGCAATCTTGGCAGCCACATGGGTCCAATATATGACCAATATTGGCGTGCTGCTTGCGTATCAGTTTGACGGTAGCGAATTACGTACTCTGCGTTAATGTTCCGTTGTTGAGGTTAGAAGAACTGCGTGTTTATTGAGATGACAACGAGGATGAGGATGACGGACATGAAATCTGTCTCACAACTCCCCTCCACCGCCCCCCCCCCCCCCCCCCACTGAGGCAGAGCCATCCTTGTGAGACAAAGCAGGGGTGGAGGTAGTGGCCGCCGTCTCACGTACGACGTATGGTTTGAGGCGGGCGACGTGAGCGGTTTCTGTGGAGCGGCGCCGGCGGTCAGCTGGGACGTCCAGAGGTTGAATGACGTAACTCACATCAGAGAGGGCCCGGTCGATTTTGTAGGGGCCGACGTAATGGAACAGGAGCTTCGATGATAGGCCAGGTTTCCGTAACGGGGCCCAGAGCCAGACAGGTTGGCGTGGTGTGTAAAGGACGTCCGCACGGGTCTCGACGAAGCGTGCTTTGGTGGACGCTTGGACATAGAAGGTTCGGCATCGAGCTATTTGATGGCACTCTTCAGCGCGGCAGGTGGCGTCCGCAAGCACATGGTTGGCAACGTCTGGGACGTAGGGGAAGAGAGTATCGATGGTGTGCACGGGCTCACGTCCGTATAGCAAGTATAAGGGGCTGAAGCGCGTCGTCGACTGTGTGGTGGCGTTGTACGCGTAGACGAGGAAGGGAAGGAGGTCATCCCAGTTGTCTTGCTGGGGTGAAACGTAGAACGATAACATGTCCGCGTCAGTTGTGCTGCGAGTATGCAAAATAGTATTATACCCTGACTGATCCAAGATCGCCCGCCTAGTGTGGTGTTCCAGTACTAATCTTCGGGTATAAGAGGCTAGATAATTTTGTTTGAGTCGTTTGACATAACCATAGAAGCGTTGATACTTTTTCAACATTTCAGGCGTCTCAACAATAGATTTGCTTCAACAAATATGCTCTTTAAATGCACAAAAATCATTTTGGTAAAATGTCATACTGGGAGTCTTGGTACTGCATCCCCCCACCAGAAGCGCTAAAATGACGGCAAAACGACAAAAACTATTATATCTATGTGTTTTCGTCGTCTTCTTGTCATTTTAGCGCTTTTAGTAGGGTGCATCTTTGATACTCCTTTATAATTTTGTGCCTGGGACCAAGTTTGGGTGTGTGTGTGTGTAGTTGGAAGTTTAGTGGCGCGAGGGCAACTAAGGCCAAAAAGCGCCAAATCAATGACTAATGTGAGCTCTAGGTGAATTAATGGGTATGGGTGGATTGATAAAATTACCGTTTAGCACGTCATAAAATAGATGCTCTAAAAACTGTTAAGATCCAAGCTTTCACAGGCTATTCATAAGCTTAGTGGCCTCTAGAAAATTGATTACATTTATGTGTGGCACAACTGGTTCCTCACTCAGCAGGAGAGAAGGGTGATAAGGGATGTGATATCGATAAAACGTCGAGAAGTATGTGCGGCGATGATGTTCATATAAAGGACATGTCAGAAGAATATGTATTACTGTCAAAGGTTCGCAACAATGATGGCATTCTGGCTGTTCTTCACCTAACAGTAAGTGACGATGCGTCATGTTGGTATGTCCAATCCGAAGTCTTGCAAATGTTACTTCATAAAATCGGTTTTTGTTGTGACTGCTACCCCATTCATTTACTGCTGGTTTAATCATGTGTAACTTGTTCTTTGTTTCTTTATTCCAGCTCTCCTGCCACAACAATAGCATGGCTCTCTTAAGCACTGTTCGGTGATCCTGGAATGGTATAGCCATAATTTGCACCTCAGTTTCCGCTCCTTTCGCCGTAGCATCGGCAAGCTCGTTCCCTGAGATACCAACATGGCTTGGTACCCAACAGAAGTGTATAATATATCCTTTCTGGATAAGTCTTTGGATACACAACAAAAGATGGTGAAAAAGTGCATTTTTAGCTGGTTGTTTTGTTTTGATTGCCATCATCAAACTTTTGGAGTCTGTGTAGATGACTGCCCTTTTCTCCTTTCCTTTTTCTATGCATTCAAGTGCAAGCAGCACTCCGTGTATCTCTGCAGTGTATATGCTGGCTTTGGGATTAATCTTGACAGAGCTTACCTGACCTGTCTCTGTCACTGCTGCTGCAGCAACACGGTAAGGTGACTTAGAGCCATCTGTATAGAATTCTGCAAAACCTCTATAAGTGTTCTTTATTTCCAGGAACTCTGCTTTAATGACAAAGGAAGACGTAAGCTTCTTGTCGTATTTGCCCAGCTCAAAATTACACCTGATCTCCTTTTTCTTCCATGGAGCAAAGTCATCCCTGTGTGAAAGAATGTGTTCTGGTGTGAGCTCCAACCCTAATTCCTCAGCTATACTTCTAGCTCGAACTGCAATAGTTGGGATGGACCTTGGTTTATTTTGGAACAAGGCCCTGCGGCGATTGTTTTCAAAGATGGAATGACAAGGATGATCTGACAGTGATAAAACCTTTTGGACATAAGACAGAGTTAAAAACTTCCTTCGAAGTGTTAAAGACGGTTCAAAGCATTCGACATATAGACTTTGGACTGGAGACGTGCGATATGCCCCTGTTACCATCCTGATAGCCGAGTGGTGAACAGGATCAATGCACTTGAGTGTGGATGGTCGAGCTGACCCATAGACGATACTTCCATAATCTATCTTGGACCGTATCAAAGACCGATATACGCGGAGTAAGCATGCTCTATCGGTACCCCATGTCTTGTGAGAAAGAACTTTGAGAATATTTGATGCTTTCTGTGTACGTATTTTCAAGTCACGAATGTGTGGTCCAAATGTTAGCTTTGAGTCAAATATTAAGCCAAGGAACTTATACTGAGGTTTAACCGGTATCCTCTCTCCGTGAAGAGAAAGATTGGGTTCAGGATGCACACCACGTTTGCGCGAAAAGCAAACACAGGCAGTTTTCTCAGTGGAGAACTTAAAGCCGTTCTCCTCTGCCCATTTAGTCAAACGATTGATGGTAATCTGCACCTGCCGTTCACATATAGCAAGATTACAGGAAGCAAAGCTTATCTGTAAGTCATCCACGTACAAGGAGTAATGAATTGTGGAGGGAATAATTCTGGCGACTGAGTTAATCTTGAGTGCAAAAAGTGTGACACTCAATACACTTCCTTGGGGGACTCCGTTTTCTTGCACATACACATCTGAGAGTGTGTTTCCAAGGCGAACACGAAACGTTCGTTGAGAAAGGAAGTCTTGAATGCATCGGAACATGTTACCTCCTATTCCACAATTTATAAGGTCTTGAAGGATTCCGTATCTCCATGTTGTGTCGTAAGCCTTCATAAGATCAAAAAATACAGATAAGCAATATTGTTTACTCACATGAGCTTCTCTAATCTGTGTTTCCAGTCGAGTTAAGTGATCGAGTGTTGATCTGTGACGTCGAAACCCACATTGGAAACGATCTATTTTCTGTGTAATTTCTAAGATGTAGACTAATCGGTTGTTGACAAGTCGCTCAAATGTTTTGCAGAGACAACTTGTCAGTGTTATTGGGCGGTAATTTTCTGCGCAACATCGGTCCTTATTGGGTTTAAGGATCGGTATGATGATAGCAGTTTTCCAATCTTTGGGTATTATGCCCTCCTTCCAAATTCTGTTAAAGAAACCAAGCAATGACTGAAGGGAGGAACTGGGAAGATTTTGTATCATACTGTAATGGATACTATCTGGGCCTACTGCCGTGTGTTTACAACTGGATAGCACAATTTCCAATTCGTGCATCGTGAACTCGCAGTTGTATTCAGCCCTGTCATTGGACGCTAAGAGTTTCTTTCGCTCGGATTTTTCTTTGTGCCTTATAAAATTGTCTGAGTACCCAGCAGAACTTGACACTTCAGAAAAGTGTTTACCCAAAAGATCTGCTTGATCTTTTAGTGAAGTGCTGCATGAATTATTTGCCGTAAGAAGTGGAACAGTGAAAGCCCGATTTTCACCATCCATTTTTCGTATTTTCTCCCAAACAGCTTTTGCAGGGGTCTGGCTGTTTATACCTGAGACATACTTCTGCCATGAAGATTTCCTAGCTTGCTTTCTAGTGTATCTAGCTTTCGCTTTTGCCCTTTTGAACGATATTAGATTGTCCAGTGCTGGATAGCGTTTGAAAACGTTCCACGCCTTGTTCTGAGCCTGCCGCGTTTTACGACATTCCTCATTCCACCAAGGCTTTGGCCGTAGTCTTATCGTCCCACTGGTTTGTGGGATGGCTTTTATAGCTGCGTCGAGGATAACCTTTGTGATAGTATGGTTTTCTTGGTCTACCGGTAAGTGTTTTGTCATGTCACGATTGATTATGGCATGCTCTCTGAAGGCTGGCCAGTTCGCCTCTGACAGCTTCCATCGTGGAGGACGTACCTGTAGAGTTGGAGGACTCACTCTCGTCTCCAGAATAACCGGAAAGTGATCGCTGCCATACGGATTTTGGATGGCATTCCAGGTATAGTCTAGCGACAGCCCTGGAGATGCAAGTGATAGATCAATACAAGAAAAGCTCCTGTGTGTTGAGCTGTAATACGTTGGACTACCATCATTCAAGAAAGAAATGTCTGTGGTGTCTAAAAGTTGTTCAATTAATTTCCCACGTGCATCTGTTCGCTCACTGCCCCAGAGTTGGTGGTGAGCATTAAGATCTCCCAATATGAGGAACGGTTTTGGCAGCTGTTTGACTAAATTGACAAGATCACAAAATGTAGGATGGCTATTTGGTGCCATGTACAGGGATACAACAGTGGTTAGAGTCTTGAGCTGCGCCCTAACAGCTACAGCTTCTAGGGGAGTGTTTAGTTTAACTTCTTTGACGATTACACCAGAGTTCGCTATTATAGCTACACCTCCTCCAGAGTTGTTGTCCCTGTCCTTGCGGAAGGTTGTGTAATGTTTGAACAGTGTTGTTTGTCTTTTACTCAGCATTGTTTCCTGCAAGGAGAACAAATGTGGTCGATGTCTGTCTAATAAGTAGCAGATATCATCATAGTTATGTATGGCACCACGACAGTTCCACTGTAGAATGGAAACAGTCATCATACATGAAAGTAATAGATGTTTAAATCTGAAAGTTCTGTTTTGCATGTTATGTTGAACTGTCCTTTTTGGGTCCTGTAATTCGTGGTTTCCTCCCTTTTTCAGGTATTTGTCGTGGTTCTTTCGGTGTCAGAGTTATGTTAGTGTTATGTTGTGTGCCTGTGTGCCCAGACGTGCTGGGACTGGTCTCCATAGCCTCCTCCGTTGGCACACAACCGAAGGGGGATCGATCAGGCGGGTTTCCTGGTCGCTGTGGTTCTCTGGCTGGCACGGAACATGTTCGCGCCTGGGGGGCAACTGGTGTCCCACTGGACTCTCGGGGAGTCACTGTGGGTGATGTACTCAGGCCTGCTGTTGCCCCCTGGCGCACAGCCTGAGCATAAGGGGTACTCTTGAAGAAGGATACCCTTCTTCGAGCTTCAGGGAAAGAAATGTTCTCTTTGATTTTCAGTGTTACAATCTCCTTCTCAAGTTTCCACTGCGGGCAAGAGCGTGAGTATGCTGGGTGTTCTCCTTTACAATTGATACATTGTACTTTCTGGTTTTCGCAGGTGTCATTACTGTGATCTGATTCGGAACATTTCGCACATGTCAGCTTCCCACGGCATACCTGTGAACTGTGTCCGAAACGCTGGCAGTGGAAACATCGTCTCGGATTTGGTATGTATGGTCGCACTCTACATACGATATAACCGGCTATCAGTGTTTCCGGAAGAACAGTTGACTCAAAAGTTAGAACAAGGTGCTTGGTGGGGATTTCATTTCCATCTCGACGGATCATGATTCTGCGTACAGATGTTACATTCTGGTCCTGGAACCCTTCAAGAATATCATTGTCAGATATGTTTAACAGTTCGTTGGAGGATATTACGCCTCGAGTAGTGTTCAGGAAGCGGTGAGCTGTGACTGTTACCGGAATGTCCATGATGGTGGTCATTTTTAAGAGGTTTGTACTTTGGATGATGTCCTGTACTTCGACCAACAGGTCTCCAGAGGACAATTTCCTTGCTTTGTATTTTGGGCCTACAGCGTTGCTCAGTACTTTACCAACAATGAAAGGGGATATGCTGCCCACAGTGGTTTGTGTGTTTTCAGAGTGTATCACAAGAAACTTCGGGAATGAGTGTTGGGGTTTGACAAGCCCTACAGAGATTTCTTCGGTGCGTCCACGTTTAGGAGGACGATCAGAAGTTTGAATTTTCTTGGAACCCATATGATTGCCGATTGTTTCAGCAGTGGTGCCGGCCGCCCACCACCGAGCCCAACGAGGGAACGTGATAAATGGTTGACACGTTAGCCGTACACCGCTGCTATAACCCTATGCAGCGTAACCAAGGGTGATTCGATGCACAAGGTTAACCCTCGCTGCCTGGAATGAGCGGAAATCAGGAAAAGGTAGAATTTAGGACAGGCAAAGGTGACAGGAAAGTAAAAGAATTGAGGAAGTCAGGAAAAGGCAACTGACTGATTTCCCCCGGTCGGGTCACTCCGAGGGTACCGTCTGCGAGAAGCGGGAGCCAAAGTGGAGTGTTGCCTCCACTAAGGGGCCATAACGGTCCAAAACCTCAGCATTGGCTCAGCCACCAGGACCTCCTTTTCCCCGGTTACGGCTAAGCCACGCACAGCCGTCACGTGGGTGGCTCCAAACCACTTGTGCTCGGGTCCGTGGTGTCGCAACCCACCAAACGCCTGCAAGAGCAGACACCCCTGCGGGGCCAAGTTTGGGTACTTGAGTACTTGATGGGAAAGTACTCGAAAAAAAAAGTACTTTAAATACAGTACAAAGTACACGATTTGAAATGTACTTAAAGTAAAGTACAAGTACACAGAAATGTACTTAAAGTACTACTTGAGTACTTGGTACTTCAAGTACTGCCCAACACTGCTGGTAAGCACTTCGTTAACGATCTGCGCGACAAATTGGGAGCCGCGGTCGCTAAGCAGGATCCTGGGAGCTCCGTGGTGAAGCATTATATTATGTATGAAGAATTTTGCGATATCGTTCGCAGTAGCTGTTTGGAGGGCTGAAGCCACACCATATCTGCTAGAATGGTCGATTGCTGTCACAATCCACCGGTTGCCGGAAGCTGAGAGAGGAAGGGGGCCGAAGAGATCAATTCCAACCGGTTCGAACAGGTGCCGCGGTGGAGGTAGTGGATGGAGATGATCGGAAGGATTGATGCAACCTTCCGCTGTTGGCAGAGCCGGCAAGACGAAACATAGCGGTGGACGGTTTTGTAGAGGCATGGCCAGGAAAACTTGCGCCGAACGCGTTCATAAAGCCAAGATGTCCAGCGGTTGGGTCGTCGTACAAGTTTATTAAGACGGCTGCCCAGAGGTGTCGAGGTATCACCAACAAGAGCCGGGATCCCTCCGGGGTGTAGTTCCTTCTGTATAATGTTCTGTCGTGCAAAACAAAATGCCTGCTTTTACGGATAAGCTTCCTGTCTGCCGATGGGGCACAGCCATCAAGATGACGGATGAGCGGACGAACAGATTCGTCTTTAAGCTGCTCGGAGTGAAAAGTGAGCGGGTCAAGCTGGATAAGGAACATAACGTCTTCGTAAGAGAGCTCTGGGTCGGATTTGTTCTGGCCAAGAGAAGATCGGGAGAGAGCGTCAGCGTCCAGGTGTTTGTCTCCTGCCTTGTACTGGACCGTGAAATCGAATTCTTGAAGGTGCAACGCCCAACGTGCAAGCCGTCGCGAATGATCCTACAAGGTCGCGAGCCAGCACAAAGCATGATGGTCGGTGACGACGGAGAAGTGGCGGCCATAGAGATAGGAACGAAATTTCCCGACTGCCCAAATGACCGCCAAGCATTCCTTCTGTGTGGTGGAGTAATTCTTCTCGACCTTAGTCAGAAGGCGACTTCCAAAGGCGACGGCATGCTTCATGGGTTCATCTTTGCGCAAGAACAGCACCCAGCCCAGTACCGCTTGCGTCAGTGTGTAGTTAAATCGAATACGACGGATTGAAGTGCCGGAGATTGAGGGCGTTCGTGAGGAGTGTCTTGAGCTGCTGAAATGCAACATCTGCTTCGGGACCCCACTGGAAGATCACGTCGCGTGCAAGGGTGCATGAGGGGAGCTGCAATTCTGGCATACCCCCTAATAAAGCGCCGAAAGTAAGAAGACAACCCAAGAAAGCTCCGGAGCTCTTTGATGGACGAGGGTGTCGGAAAATTCGAAACAGCCTGAACGCCTTTCGGGGTCAGGTGATATCCCTTTTGTAGAAAAGATGTGGCCAAGCATCTTAACTTTCTCAAAGCCGAAGTGGCAATTTTTCTTGTTAAGTTGTAGGCCGGCCGCGTGCAACGCAGAAAAGACTGATTCCAGGCGGAGCAAGTGGTCTTCAAACGTGGCAGAAAAAAAACGACGACATCGTTCAGATAACATAGACATGTTTTCCATCGCAGACCCCTGAGTACCGTGTCCATCATCCGCTCAAAGGTCGCTGGGGCGTTGCAAAGGCCGAAAGTCTTTACGTTAAATTCAAACAACTCACCAGGTGTTACAAAGGCAGTCTTAGGTCGATCCCTTTCAGCCATAGGGATTTGCCAATACCCCTAGAGCAAATTAAATGAGGAGAAATATTTCGCACCTTGCATCGAGTCTAGGGCGTCGTCAATTCGGGCCATCGGGTATACGTCCTTAAGAGTTATTTTGTTGTGTCTGCGATAGTCCATAAAGAAGCGTATTGATCCATCCTTTTTGGAAACCAGGACGACAGGAGATGACCAGGGGCTCGATGAGGCCCGGATTATTCCTTTAGTGAGCATTTGAGTGACCTAGCTCTTGGTCGATTCTTTGTCGTTCGGTAGGAGAAACTCGGTACGGTCTTTTACGAATAGTTTTTTCTGCTCCTGTGTCTATAGTATGTTATTCCATTTCGGGCAACCCCAAGTGGGGACTTGTCAAGGTCGAACAGATGAGCGTATGTACGCAGCAAAGACAGGAAGCGCCTCTTTGGCGCACGTAACTGCACAAAAAAAGAAGAGAACTCCGACCTAACACAACAAAATAACAAGTTTTACGCAGACGTTTCGTTCGTCATGCGACGGACATCATCAGTGCCAAACTGGATGAGAGATTATACAACCGGTCGCTATTTAAGGAGATGGGAGTATTGTTCGGGAAGGGGGCCACGGTTTTTGTTACAAACCGAGGGGTCACCACGTATGTGCCACGACTCTAGAAGCTTCCTGGCTCCCCATCTTTGTTCGCGAGCCAAGGTCACCGCGTTGTCGAAGTCGAAACAATGTCCCGTGTCCCAACAATGCTCTGTAAGCTCCGTCTTAAACCGCGTGGCGTGGGTCACACTCTTTATGTCCCGTTTATGTTCTTTGAAACGAGTCTTCCGTTTTCTGCCTGTCTGGGTGACCTTGGCCGCGGTGACCTTCGCTCGCGAACAAAGATGGGGACACAGGAAGCTTCTAGAGTCGTGGCGCATACGTGGTGACCCCGCGGTTTGTAACAAAAACCGTGACCTCCTTCCCGAACAATACTCCCATCTCCTTAAATAGCGACCGGTTGTATAATCTCTCATCCAATTTGGCACCGATGATGTCCGTCGCATGACGGACGAAACGTCTGAGTAAAACTTGTTATTTTGTTGTGTTAAGTCGGAGTTCTCTACTTTTTTGTCCAGTTAAGTCGTCGCCCGAGTTTAGGAGTATTTTTGCATCTTTGGCGCTCGTCGAGAGAAGAAGACACCGTCTGAAGTAGGATCGACTCGTCGAGTCGAGGACGCGTCACTGAGGGTCCATCCGTCGTGTCGAGAACGGCATATGCACTACCACGAGACATGGGTTCGCAAGTAGCCACGACGAAGCCAGTAGGTAAGACGACCGATTTCAGCAGGGTGTTGGTGACAGGGATTGAAGATATTCTGTTCTCCATGAGAGAAACGCAAAAAGGAGCAGCGAGGCTCTTTCGTGCAAGGGCGTCCTGACGAGGAGAAAGTACAACATCGGAAAGCAGCTCCGTCCCGGAAGAAGCGACAGTGAGGAACGACGTAGACCAAGGAGCAAGTACAATGTCTTCAACTACACAGAATTTAAGTATATTGGACGCGGCGGGGCCGTTGTGTACTCGTTCCGAAGGCAGTGTTAGCTCCCAGCGCACGTGGTTAATAACGGCGTCATGCTGCTCGAGGTAGTCGCAACCCAAGATAATGTCGTGCGAAGAAGTGGGGAGTATCCGGAGTTCAACAGGATAGCATACACCATATATTGTCACGCGAGCAGTGCAGGAACCAGCTGTCTAACTAATGTTGTTGAACGCTGAATTGAGGCGAGTCCCACCGGAAAATCTCACTTTATGTAACTTCTTGCACAAGCCCAATGACAAGATGGAAACGGAAGGGCCGGTGTCAGTCAATGCAGATGTGGGATGACCGTCAACGGTGGCAGAGATGAAGTTTCGTGGGCGAGCAGGGGGAGGTATGTTTTGAGAAGATGCGATTGGTGCAGCACGACCTCCAAGGACTGCATCTATGTGTGTTTCCCCAAGGGGGAGGCGACGTGAGGCGAACTGGGCTACGCGAGGAGGATCTCCAACGGCCACCTGGAGATCGGGAACGGCGTGGACTATTTGCGTAGTCGGACCTCCTGGGCGCACTGGACGCTTCGTTCGGAGGTGACGAAAGATAGTGGTCACGAGTGTGATCGAAGGGGTGTGCTTGATATCGCGCATTCGCATAAATCTGTGGCGGCCCGTAGGAGGAACGTCCCGCCCGAAACTCCTCTCGCTGGCGCTTCCTGCAAAATCTCATAGTGTGACCTGGTGTACCGCAGTAGTAGTATGTGAAACGGCGCCACGCCTGACCAACGGAAAAACTGGTGGGGTTTCGGATAAAAGCTGCAGATATCGCTGCAGTTGTGGAGTCGGGGTACAAGCTGGATCGCACAACATCCGCGTGCGATGGCTGAAGCGGAAGGATACAAGACGCTAGGCCGCTTGCAATCCCTTCTCGTACTATAAACTGTACAAGCGCAGGGGTTTCACGTTGAGCTGGTTCGGCGGTTGGTGTCTGTTTGCTGAGTTCTTCACGTACAATTTCGCGAATGAGAATGCGCAGGTTGTCGAGGGATACAATCTCAGCTGCCGCTTTGTATTGAACGTACGTCTCTCTATTTCGCAGATTCGTGGCATCTTGAAGCTTCTTCCAGAAAGCAAGTATTTCGGCAACCGTAGAAAAGGTCTTGCGCATGAGAAGCTGGAACGCATGCTCCGTGATTCCTCTTAGTATAAATTGTATTTTTTCAGCGTCTGACATATCTGGGTTGGACCGTTTACAGAGCGACATCACGTCTTCCACATAGGACATGTAGGACTCCTCATGTAGGACTCCGCTGCTGCGTACGATACGAAAGCTTCTGCTCCGCGTCAGTTTTGCGGAACGCTGGTCTGCCGAAAAGGTCACGCAAACGGCCTGAAAATTGTTCCCAGTCCTGGAAGTCCCCTTCGTGGTTCAAGAACCAAGTCTTAGTAACATCGGACAGGTGAAAGGCGACGTTGTTCAACTTACTGCTGTCGTCCCACCTGTTGTGACGGCATACCCGTCCAAATTCGTCTAACCAGTCGTCGACATCTTAACCGTCGATACCATTGAAGGTACGAGTGCCGCGCTGTCGTACTACTGGAGGGGCCTGTGAGGTCGTAGGTGGACCGGAGCTCCCCGAGGCCGTGCCATTACCAACAGCAGCTGAAGGAGCGTTAGCCATTGACAAAATTCGTCGACTCCGAAGCTACAGGTTTAGAAAGAGGCTGAGAAGAGGCAATCGTTCGCACCTCCACAAAGTTGTTGAGGTTCGAAGAAGACCGCATTTGTTGAGATGACAATGAAGATGGGGATGACGGGCATGAAGTCTATCTCACACAAGGATTGCGCTGAAAATAATTTTGTCGAGTGCTAGCTCTGTAGAGCGTGATGTTCGGCTATTTTTTTCTGAAGGGATACCCCCTGAACATTCCTGTCAATTGTCATTAATTTGACACGCTCTTCACATTGGTGGGGTCAAAATGTGACCTGTACTTGGAAAATTTCCGGCTTCGGTTCGCAAAAATTTACATTAATTTACATTCATAAAATATAAAAAAAGAAGAAAAGTTCATCCGGTCAAAAAAAGAAGAAGAAAAACGTTCTTCCACTGCTTGTTATTGAGTACTGGCATTCAACAAGCTAGTTACATACAAATAAATTTTATTACAGTGTGTGTGTGTGTGTGTTTTATCGTGTGTACAATAAAACAAGTGCGAGAAGTGCATATTCAGACAACACGGGCTACACCAAGCAGTTGCTTCCCGAAACCCACTTCCTTCTGTTCTTACACGGAGTTTCATTTCTTGAAACGAGCGAGCAATAAGCAGGCGTTATGATGCGACTCTGAACAGCAGGGGTATTATCGCCACTTCTTTCCACTTCTACGCACACCAGGTAAGGGGTGCAGAACAGGGTGCATTTTGCTGCGTGGGGTCGTGAAGCGATAACAAGTGCAGAAGTTGCATCTCTTGTTGCGGCATGTTTTTATGTAATTTATATCGCATCAAATACATTGCGGTGTCGTACATATGATCTCCGTATTTGGCGAGTAAATCGCCCGTAAAGCACGGTACCTGTGGTAAAGCACTGCGCGGTCCTGCATGTTTGTCTGCCGGCCAGTGTCCGATGCGACGAGGGTTTACCTGTGCCTGACCCTTGAATAAATCGCGAAAAACCGCATATCCGCACGGTTAGTGCACTTCCTCACTTATTCCGGCCACTTCCCGGACCAACACGACGTGAAAGAATACGCGTCACAACCCCTGACACACGTCAGGTTCGATAATTCTTACACTGCGCCAGACTTGTACGTTTCTTGAGAACGTACTCAAAATACAGTATTTTAAATACCTTTTCTGGTATTCTCGTACTCTACTCAATACTTTTGTCGACAATTATTTTTAACGTATTTAAAATACTTTTTGGGGTAGTTGCTACTCAGCGCGCAAAATACTTTCCTTCCTCATCAAGCACCCCTCACCCCCTTCCCTGTGCATCCGGATTCTCAGCTCACTGGTACTTGACCCTCTTTTGGATTGGGTATCTTTTAATTCTGATCAAATTATCTGAAATAATTCCGCTGTGCCCTTGGCGCAATCCTGTCCTACTCCAACGCGATAGCTTTTTTTAGCCCGGTGTATGTTTGGTTTTGCACATGCTGATTAGAGAGTGCATGCGGCATTAGACCAGCTTTAAATCCCCAGCACGGATTTAAAGCCTATCACTAGCAGTGGGGATTGGATATGCTCCAACATAAAAAAAAGAGCATAGAAGCTAGGGTTCGGAATAGAGCACTGCACGGGCGTACTTTTCAGGCCCGTGCCCTACTCTGGCCCGGCTGCTACGGCGCGCACCCGGCCCGGGCCCGACGTCTTCAATAGATTTCCGGCCCGGGCCCGACCCGAGCCCGACTGTTTCCGTGCTCATGCCCGGTCCCAGCCCAGCTCTGCTGTATGTTTTCTCGAGGCTCGGAGGCGTATTTAGATTTACGAAAGTGCACAAATGGTACTGTGGTACTGTGATGTTACACGTAAGGTTTATCTGCGCAGTGTGGTGACGCGTTCCACATGCCGCAGGGTAGGAATGCGGATAATTTGGACTACCTGGGGTTCGTTTGGTCTCAGACGTCTCTGCTCGGGTCTCCCTTCAAATCCGCGTATTGAAAGAGCACAGCGCAGCGAGGAAAAGGACGCTGCTAATTGGTAGAGAGTGTTTGTTTTACAGGCTGTGTTTCTCTGCCGGCAAGATGTTGCGTGTTTGGCGCTTGCTTGCTTGGGAAGGCAGCGCGCAGTGGCGCGTGGGCGATATGTATGTACGTTGCGGATCAACAGAGACTCATTTCCGCTCAATTGCGGATACATCGGTGTTAATCCCCCTTCTCGAACTCTCACGCGAATGAAATATGTCAAAACCCCTAACCTGACTGACCCTCGTACAGGAATCTCGCTGGAACGAAATATGCCCCAACACCTAACCTAACTGACCATCGTACATGACTTGCTCAGGGTTGACGCCACACCAAACGTCCTCAAATGTGTGCGAGTGCACGTGTGAAATCCAGACCCATTACACGAAATCAGCCTGATCACATATAAAAAAGTGATCTTCAAAACGAACCCTGAGACTCGGGAAAAACACACTAAACCGGTCCCCAGGTTTCTTCCCCAGTCTAAGGGTTCGTTATGAAGATCAATTATCACCAGCTCGCCTGCTTTGTCGCCGCTCTTTATATAAAAAAGTGATAGAGCTCATATGAGAATACCATGATACACCATAACCAATGAAACAAAAAAAAAAAAAGGTGACTTTAAAATTCAGCTGTCCAGTATCGCCAATTACGTTCGTGTACATGCCAGGCCTTGGTCGGCGTTGTCAAGCCCGTACATGGCTTGGGCCCGGAGGCTGAAAACCGAGCCCGGCCCAGGTAAGCTCGGGCCCCTGCAGTGCTCTAGTTCGGAACCCCGAACCATTTTTCGGAATCCGGAATTTCGGGATATGTGAATCCCAACGGATCCCTTCTTCCCTTCTTTTTATCAATAAACATCCCCCCCCCCCCCCCACCGGATGCCAGGACCGGGATGTTTCTGGAACTATGAAACGAAACTTGCCCATCTCTGAAGCAACTTTTTATTCGCTGCGCTACTTTTTTTTGCGTCTTAGCTCCGCGAAACAACTGTGGCGGTGTACAGATGTATACAGACAGAGATAGGACAGCAGGAAGGAATGGGGGACAGTGGGATTAGTATGCGTCCTGGGCCGACTTCAGGGGGAACTGTGCCGACATTGCTGTGCTACTTCGAGACGTCGTCAGCAACGTTTGTGAGAAATACGGGAGGGAATACATGGGAAGTGCGCTGTTCAATTCAATTTTCGGTAGACAAACCCACGCGGCTCAAATTACAAAAAGATGTGCTTGCTACGAAAATAAAGGGTATTTCTAGACCAGCACAACGATATAAATTACTTCCAGGCAAATCGGAAGACGATAAGTGATGATGATGATGATTGCAGTTTTTATGGCGCATGAGCAACTAGACTATAATGCGCCAAAACAGTGATGTGTGACGATAAGTGAGACGCCCCCAAAGCGACAAATTTTACGAAGCCGACGTTTTTGCGTCGTTAACTAGACAAAGGCGAACCCTACAACCTTCAGAAAAACGGATCCGATGCGGGGTGCAACTGGCAGTAGGTGAAAAACTTTTCAGCTGAATATGTTGAGTAACAACAGCGACAACCTTGGCATCAAACTTCATGAGAAGTGAAGCAATGTTGTCCAAACGTCCACATATGAATGATAATTGATTAAAAAATGCCTACACATTACTTTCAACTCTTTTCACCCCAATATGCTTGCGGTGAACTAGGCCTTAATATAAGTTTCAGAGGAGAAAAAATAGGAGAGGCCAACCGGACAACGTTCGGCGTGAAATCATCCAGCGATCGTTTGTAAATGTCTAGAAGATATGGTGCGTCACTCAAAAGTAAAAAAAAAAAAAATGCTGGTTTCTAAAAGAATACAGCATGTGTAGTAATATGCATTTCTACATATAATTAATACATATAATTTTTTTCAACAAAAATTAATGTAAATGTTATTGTTCTGCCCTATTTATTTTGTTCTTACAAGGACCTCGTTTTGACCGAAATCTGAATACAGCCTCCTGAACAGTCGTGTCGTACTTGTTCAGATGCAAAACCACTGGTGCCCAGGCAGCACACCGAAGTTGGGCTGACAGCGGCCCAATGTTCGTTTGCCGACACCCATCATGTCGGCCCAACATCCGTTTTGAAACATCCCCCGAGGTCGGGCCGACATCACAGCTGTACACAGGGCTGATGTCAGTTGTGGATGAGCGACCGATGGCGGGCCGATACCTCTGTGATCCTGGCTCTCGGAGGATCCGCTGCCTTTTGCCGCAGTTTGGGACGACACGCGACTAACCAGTGGATAATCATATATGTGGACTCTGCACTACGTATAATTTGTGAGGTGTACCAGAAGTGTGTGAGCTACCTGTGCTCAAATTGTTTATAGTGTCGGTGAGCTAAATATCTATGCAAGAAAAGGAGCCAAACCAGACCATTTGTGTTCAAAAAGTACTTGTGTATTTTAACAGTTCAATTTGGTAGCCCTCTCTTTCCTACCGCCTTCACAGTCTACCGCACATGTTAAGTAACGGCCAATTCTTGCTGCAATTTCTTTGTGAGTGGCGTCCATCTTCAGGGTATTCATCCTTTTGTGAACGTCACCTGTGAAAACATAAGTTCCTTTGTAGGTATTGCATAACCTACCGCTATAGCTGATGGCATGTAACAATGATTTGCAAAGCAGTTCTATGCAAGTCAGTGAATCGCAATAATCACATACGAAATACAACCATATGAATGAAAGGAAATTAAGACAACGAAAATGTGTACCTGCAGTTGGCACAATAATCATTTTAACCTAAACTTTTGTCGGGATCTGTACTTATCGTGATCTCACTACAGGTACACAAACATGGAGAAAGTAGTTCCTGTTGCTGGCATGGGTGCGTGGTGTAGGTAAGCAAACATGTTCTGCAGTACATGACTTACCCATGATACACGAAAACAGGTGTGTGCCCTTCAGTGCTCTTTTGTTGTTACGGCCTTCGACGGTCATCTGCTGCTGCAGCCACTTCCTTGTACATGCCTCCACGATGATGCGTACCACCTCTCTAAGGTTGCTGCCACCACCAGGAAAGTACACCAGGACCAAATTAGTATACTCCAAAGAAGACGCAAACGAATAAGTCACAGAGGATTTTTACAAATTTTCACGGGAAGACATTGCAAGAGAGTACACCATCAGGATGAACTTACAAGGGACTTTCTGGTTGCGGGATCCTGTAGCTTCACTTCCAATGCGTCCAACTCCATTGTGCTCGAGAGTGGTTCCAAAAGGAGTTCCTCTAGCACGTTGCTACATCCAGCTACTGATGCCCCAGCCGTGCCCGAATTACCAGCCTCAAGAGCAGCCACCCTAAGGCACAGGTCATTCAGGGAAGACTTGACCTCCAGGAGCAGCCTGATAGTCCTCTCATGGTATGCTGCAAATCAGAACGAACAAATACTAATTTAATGTGGATTTGTGGCATAAAACATGTCTAACACACTGCAACTCCATTACTCAGTGTGAAATGCCATCATTCTCAGCAGTGTACATGGAGTATTGCCTTAACCTATGAGTCTGTGGTGAACTAGCATGCTGACATACTTAGCCCTGCACAAAATGCAATACTGTAGCAGTGATTACAACCACAGCTATGCACATTTTGCTGAGGAATTAACAGCAGCATCTCACCGGTCAGAGTTGTGGGTGCACCTTCTGTGCCGGCTTCACACCTGCTAGCACTTCCACTGTCCCCAGAACCTATCGGAGGGAAATTTTATATCACCCATGACTCGAACACACACACACAAATCTGAAATGTCAAACACTCACTCCTCTGCACGCTGTCCAAGCCACTACATGGCCGTGATGAGGGTATTGGTCAGACGGAACAAGGTCAAAAGTACAATCCTCCACTGCTCTGTTACTCCTCTGCACGCTGTCCAAGCTGCTACTGCCTCCACATGGCTGTGGTGAGGGTACTGGTGACGAAACTAAGTGAAAGATACAAGCCACATTACAAGCACGAAAACGCATGTCAGATCAAAGCACACATCATATTTTGACACTCACCAGGGCCCGAACTGTTTATAGGAAGGCGTGCTGAAAACAAATTTCGTGAATATAGCACCCAACCCGAACGCACGCAATGATTAACCCAAAATCAATAGCTTACGTGATGACAGTAGACGCAGCCTCTTTGATGGCGGTTGACTAGGTAGAACTACGGGAAAGAACAGATAGCATGTAGGATCGTGTCACGATTTACGAGTGTTCTCCATTTTAACTCCATTTGTTAATACCTGGCCTGCTCTCCTCTTCGTCACTGGATTCAGTATCCAAATGGGATTTGTACTCGGCTTCCCGAGCGTTCTTTTTGGCTTTCTGGTAAGAGTCTGTATGAAATAAATAGCATAAGCGAAACACAAGAAGTGGTGTTGCTTAACCATCGTAACAAGCATTGCACTTACTGAACGACGCCATGCATTCGCATTTGAACAGCTGCCAGTCATCTTCCGGGTCAGCGCGCTGTTTAAGTAACTCCATGATCTTCGAACTTGACTTTTCGTTTGGCCAAAGGCACAGCGTCCAGCCGATGATCCACTTCGTGGGAATCAACTCTACGGAGTTAGTGGCAAGAAACTTGACAACCGTGTAGTTCTTACTGAAATACACAGTAAGGGTAACACCGTTAGAGTTTACTACCTACTGATACGGATAATATTGCATGCCACAACAAAGGTACTTATGTAGGTTTCCACCGGCCACTGCTGTTGCTTTTTCCCGCAGGTGCCATGATGGTCGCACACGTTTACAGATTAAAGCCGTTCCAAGGGCAAATTTACGGCGCAGAGACTATATGAATGGTTGCACTCAGGCTAGAAAGGAGCGAAATTACACGCCGCGCGACACGAGGCGAACAAACAAATGGCAGCCCACAAAGACAACAGACAACAGAACGATAGCAGGAAGCGGAAACAGTACTCATCATTCATTTTATTCCGACGTGCGTCGGGTCACGAAGCCGAGCTTGAAAACTTTTAAAAACTGCTGTAAGTTTAAATAGCAAGTTTATGTTAGTCGTTTTGAATTTTTGTTTTCAAGCAATGTTCAACGCGAACGTAGCAACAGTTTGCTGCCTCCGCCATGTTTTAATACTTGTGCGCTATGCAGTGTTCTGAATTCTGTCGTCCTCCGAATATTCGTTCGTATTTTTACCGTGTTCGTTCTGGCTCCCGCGTTGCAGTATACGCTGCGGTCATTTGCGTAGCACGTCCGCTCCGGTTTGCACGTCGTGAATCTTTGAAACTCTGTGGTGACATGCGAGTGTTTTTCTTTTTTTGTACGAGTTGACACGGGTCTGCTCTAGACATGTCGAGATCTACCCGTTATCGTGCCTTGCGAAAGGAGTTCATCGACATTATGAGTGACATGGTCAACAGTGATGCTCAGCAGCTAACTGCCCCGCTCTCCTATCCTCAACACAGTCATGAAGTTGAAATCTCCAATGACGATGATATCACGTTGGATGCTACGACTGACGATGCAGCGTCCGATATTTCCTGGGAGGACCTATGCGATGATGTGGGGCTGGATGACGAGTATCCAGAAGGACAAAACAACTCCGAAGACAGTTTGGTCAGCAGATTAGCGGGCATTTCCCTCAAGCACAGCCTCACACATGCGTGTATTAATGACATTGCTGCAATGCTAAGACACTATGGCTATGAAGTTCCAAAGGACGCAAGAACAATTTTGGGAGCCCAAAGGAAGGCTGCTCTAGAACATGATGGAACCTTTGTCCATTTTGGAGTGAAAACCGGTATTTTGCAGGCACTACAAGTGGGCACACCACCTGCAGACATCAAATTGCAAGTCAACATTGACGGACTACCATTGTATAAGAGCTCTTCCACTAGCTTCTGGCCTATCCTTGGCATGATGACGAACCACAGTGATCGGCAGCCTTTCCTCATTAGTATTTATTGTGGGTCGGGGAAGCCACCATTAGGATCTTTCTTAACGCCGTTCCTTGAGGAAATGCAGGACCTGATGACAAATGGCATGTGCCTCAAAGGAAGGCATTTAAATGTGAAACTTGAAGCCATAATCTGTGATGCTGTGGCACGTAGTTTTTTAAAGCGTATCAAAGGCCACAGCGGTTATCATGGCTGTGAGCGCTGTGTACACAATGGCACCCATCAAGACAACAGGATGCTTTTTTAGGATTGCAACGGGATTTGGACGCTGTTCTTCGCAGAGATAAAGGCTTCCGTCAAAGAAGTTCCCCAGGTCACCACACAGGAGAATCACCGTTTCTGTGCCAGGATGTAGACCTGATATTTGGATTCCCCTTGGATTACATGCATCTCGTCTGCCTAGGAGTGATGCGAAGGCTGCTTCATATTTGGATAGGTGGAAAGTACGGGAGGGGAAAGCTGACAGCAGAGCAAGTACATATGCTAAGTGACAGATTAAATTTATATCGAAAAGACTTCCCATCTGTGTTCGAAAGGAAGCCCAGAGGAGTCGATGAAGTGGAAAGGTGGAAAGCTACAGAGTTCCGTACCTTTTTGCTTTATGCTGGACCTGTGGCACTGAAGCACCTGTTGCCAGACAGACTTTACCACCACTTTCTTGTACTTCACGTTGCTGTGCGAATACTTGCATCACCAAGTAGTTATCAGACAGGGAATGAATATGCAAAGAAACGTTTGGTGTATTTTGTTGAAGATGTAGGTGAACTTTACGGCACAACACAGGTTATCTACAATGTTCACTCGCTGATATACCTTGCAGGGGACTGTCTGCGACATGGACCATTTGACTCATTTAGCGCCTTCCCCTTTGAATCCCACCTGGGGAAGCTGAAGCAAATGTTGCGAACAACAAACAGTCCCCTGTCGCAAATAAACAGGAGGGTCTCAGAACAGCGACATGTTTCATCCACCATTGGGGAAAGGCCTGTTGATCACAGTGTCAGGCCTGGGATGTGCTACATTCTCAGAAATGGAACGATCGCACGAGTGAATGATGTGCGCGCTGCATGTGTTCATGTGTCAGTGTTTGCAAACACAACTGATTTTTTTGTCAACCCACTTAAATCGTCGTCGCTAGGAATTTTTAGGGTGGACAGCAATGGAGATGAAAAAATTATGTCACTAGATATATGCATCAGAGACAGGCAGTGCATCGTTCTACCGTACAAAAGTAGATATGTCATGTTTCCGCTTCTACACTGCACTTCGATATAACAAGAACGACCTAGTCCCACATCCTTTCAATTTTCCAACCAGTAAGTAAGACAAAATAAGTATGTAAATTAATAAAATCAGTTGCGACTTAGTGGCAAAGCATTAAAAGTTAAGCGTTGTTTGCAGCATATTTATGTGTAATCTGTCTTAAACAGCCTGCCCAACTTTCAAAATATGCGACAATACATATATTACTCTCTTTGGAACCCTGAGTGACTTTGTCATGCTTGTCAATGCTACTCCTTACGTCTCTGCAAATTCACCAGGGATTTTTTCCAAGCTGCGAAAGACGCAGGACACTAATTTGTGAATGTCCTCCTACGTTTACGTGGTGTACCGTGCAAAACTAAGGAAGCATGTTTTTCATTTTCAGTCACTGTAATGTGCTATTTATTGCATATATTTAATTGCCACTTCTACGAAGCGCACCAGACATTTGTGAAAACATATTTCGTTGCAACTTTTGCCTGCAAACAGATAAATTACTCTCTTAGGAACCCCGAGTGACTTTGTCATGCTTGTCAATGCTACTCCTTACGTCTCTGCAAATTCACCAGGGATTTTTGCCAAGCTGCGAAAGACGCAGGACACGAATTTGTGAATGTCCTCCTACGTTTACGTGGTGTACCGTGCAAAATTAAGGAAGCATGCTTTTCATTTTCAGTCACTGTAATGTGCTATTTATTGCCTATATTTAATTGCCACTTCTACGAAGTACTTCTACAGAACAAGACCAACATTGCCAACTTCAACGGGATATTCGTTGCAAGTTGGCATTGTCGGCTGCATGTCGCTGACTTCGATTAACATCGAACCGACATTGCCAATTTCAGCGTGATATTTGTTGCAAGTTGGCATTGTCGGCTGCATGTCCCTGGTTTCAATCAACATCGAGCCAACATTGTCAACTTCAGCGTGATATCTGTTGCAAGTTGGCGTTGTCGGCTACATGTCGCTGGTTTCAATCAACATCAAGCCGACATTGCCAACTTCCAGTAAATATTCCGCTGAAGTTGGCAATGTTGGCTCGACCACTTACCACCCACACAACCAAGGCACATCCTGAGGATGTCTATATGATGTCACCAACTGGACAATCAGATGTCCGTAAGATATCCCAGATTGTCCGGATGACATACTATTGGACATCATTCGTACTTCCATTGCAACAGCCGGGGACTTGATTTGGGCAATCCTGGTGGCTTCCTTTATGACATTTTCAGGATATTTTTCTAGGCATCTAAGGATGTTTTTCTGGACATTCCAGAACGTTAATGCAGTATGCCCCCCTGCCCGGTATGCTGTGTATAGATCTTATAATGCAAGCTGTTCCATCACACAAGCCTGTTCACTGTGACAAGACATTTTATTGAATATTCTGTATCCCACTCAAAAAAAAAAAACATCTGTGTATCACCTGGCAATGAGCTAGCTAACAATGTATCAAGTTAACATCAGTTCTTGGAATGAGCAGCTGATCTAGGAACTGGTGTTTCATCTAAGTGGGTGAGCATCCTGAGTAACGGAGGTGGTTAATTAAGTTACCAGCACCATAAAGGGCATATATAGATGCGAGCTAGCCCAGGCACTTTGGTTCACCAAAAATGTGAAAATTGCTCGCATCCTAACACGAATATATCACAGGGTAGAGCTGACATGTAGTATAAACAGTAACTGCCACCAAGGAATATTGGAGGCATAGTTTAAGTAGGCAATTGTAGTGACACAGTTTTGCCACTTCCGCTTGCCCTTTCGAACAACCCAGCTGAACTCTGCAGCAGCGCAGTTCGTCAGAAGGTACTCGAGTATCTTTCGTGTAGATTGCTTTACTTCACTACCGCCAAGCTGATCAAGCTCTTGAACCTGAAAGCAGGAAATGTTCCAAAAGCTCATCACACTTACAGAAAAAGATTACCACTGACTTAACACAACACATAATTGGGACTTTTCCTCTCTTATGCGGAAGACTGGTGGTGTCCCTGCGGTCTGATGATGTTTCCTGCATATACTGTATCAACAGAGCCTGAAAGGGTTTAACCTGCTAATTCCCCGAATTTACAACCCAAATTGAAGGTTGCCTGTTTAGGGTGAAATTAGTTTTTTACAAAGAAATTTGCCCTCACCGAAACTTAATGAAAAATAAACCGAAGAAAACAAACTGAAAAGAAGCACACTAGCTTGTTTGGCAGCAAACGCAATTACTTCACCATTTCTATGAAACCTGCACAGTTTGTTTGAGTAATAGAGTCAGATTTCTCCTGAACTTTAGCATAAAGGAAGATTTCTACCCAGAATTCGCATGAATTTAGAGCATATGGTTATTTCTCCGATTTTTCACCCCCGAATTTGGAAAACATATTTCCCAAAACCTTCAGGCTCCAGACATAAGCTCATGTAATTATATGACGCCTAGTTTGATATGTTTCTGCATACGTAGTTAAATTGACTGATAGAAATAGTTGACTAGTACCGCAATGCCGAACCAAAACCATGCGATGCAAATCAGTATGTTGTAAGTGTTTACACAGAACATAGGCATATCATGCATTATTGCATCTGATAAACATGGCAAGATCACGTTGGTAATACTAGAGATTTTAAGAGATTCGAATGGAGCACGAGTACACATCATGAATGCAGTTCAGATAACTATAGATAAATATCTGGTCATTACTACACCTGCTGCGACTTGTGTTCTACACACGCCGCTTCCGCTTTGCTGTAATAGAGTTTCTGCAAAGCTTCAGGAACAAAATGCATAAGGAAGCACCTCACTACACAGATGAAAAGACGTTCACATTTTTATACGTTCGGAAGATTTGAAGGACAGGAGGAAACACAATTCACCATGCTGCGTAGACGCTACGCCAACAGACTCCGGTGAGATGGCCGACATTGCCAACTCCAGCATGATATCTCTTGCAAGTTCGCATTGTCGGCTACATGCCGCTGATTTCGATCAACATCGAGCCGGCATTGCCAACTTCAGCGGGATATCTGCTGCAAGTTGGCATTGTCGGCGCCATGTCGTTTTTTTTTGTCAACATTGAGCCGACATTGCCAACTTCTGTCGTATATCGGCCACAAGTTGGCAGTGTCAGAGATATATCGGGCCGACATGCCCAACTTGCTACAGACATCGGCCCGATGTCGTGTGCTGCCTGGGTATCACTTAGAAACAGAGTTCAAGACATCGTTTGGGAGTGGCAACTAACTGAGTGGTACAACGAGCACATCGCCAACTTTTCTTGGTTTTGATTTGATTCGGGTTTTATTGGCGCATGAGCTACAAAGGCCATAATGCGCCAAATACCACTGAAGACTAGTTAGTTAAAAGGTACATGTGTAGGACTAAAATGTGAGTAACTGTGCATTAGTATTTAAAATCACAGATGCTTTAAAAACCCAGTATCTTTAAAAAACCTATACACGTTCTCAAAAGGAACAAAGCTGTCATCACCCAGCAGAAGCATTGGGTGGAGGGGCAAGAAGGTTCTATAAAAGGGAGCAAAATGATGTTGACGAAGATGTTGGTACGCTGGACACGTGATCAGGATGTGAATGATCGAAAGCTGTTCCCCAGAGTGGTTGCAATTTGGTGGGTCTTCTCCTCGTAGAAGATACCCATGCGTCAAGTATGTGTGTCCCAAACGAAGGCGAGAGGATAACACTTCATATAGTCGACTGGACATACCAGGTGAACTGGAGCCTACATAGGGCTTGATACTGTGTAATTTATTATTGGTTTGCCGGTCCCAAGATGGCTGCCAGTCGTTATTGATGCATCTTTGTAGACATAGTTTGAGGTCTTGATATGGAGTTTCGAAAGGGGTTATGTCACTTTTTAGCGCAGCCGTAGCAGCATGATCAGCTCGCTCATTGCCAGGTATCCCAACATGACTGGGTACCCAGCAGAAGAGTAGCTGATAGGTCCTATTAGCTATAGTGCTTGCCAGGCTCCTTGCACGAGCAACTACCAGGTTTTTAGTGGGGTGTATGTTACAAATAGCCTGCAGAGAACTGAGAGAATCTGTGTATATTACTGATGATTTTATGTGATTTTGTAGGATGTAGTTGAGGGCTAAAATTATTCCATACACTTCAGCAGTAAAAATAGACATGGTGCTCTTTAGACGGTGTGAACGTGTAACTATTCCAGTAACCATAGCACATGAAACCCTGGTATTTGTTTTTGATCCATCAGTGTAGAATTCAATATGGCTGCCAAAGGTTTCCTTTATGTGCTCAAATTCCTGTTTCAATACAATGCTTGGCGTATCACGTTTGTCGAATCTGGTCAGTGATTTATCACATTTTGGATAAGGTTGCCATGGTGAGATTTTTTTGCTGCACTCAAGGATCATTGAGTTATATTCTGAAAAGCCATAGTGCTCAATGTCCTGCGACATGCGCATACTAAATGGCAATATCGCTGAAGGTCTGTTCAAAAAGAGCTGTTTATATTGTGTGTCTCTTATAGCAGGGATCACCGGGTTTTGTGGGTAGCCTCTAATCCTTAATGCATACGACGTACTCAGTTAGAACCGCCGTCTTTCGATAGACCACTCATTGGCTTCTACATAAAGGCTCTCCACTGGCGAGGTCCGGAACGCTCCAAGGACCAGGCGCAGTCCCAGGTGATGTACAGGGTCCAACATTTTCAGAGTAGAAGGTCGTGCTGACCCATACACCAGACAACCGTAATCAAGTTTTGAAAGGACAGTGGAGACATAGATCCGGTGTAATGTATCGCGATCTGCGCCCTATGATCGGTGTGAGAGTACCTTTAGAATGTTCAAAGACTTAATGCGTTTTTTCTTGAGAGTTTTCAGGTGAGCTGAGAAAGACAGTTTCTCGTCGAAAATGAGACCGAGGAATTTGTGTTCAGGTTTCACGCTTATACTTTGGTTCACATAGAAAGGGTGGGCTCTGGGAACATTCCCCGAACCTTCGAGAAACGAACACAAACTGTCTTGTCGGGAGAGAATTTGAAGCCATTTTCCTGAGACCATCTAACCAGCTTATTTATTGTTTGCTGTAGCTGACGTTCGCACACCGATAGGTTAGAGGAGCAATAAGAAATCTGAATATCGTCGACGTACAATGAATACTTGATTGATGTAGGGATAACACTTGCTATAGAGTTCATTTTTACGATGAAAAGGGTCACGCTAAGTACGGACCACTGCGGGACACCATTTTCCTGGATGAATGGACGAGATAGTGTTGTCCCAACTTGTACCCTGAAAGTTCTCCCCTGTAGGAAATTGGTAATACATTGGAACATTCTGCCACGTATACCAAGTGCATGCAAGTCTCGAAGGATACCATATCGCCATGCTGTATCGTATGCCTTCTCTAGATCGAAGAAAACAGACATACAGTGCTGTTTCCTGACGAAGGCTTCTCTAATGGTAGTCTCCAAACGCAAAAGTTGGTCGACTGTTGAGCACGCAGCTCTAAAGCCACACTGATATTGATCTAAATAATTATTTTCTTCCAGAAAATGCATAAGACGGTTGTTGACCATGCGCTCAAAGGTCTTCCCCAGACAACTTGTCAGCGCTATGGGTCGGTAACTGCACGGATGCGAGGGATCTTTTCCTGGCTTCAGCAGTGGAACTATGACTGCCTCCTTCCAGCCAGAGGGGAGAACACCTTCTAGCCAGACAGAATTGAAGAAATCTAGGACAGACCTTAATGAAGTTAAAGAGAGATGTTTCAGCATGAAGTAGTCTATGCGATCAGGTCCAGGTGCCGAGTTTTTAGGGGATGACAGAGCCCTTTGTAACTCCGCCATTGAAAAAGGTGAGTTGTAGCCACACCTCTCATCTAACCCAGTACCAAGTGTTTGTCTTTCAGCAGATGATTTAATTTTTTAAAAATCTCTGCTGTAATGTGATGAACTTGAAACTTGTTGGAAATGTTCCCCGAGGGCATTGGCCTGCTCCTCCATACTTTGACACACGGTACCATTTATTTGTAGCAATGGTACACAGAAGCTTGTATAGTCGCCCTTTATTTTCTTTAGTCTGTCCCATATTATTTTTGATGGAGTGGTACTATTTAAGGATGATACAACATTTCTCCAAGACTCTTTCTTTGCTTGCCTTCGCGTCCAACGTGCTTTCGCCCGAGCTCTCCTGAAAGCAATTAGGTTTGTTGTAGTGGGGTGCTGTCGAAAGACACCCCACGCCCGGTTTTGTTCTTTGCGTGTGCTTCCACAATCGCTCGTCCACCAAGGCTTGGAGCGCTTGGGGAGTCGGCCAGATGTTTGCGGAATAGACTGTTCAGCAGCATTTATAATTCTATGAGTGATCAACTTATTTGCCTCCTCAACATTCAAACCCTGAAAAGCAGAAGACAGGAAATTTGCTTCTCTTTCAAATATGTCCCAGTTTGCCTGTTGTAATTTCCACCGTGGTGGACGTGTTTATATGTTGTTGGTGTAACTATGCAATTTAATAATGACCGGAAAATGGTCGCTACGTCGGGGATTCTGTTCAACTCTCCAGTCCACGCAGTGGAAAAGAGAAGAACTGCACAATGAGATGTCTATTGCGGAAAAAGATCTTGATGTAGAGTTTACGTATGTTGGCAATCCCGTATTTACTAAGCAGACAGGCCTTGCAAGGAGGACTCGTTCCAACATTCTCCCACGACTATCGGTTTTTTGGCTTCCCCACAAGATGTTATCTGCATTGAAATCCCCAAGCAGGAGGAACGGTGAGGGAAGCTGGTCCAAAATATATTCTATTTGTTTCTGTTCAACAGCTATCGAAGGTGGAAGATAGAGAGAATATACATTTATTACATTATCGAGACAAATCTGAATAGCAACAGCCTCAAGTGTTGTGTTTAATGGGATGTGCCTTGCAGGAAGGTGTTTTCGTGTCAGAACTGCAACACCTCCAGAAGCCCGTGCTGTGTTGGATCGGTCCTTCCTAAACATATTCCACTGTCTGAATGGATTAGGGTTACAGGGGTTCAGATAAGTTCCCTGCAAGCAAATACAGGCGGCATTGTGTGTGTCACAGAGCTCGTGAACATCATCTATGTTTGTGAGCAGGCCTCGGCAATTCCACTGAAGGATATTGGTAGGATTCATTAAGATAAGTAGGAGGAAGAAAAGGAACACCTGCATTGTGTAGTGTGTGTGTTTTATGTGAATTTTGTGTTGTCTCTGCATGGTTTTATGGAGCCTGTATTCTTGGTGGGGGTACTTTCTGCTGCTCCTTATGCTTTCCTCTACCTCTACCACCTGACCTCTCCCGCTTGTCCTTCCCGTGAGAAGAACCAGCTGGAAGACTCGACGACGACTTCTGTGATGAGCGGTCGTCGTCGTCAACTTCCATTGTTATGGCTTGGGACGGATAGCTTGTAATCTCGTCCCAAACAGAAGGGGAGCCAGCAACCTCTGATGAGGCTGTTGCCATCCCGTTTGGGCTGGCGGTTTGGCCAGCCTGAGGGGACACTTCCGTGACCCTCTCTTTTCGTTGGGGAGTGTGGAGTGGAGGTCCAGGAGTCTGGGTCTCCACAGATACTCCAGGTGGTGCCACTCCCCTGCGCACCACTTCGGAGAAAGTGCCTTTTTTCTGGAATTCCAGTTGCGCCTTAGCTGCTTTATATGTGATGTTTTGTTCTGTCTTTATTTTGAAGATTTCTTTTTCTTCTTGAAATCGGGGGCACGACCTGGAGTAGTAGACGGGGTGCTCGCCGCGACAGTTTGCACACGTTGCATTGTTCTGGCAAGGCTCTGGTGCGTGTTCTTTCTCTGCGCATTTTGGGCATGTTGCATGCCCCCTGCAGGTTTGCGAGCTGTGTCCAAAGTGCTGGCATTTAAAGCAGCGCCTTGGGCTAGGAACATATGCTCTTACTTGGCAGTTGATGTATCCTGCCTTCAACGAAGAAGGAAGTGTATGAAGCTGAAAAGACAGGACTACATGCTTAGTTGGGATTTCCTTTCCTTCCCTGCGCATTACAATTCTTTTTGCGAGCACGACTCCTTGATCTTTTAAGCCTTCTTCCATTTCAGTATCTGAACATGGGAGCAATTCGTCCACAGAAATCACGCCTTTTACAATGTTAAGAGTGCGATGTGCTGTAACAGATACAGCAGCATCGCCAATTTTCTTTAGTGACTGAAGGGCTGCGCTTTGTTGTTTTGTTTGAACTTTAACCTGGATGTCACCTGTTCTCAGCTTTTTGGCATCATACGATTTCCCAAGTAACTGTTCCAGAGCCTTTGCAGTCAGAAATGAAGAAATTTTTTCGAGTGGGCAGTCTTGGTCTTCTGAATGTATAATTAGATACTTTGGGAACCATGGTTCTTCAGTGACATTAAGGAAATTTATGCTGAGTACTTCGTTGCGGCTTCTTTTGGGAGGCCGATCGCGTCTTTTGGAAGTTTGATTGTCCATATAAGAATATGTGGTATTCAGTGCAGTAGGTGTGTCGGCCACCACCGACCCCAACAAAGGGAACGTGCTCCGCACACTAACACATCCTTCTGCACTATACCCAAGTGCAGCTTCAACGAGAGATTGAAAGTACTGCCCAAGGTTGACCCTTGCCACCAAAGAGGGTGAATAACGAAAGAGAGGAGGAGGGGGAATGAAAGGGAAAGTAAGGAAAGGGCAGATGGCGACTAGCTGAATAGTCCTGGCCGGGCCTTCCAGGACCACCCGTCTATGGGAAGCAGGGGCCAAAGCAGTGTGTTGTTTTCCCGGAGGGGCCCCGAAGGGTCCAAACCAACCTCCGAGTCCACTCAACTGCCAGGATCCCCCTTTAACCAGACACGGGAAAGCCACGCACAGCTATACGTGGGGGTCTCCCTCCTGCGCCTACCCAACCATGAATGCAGGAGGGGGCTACTGCGGCTGCTGTCGGACGATGGGGGCGCCAAGTTCCCGGCGCCGGGACTTTTCTTGGTCGGAGAGTGGTAAGTGGTGAGAGAGTAAAGGGTCTGGCAAATCCCGGACCTCTCAAATCCACCCAGAGACTCACCCACCACAAGGTGTGGAGGCTTCCGACCCAAGTAGTCTCCAGCATGGGCGTGCCTTAAACCACTAGGCTACCCAAGCACCGATCAAACTGAAACAAATTGGGAATTTTCTGAGAGAAACGACTACGGTGTTTCGAGTTTCAAAACGGATTCGCCAGGAAAGCATTTGGTGCCACATTGTAAAGAATACAGACACACGGGAACCGCACTTCATACAACATACGTGTCTTTAAGCTGCAAATTTTTACGCAACCTTTCACAAAATGTGTTGGCTGTCGCAGCCCTGGAGTCAACGCGAAGTAGTAGCTCCCTTCCAAAACACACGCGAAATTGCTCCAGTAGGGCAGATGTATGATTCTTCGAAGTGGTCTAGTATTGTGAAATAATGAACGCTAATCACTTAAGAAGAATACAAGAAAAGTGGGCGGGACGAAGTGGTCTAGTATAGACGTTACCGTGCAAGTGATCCGCGCTTCGCATCCCAGACGCGAAAATAATACATTATGTGGAAGTGTTCAAGTCATTTCTGAGACATATCTCACTGATCTCGAAACAGGCAATTCCAAATATCCCATGCTTGTGGGATATCATAGTCTACAGCTTGAGGATTGTTATTTCCTGGTTAGACATGCTATTTCAGTTCTTCTGAGCTATTACGACGAGAGATTTAGAAGCCAACGCAAGCAATGTTCGTACAGAACCTGTTTGGGGAATAATTATATGTTATGGCTTATCAGATGCGCACTTTAGAATATGAGAAAGAACGCCTTTCTTTCAATGCTAGTGCTGTGTCAACCAAACACTCCCATTTGCCGGAATGCTCTTTCCCATAGCCAAATACTTGTTCTATATTGCGCTGACTGTCGCGTTTGTAAGTTTTGACTACGTCTGGAGCATGCAGTCCCCAGAAGAAAACTTCAGTCACCTGAAGACACCCGAACGCATCTGGAATCAGTTGAAGACGTCGGGTGTCATGTGAAGTTCACTAAAGACACCTGAGGATGTCAGGAGTCACTTGGAGTGAGCTGGACTCACCCTGGAGACGTTTGGGGTCACGCACATCTGGAGTCACCTGAAGTCACTCGAAGTGACATGAGGACATCTAAAGTCAATTGAGGTCGCATGAAGATGTCTGATCTGACCTGCAGCCGAATGACGTCACGTCAAGTCACCTGAAGACATCTGGTGTCATATGATGGCGTCGGCAGTAACTTCAAGTTAACTGAATACGTTATTAGTAAGCTAAAGTCACTTGAAGCCGCGTGAAGATGCCCGGAGTCACCTGAAGTCACGTGCAGACGAATAAAGTCTTTTGAAGTCACCTGAAGATGTCTGAGGGCACCTGAAGACATCTGTAGTCACCTAAAGTCTCTTCTAGGCAGCTGTAGATGCCAGGAGTGAGCTAAACGTACTCAAAGTAACTTACTTCCAGTCAGCTGGAGTCGCTTCACGTCGGCTGTAGTCGCCGCAACACGTCAGGGGTCAGCTCAAAGACGTCCGGAGCGAGCTAAGGTCACTTGAACTCACCTGAAGACGTCTGGTGTCATCTGAAGTCACCAGAAGTTGTCAGGAGTCACCTAAATTTGCTTGAAGTCACTTGATGAAGCTTCTCGGGATCCTGGACAGGTGATACAAAAATTACCTCGCCCTCAGGCACATTCCTCCTGTATTCTCCCAATAGCCCAACACTTATTGCCATAGCCATATTGCCATAGCCTTATTGCCATAGCCATATTGCCATTCCTTCATGAAAAGTGTGCTGCGTAGTTTCATGGATACAACAGAATAGACAGCGAGGCAAGGTGAGACCATAGCGATAGAAACGGTTCCTGAGTGGAAGGACATCGTGCACAAGTCTCCGAAGCATCCAAGTCTGCGAATTTGCACGACGAGAGCCTATCCAAGTTATAGCAAAGCGTCATGCCAACTGACGCAGAACAGTAGTCCCAGTGCACCCGTCGGTAAGTAAGCGGAAGTAAGCCCACAGCGGCACATAGAACCGCTTCACAGACGAGGAAGAATGATCAGCTTCCATATAACTCTCTCAGAGGCGACGGAGTGATGAGTCGTACTCTTTAAAGTGTGGAGCCGCAATCCCTGGGCGCGGCCTGTTTTGTAAAAAGGAACAAAAGAAATGAATGTCTGGGCCAAGAAGGTAGTGCAAAAGGTCGTGTGCAGGATGTTTAAGTTCACTCAGGGCATCAAAAATAGCCTTTATATCCAAAACAAGACATTTCATCTTTACGTGTGACACTCGCAAGACCTCCCGCGACTGATACAGACGCGCGATTGACACCCATATAATGTTGTTGCCCCTTATGAACTCTGAAGCGAGACGCTTCAGAGTAAGAAAGATCTGACGTGCTGGAAGTGACATGGCACCATGGTAGCAGTACTTGGTTGAAACCACGACGCCGCTGGTCGGGCCTTACAAGTAATTGGAAGAAGCAGACAATTCTGTTCACTAAGAACAAGAATGCTGCGCTGGTGAATCCGCATCTAGGATGATGCTGCGACTTCCCGACTGTTGAAAGAGAAGCCTAGTATGGTGCAAGAGAGAATTGATGTCCTGAGGCTGGAACAAGATAGAAAGGACAAACACATACAAAGCCTCAATTGAGGCTTTGCATGTGTTTGTTCTTTCTATATCGTTCCCGCCTCAGAACATCAGTTCTCTCTTGTTCAACAGTTGCCGCTAGCGTGGATCTCGTCGTATGAATGTGTGTGTGAGTGAGAAAAATGTAAGATTGAAAGGAGGATGAGTGAAAGAGAGTGGCTGCTTTGTCCCTTCAGATGACGCACTCTTGGAAGTCGCTGAGAAGGCGTGTTAGCTTAATTGGTAGAGCCCTGGGCTGGTAATCCAGAAGATGTGGGTTCGAGTCCTACAGCTGGCTAACCTTTTCAGTGACTTTCATGTTTCATCCTAGTATGTGCATCCGACACAAGAACAAATGGATAGAGCGTATGCTCAAAAGCAGTTGCTGGGAGACACATTCGTTAAGTGGATTGGGGCGTATAACTTGTAACGGTGAGGGTGTCCGTCTTTGCAAATAACCGTCTATCTTTATATTCAATATATACCCAACACCGATTTTCACATTCCTTTATGTCAGATACTGTGTCTTTAATTCCAGCTATTTTGTAGAACGTAATTACCTCCTAAGTGGAACCCTAAAGGCAATCGAACTCCTCTGTTGTGTGACTGTTCCGCACGGACAAATGATGCGTACAAACGTCACAGGTTTATCGGTAAATCCGGAAGCGACGTCCTGGCGACGTTCCTGTCACGTTCAATATAAGGATATCCATGGTATCTGCAAGACTACTTCTTCCTTCCAAATATCCACAGCGTGATATTTTACAGACCAATCTGGGCATCTGGTGTTCACTCAGTAAAACCGAAATGCAAATGTCGTCCAGAGGCAACCCATAGAAACGCATCGATATCCAAATATTCAGGACGTTCATGATCATATGATGTCGTGGGATAATAATGGTTAATGGAGTGAGTACTCTGCAACAGTTATTGTTATTCCTTGATCTCTCGGCGTGAAACGGTGTCCATAACGAAGTTTCGTTACACATAAGCTACACACCTACAAACTTCACACAAGAGTCGACTTTTCCTAATGAAATAAAAAAAGATATTATTTGGAGAACAGCAGCACATACTATGAATCCACAACAGATCACAGGAACCATTCCGATATTTTAATGCAAAACTACGTAATGTTAAACATACATAGCTTGCAGCCCCGTTGCTGGTACACACCATCAGATTTATTTCATATTCGTATAATCACCACGTGCATCCGAGGTGCAAAAAAACGGCTGAAGGCTACAGTGGAGTGAAGGCTACAGGCAATTACACATGGAAGTGCACGCCAATGAAAAAAAATTGATGTAAAGTCTGCAGCTCGGTAAAGTATATGTAAAATCTATCGAGTGGGATGTGGTCCATTGTTATGCAATCATGCATAACAATGTAATCATGCAATCATGCAATCACAACTGCTGCGAGGAACATGGTCCAGTCGCAAGGTAAGTGGTGAAACTGAGTGCGTGGTAACTCCGCTAAGCTCCTACCAGTCCGATTCTCTACGTGCATATACGTACTTGTCTCTCCCGGAGCGATATCCCTTCTACATTTGTGAATACAAGACGGCCGGTCGATTTTAATATATCAAACCTTGCGAGGCGCTCTGACTTGCACCCTGCAGTTCAAGAACGATAAAAAGCGATAAAAAAACAGTGCTTCGTCTGTGTCTCGTCTGTCCGTGTCGTGGGGTTTTAACGCTTTTACAAGAACGATATCCACTTCAACTGGTGCGAGTATCTTGATATGCACAATAAGGTGCGCAACCAGCTGATGAGCATAGATAGGAAGAATGCAAACGGCAGGAAGCATACGATAATGTAATTTTGTAGAGTGGTGAAAGCATCGGCTCTTTGGACGCGCGTATTGTTTGTATAGAGGCACATGATGATCAACGTTGGCACGCAGTTTTTTTGTTTTTTTTTTAGGCACACACGGTCTCATATTCGGCTTGATGAAGACGTCGTCTTTTATCTGTCCGGTCACATCAGCACGATCCGTTTATTGCGAGTGTTATGCCGTATCTGTCACCCGTACAGAACATTTGTCCGGTGGCGTCTGTTGATTATTTTGAATCTTTAGCATATATTGAGTCATCGAAGGAAGCTGTGCTCTACGCAGTCTTGTCGCTGAGGGAACTGACGAAATCGGAAGTGACGCCCGTCGCTTTTTGCCCTGGTTGGCTGTTTGAAGAATACTGTTGCTGCTGCCATGTTTGGAAAGCCCGTGTCATTCTTCGCATCCATTACTGAGACACATTTATTGTGGAGTTCATCAGATAGACTGTACCTTCGTCATCTTATTATCAAACTGTGATATTAAAAGATAGAAGCAACTTATTTATTTACACATGGCAAACAAGACTTTCGTGCACAAGACTGCACTTGCTCAGCATACAAGAATATGAAAATGGTACAAGCACATATATACAGTTGATGGGGAAGTTCTGGTACGAGATGGTCACAGGGTAATGGAAAGGATGCAAATACAGGTAAAAATCAAATGAACGTAAATACAAAAGCACGGGTATCAGAGATGCAACATAACGCGAGTCCACGGGACTGCATAAGTAGCGATAACGCATATATGTAGGTGGCGTTTGAGGAAGTAAGGAGAGAGAGGGTGTTATGGCGACGGAATGACGATACAGGTGCGGAGTACAAAGGTAAGCAGTTGACCGTGAGATCGTGAAGACGGAGGTGAGACATAGAGACAAAGAGACATACGGAGAAAATATGGAAAGAGAAATTGAGAGTTGTTTTAGAGTTTTTTTTTTGTGTGTGTCTCTTTATCATTATTTTATATTATGTGAAAAATTATATTTGTGAAACTATTTACGCGTTCAGTAATAATAGTAGTGGGCCTGCGTGGGTATTCAAACAATGAGGCTCCAGAGGCTGGAATTCTGCGATTAAAAAAAACCTTCGCGATTTTTAAGCTCCATGGGACTGTTATAGCCCGATTCAACGATAACGATTTTGAGGTCAGTACCTAAAGCGTGTCCAGGAAGGTTAAAATATGTAGAAACGGGTGTAGTATGGTTATTATCACTATCGGATTTATGGCCGTAACACCTTCACCTCATGGTGTTCGAGGTTTCTCCATTATACTGAACACAGCATTTAGTGCACATAACAAGGTAACATACGTTCAAAGAGTTGCAGTGCAACCCCCGTCGTATTTCGAAAGTAAAGTAATTTGAGCTGCTAGAGATAAATGTACATGGACTGATGAAATGACATGTTCCGCAGCGTTTGTTACCACAAGGGGAACACCCACGATTTGGTCAGGATAGACGGGATGAAACTAGTAGGTTATGAATGTTACGTGATCGACGGAATGTGATATTGGGGGCAGCAGCAAAAATTGTTTTAAGTCTTTCGGCTCAGAGAAGTATGTTGAGATGGCTGATGAAGATGGATCCTGCGCCACTCAGTTCTTTTTGTTACAGGCGGTGACGAAGGATAAGGCGTTTTGTTGCTGTGCGGTTGATGTGAAAGCAATTTATCCCGTTCTTGAGATTTGCACGTGGAGAGAGCATTGTTTATCAGGTTGTGAGGGTAATTTCGTTTTCTGAAATCGTTCGACATTTCTTCAGCGCATCTTTCACAATCTTCTGGGTTGGAGAACATGCTTTTTAGACGTGTAAATTGACCAAAGGGGATGCTCCTGTTCCGAGTATTAGGATGGTTGCTGTTAAAATGAAGGTACTGGCGTTTGTCAGTGTGTTCGTATAGGTTCATGACCAGCTTACCAGAGTGTACAGAGACAGTCACCTCGAGAAAGTTCACTGATGTATGACAAAGGTTACACGTGAACTTGATGGTCTGATGTACGGAGTTAAAATGCTCGAAAAAGCAATTAAGGATGGTACATCACCCGACCATACGATCAAAACGTCATCGATGTACCCCCCAAGCAGCAAACAGTATTGGGCCCATATTGGCTTGTCATTGACAATACAGGCTCAATATGGGGCCCGTTTCGCCACGATTTCCCCCATATTGGATGAAACTATGCAATAGGGGCCCCATATTGCCGGTTGCTGGTGCCTCTCTTGAATACAGAATTGCGGCAGGTCATGTAAGAAACACAATTTTTGGTAGGAAGGGATGGCTCTTCTGTAAAGCTAGGTGCTTTCAATTTACTCGAGGCAGTGCCAGTTGCTGAGGCGTATGTCCGTCATCGTCACGAAAGTGTTTCGCTCCTTAGTACTCTCTGAGCGGGTTGGAAATTTTTGGTGCCTATACTATTGCGATACCAATGAGGGTTCCTGAGGGATGTTTGGCATTGGCAGTTCCGTGGGACTGCCTGACGAGCACTAGTTGATCCTGCTCTTCGTTTTAGGGCGAGATCAGTAGTATTTTTGAATTGTGATGTGAGAAATCTTTCATTTGTCCCATTCTACAGTTGGCAATACGAAGATGGGCATAGCACCTGGTCTTCGTTTTTGCGGCCATGTGGTGTAGTTTTTGTAATGCTGCGCAACGTGGATCAATAAGAAGATGTGCAGAAATGAAAAAGCAAAAAAAGCGGTAAGTAATATCAGTGGTGGATATTAAACAGGATAATGCTTTATTATTACACGGACTCCCCGTTGGCGTTATCACGAAAATATTGGCGCAATATGGGCAAAATGGGCGCGCCAATATGGGCAACTCCTATTGTTCCAATATGGAGGTGGGCCGTACTCCCCATATTCGCAGCACGTATTGGACCAATACTGGCAATATTGGCAGCCCATATGGGTTCAATATCTGACAAATATTGGCGTGCTGCTTGGGTCAGGAAGACTGAAGGTTTGATCGGAAAGTATGCTAATGTTTTTTTCTTCGAATTACCCCATGAAAATGTTCACATAGTTAGGACAGACACATGATCCATTGCTGTTCCTTGAATTTAGAGAAAATGTTTCTCGTTAAATACAAAGTTCTTATACATGAGCACAAGCTCAAGGAGCGACAGGCAGACTTCTACGTATTTGGAGTATTGTATATAAAATACTGTATTATAAATACAATTTGCGGTATTTTGGTACTCTACTCAATACTTTTTGTTTTGGTATTTTGTACTCTATTTAAAATACATTTTATGGTATTTTCTACTCAATCCTCTAACTACATATTTTGGATCTCCCACTCAAGCTTTCTGTGTCTCCTCTTTCCATTATCTTGCCTGTTCAGTGGAAATTTCCTGAGTCCCTTGGACTTGACCCGTATAGTGACTCCAAGCCCCGACATTGGCCCTTCCTGGAAGTCTCCATTTAGAGATCTTACCCCATGTGTACTAATCCCTGGCCAGTGAAGGTACTATTATGTGTGCCCTGACGCGGTGACGCCGAATTCTGACCTCGCCGAGCAGGGACCCGTTAGGAGTTTGCTTTGTTCTGGGTCACATATACTTAGTGGAGTTATGTAGTATCTCTTTGTCATCCTTTAAGGACTTGTGTTTAGATGACTCCTATCACACAGCGGCGGCTTGCGTAGTGCGCGAGGTTTAGGTGATTCATGTGACATAGTGGCGACTTGCCGCATTGGCCAGTGACTGGTGACTTTTCGCGTTCAAGGATAAATAGTAACTTAATTGTATTTGAAATACTTCTTGAAGTATTTTGGACTCTATCCTCACACTAAACTTTTTTACACCTATGTTAGTGTAAGAGGGGTGTATTGTGCAATATACACCCAGATCACACTCATATTACACCCCTTCGAGGCTGATCCTCTCACAGATGGGTGTAAATTTGGTGCAGATCTGTATTGGTGTGATAAGGGTGCAGTGGTCTAAGGGTGTTTTGCCTTGTTGTAAAATGTTTAACATTGTCACGCAGTATGAATGGCGTGCACACGAGTCTTAATTTTCCCTCATACCAAAACCAGTAAGAAACACGAACGTTATCTTGATGGTGAGTTGATACACCAAGCAATTCCTCAATTCAGTGTTTTTCTGTATATAATCAAGTTAAACTTAGACATCTCACCCTCGGTTTTGGCTGGAATGCGAGCAGGGCTATCGAATTTGCAGACGCTTGCAAAACAGGCAATGTATATCGTATCTCTTTTGCTCCTAGAAAGGAAATGCCTTTCTAAGTGAGCTTTTGGTTCGTCATTCCATTTATGTGATGTTTCAAATTGATTTCTAAATTTAAGCGCGTATATCGGTATACGTATATCAAACCGTATATTGGCCTAATAACGCACCAGTTCGTAATTGCTATATTGGGAGAACACAATGCATTACGTGTTCATGTTATGCATTTACTGCGGCTGATATGCATGATACACTCACTCTGGAAACAAAGTTGCACACGTTACGCCACACCAAAAAAATGAATCAGTTGCAGTTATAGGGTATCGTCCAATTACCAGTGTAGACCAACAAGCCGCACACCCGCTAAGTAGATACCCTTTCAGAGGTATGTATGTGTGTGTGTGTGTTTTGAAATATACTCTGAGAGGTAGGTGTATTCCATTACACCTACAAACTTTTACACTCAAGGTGGTGTGAGTTGTGGTGCACTCACCTTACACTGAAAAGGGTGTAAAGAGTTTAGTGTGTAATTACTTTAATTTTCATGTATTTATACTCTATCTTAATTACATTCTAACGTTAGTATTTATTATCTTATCTTAAATACATTTTTGAGTATCTTGTACACGTCTGGAGACAGGGCAGCTGATGCCTGGAAAACTTCAGACGGGACAGATTCAAGAAAAACTTTCACTTCATCGACACCCTCATCGTATCGTATGTTTGTATGAAGGAATGTAACATACATAGTAGCCAAGACCGACGTTGCTCAAATCGGAGTTCTGCTTATTAATCGAGTTGACTTTGAGGAGAGAGTCATTGGTGCCTTTTACGTTAGAGGGGAGAAGCGGAAGAAAATGTTTAATGCAATGATGTAAAAGGATGCAATGTTTTCGGTGGCTGTGTTTATTCCTTATAACATAGGCCTGCCCGGGTTATTTTTCTTAATCAATAATCATTAATTTTTCATTAATCAATAGGTAGGATGAACCTGGAGTAGCATTTTTGGGTCTCATGTATGATAATACGGATGCGTTGCAAAATTTTTCGTTTGGCTGATGAAAGTTTTGCAGCCACGAAACCATATGTACATTGCAGTCCCTATGGACAAAGGTGTATGAGGAGATAAAATGGTGTTGACTTTTTAGGTAAGCGGCAAATTCCAGAGCTCAAAGGGAAGCATACACTGACCGTTCCCCTTCTGCGCCACAGGTCCGTTCGGGATCATGGGGAACATACTTATTCTTGGAATATTGTCGACGTCGGTAGGTCACCTGATATTCGCAGTCATTCAAGTTGCTAGGCCCAGACAAGATTCATTCGCCATCACAGGCGTCATCGTGTAATTCAAAGATAGCCTACGCGCTGGTAAACTTTTTTAAGCCTGGTAAACGCGCTGGTAAACGAAAAACGCTTTTTCGTGGGCACCAGATTAAAAAGAAACCTACAGTAGTGAAACAGTAGTAGGAGAGATAAAGTGCGCTGACAAGCAAGAATAATATTTGAATAATATTTCTGGTAAGTGGCTGCTCCTTACTTCGCAAGGTTTCTGTGTGGGCGCTTTTTCCTTCATCCCTTCAGTGGCTTTATATAGCGACGTGTCTTTCTGCACTCCAAGACTGCACTCCAAGACTGCACTCCAGGATGAAATGGACGTGTAATAGAAGAATGCAACAGGAATCTGCTTGCGCTTCCTCAGAAGGTCTGTGTGTGTGTGGGGGGGGGGGGGGGTTCTGTGTTTCGCGCCATATCACCCATCGAGAGTAACCAACTCGCTCGCATCAGCCCTCTCTTGGATTATCACAAGACAAGCCATCTTGCAAAACGCGTGCCGGGATTCGGCTGAGCGTCTTCTTTCTCTGTCTTCATGTGTGTAGCGTATTTGAGGAAGTTTATACCCTACAAGGTATACATTTTTCTAACACAGCGTTTTCTCTCAGGTGCATATATGGGTATCATCAGACAAATTATGACTTTGTCCCAGTTACATTCAGTTTATAGTTCAGGACACATTCAGTCCCGGAATAAACTACCGGAATAGATCCTGATACGCCGTTCCTGAATATTTCCTGATCCTCATTCTCGCTAAATTTTGGGTTCAGTCTGGAACCAGACCTGATCGAAGAAACCCGATTGGTTTCGGACTCAGAAATTCAGTCGTTTGCATCACATCAAGGATTCGGCGATCCCATGAACGACAGACACTCTCTTGGCAACACTGCGCTGCAGGGCATCATTTCAGAGTAAGGAGCGTATGCATGGGTTACCTCCAAGTTGTTTTCGTTGTTTGGAACATAACATAATGGAACTGACATGGATGTTTCCTAGAGGAACACTATTGAGCAGTAGACCCCCAGCGTTATCTACTCCTGGGACGAAGCCTCATATCAAGCACGACGGCACCGACAATGGAAGACAGTGTCAACGCTTCATTTCTGTATGAGGACGGACATATTGATGGTATAATAAGAGTCAGCTAAATTTAGTGGGCCATCCCCCGCTGCATCTTCTTGAGCTGAAATGATAGAAATGAGACGGAGTCAGTCATTACTTATTCTCGGAAGGCCATGAATATCATCTTACATCTAGCAGTCAGCCCCTTATCGGGCGTTAATATTTGTACTTCACAGTCGCATGGGTAGCTGCACCTTCTGTAGTCCCCCAGTGAGTCATTATATTTCTTTCTTTTTTTTCGTGATGAGCCAGATCGTGCCGAGAGAGGCTCTGATGATCACGAAAGGGTTTCATGCATGTCTTGCAAACAAAGTGTCTTTCTCCGGTGTGGCGTCTCTGGTGCCTTTCCAGTTCGACAGGCACGAAATAGGAAGTCGCGCAGATTTCGCACGTGTACTGAAGGTCTTTCTCATGAACGCGCCGAACGTGTTGCTTCAGAGCATTCTGTGACCTGTAGGCGCCATTACAATCGGTACAGGCAAAAGGACGCTCGTTCGCGTGTGTCCTCCGATGAACTATCATCTTGTCTTTCCTGTCGGTGGAATAACCGCAGACGGAACAGACATGTCTTCCTCCCGTACGGTAGTGCACGCGCTTCCAATGGCGATTCTGGTAAGCCGCACTTGAAAAGGTCTTATTGCAGATTCCGCAGCTGAAAGCTTCCGATGGACCATTCGCTGCTGGAATCCCTGTTCGAATACAGGAGTGTTGTTCATGAACAAAATATTACAATACACCTATTATATTCTTCCTACCTTGGATTTTCTACATTACTAGCACTTGCATATAACTTGATGTTGCAGTGTTTAATGATATCGTGACATGAGCTATGTGGTGTCTGTTGTGTCGAAACACTGGTGATTGTTCGCGATCACAGTCTCCTTTGTCAACCGAATTTTCGGTTCCGAAGGTAGGATGAATTTGTTAGTGATCTTAAAGTTGCGGGTTTGAATCCGGCTACGGACGCCGGTGGTTTTATTGTAGAGGTTCCTACACATGACGTCTTCGTGTGGCGCGGTGTGAGGATTCACATCATGTCAGCTAATGTTCATAGTGGCTATATCAATCCAGAAATCACACATTATGACCTAGGTTACGATGACGACCTGAAACCTGCTTTGGTTTATCAAATTTGCATCGCCAGAGAACCGTTCATATGAACGCCGACACAACGGCGTATCTGGGGAGTGATTTCCACCGGCACCCCATATCTAACCTTATTGGCATGGGCCGCGACGTGTTCATGAGATTTGCCTACGGGTATCTGGAGATTGGGTGCCCACCTAGGCTCAAAGGGACAATAGTTTTGTTTGGTTCTATTTTCTACGTTCGTCGTCTCCAGTATCGTTTCCCGTAACCAACACTGACTACGGGAAATGACAAGGACAATGCGAAACAAGATATCCAAATGCATCCGTCTCTAGTGACAGCACAAGCTTTGCCAACGCTCATTTGAAAGCGAAGGGAAACAACAAATTTCTCTGAATAAATATAGTATAAGTGGGAAGATCTTTAAAACGAATGGGAAACTCTTCGTTGAACTGTTACGGAGTGATGCAACTGGGGGAATGACAGCACAATGTTGCCCTGACGGTCCCTTATAAATGTTCTGCATTCAAAGATAAACGCTAAAAGTATCGTAGCGGCCGTAAATGGTGAACCTAATCCGCGTTACCGGGTGTCACCAAAGCAGAGCTGCATGCTGCTTGCTGGACGGAAATTTCTTACCAGATACAGGTTCATCGATCCTGTTAGCTGGTGCAGCCATGGACAGTCTCAACTGACTTTCCAGTTGACTACAGCCTCAGCCGGAGGTCGTCACAGAACTGGCAAGCGGCAACGAGCGAATACTTCGAGCTTCCGCGCTACCAGTTTAAAATTGTCACTTTTTCTTCACACATTTTGTTCCGGCTTTCCTCTTCCAACACGTCCTTAGCTTCTCTTCCGAGTGTAAATGTATGAAGTAACTTTGGATGACATGTTTTTCAACTGCAATTGTTTACATAAAACCTTGCACGCTCGTCTGCTTCCGATCCCTTTAATGCCCCGATGGCTCGCCGAGACTGGGACGAGGACTCTGTTAATCAGAGCAAAGTGTAAACTTGGCTTATGTATACTGCGTGAATTCTTGAAGACACATGTATCCAACAGCATTGGCCCTGTATCTCGGTATCGAGTCTTTGAGTCTGCGCTTGTTAAGTGGCACTTGTCTAATGCTGTGTCCCTGATAGCCAAATTTACGCACAGTACCCGCAAAGTTCTCCTGGATGCGCTATTTCCCCAGCCACCGCTCGTAATATTGAAATACGAACAGGTCGCTAATAATAATACTATCAAAGTCACCAACCCTACAACATTCGCCTCGCCTCCCATACCAGGACTGGGCGGTGATACCAGTTCTACTTTCTGACTCGCTCCGCTGCTCTGGCGTTTCCGAAGCCGAGGCGGTTGCCTACGAACAGGGATGAGGACAATGCTCGACAAAACGAACTCTAGTATAAAAGGATTATTCAAGCAAGGTGTGGTATCAGGAGTGGGCAACTTATCCCTGAGTTAGGGGTGGAGACAAGAGGACGAACAAACAAACGCACACTGTTTACAAGTGTACGTTTGTCGGTTCGTCTTCTTGTCTTCAGTGTAAACTTAGGGCTATGTTGCCCACGTCAAAAAGGACTTGTTAGAAATTAACACTAATTGTAGAGACGTACCGATCGACAGACGACAATTTTTAGAACTCATACTGTTCTCGGCGATATCGTCGATGTCGGCGGCACTCGTCCTGAGGTATTCCGTGAACGCGGTTGGCAGTATCGGCGGTTGGCAGTATTTTCGATCTTTCGTGGTTGGAAGTGAAGTAATGCTAACAACGTAACTTCAAGTCATGTGCCACGTAATATGTACTCACTAGCATACTGGAACATTGCCACGACCTAAATGAATTTGCAACGTTTACCCGCGCTATATTAAGACGGCGGTGTCAGACGAGGCCGCGCCGTGGATGTGCAGTCGCCGCGCAAACGCCCGTCGTCCGTCGGGGACGGAGGACTCCACTGCAGCTGGCGTTCTTGTACAGGATTCATGAATAAGAAACATGGAGCTTATTTGATGTTTGCTAATTTCATCAAATAGCTCCTTCTGAATTAACGGGAACTGAAAAGTTGTGAATTCACAGAAAGGTAGTTGTGAATACATTCGGAAACGCACTTTCACCATCACATCCACATTCTGCGGCCAGTGCAGTATGTATCCACGTGTGCGTAGAAGGACTCCCCACGCATGTAAATTGGTAAATTGACGACTATTATTATTATTATTCCTGATACCTCATCAACGACCAGCGCCTATTGAATGTGCATACATTCAGTGAAACTATTTTATTATTGACACTTGTCATATAAATAATTTAATTTCATTGATCATCATTCGTTTTTCGAAGACCTGGTTTACTCTGAATTTGAGAACAGCCTTGGGTTGAAGAATGCAAAAGACATGTCCTTTCTCAAAAGAACTACAGTGTTCTGCCTTTATGAATGTCTCACAGACTGCCGAAGCTGGCATCTGATATAAAAATAAAAATTCCTGGTAAGATAAACATGTAGTAACCTTCCTAACGCCGTTTCTGAGTATTAAATGTGACTCAAATTGTCATATCAAACACAGAACCCAGTTTACTGTGTAGGGATATTGGTGGACCATGACGATTCTTTATCACGCACTACCGCATTTGCTGGGAGCTACGGTGTCGCTGCTCGCATTATTATTATTTGGAGCAACCCATAATGGGAGATGGAACAGCTGTGTTGCCGCTGGAATTTTATGTTTGATATATCACAACCTGCACAGAAGAAGAACAGTCTGTGTTCGAAACATCGGCGACTCTCATCCTCAGGCAATTCCCTTCATACTCGTCTATGGGTTCGCTCGATTTCTACCTGCCTACCTGCGATTTTAGGGTTTCTCAAAGAGTAGGAATACTGTTTCCACATTGCAAACTAACCGGCAAAAAATGAGAGAAGTATAGCACACGCAAGTGAATAAGAGAAGTATTTAAAGAGATTGAAACATTTATTTTACTGAACAACAAGCTTCCGGACGGAGTCCGTCCTTCATCAGGTGCGATACATTGAACACTTGTTAGAGATATTTATACTAATGTACATCAGAGAAGGGGAACAAAGAAAAAATTGTCACCTTTTTTGCCCCCTTTCTCCGGACTCCGTCCGAAATCTTGTTTTTCAGTAAAAAAATGTTTCAATCTTTTTAAATACTTATCTGTTTCCACATACTTAGAATCCTGGTGATTTTATGTATCACGTGCGCAGTGCAAACTTCCTTTGCGTACCAAGGCCGATGGACGAACTTTTCGGTAAAAAATGTACATTTTGTCGAATTTTCACGAGTTCCCGATTTTTTACTGCGCCTTACATTGCACGGGTGGGGTTATGTTTTTGTGCTGTGTGGTCGAATGGCACCTCTGGATCACATGGTGTGGAATGGTCCAGCAGGTCTTTGACGTTGTATCGCTTAACAACACGGAAGACACTAGAAAGGTATGGCGCATGCCCTACTGTTTCCCACTTGTGTTGTTTGCACATGGAGTCGACATGGAAATCATTCTACGTCGTCTGGCCCTTTTGGTGTGCAAACTTTTTTTCTGCATTATGGGGTCATTTTACACCCTCTTCTTCTTCCGCTGCGCAGAAACCTACTTGGGGAGCGAATACCTTGCACTTTGATGGCTTGAATACGTCAACACAGAGCTTCATCCAAGAATATTTATAGCAAAGAGGCACATTGACTACCTGTTCTCGTCCGTGTGTGTGGTTCCAGGCGGGCAGGTATGTAATGGCCCATGTGGCATACGTGTGCTCTTAGGAGTTATCTACGTCGAGAGGGAAGAGTTACACACAGTTCGGAATAACAACAGTTCTTGAACAAAATTGCCACTCCCAGCTGGGTGAAGAAAAATGGTTGAACCTTGTGCAGCCGATCATCAGGCCTTGGTCACCCTTCTCTCAACGCATGGTCAGGGTCGCTAGCCCTTGAGTATCGCGCGGTGGGCCGCGCGTCTACTTCTCTACAATTTTGAGATGCAGTACAAGAAGGGAGAACACAACGTTGTCGCCGGCACCCTTTCACGGCTACCTCTCGCGGGTCAGAGGAGAGCAGTTCGTCTGAAGAAGCTGAAGGCGATCTAGTATGCGTGATACAGCAACAGCTGGGTTTCCTAACTGTTCCTGAACTGCAAGCTGGCATTCTAGAAGACCCCACTCTGACGAGGTGAAGGAGGATAAAGACGTGGCGCCGTACGTGCTGGTCCGCGATGAGCTCTCCTCTGTGCAAGGATTGCTAATGAGAGGAGAAAAGGTTGTACCGCCAACATCCTTACGGAAGCACGTAATAGAACTGAGTCACGAGTCTCACCCTGGCATAGCCCGTTCCAGCCAACGGATTCGGCTTAGGTAGTGGTGGCCTAAGTTGGACAAGGACGTAGAACGTCATCTACGGTCATGTATCGTCTCCCAGCACTGACAAGACAGCAATCACGCTGCCTGCCGAATATCGTTTCATCATTTCTGAGGTGGAATACGATAGTAAATGGCCGGAAGCCCGCCTCATGTCGACGGTTACAGCGGACTTCATCATCGACTTCCTTACGGGCCTCTTCGCTAGGGAAGGATACCCTGAGGTGATCATTTCTGACCATGGGCCGCAATATGAGGTCCGCGCTTTCAAAATGTGCTTGCAGTCGAGGGGTATTGAACATCGCCGTTCGTCTATCTACAATCTCCATGCTAACGAACAGATTGAACGGGGAGGAGGGGGTATATGTTTATTCACACAACAAGGAGGTTGAATGGTTCAACCGAGTTCTAATGGATTGCATTCAAGCCATCATCGTTTCGCATGACAAATCATCGAGACCTCGAACAGTTTCTCGGTATGTACCGCAGTACGCCTTATGCAGCCACTCAGCCTTCTCCTGCCGAACTGCTCCACGGGAGACGCATCAGGACACGCCTGGACATAGTTGGGCTCCCGGCATTGGATGGCGACGTCGTATAGGAGATGGCCAACTTGATCATCGCCTATGAAAAAAGGTCTAAGCCGGGATTCGACAGGAGCAAGAAGGTCAAAGACCCCGTTTTTATGCCGGAGACTTTGTGGGGATTAAGTTCCCGGGAAACTGTCGAAAAGGCACCCCACACTTCAGTCCGCCAACAGAGATCCAACGACAGACTGGGCCAGCCACTGCCTTTCAGCCACTGCCTCACAGCCGCCACCAGCGTCAGCCGTAATAGACGTACATGTTAATTGTGACAAGCATGGCTCGGATCCGTCCCGTCCACCCCCACGCTGTTCGCAGTGCACAAACGCCCTCCTGAACGATTCGTCCCATAAGCATCTCCCACGGAAGGGGAGCGTGTTGTAGAGTGTAGAAGGCTACGGTGCCAACGAAAAGGCAAGCCTATTTTTTTTATTGGGCTCGTGAATAAAGTTGAGTTCTGACTCGATCACGACACGATGCAACTGTATGTGTTCTACGTCTACAGAACTTGTGTAGAATGTCTGTTCGTCTCGTCTATAGGAAGTAGAAAGAGGCACTGGTTAGAAGAATTTTAATTTTAGTTCATGGAGTGTGTGCAGGTTCTATACATTAAGTTGACAGACAGCAGTGGATAGACACTAAATAGAGTATACAATGACGATAAGAATTCCATCGAGAGAGGAAGCCAACTTTTGTAAGGGTAATTTACATGCAGACCTCCTGATGAAGTCGTGCAGATAGTACCTTGGTCAGCACATTGCACGACCTTGTAAGCAACCAATGGATTGTCGGAGCATCCCTACACACTCCTAATACCACCTAAAATATTGCACCATTGCTCAAAATGGCCGACAGAAACGCCACATGAGCAGCGAAACATGGAAGTCACACACCACGTAAGGGATGGCAACCCCCATCCCCAAATAAAAAAGAAAAAAAAAGGAAAAGAAGGACGGCAATATTGGGAATAACTCTGCCGTACGTCGTGCAACAGTTATGTATTTTCCTGAAATACTCCTTATTGGTGAGACAACTGATGAGTATTAGAGCGAGTGTCTTTCCCTGTAGTCGTGGTCGTCCAGGATTGGTTTCCTTGTCTCGCAGCTTAGTTAATACGTGACATGAATGCATGAGGTCACGAATCAGTGGCAAATGTCTGTATGAGTGGTGTACAGGCGTGCAGCTTCAGGTCCTTTCTTGCCTTTTGATTGGCTATCGATTCCTCTGTTCCTTCCTGCGTTTTACACTCTCTACTCACCGGCCAACCCCGACAACACGTATCCTTTTGGGGACGTCCCAAACAGATCCCAACGTCGCTGGCTCGATTGAGGGATCCGTGGGGATGCCTTCAGAACTTATACTTGCTACGTCGTGCAACGAGGTCCGAAAAACGGCCCCATGGGAGCATGTCAGAGACCTCTTCGTACGAGTGGAGGGGGAACTGGCGCACGGCGATTAGAGGAGGAGGGCGATACGGCTGACTGCGCCATCTCATGAGTATGCCTTCGATTACGTGCACAGAAACCACATCTTGAAATAATCCTTATTGTCCACTTCACACCTACTGAAAAATACACATCCACATTATCAGTAATCGCCACACTTGATGCAATGTACTGAACAAGTCAAAGGCTGCTCGCATCCGGGAACTCTTTTATGCCGCGGTTAACCGTTGCCGTGTTACACGCTTGGGGTTCAATTTTCAACGGTCTTCTTGCGATCGCATGTGCTCCCAGAGGCCTTGTCGATGTAGCTGCCCTCAACAACGGCGTTATGTCAACGAATTGTAAGTATACTTTTGTTGGTGCGTTATCCGGAATCAAGAGTGAAGCTTGCTGTTGTAGTTTGTAAGCCTGCAAAGCGTTGCAATGCTCAACGCGCGTTTTTCTTCGTTTAACTTTGATTTAGGAACATCGTGAGCTACTCCTCAAAGTGTGTGAGTCATGAGACGCAGCAAGCGAACATCAAGGCGAACACTTCATCGTCATGTGAGCCAAGCTGTAGCGGGAAGCTTTTGCGTGATGAATGGGGGAGAATCGGATGACTTTCGCAACGATGGTGACGACGGCAGTGAAAGGCGTTCGATGTTTGTGGGCCAGCCAAGCGATCCGCTTTCGATGTTGGTGAACTCTCCTACCGATCATGAACCACGTCCCGTGTTGGTAGATCCAATTGTTGGCGACCACGGGAGCAGTGATGTGGATGAGGTTCGTGACATTGAATGTGCGAACTTGACTGCATCACGGTCTTCTGACTCGGAGGAAGCGGCTGCCGCCGGGGCGTCTTCTCCCGCCTCTTTTGAGGATGGGCTTAGAGCATGGGCGCTTGGGTCGTCTGTTTCGCACACTGACCTCACGAACCTTTTGAAGTTACTCAGGGCCCAGCCCCAGTTTGCTGACCTGCCAGCTTCTGCAAGGACCTTGCTTAAAACCCCCCGGTGTGCTGTTGATGTAGTGCCAATGGGAGACGGAAAGTACTGCCATTTTGGATTAGCAAACGGACTTTTGTCGGCGTTCGAAGGTGCACGATGTGTTCCTGATGAGGTGTTTGTGAACATTAACGTCGACGGGCTCCCTCTCACGAAAAGCTCGACAGACCAATTTTGGCCAGTTCTTTGCCACATAAAGGGCGACAAAAAACACCGTCCATTTCCGATTGGTGTTTACTACGGGAAAGCCAAGCATGTCTGTGCTAGCACGTTTCTTGAGCCCTTCGTTAGAGAGATGAAAGAGCTCCTGGACAGTGGCCTCGAAATCAACGGCAAACATGTCACACTGAGGCTAGCAGCGATTGTTTGTGATGCCCCTGCCAAGGCGTATGTACTTGGTGTGAAATCGCACAACGCTTACTATAGCTGCACAAAGTGTTCAACTGAAGGCGTGTATGAGCAGGGCCGTGTGTGCTTTCCCCAGTTAGATGCTCCACTCATGACCGATGCTGCCTTTCGAGCCCACACGTATGAACAACACCATGTAACTGACACCGTTATGCTTGAGCTCCCGATAGACACGATAAAGCAGACCGTTCTCGACTACATGCACTTGGTGTGCCTCGGTGTAGTGCATAAGCTCCTAACCCTCTGGTTCAGAGGTGATAGATCGTTTCGTCTGGGGAGCAGTGTGAAAGACGAAATTTCACTAGCCTGCATCAAGGTTGAGCCATACTTGTGCTCCGATTTTGGGAGGCGTCCAAGGACCCTGTCGGAGCTCGACAAATGGAAGGCCAGTGAATTTCGACTTTTTGTGCTATATACCCAGCAAACACACATGATTCCCAGATCATCCCGTTTTCATCTCACGGCCTCATCGGGATGAGTTGATCCATGCGTCGTCCCCCAGATCTCCGGGAGCGAGCAATAGGAAATCGTCCCATATTCATCCCTGTGAGAGCTGCCTGCGAGAATGCAGACGCCTCGAACCCTTCGCGCCTCCAACTGCGCTTGCGCGGTACGCAACTGCGGCTGCATTTCGTAACGTTACTACGTGATCCTTAATATGGTCGTTACCGAACACGATGTAAAATTTATCAATTTCACTCTTCATATTTACGCATGGCACATCCAGTATTTTGTGGTTTTAATAAGATACGCGACTTGCGCGGCTTCTAGGCGGCCAGTGGGAGCGATATTCAAACGTTCAAACCGTTAGCAAGCTCGTCCGGGTTGCAGGATGGAGGTGTTGTGGTGTGATGTTACAATTGTGAGCGAGTTGTGCGTTGTGGTGTGAGTTGTGTGAGCGAGTTGAAATGTGTCCATTTGTTTGACTGCTTGTGAGTGTAGCTGGGAGAAAAGACACCACTCTGGAACCAGACTGTACGCTGAGGTGCCAAAAAAAATGTGGATGCCATCACGCACATCTCGACGAAATGTCAGTGTCCCCGTGAGTGAGAGCCAGCAAGCAATACGTTCCGTAAGGTACAGCGGCGAAACTAACAATGTGAGGGCATCGAGGGTAGCCGGTACCCTCAGTCAGGGCACGACAATACGAGTAACAGCGGTCCAATGCTCTTGGAACACGGCGCGTTTCTATTCCGCAATTCTCAAACAAGTGGTTCGGATGTCACGGACATTTATGAAGACGCTTCCGATGAAGGTATAGAAGGAGAAGTACATGTGTTACACCAGCGAGGGTCACATATGGCTCATTTGAGCAACGCTTGTACGGAACAGGCGTTACCGATGGCAAAGTGTCGATGACTAAAGTGCATGGACGCTTGTACAGATGTTCAGTCAGAGGTGCAATTTTGAAGGACACTCTCCACTAACATACATGGACTTGAGCGACGTTCAAGGTAAATTAATCTATATTACCACAATTTAGGAAGCGTAGAGTCAGTACATTTTTCTTTGTAGAAAATTCTGTCACGCCAACTTCTGCAGCATGACTGTTCTCCCGAACTGAAAGACCTCCCTTGTATGTCAAGTGAGTCATTGTTACAGAACATGATCACTCTTTGTTGAAAATAGGAGAAATGCTGTCACGCTGTCTCTGCTGCAGCGTCAAAAATCGCAGACCAATCCAAGATGTGCCGCCTCCACCTACTTGGCAACCTTATTCTCACCGTATGATTCATTCCAGTGTTTCATGGCCTTGCATTGAACGTGTTGTACTTTAACGCTGGTAAAATTAAGACATTCATCATGCAGTGAATGAAGCTGGGCATCCGGACCCTGAATTTCCCATCGGGGTACGCAGAATTATGTATTTCCAGCCATACAAAACGCTTTTGAACATGCTTTCAGCATGGTTGGCAAACCAATCCAACCTAAATTTCAGAGCCACTGGATGAACTTGACACTTTATGCGCTTCATATCGCTTACGACATTGTCACACAGAGTCCCACACAGTCCGCCAAGTATACAACGATGCAATGGCAGACGAGGGAAATGAATGAGCGTCTACTTCAGCCAGTGGGGCAGTCAGCCCAGCTGTCTCAGTCCCAGCGAATAAGGCAACCAGACGCACAAACTTCACAGTATGGTATGCCAATAGAGATTCTCCCAAACGATATTGTGATGCGTTGACTGTTGTATGGTGAACTAGCTGCAAAGCAAACTGTTTCAGCTGTGCGTATCCCAAGCAGAAATCAACCAGATGAGTGGCCCCTCCCCCGTACTGCTGCAGTGTATATCCTGCACATGGTAGGAACATTTTCCTGTATGTTAGAAGTGCATTGCAGATCATAATTCCGTAGTCATAAAAAAGAAAAAAAATGATCGCGTACTATACCAAGCATACGATTCCCTCTGTCATTAATTTATTTCCTTTTCTTTCTCCCAGATATTGTGCGTGAATAGCTGGTGCTCTTAACGAGTGCCTACATCTCCATTTTTCTTCTTTTTCATTCCATTCATGTTGCACATATTTCCAAATCTGTAAACACATTTTTAACACTCTGTACTCATGAGACAATCATGTGCTTTGACGTAAAAAATGTCATCTCCTGTTTAGATGCCAACATCTTGCAGCGGAGCAGATGCTTTGCACATCGGTCACAGGTGATCAGAATATTTTATTTAACATAATTATCTAAGTACACATGTCACAGGTATGTAGCTTTCAACGTTTCCCTTGATTTTGTGGCAGATTGCAACTTTTGTACAACGTGTGCAACGTTGTTTCTTCTTCTAGGTCTTAGGGTGTTAATAGGTGCTTCTCGAGGGCTGTCTCAGGAGATTTCCCCACACCGGAAGTAAATACCTCCACTTTGCCTCTTTGCTTCCAGCGAAAGGGCGCAATGCAATTAACGTAATTTACTTTAACCTTTACAGCTCAATTGCTCAGAATGGTGGATACCATGAAGCTTATTCAGGAGCACCACACCGTGCGGCTTGACCTCATATTGGCCAAGTTAACAACGGCACCAACGGAAGGGCCTGCAGAAAATGACATCTTCAGGGAGCCATTCTAATATCGTCAAGAACTTCTGCGATTCGATGTCTCTCTTTATCATCACAAAGGCTATAATTGGTACGTTCTGCACAATCCACGCGCATTGTCTACATGTATTTTGGATAAGGTTGTGCGTAAAGTTCTGTTTTCGTCAGTTGAGTATCTCATGGCTTTTCTTAATGATGCGCGAGCACGTTCTTCTGAGATGTGGGGGCACTGACGAAAGAGACATCACTAGACTGCTTTGTGTGAACTTATGTCAGATGATGTGGCACAGAACTTCAGCTACAAGGGTCGTAAAGGAAAAAAAAAGAACTTAAGCGCCCTCAATCTGGGGCAAGATTGTCATTCGTATGTACTTTACTCTGTATACTAAAGTGCTCATAACACTCAAATCATCCATTTGCAGCCTTCAAACTGTCTTGTCAAGTTCTCATGCATGCTCAAACGACTAGAATGTAGCCCGCTCGAAGCTTCTGCTTGCCAAAAGTGCAGAGGGGAGTTATACTGTGATATTTTCTGGAGCATCGTTTACCTAATTGAAGTACTGTATACAATATTTCCTTGTGATCTGACTTAAAACGTTGTTCCTTAAAACTCTATTATGCGAGGTAAAAATCGAAGACTTTTGTCATGTACAGTATGTGTCAGCCACATATGATGGAACGAGGAATGTAACAAGAAAAGGCTATAAGTGTTGTATATCAAGAACAGTTGTTGAATGTTTCGAAAAGTGGTATGTTTTGGTCACATGTATCTTTTCCTTAAGACAAATTAAATAGCTGTGAGTAATTGCCTAATAATGCCTTACGTAGACGACGTTCGTAGCAAAAAGATCGCGAAATTACCACAATACGAAATAACATCAGAAGTGACAATCTGTCACGAGCTTTGTGCCTTTCGATAAAATAGCGTCCACGCTTATGTGAAAAAATGTCACCTTTTCTGTGGATTTCCCAGTTGTAACGCGGTGCATTTTTCTTGAAAAAAGAAAAAAAGTGTACTTTGACTTAGACACAGGGGTAGGTGTTTCTCAAACCAGTCTATACCTTCTGGTTGACACATAGACCCTATATAAGAAGTGAAAAACTTTGCTTTGTTACCCCTAAGTTATTTATTAGCAGCATTGGGGGAAAACGGGTAGGCAGATTAACAAGGCTCATCAGCTGCTGTTCGCGTAGAACGCTTCGCCTGTTTTAATACCGTGGTTCACATTAGCTGGGACACCCTGTATACAAACATTTCTCAGTTTACTGTTCAACCCACCCTTTTTCTATTTTCTCTTCTGAGAGAGATGAGAGAAGTTTGTGAATGTGTTTGTGAAGCGAGAATAGGTGGAACCTTGCACCTCCACTGAGTTTCAGAGGTTTTTCCAACAGTGGGGTGTTTATGTACTCTCGTTTGTAGTACGTGTTGTGTACAAGGCCATGTGCGCTTAGGAAATAAATATATTTTACTGAAATTCCAAAGCAGTAGTTTCAGTGCTCTTCGCCATTCTGAGCCACGGCAGTGGGCGGGTAGCGGGAGGAGGAGCTACCGCGAGCTCTGGGCCGCATGCATGCTTCACTGCAATACCTCAAAAGACGCACGCAGTATCATCCCAGCTTGATCGCTCGGGTGATCCCCGGGTAGCTTGCGGGGACGTTACTCGGGTGGCCAAGTTGTGCGTTTTTCGGAGTTTTTTCGGGGATTGGCATTCCTACCGGGAACGAACGCATCGCCCCAATGCATGGTTCGGGGTTCATCGCAGGTATGGATTTTGGTTTGCTGGGTACTGGTCCAGTTGTGCTGCTGTCTAAGATACCAGCCCCTTTCTTTGACAATTTTATGGTCCTCCATTGTGCGCTAGTCATCCTATGCAGCCCCAGGTTGTGCCGACTTCATGTGAACTATGCCGAAAGGCTACTTCGTCATTTCGTGGAGGTGTTTATCTCTCTCTATGGATCTTATAACGTATCCCATAACGTACATAACCTCATCCACCTTTGTGACGACGTTCGTCTTCATGGTACACTAGACGAGTTCTCCGCATTTCCTTTTGAGAACTTCATGAGGCACCTAAAAGGAGCTATACGGAAGCCAGAGAGACCGCTGGAGCAGCTATACAATCGTCTCATGGAGCAAAGGAACAACCATCTGGCGAGCTTGAGGCACGAACGAAATGAAGTTGAATGCTCAATGACCCACAGAGCTGGACCGCTACCACCAGGTTGCACCGGACCGCAGTACAAAAAAGTTGTACTAACAGGAAGATTCGCATTGCGCACACGCAAGCGGGACAACACCTGCATGCTCTCTTGCGGATCAATTGTGGTTATTGAGAACTTTGCGCACAGCTGTGCTTCGGAAAGTCTCGTTGTGATTGGGAGGAAATATCTAGATGTTTGTGACCTGTACAGTAACCCTTGCAAATCTTCACTGCTGGGAATTCATGCTGCTCGCAAACTTTCGCAGTTGAGGTTCTGGCCGCTGAACGCAGTGATGAAGAAATGTGTAAGGCTTCCAACAGGAAATCGGTTTGCCATAATGCCACTGCTCCATTGCCGATAAGGGGTGTGTGAAAACTGCTTGTGGAAATGCACCAAATATGTTGCTGTTGTACAGTGAACCCTCGTTATTATGACCATGGTCGTTCCCAAAAATTTTGGTCATAATACGGAATTGTCATGTTAACGGAGGAGATTTGCAGAGGTTTCAGTGCATTGTTCCCCAGGAGTATGGTCGTAAAACGCGTATGTCAGATTATCGGGGGTCATATTAACGAGGGTTCACTGTATAAGTGTGTTTTCTTAGGTATGAAGAACTTTGTACTTGGGAAATTTCCCGAAGATAATGACAGTGTCGCAGTTGTGCACTCAAACTGGGAAAATGACGGCATCTGCATGTGGCCTAACGAGAAAAATCCGAGAAGACTGCAGCAGCTCACGAGATCTGGGGCAAAACCAGAACCATAATGGACTCCCTGCAGATTTGTGAAGCTGTGTGCATTTGGTATGGCAATATTAGAACAGTACAGTGTCAAATGCTTCACTGACAAGTTGTATTTTTTGCACTCCCTCCACCACCATGAAGCCACTTATGAGGAAGCCAGGGCGAAACTGGCTGCAGCGGAAGAGACTTCAGACCTGTGCAGCGGCAATGAGGAGCTGGGGCGGGGAAAAAGAAAGAAGCGTAGAACCCAAAGAAATGACGAAGAGTGCCACTACCTATCGTCTGATCCCGACCAAGCAGAAGACCCAGATGGCTATTGTCGTCCAAGGCCCCCTACACCACCACCCCTACCCCCAAGGCCCCCTACACCACCTTCGCATGCAAGGCCTCCGACACCGCCTGCGTACTCCAGACCCCCTACACCACTTACGTATGCAACGCTAACGCCACTAAGAAGTGAGCTACCTTTCTGCATATGTAACTCGAGAGTTTGCTTTTATTGTGTATTACACCCTGTGCACGCAGCAGCAAAGATATCAGTAATGTGAGAGTAGGCATGAGCATTTTCTGCACAAGTTCATATCAATGCAGCATAGCCTACTATGTATGAGTAACGAGGTACAGTGAACTCCCTCTAAGTTGAAATTTATGCTTAACTCAAACCTACCATTATTTCCTTGTATATCTACTCCATTGTAAAATGCATTCAATAACTCAAATTACTGCTTAACTCAAGCAAACAGTGGTGGATACTGAAGCGGTTGAGTTATTGAGAGTTTACTGTAGTAACCAGGCTTTACTAACGGGTCCGGCAGCTCGGCTCCCATTCTCCTAGGTACCGTACTGGAAAGATGGCAGTGGCTGAAGAGGTTGCGAATTGCATCACTCCACACGTATCAATCCTTGCTTTTTCAGCTTCAGTTGGGCAGCAACAGGTGGACAAAGGAATGCCTACCAGGCAAGAGGGCTCTTCGTCATTTTCCACGGGCCGCACGGAGTCTTCATTACAGCGTGAGAATGGATTGATAGTGTGCTAGTTAAGATAACTTCTGCTTCTGAGATTACGTGGGACTTGAAATGTGTTACGGTTAGTCCGTGAGCACTTTTGCTGTTATTCTCGTTAGAGGATATTTTCTGATTACTGGGTCACTGTCTTTTTTTTTTCTGTTTTGCTGCTATCATGAATCACCGCTTGCATTGCTGTTCGGGTACACAAGTGTCACGTACTGTAAGATAATGCACTCCAGTTCATTCTTTTTTTTTTTTTTTTCATTGATATAATGTTCAATCTATTATTTGTTACCAGGAGTCCAGCAATCAGCACTCCAGAACATAGAAATGCATGATCCGTTTTTGATGCAAGGCTATAATGAAGAAGGACATATGCACAGTAAGTTGGAACCATGTTTGCAGCAGTAATCTCCTGCCATCACTGTCTTTGGTTGAGGCATTATACGTAAGCCAGAGCTACTCAACGTTTCCACAGGTGTAACTCCCTTCGAAATGCAAGGAGCTTTGGGATATGGATCACAAGAAGCCCCTGAGATGAGCAGCTTGCAGCAGCCCGGTTAGTGAACACCATTGTGTTTGTGCCTGTGGCGGTCCCAGTAAGAGCACCGCCATACGACTGTACAAACATTACAACGTAAAAGAAAGAAATATCAAGGGTGGTAACAGATGTAATCTCGGGTGAACAGTGTGCTATCATGCCTTTGATCTGGCTTCAAACCAAAAAGGAACAAAAATTAAACATAAAAAAATAGCGTGACGAGAAGAAGTACAGTCAAACGAGCATTCAGCATGGCAAGTTCCGTGGTGTGCACAAAAATTTGGGGTTCTTCCTTTCGGCGAAAGCAACCCCGAAGTGTCATGTGTTGCAACTCTGTAATTTACACGACTTCCCTGTGCCTTTTACTTACTTATACTTGAAATTCCTTGCCGGAACTAGTGGGGTCTGCATTAATTCCTAATTTCACATTATGTTTTACTATTAGCAGAGGCTTGAATTGGAAATGTTACGTGCTTGGTTCGGCCCGGGGTCTCACAGTAACACCTAAGTTCGGGTTGTGCTCTCACAGTTTAGTAGGAGCGTTCAAACTGTTTTATTAATTTATTTATTTGTTTATTAATTTTTCTGCTGTTTTAAACACCTCGGTTTCAAACCGGTTCAGTACTGTGTCTTTTTCCTTAAACATAGAATCTGTCTGAGAGAGAGAAAGGTGGAGACAAGGGAGAATGAGGGTATCAGAGCACGGGAGAGCGTAGCACCTGCCTACAACTGCAGATTTTTTTTTCGCTTCCTTTGTGAAGCGATTTGTCTCCATAGAAAAAAAAAGAATACTGTATTTATGACCCATACTTTTTCTGTTTCCAGCAAGCTAATTATACTGGGTGAACAAAGTTAAGCGTTCACGAGCGCTTCATAATTAGGCGTACAAAAGAAAACTAGGCACTATTTGTCTTCTACTTGAGTAAGAAACTGCTGCTACATAATTAGTGCCACCTGTTTCTTAGTCAAGTAGCGTAAATATGGCATCAGGTTTTATTTTATCGCTGTGTTTATGAAGCGCTCGGGAAAGCTTAACGTTGTACACACCGTATATTGAATGTGAGCAGTTCGTTTTGTAGCTCCTGAAGTGCTCGCACTGACTGCCTCTAGTTTATATCATTGAGAAAGAATTGTTTTTACTTGTACTGCATTGAAGCTGGTAATGCCATTTGTACGCATGCGACTAGAATTCACGAAATGTCTGAATGTTGCATGATTGTTGAGAGGGCCCTGCTGCTTTGACCCCTGTTTGCAGCCACTTACCTTTCCCACACTGCAGTGGGCCAAGTTCCAAGTGCCTCTAGACGCATGCTGTCTCCGACCACATACCTACCAAATCATCTGCAAGAACAGCGCCAGTGGGGCTCTGTGTCTGTCAGAGGCACATCACTTCACTCTCAGGCATCATCGTCAGACGTGTGTTCCACCAGTGCTCCCCTGAGGCCCCTGTCAACTACGCATCTGCATACACCACGTCAAGCACTGCACCGCGAGCATGCAGGCATGACTATCAGTGGTATGTTCCCCTGTTGTAGTATGCTGTGACCAGAAGGTTTGACTTACTATCAACAGTATATGTGACACTAAATTGGTGGATAAAGTATAAATGCAAGTACAAATTTAGATCAGAAATACACATTGCAAATTGTTGCATATGCAGTAAGGAATGCCTTTATGATAATAATTAGCATGGGTAAGCCATCTTGGAAGCCATGCTCACGAAATGAGAGTGTTAGCACCATTTAAGTCTGCGTTCCTTGAGATGGTGAAGAGTGGTATTCTATTGAGATTTGAGATAGCTCAAGCTATGCACGACGAATTCTGATACCTTTCGATATTGCATTGATGGGTAGCACGACATGGTCAGAAGCCACAAATCGTTATAATTGTAGTCATTGGTGGTACGCACGTTGTGATTCCAGCAGCACAAAGTGCACGAACGAAAAATGGTAGCCACTCAGCGAGATAGGCAGAGGTACAATGGGACAATACGTCCCAGTGAAACATGTAGGCCCTCCTTCGTCCTCCTTTATGCGCCAGGTGGCGCTGAGTGCTGGGTTAAAAGGACGCGTCCTTGCGTCACGAGGGGCTTTTGGCTTGTTTGGGAGGCTTCTGGCTGTTGGGTTGTTCGGAGCGCTGTTTCGGGTTCTACTTCGACAAGCAGGTTTGGGTAATAAATGGTTTAAGGGCATTCCCTTGTCTCTGCTGTGCTTCCCCTGCGGCTGAACGGACAGGGCCCTCTCCGGGAGTGGGCTACTCCTGTTCCTTCTCGGAGAAGGGGTTTCCCACAAACTCCAGACAAATTTAAAAATGGCTAGGAAGCAAGCAAACTGATGAAGATGATGCATTCGTGTTGTGTTTGTCCCTTCGTGTTCCCTAGTCTCTATGTTTTACTGTATGCATCCAGACAAATGACCAGCAGAATGCAAGATTTGAGGCGGATTCGACTATTCTCCTATTCTTTAGAGGCACTTGGTTGAAGCACCCTGTAGGAGTCTAAAACAGCCAAATGGCAAAAGTGCATTAACTCAGCTGTTGGTGGTGGTGTGTTCCGGATTATGTCTCTCAATGGAATGCTCTAGATTTCTTTAACGTGCAACATTGCAATTTAAGGTGGCAACCTACATGGAAGGCTGAGGCAGGGAGCTGTCCCAAATGATGACGGTCCTAGGTCCAGTAAGAGGCGACGATGCAGACAATATTACCTTTCACATTCCTCATCCCCTGGATGCATTTCCTTGGCAGGGTTCGAGAAGGAGGTGATCAGGCTTCTCCACATGATAAAGCTTACACAACAGTCTCACAGTGAGCAGCTACAACTTATCTTGGAGAGCCGGGGACCTACGACAACAGCTAACCGTGCTCTAATTGAAGAGCCATTCAAGACATTAGCAGGCTTCTTGACGTTTGAAAGAGAGCTCGAACAAAGTGCGGACAAAAGGGACAGACTGGTACAGATTTTGTTTTATATAAGCGAAATAGCTATTTTCTGCCGTCCTATACTTCTCAAAGCCTTATGACATTTCCACTGCTCTTCTCTTATGTCACAGGTAGCATTCATGAAATCTGTTGGTGGAAGCAGCACCCGAGAGAAGACATTTAGAGTCCTGTCACGGTTGTTAGACCCCTGTGTCGCCAGAGAGTTCAGCCTGTACGGTGCAAAGAAAAAGAGACGATTCTGCGACTTGAGAGTTTGGAAAGTTCTGTGCTGTAAGTAGCTCAAAAGTAAACATGTCCTGGGATGATGGATTTAGGTTGTTTCCTTAGCATGCTTTTGGGGACAAGTTGTCTGCGGAAACAACTAGGTCAACCGGTCTTGGAGAGGGGCTGCCCGTATGAATTAAGCACTATCGTCCTACTCCAGTGTAGTTCGTCTCGGGGAACGTGATCAGCAAGCATGTGCACACATGTTACGCGCAAATCTGCAATCTACGTAGCAAGCCTATGGCTGATAACCTTATAATTTCGAGGAAGAGGTGACGGAGACATATCATGTTAAGTGACTGAAGGCAAGTTAAGGAAAATCCGTCTTGTCGGCATTTCAAACAGGGCCAAGAAAGAGATGTGAAATTTCCTGAAGGATCGAGAAGTTCGGTTTTTTGTCGGGGTGCGGGCTTTTTGCTGAAAAATTTGAACATAGCTTCCTTCCTGCATTTACTTTCATAATAAGTTTGGATACCCTGCTCGAACATTAAATGAGAGGCAGCCTCAGTGTAGAGCCACCGAGCCGGCTGTCAAAAGCTACAGTCTCTATTCGAAATATCAGCGGCTCTCCACTGAGGCTTTCTTTCATTTTGTGTTCTGCCGGATCGATGGATTTCTCCTCGACCAGCTGGAATATTGTTTTTCAACATTGGACATCAGCCAGCCTCCTACAATGAGTTAGTAATGCCGGGGCTGTTCGTTATCAAGGGCATAAACGTGAAGTATAACATGCAGTGAATATATGAGTGATTAGCCAACTAAAAAAACTCGGAATTGCTGAGAAAAGGCAGGATTCTGCCTCAATTCTGCAATTTTGCGCGGCAACAGCAAAAACCAGTACTTCTTGAAACATTTGGTTTATGGTTTGGCAATAATAATGACCTACTTGCACGTATCAGTTGGTCTGGACAGAGAGCATACCAAACAATAATCCGATGTCAAATTGCATGCAGTCCGCATGAAATGGAAGTATTTCATGTCTTCAGGAAATAGAGCATTTCCGTGCTGCCAAACTGCTTACAAATTTCATCATGTGTAAATGGCACGTAGCAGCAACCCAGGCTTATGACTATGACCAAAGTACATGCCAGTGTAATGTTCTGGTGGTGACCTGGTAATTTAGTCCATTATGCATTGCATTATTTTATCACTTTCTATATGTTTAACAAGCTTTTGCGGAGTTTAATCATTGAGCCCATAGGGATCGATGGTGATGTACTGTAATTTGATATAGTTTTCTGGATTTCAGCTTTTTCAGAACACGAATTTCATGCTTTTGCACTTTCTTGGAACTAATAGGCTCAGAAATGATGTAGCGAATAGCCTGCTGTTCCTGTCTGCAGCTCTCTTCATGGCCCATGCTTTGTGTCCACCAGAAACTGCCCTGTAAAGCTGCAGCAAACTGCCTAACCTGCTGACTACTCATTTATATAAGGTCGAAGACCGTGGGGAGGAGAAATTCATAATGGCTGCCAATGACCCTATTGCTAGATTCTCAGCACCATCGCTTTTTTTCATATGTCCCAGCCCTTGTCCTAAAAGATACCTTCTGTTTCTCCCCATCGAAAACAGCTTGCCTGGCAGAGAATACCACCGGTGCTACCAATGAGGGTACTATGAAAGACGTGGAGAACGCAGCCATGTCTTGGCTTCGTCATGCACCACAGGCAGACGAGAGGCAGCAGATCAAGGAGCAGAGAAGCCATGGGAGCGACAGCAGCACATGAGGCTTTCATTACCACACTTCCAAAACGGACTGGAATTTTAGTACCTGAAGTATCATAGGTGCTTCCATATACAAGGTGTCCCACCGAAAAAGGGCCAGGGGCTAAAGAAAAAACGGAGTGCTCTACACAAATGGAACCAACTGTACGTGCTTGGTAGTTGTGTGGTCTATCCAAAAATATTTTTTTCATCGCCCCTTGTCAATTAAATAGCGGCAATTAATTTTGTAACTTTTTAATTATCGGTTTTAGATCTCAGATGTCAATCAGGAAGTTGTAGTACATGTCGAAAAAGACGCAACTGAAGTGGTTCGAGGTTGCTATGGCTTGTGGTTTTGTTTTTCCCCAGGTTTAAAAATTGGTTTCAGAAGCCGCGCGCACCACAGAGCGCTCCCCATAATTCGGCGCCCGCGCGCGACGATTGCAGTGCACTCTGATAGGTGTGCCGTGAAACAGGTGAAATATCTTCCTCTTGGGTGACGTGGCCCAAGGATGGTCTCCAAGCGCTAATCTGAAGGTCAATGTACGCCGGAGGGCGCTGGAATCGTCGCCCGCGGGTGCCGGATTGTGGGCAGCGATCTGCGGTCCGCCCGGCATCTGAAACCAACTTTTAAACCCGGGAAAAAACGAAACGACAAGTCATAGCGACCTCGAACCACTTCATTTGCGTCTTTTTCGACATGTACTACAACTTCCTCATTGACATCTGAGAGCTAAAATCGATAATTAAAAAGTTATAAATTTAATTACCGCTAATTAATTGACAAGGGGCGATGAAAAAAATATTTTTGGATAGACAACACAACTGCCAAGCACGTACAGTTGGTTCCATTTGTGTAGAGCACTCCGTTTTTTCTTTACCCCCTGGCCCTTTTCGGTGGGACACCCTGTATGGCTACCTACACTCTTTTTTTACTATTTTACAAGTCAGTATTTTATGACCTTTCATGTGTTGTACATGTTGATAAGTGCGCAGTACTTGGAACTTTGAGATATCCTTGTCTAATTTGAATCTGCCATCGCCTAAGTGCCATCCTTTATTCACACACTGTTGCGTTTATTCACACAACATGCTCATGCAAAGTTCAAGCCTCTTTTTCATTAGAACTTTGTTATTGTTTGAATGCCAGGGTAATATGAAAGGTGGTATTTTCTGTTTATTTTACAGATTGTTCAGTGGGTACCTTGTAGTGTGTTGCAGTCTTTGGTGCCATGCAATGTTTATGGTCATTTTTAATTTTTATATGATAATTTCATGTTTATGTGACATAGAGAAAGGAACACTCTCTAGCCAGGTCTTTCGTAAGCTGATATGCCCAGTGATTCATTTTAGGTAATTATGTTTTAAGCTTTCTCTTTTTACTGTGCTGTTTGTTTGATAAACATTTTGGAGCATCTCCCTTCCAGCAGAGCAGTCCATTATTGTAAGGCCATATAGTACATCTGATCTAGTCAGGCATCCCTATGTGCCCCCTCCTCATATTATGTTGTTTGCATATATTTATGGTTACATTAGTTGGTAAAGTTACCCCCTTTAACGGGCTCAGTGACGTTCCATTTATCATCCTGTTCTAAAAATGCCCCAAGTGAATAAATATCTTGTGTGTTGTATGCAAACAATAAACAGGGAGTACACTGTTCCCAAATATAGGTATATTTTGACCACGCGTGTTCTGTGTTTCGTTGCATGGCAAACTGTGTGACCTGCTTTGTTACACAGTTTATATTTCTAGTTGAATACTTGCAAAAGTACTTGTACCACAACAAAGCTGATCTGTGATACACAGTTTGTTACTGTGCTTTGCTCATTATATACTGTGATATTGTGGTTTACTGTTATGCCAAGTGCTTCAATTCTGCATGCAAAGAATGTATGTAGAACTACACATGCGAGACTCATTTGCGAGTCTCAGTAGTAATAATAAACTATAGTTCTTTTCTGAACTCGCTGCTTCAAATTTTCAATCACCGTTGCGCAGGCGCACTTAGTATTTAGTGCGCATTTTTTTTTTGTAAGGGAGCCAAGCAACACAGAAAAATGAAGGGGGTAGGAGAGGAGGAGCATGGAGGGGGTAGGAGAGGAGGAGCGCCCTTCGGGCACATCCCATTTGTGTACTATGCTAATCCCAAAGAAAGCCCCATGGGACCTGCCAGATCAGCCCTTCGGGCACATCCCATTTGTGTACTATGCTAATCCCAAAGAAAGCCCCATGGGACCTGCCAGATACGTCCCAGAGGCATATCCGGGTGTGCCATTGTTACCTGACAGGGATAATTTTGGGCTGTATTTCGGATGTTATAGGGATATCATCGTCTTCCCCAAGTGACGTCTCAGAGATGTTTCTCGGACCTGCTTGTGTTGTCGGGGAAGTAGATGTTCTGCCGCCGACGCACACTGATAAAAACGACATCATATATAGGCATCGTCGTCATGGGCGGTTGTACAACATTACGGTTTTCCAAAGGTGGTGGTGGTGGTGATGGTGAAAGGGCTTGCCGTTGTCGGCCTCACGTATGTGGGCAACGTCACGACTGACGCCCTGGGAAAATGTGCGTCCTGGGCCGACTTCTAGGGGAACTGTGCCGACATATGTCTGAAAGCGTCTGAGGAAAACCCAATAGAACGGACAGACAGGTAAATAAACGAATAAATGACGGTAAAGCGAGTGGGAATATATATGCTGCAGACGATATGAAAAGCACGGGCATTCCGCCGACGTCCGCATGTCGCCACCTTTTTTTCCTGAACAGCTGGAATTTCAGCCATCCTTCGTCTCGCCTGTGTAGAACATACATTTCCCCGTGGTTCGTACACTTTGAGCACTAAACTTGTAGAGTGTTGAAAGGGATAATTGTGTCTTCAATCATGATCAGATGTATGTGTATGTTCGAATGGAATCACGCAGACGAACCCATGGAACGAACCGATATACTGTACCGTACAACTACATTCGCGTCAGACGGGTAGAAATCCAGCAAACCGTTTGGGGAGTATGAAGGGATAACGACACCAACAACAACCTACAACACCTACAAGTACACGGAACAGGTACGCGCACCCGTGTTGTACTTACGTACACAACTATATTCATGGGGTGCCTAAAAACAAAGGTCTTAACGCCCTCGCATTAAAACTCACATTGTACCTTCGATACATCGATGATATGCTTATAACATGAAAACCATGAGGAACATGAATTTCAAAAGTTCGTCGATCTACTAAACTCCGCGCACAACACAATAAAGCTCACATCACAACACTCAACTCAGTCAATCAACTTTCTCGACACCACAATATCACTAGACAACGGCAACCTCGCCACAACCCTGCACAAGAAGCCAACTTATAAACAGCACTACCTTCACTTTAAGAGTCACCACCCGCGCCACTGTAAGGCGCGGGTGGTGACTCTTAAAGTGAAGGTAGTGCTGAGTGTGCTAATGGGCTGAGTGTAAGACTGTGCAGAGTTTGTTCAAACGACACAGATTATACTGGGAAGCTTGACGAACTCTGCAACACACTTGCCCAAAGAGACTACCCGGACTCCCTTCTAACCCAGTTCCGTCGCAAGGCACTGAAACTCGGTCGCAACGAGGTTCTGAACACCGAAACGATAGTGACACGAGCCAAATAAGCTTCATCACAAGATATTCCAACGCCCATCCAAATATCAAAGTCATTCTCCGGAAACGCGAGCCCCTCCTCCAAAGCAATGACCGACTTGGGAATATATTCAGCCATCCAGTACAGGTAACATACCGACGTACAAAAAACCTAGCAGGCTCCTTGGTCAACGCCAAAATCAGGAGAACAAACACCCGGTACTGTGGAACACGCCACTGCAACCTCCCGCGTTGAAAAACATGCAAGCGCGTTCCACACGCTAACTCCATCAAAATCACTTCCAGTTATTACACCCACTCTGTTAACCACGCATTCACATGTACGAGCACTAATGTCATATACTGCATAGAATGCGGCGACTGCTCTATGCAACACATTGGTGAAACCGGCCAACAAATCAACAACCGCCTTACCGGACACAGAACCGACATCTCCCACAAACTCCCCATGAACTCGCCGAACACGCTAACGTTTCTGGTCACAGTTTTGACAACAGTAAACGATATATTCTAGAATTGGGTACAGATCCACACGTGCCAGACGTGACAGGGAGTCTTATCTGGCATACAAGTTCAACGTCACCCGTTCCCTATCAACAAATCACGAGGCACCCTAGAAACACTTGACAAATAAAATACTCTCAGACTTTTTCCCTCCTCTTCCATCCCCTCTATCATCTATCGATAATGTCATGTTCCGCATGGCCACTACCTTTTCCCTTCGTTATTGCGTGCCTGAACCCTGTATAACAAATATATAAGTTACAAAAACCAAACCAACCAAAGACTTTGCTTGCTCTGAAAAAATTCCCCACGTAGCCACTAACCTCATTATCTTTCGGAATTCGGAATGCTCGCCCATTCGTGCCTGTTGTCCCGTTTCGTCCCCTTGTTCATGAACCTGGCATTTCTGTAACCAGTCTGGAGCCAAGATGACTTCATTCATATAATCCCCGCCACACTCTAACAAAGTGACCATTGACTTCGGGCCGTAAAAGCCTGTATGGACCTTTTCTTCCCCCCGGCCTGTTGACCCACTATTCGTATGAACGTTTAACACGTCATACCTAACCCTTCAAATACCATGCCAATCATGAGGACGGTGCCCAGAAGAAGAAAGTCTCTGTTCGAAATATGGGTGGCTCTCGTCTTGAGGCAATTCCCTTCATACATTTGCACCTGTATTATCTCGCTGAGCTATATTATTACCAATGGTTAGTTTGCAATTTCCTGTGAAAATGACGTAAGGGAAGTTGCAATGTCGAGTAGATTTGCTCTTCCGGATGCGCATATCATGTCGCACACTGAGAAAAATTTACATCGTACTTTTTTTTCCCCATTTTGTGAGGCCACAAAATTTTGCCGAGTGAAAGTATTGACCACCAACGGCATGAAATTGTACACGCTATGTACACGAAAACAAATATTACACATGGTGCGAGGGTCTGAGCATCATGATCAGTTTTTCAAAAAAACATCAATAGCAGCCGGGATTGGGACTCAAGTTATCTGCAGACATCTATCGAATTGTTTCCTCCGGGTGTTTCGAAACCTTTGGTATTTGGTATCAAGGTAAAAAGTAAACACGTGGCACCAATTACAGCCCCCTAGGCGAAGCATTGTCTGAGTGTTCAAAACCTTCGCAACATCGATGACAAACACAGCGTCCACCGTCTTCAGCGTGAGTGACTCAGACCATTGGGAAATTCCGCGGTAAGGGTGACCCCCGAGATCATATGACACTACGTCACAACCAACTCGTTGGATTCCCAGGTTGTATAAGAAAACGCTGCCCGAGTAGCCGGGGACAGATCGGCAAGGAACCGTCTTCGGCTGTACCAGTTCGTGGCGTCCATGCATACTGGCTCGTAGACGGAAATAGATCTCCAGAGTGTCCTATTTCTCCTTACTATCGCATTTCTCCTTTCTCGAGACATCGGGAAGCAGTCTGGGAAATGCTGTGGATATCGGCAAGTTGTGAGCCGACGGTCCCGTTGCGTACCCCGAGCTTCCACAGATCGGCTGTGCTGTTAGGGTTCATTAGACATCAGGTACTCATATACGATGTTCACAAAAGGAATACATTTAATTGAACGTTCGACAAGAAAGAATAATTTATATCCCAATCGACTGCGGGTGACAGGAATTAGAGCCAGTGACGGCAACCTTCGCGACATTCTTAATGCAACGTATCGGTAGCCATAGTCGTAATGTGCATAGACAGTGCAAAGTCAGTTAAACGCAGCACAGTGGATTCCACGTGGAAGTACTAGCGAAGAAAAACAGGTTCAGCGTAGAATGGAGAGCTTGGAAGAGTGCACTGAAGAATGTAGGGGATCAAGATGCACTTGACAATAAAATACTGAAAACACTGAAGCTTTCCTTTAATGGATACAAGCTTTCGTGCAGTGGAATGCGTGGAGCGCACGGGAGTGGACTGCACTGTACTGCATGAAAGCTTGTATTCCTTAAAGGGAAGCTTCAGTGTTTCATATTTTAGAATTCACTGAACAAAACAACAACAATAATTGTGATGCGATCCAAAAATGAGGCTTATTACGCAAGTCGAGGAAATCTTTGACGTACCAAGCGCATCGTTCTTCTGATGCGTCTTCTGGCCACCCTGATAGCGTGCCTCATAACTCCATTGCAACGGCGGAATATTATTTCGGCCAAAAAAAACACGCCGGATATCGTCATGCCCGATGCCCATAGTATGAACGGCGGCCGCAAGTCGGTTATGTTTAAAGCTTCCTGTTCCTGTAATTTCTGTGGTATCGTGTCTTTGTACGTTTGAAGAGACACCTTGAACTCTTCGAAGTTCCTGTCCCCCACGTATAATCCGGACTCCACTCCCTGAGTCACAATTTTCCGGATGCCGCGGAGGTATGGTGAAGTAACTGCCGTCACTGCACCAGCTAGAGCGCTCTTGATGTTTCCGTCAACCTTTGTGTAACCCATTTGCAGTAGTTCGTTGTGCAGTTCAGCAGCATGTTGAATGTCAAAATTACTTGTTGTTGCAAAGGTATCCTTCCCGTCATTTCCTCGTTTAATGGACCCATCCAAGTTGTAGCATCGACACCCTCCTTTGAATGTATCTGTTGGGTTAATGTCTTTGAATGAGTCGCAATGGGAAGGTTTGTTCAAAACGCAGAGTTTGTATCCTTGATGTGAAAATAAGCTCTTCTCAAATTTTTCTATTCCTTTTTCGAGTGGCATTTCTCTTATGTACGAGGTGAGCAATCCTTGAAACGCTATGGATACAACCAGCCCCACAAAGATCCAAAATCCAAATATTATTCGCAAGGGCTGATACTTGAGAAAGTCGTTAGTGTGCACTACGCCTTGCATCAGAAGAGATTTGATAAGGGCAACAGCGATTTCCAAGAAGTATACGTTGCCCTCACGCTGTACGTGAAGGTAACAGAAACCAATAAGTGCACACACGAAAAATGAAGACAGTAGAGACAACCACACTTGCAAGCTGAATGGTTTCAGTAGAACCATTTCCTTGGGTATATGCTTCGGTTTCTCAGCGTAAAACCCAACACGCATATTATCAAAATACCCTGCAAAGATGAGATTCGCACGCAAGTGCTTACCGAAATCGAAAGTACATCCTAGGATACCATTACCGCGGTACAAATCTTTATATGATTTGTGTGAGATCCCTAACACACTGGTTGTGGCATTTCTATGTCTTAGTGTGTGCACCAACGTTTTTATACTGGGGTGACTGCAGTCATCCTTCCAACACATAACAAGTAAGCTCTGCCCTTCAAGTGTACAAGTTCTCACAAGGGAGTTTTTGTGAAACACATCTTGCGGGTTACATGTCAGACACTCTTCTCTGTCGTAGCCTCTCAGGTAAGCCTTGCCATTTCTGAGACTCACGTTAAACACGCTAGTGTACGAAAACTCATCCAGAATTTCTGTCAACTGCACTCCCGCTCTCAGTAGACCTTTTGTCCTCGTTGGATCAGCGCCTTCGGGTAGCATGTACAGATTCAATGCACAGTGTCGCCAACTCTCAAAAACACCAGGCATCAACAAATCGCTATGAGTGCAAATTGCGTGGAAAACTCTTCCCTCCAAAGCAGCAAGTTCCCAGTTTCTCCACAAGGTAGCATTGAAGCTTGTCATATCTGTCCAAATTGCGATGGGAACGTCGACGTCACGAAGCAACTTGACCAGATGTTGAGAGTAAGTGTCGATACATCCAGACGATGTCCTAACATGAACTGGCCTGTTGGCTGCAAAAACGTTCAGGAGCTTGGGAAGAACGTCAGACACCAGTAAATCTTCCATAGAACCAAGTGTCTCGACGCATGTTGCTATGTGCAAGAGGCATGCAATAACAAATGCTGTATGACGCATCGTCCAGCCGTGAGCTGACTATTGAAATTGACAGCGCTAAACTCAGGCTCCGCTAAACTCCTGCCAGTCTGATTACCTACTCTGATGGATACAGTTGTTGCTACTCTCCGACTGGTATCTTTTCTACATTACACAGTGCGGTGCAGCCGGTCGATTTTAATCTTAGAAATAGTGTGAGTCATCTTGATTTCTGGTCTCGAGATATGAGATAACATCGACCGCTGCAGACAGTTTACATGAAGAGTGAGGGAAGTAATTAGTTGATCAATACAGTTCTGCAGAAGGCAGGATACAGGAATAACACGATAATGCAATTTTTGACGTAGGAAAAGCGCGAATATTCCTACACTCTTAACTCGGTACCCTTTATTCTAACTTTTAGCAATGTGCAACCTTTATATAGACGTAGATTTCCAAATATTGTAGAGGTTACACGTTTGAAACCTCTATTTAGAGGTTAAACACGACTTCTATCGTGACACTGGAGGAGCAATAGCGGTTACTTCAGTGTTCAACGGAAATCCAATCGTCGTAACTTATAAATGTGCCCTTTATAGGAACGTTGTAACTTCTAAACGAATTCCGCGTTTGAATTTCCTTCGTTTGTTTTTCTTGTTTCTTTGCAAGGTAACCTACATGAAAGGATCTGCTCAAAAGTCACTGTGTTCTCGTTCAAGCCGCACATTCAATCATTCAGTACGAGAGTATCGGATCAGTGTGCGTTACGTTATTATGTCTCTGCGTCTGTGCGAACTGCGGATCGTGTTCAGAATTGTGAAGAATGCAAAAGGGTCAAGTGACGGAACTTTATCAGGTAACTTCTACGGTATGCTCACTACAAAGTTTACGTGGTTACGTTTTTGCTGAACAATCTAGGAACACTAATCACAGCAAAGTCTGTCTCTCTAACACGGTACAACGGTTCAACAAAGTGTGTACGTGTGTCTCTTACGTCCGTTATTTGCTTAGTCCTTTGTCATTCTTCCCAGATAACACAAAACTTCCCAGGGACATCCCAATATAGTTCCAATGTCCCCTGTCCCGAAACGTCAGTCCCTGTAATAGCCTTCGGACGAAGTGTATAGGATACGTTTCACAGTCGCGAAAAGGATCCAGGGTCGGAGCAGCACAGGACGTTAGCATCGAAATCGACACCATAAAGATATTGAATATGAAGGTTCGGCGCGGTCACGGATGGGAAACCACGCAGCCAGAGCCGGATCCTGAATCAAAGCCACAGCCGGACGGAACAGATATGGACCTCAACTGCGCCGCCTGTGGAGAAATCCGAGAATCGATATCACACATCGTAGTGGAATGTACGAAGCTGACACCTACGATAGAAGCGCCATCTCTAGAGGAAGCGCTTGGATTCGGCACAGGAAAATACGTCGATGCAGTCAAACGACGTCTGAGTATGTGGTGGGAGAAAACCCACAGGAACAATAACAGGACCACAACTGGTGAAAAAGACTGAGGAACTGTGTTTTTAGGCTAGGACGCGCACTGCCCCCGCAGAACGCTGTCCGCCCGGTATAAAGGGAACAGCCAACACGATCATCATCATCATCATCATCACAAGGCGCGCCCTGGTGAGAGAACGAAACGGCGACGTTTGAAGCAACGCCTATTAATTCCAGAAGTCGATTCAAAACGCAGTATAACTTTTCAATTAAGCATTGTATTTCATCGTAACTGGCATAACAGTAAAATATATGCAACTGATAATGTCGAGCTGACATTTTTTACGCGTACGAGAATACCGCTGAATGACACAATTCTCCATTAGGCGGGAAACTACGGGTAAACAGACGGTTCCTTTGTTCTCCGTTCGTTCGTTATGTAAGTCGTACACTATGGATATTGCAGAAGAAGGTAAGATACATCATATTTCAGTAGCTGTATAGCTTATATTTGTAACATTCGTTGTTCGTTGTGAATCGCAGCACTCACAGTGCCATCCGTCACCGCGCTGATGTCAAGAAACTGGACAAAATCTACCCTTCACAGACGTGTCTGGCAAAGTGTCGATGAAAGTTTAACACTATGTTTAGACTCTCACAGGGGGAACTCGGTTGAACCATCGCCGGCCCCCCAAATTCGCAGTTCTCAGTGTGAAATAGTTCAGCCGCTCTGTCATGTGCAGACAGCTGACGAGACCCAACACTTTCTTGGCGCTGCAGCGTATGATCTCGGATCGAATGACGGGGAAGCAGAACAGGTTCAACAAAATGTCTGGGGCACCTCACATCCAACGGAAAGAGATGCTCCATTTCTAGAAAATCCTGTCATCGTTGACGAGTCTTCCCAAAGTTCTGAGAGGAGCAATACGTTTGCTGAAGAATTCAAAGCATGGGCATTAAATTCCACGATAACTCATACCGACCTCACAGCACTGCTCAAGCTTCTAAAGAAACAACCATCTTTGCCCTTTTTACCTGCGTGTGCAAGAACGTTGCTCCAAACACCACGATATGCTGCTGGCGTTAAGGTAATGGGGGATGGCAAATACTGCCACTTTGGTTTGGCAACAGGGCTTCAGTATGAACTGCAAGGACTTCAAACTGTCCCTGATGTGATTTCTATCAATGTCAACGTTGATGGCCTGCCACTTTCCAAGAGCACAGCAGATCAGTTTTGGCCCATTTTATGTATTGTTACAAATTGTGGTCAAACTTCTCCTTTTCCTATTGGAGTGTATTACGGAAAATCAAAGAACGTGTGCCCGAACACGTTTCTTGAGCCATTTGTATCGGAACTTAAGGAGCTGTTGGAAAGTGGGGTTTCAGTAAATGGCACAACAGTGGCACTAAAACTATCAGCTGTGGTGTGTGATGCTCCTGCAAAAGCCTACATTCTTGGGATCAAAAGCCACAATGCTTATTTCAGTTGCTCAAAGTGTACAACTGAAGGTGTGTACCAGCAAGGCCGGATGTGCTTTCCAGAGCTTAATGCTGAGGTTATGACGGATGAGCAGTTTCGTAGTGGTGCGAATGAACATCACCACGTGAATGAGACAATTCTAAAGGAACTTCCTATAGATTTGATTAGACAAATCCCTGTCGATTTTATGCATTTGGTCTGCTTGGGTGTTGTGCGAAAGCTACTGACGTTGTGGTTCAAAGGCAACAGGGCCTATCGCTTAGGAAATAACACGAAAGACCAAATCTCTCTTTCTTTACTCAAACTGCAGCAGCATGTATGCTCAGACTTTTCCAGAAAGCCGAGAACTCTAACAGAAATGGACAGATGGAAGGCAACAGAATTTAGAATGCTGATATTATACACAGGCCCAGTTGTTTTTCAGTCCAGAGTTCCAAGCAATCTGCTGTCCAATTTTATGGTTCTCCATGCAGCTATAACCATTTTGTGCAGCCACAGACTGTCCCAGGTATATGCAGATTATGCAGAGAAGTTGCTTCTCCATTTTGTTGAAGTGTTTGCTGTGATCTATGGTAAGCACATGGTATCCCATAATATCCACGGTTTAATACATTTGACTGATGATGCCCGTGCACACGGCCCGTTAGACACATGGAGTGCCTTTCCTTTCGAAAACTTCATGCAAACCTTAAAATGTATACTACGGAAACCAGACAGGCCGCTGGAGCAACTATATAATCGGACTATGGAAAGGCGGAAACTACCAAAACAGTGTCAAAGCAGTCAGTCAGAAATACTGTGTTCTATGAACCAGACGTCAGGTCCTCTGCCGTTGAACTGTAGTGGTGACCAATTCAAAAAAGTTGTTGTACCTAGCATGTTCACCCTGCGTACACACAAGCGAGATAACACCTGTTTGTTGCACGATGGCAGAATCATCTGCATTGAGAACTTTGTGCGCCTTTCGAACACTAATGATGTGCTTGTTATTGGGAGGCAGTTTTTGAACACTGGTGATCTCTATACTCATCCGTGCCGTTCTTCACTGTTCGGCATATACACATCTCGCTCGCTTTCTGCTCTGTGTTCCTGGCCATTAGCTGATGTTCGTCAGAAATGTATCCGGTTACCATTCCGAAACCAATATGCCATCTTCCCCCTTGTTCATTCTGTGCAATGATGTAGCCAAGTTGATGTGTGTGTGTGTTTGTGAGTGCATTTGATCAAGTAAAGTGACTGTGAATGTGCCTAGAGTTGGACCAATTAGTTACCAGTGGTCTGCATCCGATCAAAGGTGCGCCTTCAGTGGGACTACGTCATGTTACCACACACAATTATGAACTGATATATCGGTATGTCACATAGGTTCACCCAAATATTGGATCGTAAAGTTTCCAGAAGAACAAAATTCTATTGCCATCGTACATGCTACCTGGATGCAGAATGGCAAATGTGCTTGGCCTAATGAGAAGGACCCAAGACGCCTGCAGCAAATAACTATGAAAGGCCTGAAGCCACAGAGCAGCTGGTTGACGTATGACTGCACTCGGGTTTTTGCTTTTGGTATGATACCATACGTGTATTCAGTTGTCTAGTATTTGTTGATTGCATCCTATATTTCTCAGACACATATGATGCCGCAAGAAGAAAGCTGGCACAAGCAGAGGATACGTCAGACCTGTGTAGCGAGAACGAATTAGGTAGAGGGAAAAGAAAGAAAAAGCGCAAAGTACAGAGTGAAGAGGAGGTAGAAGACAACCAATTGCCTGCATTTTACCCAGATGAACTGAGCAACAGCTCTGGGGATGAAGTCTGTACGCCAACACCACGTTCACTTCCAACGCCACCACAGAGACCACCAACACCACCTCGCTCTGCATTCTTTGGTAAAGTTTGGAAATGCATATAGCGTTCGCAATAATGAGATTCGTCATAAAACTTGTAGTATAGTTTTATTATTATATATATTATTACAACATATTCCACTCCTAACTTGCAAAGTACCGCTTAATGCTTTTATTAAAAGTGGGCACACTTTGTTCTGCTCATAGCTCAGTAGAAATGTCGTTTTGTACGCGCATAAAGGATGTAGTCCAATTGTTTTAACAGCTACAAGCTCCAAAGGACCTGCGCATGGAAGTGGGAATTTCAGCGGACACACTGCGACCCCTGGCAGCACCTACGGCAATGACGGTGCATTTCCGTCACAGAGTACAAGTCTTCAGATGCACGGTACAGAAAATTATACAGTAGTAGTTCAGGCCAGTACAAACTTCAAAAAGGTGCAGAGAAAACCCACATTTGTTGTAAGATTTTTTTTTGTGTGCGTACGACTAATCTAAAATGGTCTTTGTTCACTTAGGCAAGACTGTAGTTACAGGAATTTTTAATATGCTTCCATCAGGAAAAGGCCTTTTATTTGCACGTGTCAAAATAGGATAAAAAGTGACAAGGAATTTTCTGCTACCTTCTAGTTCCAAATATGGGAGCAAAGCAAGTCACAATAATTTAGGTTTACATTTGCGAAACTCAGTACTGGAATTCTAGGATAAAGCCAAGAGGTTGTTTAAAATGCTTCTCATAGTTGAAACTATAGGGCTGAATCACCGCAACAGCTGTCTTTCAGCAGTGCTAGCAGCATTATAGAAACACGTTTCAAAACACAGCACAATCCTAAATTCAAAAGTTATTTGGGAGTACTTAATTCTTGTGCATATTTTGGGCACGACTGAATTTCCTGCCTTTCTCTTGTGTGCAACTCGTGGATATTGCACTCCTCTGGCACGTGTAGATTACTAAATTCCTCTGCTTTATTACAAGCTGCTGTTGCTGACCAGGCTTCTGACATTTGTGTAAACTGCCTGTCTTTTGTACTTCAAGGGCCGGTATAATATATTGCATATAATTGATTGTCGATATACTACTCTGTATGCATGATCAATTATATGTACAGTGATAGTGGATCTTCTGAATTGACATAGTCTTTTGCATGGAGGGTGCTTTCATTTTAAAATGAAATAATCTTCTAGTAAAATTCACATGCCATGTTTGTAGGTATGTATCCACAGATGGGCCCAAGTGCTACAAAGGTGACAACAAACCACCAGTATGTCCCACGTCAGGGAAGGTTGTACCAGGATTTGCAAGGTAGGTAGCTATGTTTTTGCTCATGACATGCAAATTCGTTTCATGTGGTTTTCAACCTTCCCCTCTGCCCCTATTGCCGCGCATTTAAATATCCCATTTTTCAAAGTAGAGGCGTAAAAATCGGTGAACAAAAAGGACCTGAGACAAGGAAAATATTTGTATCATGTGGTCTTCTTGTCCTTCCTTGTCCCAGATTCTTTAGCCATTCAATTATGCAGCAACTTGTCATTGCGCTGTCACTTCTGCCTGTAGTAAATAGTAGGTTTGATAAGGCACCTAACCACCGCCCACAATGCCATTTTATGTACTGTCACGTAATTCTATATTTTGTGTACTGTGCTTTTTTTTTCGCAAGAATTAATTTACCAAATTTTTCAGAGCGGCGACATCGCAGATGTGAAGTAGCACAGCAACAGCCCGCATCACGAAATGTGCACCCATCCTCCGCTGCTTGCAGTTTTTCACATCAGAGTATGACACAAGTCGCTATCTAACAAATGTTGTAACCGCTATGTTACTTCTTATGTACTACAAAAGGTTTTGCAGCACATGAAATCCATCAAGTAGAGCCCTTAGTGCAAGTACGACAGCTGGCTGAAACTCCTCAGTCAGGCAATCATTATGGTAAGGCTGTATTCACCGTTCTGTTAGAGCGGTACGTTGTTACAGACACATCACCACATGCAGGTGAAACACAACATATGCCACAGCTGTCACCTGCAGAAATAAGGCACCCACCTTCTAACGATGAATTGCTACACCAGAGTATGTAAAAGCATTTGCACCTAGTGCGGTGTAATATATAATTTTATTTCTACTTATTGGTTCTATTATTCATTAAGGTTTTGCTAGCCGACAAGACGCTTCCAGTGCAGTCCAAGAGCAAACACCTGTCCGCAGAACTAGCCATGGAAGTGATGGAACTCATTATGGTATGTAAGTGTCTACTGTGACCTCTATCGTTAGGAGTGGGAACATCAGGGCGCTAATTATACTACGCAATTTTCTTTCAGGATTCTATCAAGAAATATTAAAGCTCCTACACACGAAGAGGCTTACGTTGCAGTCGCACACTGAGCACCTGCTGATGGTCCTTGAGAAGCTTAGTAGCAGGACTGATACCACTGAAATGGTGCAACCTGACATCATTGACGAGCCTTTCAAAACAACGGAAGCGTTCTTACGTTTTGAGGAGGAACTGAAAGAAAGCTCTGAGAAGAGGAATCGGCTAGTAAGCACTATGCATTTCATAACAGAGCCATTACATGCCAAATGATAGCCAGCTTGTCTAATTAGAAAGCTAATTAAGACATTGCCTTATGAGTTTGCTCAGGCGTCCAATCCAGGTGTCTTGTATTAGCGTAGTCTAATTTAAACTCTATACATCTATAGTTTCTTTAGAAGACAATTTATAGTCTAGTATAGAGAACCAAGAATTTCCATGCAAATGTAGTTTTTCCTTTTTTGCTTGAATTAAAAAGTAAATGGCTACAGCACAAGATTCTAGTCTCTCAGGATCACAGGACATTTTACATGATTTCGATGAAAACCTGATGCCGTAATATGCTTTACCTTCTACCAGGTTTGAAATGCTTGTGTCATGTCCTTTTTTTATGACTAGGAACAGAGTGCCCCCTCTCACCATAGAACCTATATGTATATCTTTGTTGCCTGCAGCATTGATGCAAGTATCTGTTTTAATACATTGTTTCTCTAACCCAGAAACTATTCATGAAGTTTGTCGGTGGTGCCACTGTGGGGGAGCGTACGTTTAGAATTTTGTCACGACTGCTGTCCCCTGCCGTCGGTAAGGAGTTCAGCCTTCATGGAACAAAAGGAAAGCTGAAGTTCAGTGACCTACAAACCTGGAGGGTGTTGTGCTGTAGGTATCAAGCAGTGAGAGATAATGCCTGAAGGAGTAGGTGGGACAGCATGAATGTAACATTCAGCTCCAGGGCTACTGTGTCAGAGACATTGTTGCAGCTTATGCTGCATTGCTACTGTACTACTATACAGGGTGTTTCACCTAGCGTGATAAAAATTCTAACTTGCGACGTACTCTTCAAGAATACTTTTATCACCGTTTGGGAAAGCTTTCAACAATTTTCAGTTGCGGGAATTTATTATTTTCAATTGAACATTGGGAAAATTGCCAAGCGAACCTCACGTTTTTTACAGAAATATGAAGTCCTCCAGAGATAACCACAGACCCAATAAAAACTATGCACAGTATCGCAACAGAAATAATGTAAGAATGAGTGAAAATTACGCTTTACCCCCGGCTGCTCAATTTTTGCAAAGAAAGGCTTGCGACATGAGCGTCTAGAGGAGGAAGTGTCCCCGCCTTCATTTGTTTTGCCTTCCTTGTCGTAAGACTGTTATTTAGTTTTCTTAGTGATAAGACGGTAGTCAACAGCATCAAGATCAAAGCGTGGGAAAGAAAGGTAAAAGAAGAGGCGGGGACACTTCCTCCTCTAGACGCACATGTCGCGCGCATTTCTTTGTGAAAATCAAGCAGGCGGGGCTAAAGCGTAATTTTCGCATTTTTTAAAGACTATTTCTGTTGCGATACTGTGCATAGTTTTTGTTGGGTCTGCAGTAATCCGTGGATGACTCTAAAAAAGTGAGGTTTGCTTTGAAAAAAATAAGTTTCCTCGAATTAAAAATTGTCCAAAGCCTTCGCAAGTGGTGGCAAAACTTTCTAGAGGGTAATGGCCGAAAGTCCCAAATTCCTCCGGCGAGTACATCGCCAGTTAGAATTGTTTATCACTTCAGGTGAAACACATTGCATACTGTAACAATGTAACGGATATCTAGGCTAACATGGATCAGGGTACAAGTAAGACAGTGTACCATACACATATTAAAAATATAAGGAGTACGCAGACAAGTGTGCTAAATCATGGTTGACATCAGCTTGATATCAATCGGGTTGGTTTCCTTCATGTGGAGGGCCGTGCATTCCGTACTACAGTCATATCTATTATACCATTTGCAGCTATAACACAGGAATAAGAAGCGTGGTTGGTCCATGCTTTATTTCTATAGAAGGTGTGAAGAAATCCAGCCAAAAAACACTGCGAATAGTGGCTCTAAGCCAGCATGGACACTCAGTCCCCCACACATGATGTCTCCATGTTGTGCTGCTTTTCCTTTTAACCTAATTAAAAAAAAAAGAACTAACAATATTCATGGGGCCAAAGTGATCAATAGCATGTTCATAGCTTAATGTTGCTTAAGTGCCTTCTACTTCAGCTTGTCTGTGGATTTTGCTTTTTACAAAGAATATCGGTAGCAACGAATACATTTTTGCTCCTGAATGCTACTTTGTTCTAGTGTTGACTGTGGACTGTTGTCCAGGGCATGAAAAACAGGCCTGTAGTCAGTTTTACAGAAAAGTTACTTCTAATGTATTATTGGTGCCTTGTGAGGAAATGTAGGTCAGTAAGTAAGACAACCAGGTTATAACTGTATACAGTGTATAGCAAGCCCGAAGTAACTAAGCAACATAATCTAGCTTCGACTGCACTGGCGTTATCAAGTGGGTGATTCCATGTCAACCCAGGCAGGGTTGTCCGGACACCATCACCGATTTCCCTTGAAAAAATATATGTTGTACCGCAACACGCATACACACAGGAGCAACAAATATTTTGGCTCTTTATACTGTGGTCCGCCCGAAAAAAAATTCCATAGAAATTGACTCGGCGACTGAGCTTTCTGACGGAACAACTTTGACATTTTATTCCTTGCCATCGGATGCTCCCAAACTATAGATTTTTTGTTTGCACAGTATGTCAGGTATATCGACTTTCAGCATGCGCAAACAGCACCTGTAAATGATATTTTTATCTTTAATTAAAAATTACCAAAGTTGCAACAAAATTCACATTTTGCTCATATTTGTCTTTACGCTGTCCTCCTGCTATATATGCCATTGGGATATATGAAGTACCACTGTGTATGTCGAAGCATGAACGTGAATGGTCGAACGAGAGTCCAAAAAACCCCATTTTTGGAAACATATCTGTACTCTACACCGCCTTGACGAAAGTGGCCAAGGTACAGACATGTAAATTTGACATCAATTCAAAGAGCACGCTTCGACCTACAGAGCGGTACCTCATATATCTCGATGGCGTATATAGCAGGAGCACAGCGTAGGGAGAAATATGAGCAAAATGTGAATCTTGTTGCCACTTTGGCAATTTTTAATTAAAGATCAAAGTAGAATTCACCGGTGCTGTCAGCGCACGCCTAAAATCGTTGTACCTGACATATTGTACAAAAAAATCTATAGTTTGGGACCGTCTGGTGGCGAGGAATAAAATGTCAAAGTCGTTCTGTCAGGAAGCTCTGTTGCCGAGTCAATTTCTTTAGGAATTTTTTTCGAGCGGACGACAACACATAGAGCCAAAATATTGTTGAATATTTTTGTATGCGTGTTGCGGTACAACATATATTTTTTCAAGGGAAATCGATGATGGTGTCCGGACCACCCTGCCTGAGCTGAGATGGAATCACCCAAGTGTTTTGCACATATCTTTTGGCTTTATTGGTTTTTTCCACTTATACGCAAACCATGCACAGATATTCTCGAAATTCTTTTTCTAGATTCCTTGGCACCTGAAGACCAAGCAAAGGTTTCAAGCAAGGGAACCCTTAAAGAAATCGAGAAGGCTACACAATCATGGCTGCGTCATGCACCAGAGTCTCACAGAAGGCAGCAGGCAAGACAAGCTGCGGAAAACGCAGATAGCTTGTGATACCATAACCTAAGAACTTTTTTGCAAACTGAAAACATTTTTTTCGTCATGCATCATTTGAAGCCCCTTGTGATACTGCGAGTTCTAACTGTGGCGAAAACTGTTTCAAATGTTGTTTTCGACCCTACATGATCTGTGATACTTTGTGATACCTTGTGCTGCTAAGACTGCATATTAATCTTCCTGTTGTTTTTCTGTCGCGCATTACCCTTGACGTTTTGTTACTGTGTGCAAAATACTATGACACCAACACGTCAGTTTTTTTTTGTTTGTTTTTTCATACATTGCTGCCCGTTTGCGGAGTATATATATATATGCAGATTACTGTTAAAATTCGAATTCAGCATTTATTTCCAGTGTTTTTAGTAGTTATATATATATATATATATATATTATATATAATGTACGTATGTACGTGTGTGTGTGGGGGTAAAGAGGCTGATATATCAGATGGCTACTCTGTTGCAAAAAAGCAAAACAAATGAGACGTGGACAACTGATCACAAGGAAATCAACAAAAATTTGTTTACTTAGTGGTGAATTTAGCACGAAAACTACAACACGCTATGATATTTAAAAGTGGTTAACTTTTCGACAGTGGCATTGTCTTCGTCAGGACAAAAGTGTTCGGAATTTAGAAAATTTATAGCAGTTCTATTCTGACGAGGACAGTGCCACTGCCAAAATGTTAACGGCCTTTAAATGTCTCATAGCATGTTGTAGTTTTCGTGCTAAATTCGCCACTACATAAACTAGTTTTTTTTACTTCCCTGTGATCAGTTGTCCACGTCTCATTTGTTTTGCTTTTTTGCAACAGAGTAGCCATCTGATATATCAGCCTCTCTATCCTATACATACCTATGTGAGTGTGGTGTCTTTTATATATGCGACACTTTGTGACCAGTCGAAGCAGAAGCTGCGAACGCTATTAGCTTATCTATTGCGTAGTGCATTTTGTGATACCACGTGCAAATGTCTCTTGAAAACATGCTATTGATTGTGTGCAACACCTTAAGTGTCACATGTTGTGTTTAACGTTCTTCAGTATGGTCGCTAAGTTTTGTGTGTAGTACACGTCATATGCATAGCTTCACTAACCATCTACCTCCTTTAGGCATCAAGGCATGCCATACATCATCTATTTTTTCCTCACACATTATACCTATAGTGTTGTTTAAAATGCACAACGGTGGAAAATAATTTGTGTTCTAATTGCATTCACATTCTCTCTTGTTCAGTTTTTTCTCTTCTTGGATACAGCTTTGTATCCAGAATATTTGTTTATACAAGTTATTCTTATCATATATTCATGCTAGTCAATGATGGAGGGAGGGTGGCAGTGTATTTTTAGACAACAAATGTTAGTGCATCCAGTGCAGGGAAAGTGCAATTTTTTTAGCGTTCTGTATGAGAAGTTATACACGTGTACTCATTTCTGGCATTAAGTATTGCAAATAAATTCTAATAAATATATATGTGAACGTTCACTGTCTCTAAACTGCATGTAACCGACAAATTTGATCTCCACTTGTAACGGTGGAATAATTTAGTAAAATAAGTAAAATAATTTCAAGCTATAAATCCAGGTAGGGCAGATCCATAGAGAGTCCCAAGTTGCTCCCTCAATGGTCGCACGGGACGTTCGTGGCACTTCCTGGAAAGATACTTGGGAGTTTCACTGGGAGCTCATGGGGACTAGCACGGAACGAACTGATGCAGTCCCAGGGACGTGCGCATTGTCCCAAGAGGGACGTCCCTTTTTAATCCCCGGGACAGACTTGTGTTATCTGGGTTGTGTTTTACTTCTTCGTGTGCTTCTGATAAACCATAGCCGTGTCATTGTCACACAATCGTCGCACATCGTCTGATGTGTCATTCTGACATATCAGAAAGGAATAAAAATGTTTCCGGCGTATACTGGAGAGGAAGTTGCAACAACGTCAGGACTGCAAAGAGTATACTCCCTTGAAACTGAATGTCGTTCACCACAGCTGAAGTATTGGTATCGTGACATCCTCGCGCTCTTGCCTCAGCTGTTATAGTTCCAGGTTTGCCAATTAAATAATACATATGCTCCAGTTGCAATTATTTCTTTCTTTCATTTGTTGTGCATGTGAATCTGTACATGTAGTGATCACTCACTTTTCGTCACTGGAAGCCCTTAGATGAATTACGTATATTACAGCTATATGTTCCGAATGACAGTATGCGTTCTGCACTGATGAGAGCTCATTTTGAGCACCATTTGTTCTGTAGCGTCTGTGAAGAGGAGAGCGTCTTAGAGATAGCCATGGCCTGGCGAAACTCTAACTTTTACGTCGGTGTGGCGGTTAGGAGACAGTAACCTCTATTTATAGGTGATCTGTCTAACGTTTATACAGGGTATTGCCTATAGGTTACAAGGTAACTTCTGAAAGAGAGGGTAAAAATTTCTTTACTAGAAGGTACCAGGTTTAGAGTGTATGGCTGGTGGCGTTCGTACAGTTATTCGTTTGCGTCCTAGACACTCTTGTGGTGATACCGTGCCAGAAGCTTGTTCCACGATAAGAAGCACAACGAATTCAACACTAAGAAAATTTCATATTCGTGTTCATCGTGACGCTGTTTATGTAATCGTTGTTCACGTGATCGGTCATTCGCAGCATGCTCTGTTTGTTGCGCAGCTTATGTCGCATAGCGCAACGCTCCAGAACTCAGGTCACAACCAACAAAATATTTGGTAATTGATGCACTTCAACGTCTGGGATATTTAAAGTGGTTGGTGCACCACGACAGATGTGGTTCATTAATTCTGCACGCATCGTGCCCTACTCCAGTATATTGAGAAGAAAAAAAATATAATGGTGCGTCTTTGTGTCGTACTTGACCACGTAGAGACTGTCGATAACACACCGGAGCGAAACACAGGGGGAGCAACCTCAGAGCTGCAGTCAGTCATATTGGTGTCCCCTAGCACGTGGCCTCACTGATCGGGCCCTTCTGGCGGCGACGAGTGCTGTGATGTCAGACGCGGCTAAGTTTCGGTACGCGGAGTGTCAATTTTCACGCTTGCCAATAAACCTTGTGCGCATCCACAAGATGTCAATGCGTGCTTCACTTCTATTGCACCGTGCACGACCTGTAACAAGATCTTAGAACAGTTATATTCCAGGTCTTGTTGATCGACGGAAAAACGTTATAGCACGGTGGATGGAACGTACAGGATCAGCAATGAGAAGTAGCATAACCCCCACATAAGCTCCCACGGTGCCTCCCCAATACGGAAGTCAATTTCGCCTATAACTGAATTACAGGGTGCAGCCTCCAAGTAGTAGACAACGCGCACAGAACATTGAGGTGAGAATTTGCTTGAGCTATTATCTCTCCATCTCGATAGCGTCTATGATTTTAGCTGTTTTCTGTTTGAGATATTCGTTTGCTTCAGTGACAGGTGAACTTGCACGAGGCTACACCACCCCTAGTATCTGTCCACCCAGGAGAGGTAAATAAGTGCGTGTGTGTGTTGAGGGGGGTAGTATTTTTCGATCATTGGTCCACAGAAAAGAAAAAAAAGAAGGACGTAGGCCACAACATTAAAATGTTACAACCCCTTATTTGGGAAGATTGCCAATGAGGTTGCTCCACGGGCAAGAGGATTGGTAAAATATGTCAATCCAAATCAGTTTTCAGTTCTGCATGTGAACGCACGTTCGGTTGTTAACAAACGCACGGAAGTACTTTTCCATGACATGTCTTACTGTTGCGATGCAGTTATGTTTACAGGTCAGATATGCCGATTTTGAAGTGCCGCAGAACTGAGCGATACTCACCCTGTGTGTTCATTACCGAACACTGAATATGTGTGCGAGATATCTTGCTCCAACTGTTCGTAGTTTTTTAGAAAACAGGTTTTTTAGTTCCCACGCCCGGCCGTCAGACTGTCGGCAAACCCTGCGCACGGGCGCACCGACGTCACTGCTCTCGGTTTATCTGTCTTTGGCTTGGCGTGGACTCTTGGCTTGGCCGCTTGACTTCTTTCGTTTCGTCCTCTGTTTATCGTACATAAGCGAACAGCTGTTATGTTGTTGCTAAGCCGGAAACAAAGCATGTGAATATTTTTTTTTTGGCACGGCGTCGTTTGGAAAGTGCACGTCCTTTTTTGACCTTGCCTTTTATGGGCTGGAGCGATATGATACGGGATATGCCACGGCGAAGCTGTCGAAGATGCGACGGTGCTACGCTGTTAGAACAATTCATCGGAGCATTCAGGTGTTACCTATTATAAGCTGCTAAAAGACCAAGCAGTGCGAAGCTCTTTGCTGACAGTGGTGCCTGCTAATTTCCACTGCAAGGATTTCGTCCACGAATGCTATCATAGGTTGCGGGCGACTCCAGAGGCAATTTGGAATCTCCGCACGAAATCGTCTGATGAAAATCTGAGGTGCCCGACGCCCAACATTTTGAACGTGCCACGGAGGATCAAGGCAAACAACGAGAGCAAAAAAGGTAAGTCGAGGTTCAGATATAAAAAAATAGCAAGCTTAATGAATCGATTGTGCAGCTGTCCTACTGCGCTTACTCTGATATAACCACAAATAACAACACAATAGTATTGGTAATCTGAATTATCACAGGTGCACGCTGAAGGCGGAAATGAAGCACGATCTGGCTTGCATCTTGTGCATGAAGAAATTGCTGACACGTTAGTTGCAGTCTACATCCACGAACAGGTATGACAATGTGATGTTATAATTTGAGTATTCACCTATGCTCAACTTTTCATGTGCATTCGCACATCTTGACACCTTGACACCGTGACACCACTTTTAAATCTGCCCTCAAAGTTGCAACCTGTGCTTTCAGGGTGGAAAACAAAGGTCACCATTCTGATTAGCTGCTATCTCCGAGTTCAAGCACTTTTGCTATCTGGACACTGGTTCCTGTCGATGGGGTGTTACAAGCTTCACTGTCTGATATAGAAGGTACATTACATTCGTGCAGTTAATTTGTCTTTTGCACATTTTTGTTACTGTTAGCTGGATTACTGTTGGACATACGATCCTTTGACACAGCGAAGCTGATGTCGCCTCTGATAACGTTTTAGAATTTTCGGTGTCATCAACGTCCATTGAGGAAGGTGCCTTTACTATCTGTGCATCTTTAATTGAAGAATAGCCCAGAATTCATGTTAACATTGTCTACTCTTATTAATTCACTGTCTGTGTTCTGAGAGCTAAGAAAAATGGAAACTATTTATTTGTCACAACTTCACACTGGATGTAGTACTGGCTTGACATGTAAGCTAAAATTCCTGGATTCTACAATAATTGTGTTCAACTTGGTGCATTACCGTGGGCAATGCCACATTCACTACAGTTTTAGTGGGTCCGGTGCACAAATACTGTGTGAATACTCCATACGTACATACTGTTCGATAGGCAAAAATACCTGAGCAGTGCTGTGTAGTCTTTTTACCCAAAGTCCATACTCTTACTGCAAAGTCACAGTACGTAGAACAGCAATGTGCAGGTATGCTGAGATAGAGATTCACAACAGAAAGAAGACTGTTGAGAGCATCTAAATTTTAATGAGACGGGACTTTCGTGCACGAGGCTGCTCTTGTTTATGTCTAACATGAAGTTACAAAATCCCAGAATATATAAAACATGTTGTAATGTAGACAGCGAGGGTTGGTACAGACATAAAAATAATTGTACAGTCATATATAATAAAATAAAAAGGGGGTACAACTCCCCCTCAACTCAACTCGACAACTCAATAACTCTACGTATTCTCTACCTTACAACATGTCATATATTCTGGAATTTTGTAACTTGATGTTAGACCTCAAGAAGTACAGCCTTCTGTGCGAAAGTCTTCTTTCTGTTGTGCACAATCATTATACAGTAAATATGACTATCCATTTCTTGTCATTAAATGTTTTTTATCTTTTTATTTTCTCTGCAGTGATGAGCATCCATAAGGAATTAACGATGAAAGGCGAAAGTCACTGAAAAGGTTAGCCAGCTGTAGGTCTCGAACCCACAATGTTGTTCCAGCCTCAGAACATCAGTACCTTCATGTTCATCCATAAGGACATATGCCAGAAAGGGAGTCTCTTTGGGATGACAAACCCTCATCACCTCATGAGGATACAATGGTTGACGAATGGTTCTCAAGTACATCGAAACTTCAACAAACAATTCATGAAAAAGCCAGTCAGTGCTAGCACCAGGAATTGAACGTGGACCGTCCTGCTACCAGTCAGAGATGTTACATTTCAGGCGCTCATTGACTTTTGGTGAATTACTTGTTGACTTTGTCCCAAGGTGGAGCTCGCCACAGCTCAGTTGCCTATCTGTTAATGTTGTGGCGTGTGTTGCGTTTTTGTCTTTGTGTGTTCCAGACTCAGAACGGTTAATTTGGATCAGGTCAGGTACGTTTCATTTAGACATGGCAAACATAAAGTGGTGTTTCTCAACACAACTTAGCAGTGGCATTCATGCGTTACTGCTACGGCCATTAAGCGTGAATGGAAAGCTGCACATTATGCATGATGTAAAACCACAAGACTAGGGAACACAAAGGGACAGACACAAACACGTCCCTTTGTGTTCCCTAGTCTCGGGGGTTTTACATATGCATCATCTTCACCAGCTTGCTTGCTCCCTAGCCATTTTTTCTGCACATTATGTTCACTTTACTTTTATCGTGTGCTATATAATATTGTTCAAGTTCTGTCAAACAACGTGTAATGCTATAAAAAAATTCAGTACACTGTTTATGTGGGTTGAATGGTAGTGCATGAATGCAGGAAGGAAACTGATGTTATGGCAAGTGTTTGCGTACTGTACATTTAACTACTAATTTTATTGGTTAGCTTTCGCCGGCGTATCATGTCAAGCCATGATATATTAATTTGGAACATGTTCTTCTGAGTAGCCAGAGCAGCTGATACACAGTGAGAACATAGCCCGTGTGTGTTTGCCTTTTCCAGCGCAGCCCTTGGTGTCCTCCCTGATGGCTACACATATCAGGGATAGGTTTCAGAACCGGTAGTTCCCGCCAAGTGTGAATTGCTTTTCAGGGGATCATCACGCTGGCAGATGAAACATATGGTTTAAATTATTTGCAGGACAGGAATTGCATAGCTTCACACAAATACTACAACTACGACGTAAGGGTGGTTTCAAATCGAGCTTTTTTTGTGTTCCTGACATTATCGCGCAAGATGTAAGTACTTTCCTTGTTGACATAATATATGCACCAGGTCACAACATTGTTGATTGATGGAAAATGTAAACAAATATATTTATTTTCTTGCCAAACAATGCAGAAATGTCTTCTTTTCTAGTGAGATATTCCCTGTTCACCAGACATAAATGTGGAAAAGCTAAAGTGGCACAATGATGGTAGAGTCTAGCGTTGATTTTTGCCACTTCACATATATTCACTGTTATTCGTGTGCACATGTAGGAATAGGAAGGTAGAGCATGCGCATAAAAAATTTCGTATGCAGCCACACATATGGTTCAGAAGATTAATTAGATGATGTCCAAGCATATATAATTGTGCTTCATGTGCAATGGGTATGCTAACGGATTGCTTCCATGAAGCCTTTTTATTTATTTTTTATAAATTCTTTATATAAAAGTGTTTTTTCTTTTATATAAATTTTATATTACGTATTGTATACTTATATTTTTACAAATTTTATAAATTAAAAACTCAAGTCACAAGGCCCCTGTAAGAGTGCCCTTTGCAAATGGTTTGGTAACGTGTCTCTAACTGTAAAGGTAAGAGGCAATCGAGAATGCTGCAGACAAGGTTGCAACTTACATATTGCTTATCATGTCCTACATACAAAGTGATTTGTACAATAATTCCTGAGCACGGAATTAATTCCGAGGCTACTCACTGATGTCACCCAGGACGACAAGTCACATAATTGCCTCTAAGACTTTTACACCCCATGGGCTGAGTTGTGAATTGAAAGAGCACTCTACAGAAGGATATGGTGCACCTTATTTCTAGGATCTATCCAATGCCCTAACTCTTCAGACACCGTATTTCTAAAAATACCATTTCTAGTGGCAATATGTGCTCTTGTACTTCTTTTGCGTCTGCATAGTGTGCAACCACATGGATACTGGAGCTTTCGTGTGCATGTTTTTGTGCGACGGTGCTCATTACAAACAATATCCAGATGTTAGACATAAAATGCAGTAGTTTGTAGCGTGCCAGACAACGCAGCGTGACATGGGAGTGTGTGATTCAAAGAAAGCTTCTGGAAAATGCACAGAATCCCACAAAAAGTTTCAAATGTGATTTGCATTTCGTTTTACGTCTCTCGTCGTTACATACCATCGTCGACGCTGTTGCACATTGATAAATCGTACGTAAAACTTGTCCCATAGTAGTATGCGGTTTCTCAAATACATAGCACAATTCTTTCCTGCAGGAATAAAACGCTGTCGGCATTTTCTTGCTAAAACGGCTGTCGAAACGTCAGTCTCTACAATGGGCAAGAAAGGGGCTAACGCAGTCGCGACATGATACAAATTGTACGTGCTCCCAAAACACAAACGACGAATTCCAGTCACAACATTGCACAGAGGTTGGTTCGCGAATCAGTTTGCAGCTGCTGCAATGTTCACTTATCGCGGAACGGTGCAACCCGGATGCCCGCTATCTTCAAGCACAGATACGTGAAGCCGCGAGAAGCCGTATCTGAAATCCACTGACAAGTACGAAGGCGCGTACACGTCACAATGCCCGTTCGGGTGCATCTACGTCATAAAAATGGCTGCGCCCATGTGTATTTCGGAATGAATTATCTTTTTTTTTTTTTTTTGACATGGTACTGTACCGAACTGAGAGAATGAAGGTGCATTTTGGGGAGAGCTGGATGTGGACTTTCAGAATATCACAACCGTTTCGACTATTTGGGATATCGGCATAGCTGACCTTTACAGAAACCTGGTGTCAAAATGCAAGCGACATTTTTCTGTAAGTGGGTACCAAACATACTTTTTAAATCGCAAAACGAAACAAGGAGGTGGTCTCAGTATGCTTGTGAAAGGTGGCAATTGTATCATTGCATCAGAGTTTTTGGTTATTACCGAAGATTATGAGGTGCTTACCTTAAGTTATAATGGCTTTTTTATATCTGTTTTATATCGGCCTCCTGGTACGAATGCTTCTTTATTTTTCTAATTTTTGGAATCCGATTTGCAATTTATATCTCATGAGAAATGTCAAGAATTTATCGGGGGTGATTTAATTATCGACATATTGTCTAGTTCAACGATGTCAAATGAACTGAGCGTGGTTTTAAAACATTATTACCCGTAATCACCAACTTACTTAAACCATTGGTTTAGTGACGTGAGTGAAGTTTAAATCGATCACGTGAGACTTTCGTTCGCCAATCCTGGATCACCATCCCATGCTCTACAACCTGCTGCTATGAAGCCAATGGCACCGCACATAGCGAGCTTCCTGCACGGCGCATGCGCTTTTCGCCAGAGTCTGCCAGAAGCCATGGAGGCCGGTAGGCCTAATCCCCGGTTCAGGATTTTTCCCGGAATTTTCAGGATTCCCGGAAAGGATTTTTCATCAAATCTTGGTTAAGTTTTGATTGATATAGTTACTAGAAGCGCACAGGAGGTGGATTTTATCGCAATGAGATGAATATTCGATTGAAATATTCCATTTCGATCATACACCCAAGCTACTTAAACCGGTGGTTTAAGACCCATGTATTTGAATAGGACGTATTTTAAACTAGGGGAGAGGCTAGTTTAACGTCGGCCTAAGTACGTTGCAACTGTGAACGTGTGCTGAAAAAAACTATTGTAGAATGGTTGTGGTAGGTGATGTTTCACTAATTCGAAATCTAACTGGTAAAAATTAAGCAGAATCGTTTTAAATGCACGGTTAGTAAACGAAAACGGCGTAACGCTTGACCGGGGGTACGAAATGCGGCTGTTGTTTGTAGAAGGCGCTATCCCGAACTTTTGCATGACAAACGTAAAAAGCACCGTCAAAGTGTGGTCAAAGAGAATGACATAGACATGTGCCACTGGACAAAATCCAGATACCAATCCAATGGACCGATAGAGCGTGCGGGTGGCCGAACATCAATGTGGATCATCTAAAGCAAAGCATAGTGCTGGCGCTTATTATTATGTCATCTCCTGTGATACACACTATAAGCACCCCGTCATTGTACAGTAAGAGCAATAACGTGCTAGTATACATGCTAACGTGCTAGTGCACATAATGCTAGTGCTAGTGCACATAATAACGTGCTAGTATATATGGTTGTTGCGAGCCCCGATGGAGAAATTGAGGCGCGTTATCCACTCGCATGTCTATTAACCATCCCAGTATCTATCATCTCTTTGCAGCGTGTCTTATCTACAGATACATTTAACCGTGCAATAGGACTGATCATAAAGTGCATTAGCGTCTTGCGGCTGTTGTGTGGATACTATCTAGGCATGGAAATATGCATGTTGTTGCACTACACTGAACACGGAATTTGAGCAGATTTAGCTTTCCCAGGTTATGAAAATACCGGAGGAAAACCGAACGGGGTCCCCATTTTCCCTGAAGTCACATGTAATAGATTTGTAATTCACACTCAAATGTGTGAATTACACATTTCAGATCAAACTGAAATGTGTGTTTTACTTATTTCAGCATGCCACAGCAGAGGAGACCAATGAAAAACAGTTCTTCAGGTATTGTGTTACTACTGCTACATTGGAAAACATTCAAAAAGACAGCTGCTTACTTCTATTTTGATTTATCGTATGGTAACAGTAGATCTGCTTTTGTAGGGCTGTTTCTGCAAGAGACACTACACAGCAGTGTGCTAAAGGAGGCTGGAGACCTTTTGGACTTTTTTAGGTTAACTATTGGAAGGTACATAACCATAACCAATCACTGACAATTTTTGTGCATTATATAAGCACAGATATTCTGGAGATCATTTCTTAAAAAAATCTCTGTTGTGGACTCATTCGTCACAACAACTTTGTATTCGTAAGATTTTTGTTTATATTGCTACAATAAAGGCTATTACGTAGTTCCACAAGGATGACTTTTTTCATAGAGGCATGCACTCTCGATACCCTGCTCAATTAGTTGGTGAGGTCACGTGAAAACACAAGTAAGCAACGGTGCACAAGGAAAAAAATCCTTGCTACATTCCACATGCTGACTCCACTAATATGTCTGAGGTGTACTGCAAAAGAGCTGAATTGCATAGGAATCAAGGGCAATGTGTACAGAAACTTTGAGCTCTCTTGCTCATTATTGCATTGCACTTGAAGTTGAAAATTAGATCAACTGCAATTACTGCATATAACACCTTCCAGATAGATTTAACAAAACATAGGATACAGACTTATCAATAGATGGTATTGACAATTAGCCAGCTGGTACACGCAACATCAAAATGGAAATGTGGTTTTTCATAACTGTAGCATCAGTGCATGGAAATATTGTACATGGCCATGTGACTGTTGTCAACTACTTAAAAGAAAGTTAGCTTCTGTTAGCATGGGTACCGATTTGTCCTGCCAGTGCAGCTGTTTGTATATACACTGAACACACGAGAACATGAAAGAGCACGGTCCCATGTTAACAGTAGCTATCGTTCTTTTACGTTATAGACAGCTGCCATATGGCTCCATAGTTAATTTCTGTGTGCATGTGTTCAGTGTGAATATTGACGACAGTAGTAAAGCAGGGTAAACATGCACCCATGTTACACTATCTCTCCTTTTATGTTGTTGATAGCTGTCATATGGCCACAGAGTTTATCCATGTACTCAGGTGTTGAGTGTGAATATAGTACTAAACAGAAAAACAGAGTCCCTTTTGTGTCTCCTGAAGCTCAAGGCTTTTCTTTCAAGCTAAAACGTATGCATGCTGTTCTGCATCATTTCTGTGAGCAGGACTGTTAAAAATTGCTTGACGACACTGCAGCTTTACACTAGTGTGATCAGTGCACTCTTGTTGTGTAGTCTCATATCCTGTAGAGGTAAATCTTAAGAATGGGAAAACACATTCCTATGGAATCATGCTACATGATTTATAATATACTCCCGCATGCACATTGCAATCATGCTTCTATTTATCGCGAATGCCACAATGCCTCTAATTTGGTGTTGTGCCTGTCTTCAATGTGTTCTACATAGCTGAGTTCAAAAATAGTGAACCAAACCAATATCCACTTCTATTATGCATATGTGTAGTACCTCACTGTACATTCAGTTATGTTACAACTTGTTCCCCTTGCACCAGCTCAGGTGCATGCTAAGTGTCCAGGGTTTTTCCCGTATGACATGTCCTGTACAATATCTACGCAGAATGGGTACTCCCATATCACACCGGCTCTCCTCTGCCTTGACTCGCACTCCACCCCTAAAGGAGTGAGTGGAGAGTATACAAAATATGGGAATACTACGGTAACAAAATTCGGATGTAACTAAGAGTGTGTCATGAGCGTCATGACAAATGGTTTTAACATCTATAGATATGTCACCCGAAACAGTGCCCGAATGCTGTTGCGATACACGACACCATGACATACATTTATCGCTGGAAAGCTTCCTTCCCCCTCATCGTCACCAGGAGAATATGTGGCATCTCATGCAAACTACTTTCACTGAATGACTGGCACCAAATGCCTGTGACATTAGATTGTATATGTGTCACACCTGGCTATTTATTTTGTTTCAGGTAAGCAGTTCTTCAAAGCCGCATGTGAAGAAGATTTACTGCTATACAAATATGTGGCTGGCATTAGCCCAGTAAACCATTTGCATCCAGGCAACACCTATGTGATATCTAATTCTGGATATTTGGATATCTGCTGGAGGTGCGTGAGGATCCAACTTACATCTACAGGACGACCGTGAGATATGCATTTTAACCGTCCTTTGTCATCCCAGATATGTTCCCGCATGATATTTTAGTGGATATCTGGACACAGATTGGACGTCACAGATACTTTCGACTTAAAGGTTAATATTAACTTGCGCTTACTTACTTTTAGTTTAATACATGTCTGAGATGACGACGCCACGCTGATATAAACGGACACACGGGCCAATAAGGTGCTCTCACCTTAAGAAAAAGACCTTTCTGTCTCCTCCACCGCATACGCGGATTTGAAAGGAGACTACAGCATTCGCAATAGTCTCTGTTGACAAAATAGCCAGAGCATACACTGAAATACAAGTTGCTGGGGCACATTCGTTAAGTGTATTGGGCCGTGATACATTTGTAACGGTGAGAGGGTCTTCTTTCCAATTAACCCGTGTATCTGTAGAATCAAGGAACAACCAATAACGTTTCTGACATTCCTTCCCGTCAACTACTGTGTTTTTAATTCAAGCTATTGTCAATAATGTGGTTAGCTGCTTAGTGGAGCTGTAATGGTGATCGAATTCCACTGTTGCTTGACGAGCGTTACGCACAGATAAACACTTTCACGCCTAGCACCACGCGAACGATAACAATATATAACGATTTTACTTGTTCCGCCATAACTAGTTAGCGGAACAGGAGTTTTTGCTTGCTTTCAGCACAACAAAAGTGTGGCTGTCGGAACAAGATGTCGTAAATTTTACATTTAACCGTATATCTCCAGGCGACGTCCTGTCGACGTTCCTGTGACGTTCAACCTGTGCCCAAAAATACTGGATCTTACATGGATATCCCAGGGATCTCGAGGCTGCATCCTCGAGGCAAATATCCAAAGCGCAGCGCAACAAACGCCCTCCTGAACGGTTCGTCCCATAAGCATCTCCCACGGAAGGGGAGCGTGTTGTATAGCGTAGAAGGCTACAGTGACAACGAAAAGGTACGTGTATTTTTTTTTATTGGGCTCGTGAATAAAGTTGACTTCTGACTGGATCACGACACGATGCAACAGTATGTGTTATACCTCTACAGAACTTGTGTAGAATGTCTGTTCGTCTCGCGTACAGGAAGTAAAAAGAGGCACTGGTCAGAAAAAAATTAGTTCAGGGAGTGTGTGGAGGTTCTTTACATTAAGTTCATAGACAGCAGGTGGATAGACACTAGAGTGTATGCAATGGTGAAGATAATTTCATAGAGACAGGAAGCCAACTTTTGTCGCATGTAATTTACATGGAGAGGTCCTCATAAAGTCGTGCAGGTAGTACATTAGTCAGCACACTGTACGACCTTGTGTGCAACCAAGGGATTTTCGGAGCATTCCTACACACCCCTAATACCACCTAAAAATATTGCAACATTGCTCAAAATGACCGACAGAAACGCCACATGAGCAGCAAAACATGGAAGTCACACACCACGTAAGGGACGGCAACCCCCCTCTCTAAAAGACACAAAAAAATAATAATAATAAACAAAAAAAATGAAGGACGGCAATCTTGGGAATAACCCTGCCGTACGTCGTCCAACAGTTATGTATTTTCCTGAAGACTACTTAATGGTGAGACACCTGATGAGTATTAGCGCGAGCGTCTTTGCCAGTAGTCGTGGCCTTCCACGGTTGGTTTCCTTGTCTCGCAGCTTAATTAATACGTGACACGAATGCATGCGGTCACCAATCACTGGCAGAAGTCTGTATGAGTGGTGTACAGGCGTGCAGCCTCAGGTCCCTTCTTGCCTTTTGATTGGCTAACGATTCATCTGTTCCCTCCCACGTTTTCCAGTGTCTACTCACCGGCCAAGTAGATGTTCTGCGGCTGACGCACGCTGACAAAAACGACATCATGTACAGGCATCACCGTCAGCGGCGGTTGTACAACATTGCTATTTTCAAAAGGAATAGGACGGAACGACATGTAAATAAACGAACAAATGACGGTAAAGCGAGTGAGAATAATTGGAAGAGTGACGAAATCTGGGCTTGTTGGTATGAGACCATATTGCTGCTGAGCGCTATAAGACGAGGACTTAAGAAGGAACACAACACATGCGCTAACTTCCAACACTTTAATGAAATTTGTCGTACCAGCTGCTTAAACGCTTCTGGCCACCTGTCCGTTCTTTCTGCTTTTACACGTGTTGAGGTACGTCAGATCCCTGTCAGATAAAGCAATGGAAGGAACACTGACACAGGTCTGACCCAAATCCTTAATTGTTTGGGCCTCTATAATCTCTCTAGCTGTTCTGTCTGGATTCCTTGCGATGATTACACATTGGGTTACCACAGGCTCACACCCACACACCCTGCAGTGTTCCGCTAGCCACCCACCCCTGCAGTTCTTGAAGTTTAGCCAATGCTCCCGCAGTCGGTCGTTCACACACTGCCCTGTTTGTCCCACGTATGACTTTCCGCACGAAAGGGGAATCCTGCAGACAACGTTCTGCCTGTGTGTGGGTGTGAGCCTGTGGTAACCCAATGTGTAATCATCGGAAGGAATCCAGACAGAACAGCTAGAGAGATTATAGAGGCCCAAACAATTAAGGATTTGGGTCAGACCTGTGTCAGTGTTCCTTCCATTGCTTTATCTGACAGGGAGCTGACGTACCTCGACACGTGTAACAGCAGAAAGAACCGGCAGGTGGCCAGAAGCGTTTAAGCAGCTGGTACGACAAATTTCATTAAAGTGTTGGAAGTTAGCGCATGTATTGTGTTCCTTCTTAAGTCCTCGTCTTATAGCGCTCAGCAGCAATATGAGAATAATTGTTGTAGACGATATGAAAAGCACGGGCATTCCGCCGACGTCCCCATGTCGCCAACTTTTTTCTTGAACAGCTGGAATTTCAGCCATCCTTCGTCTCGCCTGTGTAGAACATACATTTCTCCGTGACTCTTACACTTTGAGCACTACACTTGTAGAGTGTTTCAAGGGATAATTACGTCTTCAATCATGATCAGATGTCTGTGTAAGTAAGAATGGAATCACGCAGACGAACGCATGGAACGAACCATTCCAATATACTGTACAATACAACTACATTCCCGTTTATAGGCATAAGGACACATAAACAGAAAAACGCTCGAGACTCTTCCCAGTAAACCATATATGTCTCAGAAACGTCCACACGATATCCCACTTGGGATTTTGGGATATCCCAGGGACTAGGCTGAATAGCCCGTTGACGTCTCTGGGACAGACAGAGGACCCGTATTTCTTCCACATTTGCTGATCCAGGGAAGGTTCCAGGAATGTCTCTGAGGGATATTTGGACATATAGAGGACATATACAGGACGTATTATTATTATTGTATTTTGTAGCTTTTTTTTGCAATTTTTACTTATTCTACGGAAAATACTAGTCTGCAACAGAGAACATCGTATCAACGAACTCTTGTTTATTGAACACAAACCCAGTACAGTGATGTTACATGCACTGTAAGAAACGCTCTTTCTAATAGTACAAAATATGATATTACAACATAAATAGGCTAATTATTAACAATATAGGGTGACACGGATAAGACGCATAATAAGACAATAATGGCCATAATAATAATAATAATCACGTGATTGCTACGCCACTTCGCAACCGTCATCCCTGAAAGATAACCAATAACATAGTTAATTCCATCTATTGGGATAGCAGCTCAAACACTGCCATAAATAGGCGTAAGGAAGAGACACTCAGCAAAAAGTGGGAACAAATGCAAGACAGTGACTTACCGCAGTTTCTCTTGCAGTATAGATGGCTACATGCGGAAGCAGCCTAATCACTGGCAGACCCAAGCGACGTCTTCCGGTTTATGCCTGGCTCTTCAGTGTTGTAGAGACACCAGTAACTTTACACATGTGTGAGGGTATCCATGGCTGTGTGTAGATACTGTAAAACAGTCATGTTTTATTAATCTAGAGTCACATCGCGTCCATGTGACATTTAAGAAAGATAAGCGGTCATGCAAAAAACAAGGAACTTTGAAAAACAGTGCAGTCAAACGTGAAAACATAACTGCTATCCTCTATATGAAAGACAACTGTAGCTGAGCCAAGCTTATCTACTAGCAGGCTGTGCATAGTTAATAGAATTTGCTTCACCATTGCTTTCATTATCCCCAATCAAATCCTGAATCAAAGAGATGTGAAGAATTGGACTTGCACTTTGTACCTGTACACACACAATCTCACACAGTTCCGCCGTTCGCATGAGTTCGTCAGTGATACGCCCCAGACTCCGCAGGTAAAGCAAACTACTGCTGTTTACTCAGATACAAAGCTGTCATTGCTCCACGCCTGTGATTGTTGAAAAAAGAACAACGCACAAATCTTAAGTGAGGCAAAAGGAAGAACGAACTCACCTTAACTGCAAAGCCGGAGAACAAAGGAACGCTAGCTCTCGCACACCACGGCAATCGTTGTTATGCACAACGTAGTTGTTCGACGTACTGGCCAGTACTGCCTCGATGCTCCCGAGATTCCAGTACAAAATATGCATGATGCTGATGTTCCAAAGACCCGTTCGTGTAACATGTCATATCCTACCGAGCCGCTACGACGACGCGCCTCGCCTGTTTGAAACGGCGGTTGGAGAATGTCGATGGCGATGAGGCAGACGTCGTTACGCTTCGGCTCGCGCTTGTTGGGAACTTCATTCTTGTTATATCCCTCAACATACATGACCGATCATTATAATTCCCGTGGAAAAGGTAAAATATGTTTTTTTTCTTCTCTCTTTTGTTTATTGACTATGGTGCAATACGTGATGAGTCGTTACAAATATGATTAGAAAAGGTATGGATATGAGGGTATAAAATCAAGATTATTATTATGAGGAAAGAGTGAGATAAGTACCACATCAAACAGGCCTTCCTCTACATGCGAATGGCACATGAACAAATTGGGTGCGCAGTACGTTGAGTCAAGACGCAACGACTTTTCCGATAGTGATAAAAGTTGACAATATGTTGAAGGTACAATGTAGAACCCACGCAAAGATTTGCTGCGTAAATCTTTAGTTGAGTGGCTCTTGGAAAATCAACGTTGTTCTTTATGTTCACAATCCACCATTGACCAGGTACAGTTGAAATAGCGTTGATTCAGCACTATCTATCTACATACAACATTGCTCAACATTTGTCAAAATTAGACAACGTGCATTCTACGTTACACCAACAGTCGGTGTTGACTAGCAGCTTATTCCGTGAGAGCGTTTTTTATTTGTTCTGTTGTACATGTCTGAAGTGATGAAGTGATTTATTTAAGGATAGTTTATAGCCTTTTTATGCAAAAAATGAAATTGCCACGTCTGAGAATGCTGGAAATGGCTGTTATCGACACAATAAATCCTTGTAAGGTAAAGAAATGTCATTGTTGTGATATTCGTAGTATATCCACAGAATATTCACTGGGGGATATTTGTGACGTCTCATGGTGGATATACAGCGGACGTTGTGAGGATACGCGTGACATCTGTGACGTGTGAGACCAATTTGGGAGGTCTGTGGGATATTGATGGTTTGCTGGGTTGGACCACCATTTAAATCATAATCTGACAACATTGCCATCTCACGTACAAAACACACCACACCTCCGCAAAATAATCGGGATATAAACAACGCGCATACATTTGGTAGGGACACAATACTCGCCACGCCAGATGTGTCATCACTGCTTGCTAACATCCCACACAACGACGGAATCACAGCTCTCTGCAGTACTCGTTCTACAACACACATCACAAAAAACACGGAAAACATCCCCGCTCTAATGGACTTGGTCCCTAAACTGAACTACTTCGAGTTCAATGGCGAATGCTAGCAACAAGTACATGGTACAGGTATGGGCACACCTGTTGTACCTACGTACAAAACTATTTTAATGGGGTGCCTAGAAAATTAAGCTCTTAACGTCCTCGCATTAAAATTCACAATGTGTCTTCGATACATCGATGATATACTTAGAACATGAAAACATGGGGAACATCAATTTCAAAAGGTCGTAGCTCTACTAAACTCCGCGCACAGCACTATAAAGCTCACATCACAACACTCAACTCACTCAATCAACTTTCTCGACATCACAATATCACTAGACAACGGCAACCTCACCACAACCCAGTACAAGAAGCCAACTTACAAACGGCACTACCTTCACTTTAAGATTCACCACCCGTGCTACTATAAGGTTAGATTTCCTAATGGGCAGGGTGCAAGACTGTGCAGAGTTTGTTCAAACGACACATATAATGCTGGGAAGCTTGAAGAACTCTGCATGACACTGCCCAAAGAGACTACCCGGATTCCCTTCTAACCGAATTCGGTCGCAAGGCATTCCAACTCGGTCGCAACGAGGTTCTGGAACACCGAAAAGATCCTGACACGAGCCAAATAAGCTTCACCACAAAATATTCCAACGCACTTGCAAACATCAAACCCATTCTACAGAAACACGAGCCCATCTTCCAAAGCAGTGATCGACTTAGGAATATATTCAGCCATCAAGTACAGGTGATATACCAACGTAAAAAAAAAGAAAAAGAAAAGTCTAGCAGACTCCTTGGTCATCGCAAAAAAAAGGACAACGAACGCCCAGTACAATGGTACACGCCCCTGCAACCTCCCGCGTTGAAAAAAATACAAGCAGGTTCCACACACTAACTCCATCAAAATCACTGCCAGATATTACACCCAATCTGTTAACCACGCATTCACATCTACAAGCTCCAATGTCATATACTGCATGGAATGCGGCGACTGCTCTATGCAGTACATTGGTGAAACCGACCAAGAAATGAACAACCACCTTACGGGACACAGAACCGACACCTCCAACAAACTCCACAAAGCACTCGCGGAACACTTTAGCGTTCCTGGTCACAATGTTGCCAACAGTAAACTATATATTCCAGAAACCGGGTACAGATCCACACGTGACTGACGTGACAGGGAGTCTTATCTGACATACAAGTCCAACGTCACTCGTTCCCTATCAACAAATCACGAGGCACCCTAGAAAGACTTCACAAATAAAATACTCAGACTTTCCCCCTCCTATTCCATCCCCTCTATCATCAATCGATAATGTTATGTTCCGCATGGCCACAACCTTTTACCTTCGTTACTGCGTGCCTGAACTGTGTATTACAAATATATAAGTTACAAAAAACAAACAAACAGAGACTTTGCTTGCTCTGAAAAATTTCCCCACGTAACCACTAACCTTCTTATCTTAGGGAATGCTCGCCCATTCGTGCCTGTTGTCCCGTTTCGACCCCTTGTTCATAAATCTGGCACTCCTGTACCCGTTCTGGAGCGAAGATGACATTCATATAATCCCCGCCACAAACTCTAAGAAAGCGGTCATTCACTTCGGACCGTAAAAGTCTGTATGGACCTTCCGTTCCCCCCAGGGCTGTTGACCCACAATTCGCATCAACATTTAACACGTTGCACTTAACCCTTTAAATACCATGCCAGTGATGAGGACAGCGCCCAGAAGAAGAACAGTCTCTGTTCGAAATATCGGCGGATCCTGTTCTGAAGCAATTCCCTGCATACATTCGTATCTGTATTATCTCGTTGAGCTGTATCACCAATGTTTGCAATTTCCTGTCAAAATGACATAAGGGAAGTTGCAATGTCGCGTGGATTTACTTTTCCGGATGCGCATATCATGTCGCACACTGACAAAATTTTACATCGTACTTCTTTTTTTTTTTTTTCATTTTGTGAGGCCACAAAATTTTGCAGAGCGAAAGTATTGGCCTCCAACGGCATGAAATTGTGGACGCTACGTGCACGAGAACAAATATTACACAGGGTCTGAGCATCATGGTCAGTCTTTCAACAGATATCAATAGAAGCCGGAAATGGGACTTAAAATTATCTGCAGACATCTGTCGAATTGTTACATCCCGGTGTTTCGAGATCTTTGGTATTTGGTATCAAGGTAAAAGGTAAAAAGTAAAAGCGTGGCACCAATTACTGTCCCCAAGGCGAAGCTTCGTCTGAGTGTTCGAAACATTCGTAACGTCGATGACAAACACAGCGCCCACCACCTTCAGCGTGAGTGAGTCAGACCGTTGGAAAATTCCACGGTAAGGGTGACGTCCCGAGGTCACCTGACACTACGTCACAACCAACTCGCTGGCTACGCATGTTGAATAACAAAACCATGCCCGAGTAGCCGGTAACAGACCGGCGAGGAACCGTCTTCAGCTGTGCCAGTTCGTGTCGTCCATGCATACTGGCTCGTAGACGGAAATTATATCTCCAGAGTGTCATATTTCTCCTTACTATCGCAGTTCTTCTTTCTCAAGACATTGGGAAGCAGTCTGGAAAATGCTGTGGATATCGGCTACTTATGAGCCGACGGTCCCGTTGCGTACCCCGAGCTTCCACAGATCGGCTGTGCTGTTAGGGTTCATTAGACATCAGGTACTCATCTACGATGTTCACAAAAGGAATACATTTAATTGAACGTTCGACAAGAAAGAATAATTTATATGCCAATCGACTGCGAGTAACGGGAATTAGAGCCCAGTGACGAGAACCTTCGCGGCATTCTTAATGCACTGAACAAAACAACAACATTAATTGTGATGCGATCCATTGATGAGGCTTATTACGCAAGCCGTGGAAATTTTCTACGCACGAAGCGCATCGTTCTTCTGATGCGTCTTCTGGCCACCCTGATAGCGTGCCTCATAACTCCATTGCAACGGCGGAATATTAGTTCGGCCAAAAAGACCACGGCGGATATCGTCATGCACGATGCCCATAGTATGAACGGCGGCCGGAAGTCCGTTATATTTAAAGGTTCCTGTTCCTGTAATTTCTGTGGTATCGTGTCTTTGTACGTTTGAAGGGACACCTTGAACTCTTCCAAGTTCCTGCCCCCTACGTATAATCCGGACTCCACTCCCTGAGCTACAATTTTCCGGATGCCGCGGAGGTATGGTGAACTAACTGCCGTCACCACACCAGCTGGAATGCTCTTGATGTTTTCGTCAACCTTTGTGTAGCCCATTTGCAGTAGTTCGTTGTGCAGTATAGCAGCATGTTGAATGTCAAAACTACTGGTTGTTGGAAAGGTATCCTTCCCGTCATTTCCTCGTTTAATGGACCCATCCAAATTGTAGCATCGACACCCTGCCTTGAATGTATCTGTTGGGTTAGTGTCTTTGAATGAGTCGCAATAGGAAGGTTTGCTCAAAACGCAGAGTTTGTATCCTTGACGTGAAAATAAGCTCTTCTCAAACTTTTCTATTCCTTTTTCGAGTGGCATTTCTCTTATGTACGAGGTGACCAATCCTTGAAACGCTATGGATACAACCAGCCCCACAAGGATCCAAAATCCAAATATTATTCGCAAGGGCTGATACTTGAGAAATACGGCAGTGTGCACTACGCCTTGCATCAGAAGAGATTTGATAAGGGCAACAGCGATTTCCACGAAGTATACGTGACTCTGACGCTTTATGCGAAGGTAAGAGAAACCAATAAGCGCACACACGAAAAATGAAGACAGGAGAGACAACCACACTTGCAAGGTGAATGGTATCAGCAGAGCCATTTCCTTTGGTATATGCTTCGGTTTCTCAGCGTAAAACCCAACACGCATATTATCAACATACCCTGCAAAGATGAGATTCGAACGCAAGTGCTTACCGAAATCGAAAGCACATCCTAGGATACCATTACCGCGGTACAAATATTTCTGGGATTTGTATGAGATTCCTAACACACTGGTTGTGGCATTTCTATGCCTAAGTGTATGCACCAACGTTTTTATATTGGGGTGACTGCATTCCTCCTTCCAACACATAACGAGTAAGCTTTGTCCGTCAAGTGCACGACTTCTCACTAGGTAGTTTTTGTGAAGCATATGTTGCGGGTTACATGTAAGACACTCTTCTCTGTCGTAGCCTCTCAGGTAAGCCTTGCCATTTCTAAGACTCACGTGAAACACGCTAGTGTATGAAAACTCATCCAGAATTTCCGTCAACTGCACTCCCGCTCTCAACAGACCTTTTGTCCTCGTTGGATCAGCGCCTTCTGGTAGCATATACAGATTCAATGCACAGTGTCGCCAGCTCTCAGAAACACCAGGCATCAACAAATCGGTATAAGTGCAAATTGCGTGGAAAACTCTTCCCTCCAAAGCAGAAAGTTCCCAGTTTCTCCACAAAGTAGCATTGAAGGTTGGCATATCTGTCCAAATGGCGATCGGAACGTCGACGTCACGAAGCAACTTGACCAGATGATGAGAGTAAGTGTCGATACATCCAGACGATGTCCTAACATGAACTGGCCTGTTGGCTGCAAAAACGTTCAGGAGCTTGGGAAGAACGTCAGACACCAGTAAATCTTCCACAGAACCAAGTGTCTTAACACATGTTGCTATGTGCAAGAGGCATGCCATCACAGATGCTGTGAGACGCATCGTCCAGCCGTGAGCTGACTATTGAAATTGACAGCGAGGTGGCTCCGCTAAACTCCTGCCAGTCTGATTACCTACTTGGATGGATACAGTTGTTGTTCCTCCCCGACTGGTATCTTTTCTACGGTACACAGTACGGTGCGCTCGGTCGATTTTAATCTTCCAAATAGTCAGACTCATCTTGATTTCTGGTTTCGAGATATGAGATAACATCGACCGCTTGAGACAGTTTACATGAAAAGTGAGGGGAGTAATTAGTTCATCAATACAGTTCTGCAGAAGGCAGAGTACAGGAAGAACACGATAATGCATTTTTTGACGTAGGAAAAGCGCGAATATTCCTATGGCTGGTGGCGCTCGTACAGTTATTCGTTTGCGTCCTAGACACTCCTGTGGTGATAGCGTGCACGAAGCTTGTTCCATAATAAGAAGTACAACGAGAGAAAGTTTCATATTCGTGTTCATCGTGACGCTGTTTATGTCATCGCTGTTCACGTGATCGGTCATTAGCAGCCCCCTCTGTTTGTTGGGCAGGCTATGTCGCACAGCACAATGCTCCAGAACTCAGATCACATCCAGCAAAACATTTGGTAATTGATGCATTTCAAGGTCTGAGATATTTAAAGTCGTTGTGGCACCCCGACAGATGTGGTTCATTAATACTGCACGCATCGTACTCTACTCCAGTACATTTAGAAAATAATAATGACGCGTCTTCGTGTCGTACTTGACCACGTAAAGACACCAAAGGTAACACCACGGTAACACACCCGAGCGAAACACACGGGGCACAAACCGCAGGACTGCCGTCACTCACATTGGTGTCCGCTAGCACGTGGCCTCTCTCGTCGTGCCCCTCTGGCGGCGACGAGTGCTGTGATGTCAGACGCGGCTAAGTTTCGGTACACGGAGTGCCGATCTTCACGCTTCTCAGTAAACCACGCGGGATCTCTGCGCATCCGCGAGATGTCAATGCGTGCTTCACTTCAACTCCACTGTGTACGAACTGTAACAACCTTTTAGAACAGTTATATTCCAAGTTTAGTTGAACGACGAAAAAACGTTATAGCATGGTCGACGCACGGAACGTGCAGGATCAGCAATGTGAAATAGCATAAGCCCCATATAAGCTCCCACGGTGTCCCCCCAATTCGGGAGTAACTTTCCCGTATAAGTGAAAATACAGGGTGCAGCCCCCAAGTAGCCAAACAGCCGACAACGCACGCACAAAACATTGGGCTGATAATTTGCTTGAGCTATTATCTCTCCATCACAATAGCGTATGTGATTTTGACTGTTTTCTGTTTGAGATATTCATTTGGTTCAGTAACAGGGGAACTTTCACAAGGCTACACGACCCCTAGTATCGGTCTACTCACGAGAGGTAAATAAATGTGTGGGGCGGGGGTACTTTTTTTCGATCATTGGTCCGCGGAAAAAAAAAGAAGGATGTAGGCCACACCACACTAAAATGTTACTACTCCTTATTTGGGAAGATTAGCAATGAGGCTGCTGCGCGGGCAAGAGCAGAGACGAGATTCTGCCTCTAGAGAGACAGCTAGCCTACTTACATAGCATGTAAGAACGGCGTTTAGTCGGGAGTGTGTCGAATGTCCCACAGCGTGCATCAGTGGTGTACGCACATATTTTCTTGATGGGTGGTTTGAACCTTCCCAAGGGCGGAGGGTAGAAGGTTTCTTTCCGTGTTAGCGCCACGAGGCAACTGTGGCTATGAGCGGCGTACAGATGTGGATAGATGGAGAGAGGACAGCAGGAAGGAGTGGAGGATAGGGGAGGTTAGTACGCGTCCTGTGCCGACTTCAGGGGGAAGTGTGCCGGCACTCGTCTGGAAAGTCTTCGGAAAACCCAGGGAAAACCTCAGACAGCATAGCCGGTGACAGGATTCGAACCCGTGTCACCTCCCAGTCTCGGCGTGGGTTTGCGGGCAGGCGTAGTGTTGCCGATTTCGTCACCAAATTCAGCGATTTTGTTTGTATTTTTGCTTTGGCGACTTTCTCAAGCAGCTTATGAGATTTTAGCCTCAGTGAAATTCTGAAGACTTGGGTAAAAACTGGTTTCACTGAGGCTAAAATCTCATAACCTGCTTGAGAAAGCCGCCAAAGCAAGAATACAAACAAAATCGCTGAATTTGGCGACGAAATCGGCAACACTGAAGCGACAGCGCTTCTACCCTCGCCAGCTCCCGTGGCATACTTTGGACAGGCATACAGTCGCCACGTGGCGTACGTGGCGACATTCTCAAGCAGGTTATGAGATTTTAGCCCCAGTGAAATTCTGAAGACTTGGGTAAAAACTGGTTTGAAGGTACCGCGGAACCGATTTCACTGAATGCGAAAAAAAAAAATGAAGAACGTCTGACACGCAACGTCTCTGCAGTTTATGCCACTACAGACCAATAGAGCTGGCAAAATTACTGGATGCTCTGCCGGGAAGCGACGTTGTCTTTTTTTTTTTTTTTCTGTTGCTAACCATGACTCGGGCTGGTGCATTGAGAGATAAAAAAACGGGAAGCCAGCGTCCCTGTGCTGGGAGCTGGGTAGACCGTGCACGTGCGACGGTGATGGAAAGACGCATGCAAAGTGCCTCACATTGCAAGAGGTCCAGTGAATGCAGAGTGTGCTGCGTTTTTAATATCCGCGCGTGGAAGCGCATCTCCCCCAGTGGGTTTCTTTCCTTTGAATAACGGCCGTTGAAGAAAAGTTTGGCTTTCCCTATGCAACTGAGTGTTGTGAGGATGTCTTGTGTTCTGATGATGTCTTCTGTACTCCTGCATTGCATTGCGTTCCCAGTAAAAAAAAAGTAAATAAATCGTTCTAGTTGGGTGTTTTAAATTGTATTAATGACACTCAACTGGACTGAGCTGGACTCATATGGCCCTCCCAGTTGGGACTCAGAGGACCAAGCCCTTGCTTGAAGGAGATATGTGATCAATTGGCATTTCTTCGATAATAAGGTGGATAGGTCAAGTGGCAATGTTGCTCGATTTAAATAGTGCAGTTCCGTCAGCATTTCATGTAAAACTAGTCATCTGCCTACACGGCACGGGCACGTGAAAGTAATAAATAAATAAACACTCAATGTCTGCGGTAACAATATCGCGATACAGCTGCGCATCTGACACATCTCAATATGCGTTAGTATATCAGAGTCACTGTCATATATACCACACTGTCTCTCGTAGCGACTGGAACCGTCAGCTCACAGTCTTTGAGTGTTCGCTCTATTTGCGTCTTAATAGTAAGGAGCACAAAGGACGGTACATCAGCAACAGATGAAAAGCTGGAACATTGGCTCTGTGGGAGCAGCCTGGGTATTGGAAAGGCGAGGTGCTCTCAAAATGAACACTTTGGGAGAAACAACAAGGACAAAAAATTATCAGTCATGGATGGCCCAGTTTCATCCAGTAGCTCATTAACTATGTACTCGGAGTGTGGTAACACTAGATCTGCAAAAAACAGATTAGTCGTGAGTTTCAACTACTTGACTTCTATGCGGGACGGTTTACTTTCCTGCGCATACATATATCATAAGTAGGATATCACCCTTTGTTACCCCCAAGACTTTTTCAGTTATCAGCACCTAAAAATGATCATTCTTATTTATTTATTTTTATTTAGAAAACCTGTTGGCCCTAAGCGTGCCCATGCCATGACAGATACAAAAATGCACACATCTTCACTACTCAGCACAATAAATAGTGCAGTGATATCTAACAACATGATAACGCACATCAGACATGTACAAGATACTCAAAAATGTATTTAAGATAAGATAACAAATACTAACGTTAGAATGTAATTAAGATAGAGTATAAATACCTGAAAATTAAAGTAATTAACATGGAGTACAAAATACTTCAAAAGTATTTGAAATACAATTAATATACTATTTATCCTTGAACCTTGAACTGGTCAATGCGGCAAGTCGCTGCTATGTCACATGAATCACCGAAACATCGCGCTCTACGCTAGCAGCCGCTGTGGGATAGGAGTCATCTAAACACAAGTCCCCAAAAGATGACAAAGAAATACCACATAACTCCACGAAGTATATGTGACCCAGAACAAAGCAAACATCTAGCAGGTCCCTGCTCGACGAGGTCAGAATTCGACGTCACCGTGTGCACATAATGTACCGTATACACACCGCACACATAATACAACCCTCACTGGCCAAGGATTAGTACACACGGGGCAAGGTCTCTAAATGCAGACTTCCAAGAAGGGCCAATGTCCGGGTCTAGAGTCACTATCCGGGTCAAGTCCGAGGGACATAGGAAATTTCTAGAGTTTCCACTGAACAAGCGAGATAATGCAGACGAGACACAGAAAGTTTGAGAGGGAGATCCAAAATATGTAATTAGGGTATTGAGTAGAAAATACCATAAAATGTATTTTAAATAGAGTACAAATACACAAAATAAAAAGTATTGATTAGAGTACCAAAATACCGCAAATTGTGTTTAAAACACAGTATTTTAAATGCAATACTCCAAATACGTACACGTCTGCGCACAATTCCTACCTTCATAAAGAACAATCACCCGTGGAATACAAAGGAAAAAAACGACAAAGCGAAAACAGCAAGCAAAAGAAATAAAGCAGGAAACTTAGTGTGCCCAAGTTATACGAAGCCCTATAATGCCCTGACGGCAGGTGATATATTGTTTAGCTGGTTTTCTAAATTTTTTGGAAGTTTTAAACAATCAAGTGTACCATAATTCGCTCAATAGTAACTTGAGTTGGAAAATGCGTTACATGTCATAGAAACCATGGTGTCGAACCGAAAAAAATACGATACGAGTTCGGCTCGGGTTCCGGTTGCTTGGATTTCGTTCCGGTTCAGTTCCGGTTTTCAACTCCGAACCAGTTCGCTAACAGGTTCAACGCTTCAGTTGTTATATATTCCATAAACCTGTTTTTATCAGGAAATGCGTGACTAACAGGTTACTGCTGTTGTCTGCATTGACGTTTTCAGTACACACGGTAGTAACTTTAGCGAGAGAAACCAGAAATGGTCCAACACTGGAAAACAGCGTCTACACTGATGAACCAGTGTACTTCTCCTACTCTTTGCTCCAAAAGTGCTTTTCTCACACGCAGTGTCAGCAAGATACACTTAAAAGAAGCCTAATATCAGACGTGCAGCACTTGATACACACGACGCTACTGAGCCGGAGCACTCCATTCGCAATGTGAATCGATCTCAAGCCGCACTGTCGTAAGAAGTCTCCCAGCCTTGCTCTGTCCGAGCTCACAGCAGTGTATCAGTTAATCCACAACACAACGCAACGTGTCACGGCACAGTTACAGCGCTAGTAAGCAGGACTACACATGTCTTTTTTAATCCACCACTAATCATACCTTCTCGGCTTCTCATGCTTCTGCTTCTTGCAAGGCTTCTTCTTCTTTTACTGCTCACGTGTAAAGGGGAAGCTAAATACAGAGGGTGCGTTTTCTTATTCAACCCGAGTAGCCAGGAGTTGGGTAACGACGTCAGAGCCTTTATCGTCACGTGACTCTAGAGTAGCCACCTTTGACCGTAATTTTCGAACGGCTAGAGTTACTATGGAGTTACTCTGCGCTCAAAATGGCGGACTGGCATGACGGGCGAGAAGATGTGGAACTGGGGACATTCTCAAGCTTCGTTCTACAGGAAATCGTAATGGGAGGTATGCTTATTGTGTCTGTGTTGGAGGAATCTTTAGACGACGATACCAATGATAGAGAAAGGTAAGCAGGTCTGTGTGGCAGTCATGTTAAAGTCTCACTAAACGTTGCAATTTCGCAGACAACGCATACCGAAAGTTTCCGAATATGCGGAAGAAACCATTCGGGATATGTCGTCGGAGACTTTTAAGTCACACTTCCGGGCTTCACACTTGCTGCCAAAGACGATTGAGCGATTGTTCACGATTCTGAGACCCTTGTTGGGGGAAGGCGAAGTTGGTTGTGGCCGTCCACAGGTGCCAGCTCAGAAGCAGCTGCTTATAACGGTGTGGTGCCTGGCCAATATGGAATGCTTCAGGTAAGACTCTTGAAATGTACGACGGTTCATTTGCTGTCGACAGTACTACAAGAAACATGCACAAAAGCCAAGCAGCTGTTGTAATCTGCTATAAATCGCGTTGTGCTTGTCAAAGTATTATGTAGAATGCAGGTAGCTATGTCATTGCCACTAACCAACTTACAGGGATACTGGTCAGGAAAATTGAAGAAAATTTGACACTGGTCAATAAATTCATCCAAATTCAGATTACAGTTAATGAGACATATGGCAAATTATTCCACAATGTGATCATATATTGATGGGGCGAATACTGGAATCAGTTAGTGCGAACTGATGGTGCCAGCACATTGCATGATTGAGTATGACTGGACGAGAGGCATGGTGGAGGAATATAGTGTAATGATCTCGTCACGGATGTGACTACATTAACTTATGAACGAAAATAAGACTAGCTGTTTTCCTTATTTTTCCTATGTCGTTTAGATTGCCGTGTTGGAACCCGCGTGAGGCTATACCGAGAATACAGCTTTCCTGCCATGCACTTAGAAGTTTCTCATGAGACAGTTGATGTGCTGAGGCAGGAACACACAGGACGAGTACATACAAAGCCTCAAGTGCCAAAGAAATTACCAATGAGAGATGGAAGTCACTGAAAAGGTTAGCCAGGCTGTAGGACTCTAACCCACATCTTCTGGATTAGAGCCTTGGTCCGGTAACCCAGAAGATGTAGGTTCAAGTCCTACAGCTGGCTTACCTTTTCAGTGACTTCAATCTTTCATTTAGAAGTTGCTCTCCCCACAAAACACTGCAGCATAATGTGCAGTGGCCCTTCGCAACCCTTTTTCAATGCATATCACACATGTTATGCACTGGAAATTACGGTGACTGCACGAAATTATGTTCACTCAATGCATTTCACAGTTGTGACTCTTGTTATTGTTTCCTTGCAGGGGTGTTGGAGACAGATTTGGCGTTGCCAAGTCCACAGTATTTCACTGTGTACGAAGGGTTGGGGAGGCGCTGCTCAAAGTGGCATCTCGGTTTGTTCTGTGGCCCAGCGAAAGCAATGCGCGGTCCATCATAGATGGCTTCCAGAGGAAGTATAAGTTTCCTGGTGTTCTGTGGGCTGTTGACGGATCACATATAGCAATTACTGCACCAAAAGAACATGCTGCTTCCTACATCAATAGGAAGGGTTTCTATTCTGTGGTGCTACAGGCAGTGTGTGACCATGAGATGCGTTTCTTGCACTGCTCGGTCGGGGAAGCAGGGAGCATGCATAATGATCGTGTTCTTCGCCGATCAGAATTGCATGATATGCTTGATCACGGTCACTTCCCATTTAGTAGCCACTTAGTTGGGGATGCTGCCTGTCCAATTGGTCCACATTTGTTGACACCATACAGAGATAATGGTCACTTGTCCACAGCACAGAAGTGTTTCAATAAGCGACTTTCTCGGGCAAGGGTTACTATCGAGAGGGCCTTTGGACTTTTGAAAAACCGGTTCCGACGGCTCTTTCGTGTAGAAACCAGGCGGCCAGACATTATTGTCACCATTATCATCACGGCATGTGTTCTGTATAATGCTTGCCTGTTGTGGGGTGACACATTTGAGGACCCTAGTGCTGTCGCCACACAGGACGATCTGAGTACACAGTGAGCACACCAGCGCGGACCAAGCGGCTTGGCATGCAGAAGAGAGAGGCAATAACACACAGCCTAGCACTCCTGTGATTTACGTTCTTGGGCATGAATAAAGTGTTTTTGTTGAAGCGAAACGATTTGAGGTTTATTTGTGGTGTCATAAGCAAGCCATAATAGCTAACAGCTCTATGAAAGATTGCAGTCGACAGCCAGCAAGTGCTGATGGTGGAACTTGGACCCATACATCTTGTTTGTTCAGCATCTGCAATTTATGTAACCGTGCTGATACTATATGATCAACATTTAGCACATGCACCTTACCACAAGTTCATTCCAGGCTAATACCTATAAAACACAACAACTGTGATGCTAGAGTTTATTTCAAAATTTCTCCAAAAATGTTTCCATAAGGTCATTGAACCGTTTCAGCTGTTCAATCTTCGATTTTTCAACAGAGATTTTTTCCTGCATCCACTCATCCTGCTCAGCCTTTCTCTTCTGTGGGGTACTACGGGGCCCAGGAGTGGGGTGCGCAGAGGACTCTGGTTCTTTCACCATTACTTCGAGGCCTCTTGAGGTTGAGGCTATTGCTGGTGGAGTAATACATATCATATCATAGAGATTTGATAGATCCAGAGCTGGATGACATGTTGCGGCAGAACATCAATAAACGTACTTTTCCTTCACAGACAGTGATGGTGTTCTCACAGTCCTCCGGCTTAGAGTGCCTCTACATTCGTCGCACGTTGCAAATATTGCACCTTAGAAAGTCGACATCAATCAGAAAATTGTGCTTCCGCACGCAGAGGCGTCCTCCGCTTGCCGAGATACCATTTGCCGTCTCACTCTCCGAACAGCTACAGCAGCTCCTAGTAAACTAGCGAAGTCAATTATTTGCGTTGTCGCAACACCCGAACCTGCGGCTGGAGTTAAAACATAACGATCGCAGTGCGCTTAGCGCACGCTGTCTCCGGTGAAATATACGGCGCTACGAAAGGGCGGAGTTGGTTGCGTTTCAGGGGCGGTCCGTGGCTTGGCGGAGCGGTACTCTCAAATAATAGCTATCACGATCGTTGAAGTGGTGTTGAAGATCGGCTTCAACACCCAACGGGGATAGCTTTACGATGCCGTATTCGACGCGCTATCCACGGATAATAGAAGTCAACGAAGATGAGAGTATCCCATGAAATGTCTTCCCCGGTCCTAACACCAAAGAAACATTCCACTGGCACAGGTACATATCTTTATGGAAAGCTCTGCTGACGACATCCCAGGATAATATTGCATCCCGACAGTAAAAAAAAAAAGAAAAACGTGCTCTAGGGTATATCTCGTCAGTCACGGTAGCACATACTTTCCATACTTTCATCGTTTTCCGACGCGTGTCGCGTTAGTTGAATGAATCAGCTTGGTAAGTCGTCGGAGAGGGACGCGTGATTGGTTAGACAACTGCCTCAGCAGTCGGGAGGGGCATGCTCCAAATCTAGTCGATATCTTTTTCGACGACTGACGTAGTTAAAATGTGCTCATCTTTGCGAGCCCTGCACGGCAGACTTTAAAAAAATTATCATCAGCTGTAATCTCGCGGTTGTGTTGATGTCTTCAAACATGGCTGAGCACCCGTTCGGAATGTTTGCTCGTACCAGTGATTCGCCTCGTCCCATCCTTTATCTGTCCTTGGTACGGGGCTTTATCGCAATTCGTTATGAAGATCGAAACGACCCAATTGTTCACTCTTTAACATATTGTCGCTTCCACATGAGTCGTCTTAGAGGATCATTTATTTCAGTCAATTAGTCTAATGCAGACACAAGTTTGAGCTCCATCTACATTAAAAAAAAAACTTCAAAAGTGTACAACGCAAAAAAAAATAAAGATGTGAACAACATAAACGTCCGCGTACAACATATCGACATACGAGCCAGATATCATCGATTTAGTAAGTGCGTAGTACTTACGGGGATTGAGAATTCACCAGGGTGACATGCCTGGAGAAGTTGTTAATGGGATAGTCTGTAATATATATATAGTTTGTGTATATAGTCTGTAATATATAGTCTGGCGCAATATCCTATGCTTATAGGTCTATGGAATGCGCTTCTCTCTATCCTTCTCCTCTCCACGCTCGTGAAGTACGTGCTTCCCACTGGTGAGCTTCAGTAACTGCAAAACAAGTTTAAGCCGGACAATGTATCGTGTGGTTTTGCCCTTCACAAATCTACAGGGTGTCTTTTTTTTTTGGGCGATACCTATTTTCATTAAAAAACTATACGGACTATAGACATGCTGTTTTCACTTCTATCATCTCTGGGGCGGCGGTCGTTCTTGGCCCTATGTTGCTCAACCGTCAATGAACTATTACCTAAAATCGTTAATTAAGTTTTTAATAATAAAAGCTACGAAATTGTCCCAATGAGATCATCTGTTCCTTTGGGTGACCTGGTATCGTAGCCGTTTTCAGAACAATGTAGGATTTGAAGGCAGTCAACGACAAGACCTCGATTTTTTGGGACCGCTGACACCACGGGGCGGAATCGGCATAACCGGCGGAATATCCGGCGGAATCGGCATCTCAAGTCATCAGCGAATTTGAACAGATCTCAAGGCAATCGTTTACGGACGATAGCCATTCGGAAAAACCTAACCATTTCGTGCTTCATGGCATTGTAAAAGTAACGTTAATTTGTTCCTGTAAATATTCATCTCTGGTCGACATTGCGGTACGTTGTATCTATGTTTAACCAGCGCGTGAATTACGTCGAACATCCGTTAGCTGGTCAGTGTTAATACAACCTGGTTTCGGGGTGACATTTCCGACATAAAATCCAAGCTCTCAACTGTAATTAATTAAAGATTAACTGTCTGGATTGCGAACGGATTTTCTACTCTAAGTTTACAATGTTGTGGCGACGGGGCGGGGGGGGGGCGGCGCCAGCCTTAGACAGGGAAGCATACCTCCTTACTACTAGGGAGCCACAGATGCTCTCAAAATGCTAAGATTGGCAACTATACGTACTTGCCAGCTACCTGTAGCCTCACATAACAACGACTTTGTTTCGGTCACAGACAATGAAAGGAACACTGAACATCATCCGCCAGGCTATGCACTTATTGCCAAAATTTCTGAGTGGGTAAAATGGGACTGTTTAAAATGCAAAGAATGCTATTGTTCAAGGGTGGACAATGAGCATTCCAACTCAACGAAATACACTTATTTCGTGTGAAATTCAAAGGAACACCAGTTCCTTGGGTTCTACCTTTATGGATATACATAAGACATTTAAATTATGAACACTGCAAGCGTGTGTTATAATCGCCAAGCAAGGGTGGTACATCCGGCTTTATAGAAAATATGCCGGAATAATATCCGCTTCAAGTTGAAATGTGCCCCGCAGAGTGAAGGAGTGAAACAATGAAGTGATGCAAGACTGATTAATGATCCAAATTCAAATTCTCACGAGAAGCAATGCAAAGGAGATGCCCCTCCTGGATCTTCTTTCAGGAAATGATCCAAGCCCGAGCGTGTCTTGTACGCCTTTCCGCACGACTTCATGAGCAGGGATGGTGTGCGACCATCTCTGCTGGAACGGATTTGAACCAAACACATTAAGCAGTGGTCAAGAACACGTAAAAATACATGCCTGACAACCACGACATCGTACAAGCACATTACACCCCATCGACAACCACATGGGGATATGGAGCACATGATATGACATATAGGCGACCCCGCCTGTAAGCGAGCTTCTTCTCTCTCTTTCGGGAGAACAGGCGCTCCAGGGCTATACGCGTGTTCTTAAACATTTTCACCAACAAAACATATTTGACAGCAAAAGAGTTTAGTGGTTTAGCATTCAGTATCTTGAAGCACTGAAGGCTGCGTCCTCCTTCCAAACCGGCACACACTATATTTTCTAGACGTACCTAGGACGTCTGATATTTCCTCAGTAAAAGCGAAATGCAAATGTCGTTCTGATGTATCCCATGGAGATCGCATCGATATCCTGAAATTCAGGCCGTTAGCGACCATGTAAGGAGGTCCTGGGGATATTATTGGTTCATTGGGTGACTACTCAGTAAAAGAAGCGGTTTTTTTCTTGGTTTCTCTGCTTTGAATGATGGATGTGAACAAACGACGTTTGATTACGCATGAACTACACGTCTAGGATGGTCACACAAGGGTGGACTTTTGCAAACGAGAGTAGAAAGAAATTGTCTGCAAGTTGCCAGCATGCACTAGGAGTCAACAACAGATCACAGGAACCATTGTGATATTTTATTGCATAACGACGTAATGAAACGACCGAAAAACGTAACGAGAGACTCACATAGATTGCAGCCTCGTTACCGTGTGTATCAACGGTGCAAAGACAGTTGAAGGCAGCAGTGAATTACACACGGAGGTACAAGCCAAGGCAAAAATGTTGGTGTACAGTTTGAAGCTTAGTAACGTACATGTAAGATCCATCGATTGCGATGCGGTGCACTGTGATGGTTTAATGCGCAAGGCGATGAAATGTTCGAAGTGGGAACCGCATGTTTCTCACCATGCGTCTCCTGACCACCCTGATTACGTGCTTGATTGCGCCGTTGTAACGATGGAATATCATTTCAGCCAAAAAGGCGGCAGTAGATATCAGCATGCCCGTTGTCCACAGAAGGAAAGGTGGCCGCAAATCGGTCATGGTCAGCGCTTTCTGTTCTGATGTCTGCGGGAAGTTGTCATTGTCGTTTTGATGTGACACCCTGAACGCTTCCAAGTTCCGAGCCTCTTCATATAATCCGGCCTCTACACCATGAGTCACGACTTTCCGGGTGCTCTGAAGGTAGGGTGAAGTAACCCCCATCACTGGACCGAGGATTAGGGTCTTCGGGAGTTCATCAACCTTCCTGTAGCCCATTTGTAGTAGTTCGTTGGCCGATTCAACGCTATCTAGGCGGTTGCTCATTATTACGTAAGTATCCTTCCTATCATTTCTTCGCTTAATGGACCCATCCCTGTTGTAGCACTCACATCCACCTTGTATAGGATTTGTGGGATGAAACCCGTTATACGGGTCGCAGCGGCTAGCACTTTGCAAATAGCAAGCTCTGTAACCTTGACTTAAAAAGAGGTTCTCATCCCAATTTTCTATTCCTTTTTCGAGCGACATGTCTCTCAAGTAGGACGTTAGTAACCCTTGAAAAGCTGTGGGTATGATCGTCCCGACAATCAGCCAAACTGCAAAAATTATGCGCAAGGGTTGGTAGTTGAGAAACGCCGTTGTGTGCACTACGCTTTGTCTTAGTAGGGATTTGATAAGTAGGATAGCGACGTCCACTAAGTGTGCTCTGTTCGGAACTTTCATATAAAGGTAAGAGAAACCAATAAGCGTGAAAGCGATAAATGAAAACACTAGAGATAACCACACTTGCAAGCTGAACGGTATCAGTAGAACCATTTCCTTTGGCGTCTGCTTCGGTTTCTCCGCGTAAAACGAATAATACAAGCAATCAAAATACCCTCCGAAGACGGCATTATCATACAACGCATGATACATATGATAGCCTACCTCAGCAATACCGTTACCCCTGCGCACAATTTTAAAGAATGCATTCGCGAATACGCGAGAGCGCCTTTTGTGGAAGTCGATCTCTACTATAGCGACTGTCGCATTCCTGTGTCGCAGTGAGAGGATCAACGTTTTCACATTGGGGTGAATGCACATCACGTCCTTCGTGCAAATAAACACTAAGTTCTGCCCTTCTAATTTCTGGCTTCTCACGAGGTTCTTCGGAAGCATATATTCCGGGTTACATGTAAGGCATTCTTCCGAACTGTAGTCCCTCAGGTAAGCACTGCCGTTGGCGATAGTGACATTAAAGACTCCAGTGTACGAAAACAGATCTAAAATGTCCTTCAACTGTCCTACTGAATTAAGTAGACGTTTCGTCCTCGTTGGATCAGCGCCTTCTGGTAACAGGTACAGCTGCAAGGCATAGTGCCGGAAAGTGGTGAAAGCTCTCAACAAATCGTTGTAAGTGCAAATTACGTGGAAAACTCGGCCCTCCAGACGTGTGACTATCAGGTCTCTCCTCACTGTGGCTTCGAAGATATTCATGTCTGTCCAAACAGCGATGGGAACGTCAACGTTATGAAGAAACTTGACCAAATGTTGAGAATAAGTGTCCACACACCGAACCGGTATGCTAACGTCCACTGGCCTGCTTGATGCGAAAACACTGATCAGTTGAGGAAGAATGTCGGACGTCAGCAAGTCTTCCATGGAACCAAGTGTCTGAGGGCATGGTGTCATGTTGAAGAGGGATGCAATCACAATTGCTGCGAGGAGCATGGTCCAGTCGCGAGGTAAGTGGCGAAAGTGAGTGCGTGGTGACTCCACTAAGCTGCTATGAGTCCGATTCTCTACGTACATACACGTACTTGTCTCTCCAGGAGCGGTATCCTCTGCACATTTGTGAATACGAGACCGCCGGTCGATTTTAATCTTCGAAGTGACAGGCGCTCTGACTTGCACGCGGCAGATCGAGAACGATATCCATTTCAACCGCTGCGAGCATCTTGATATGCGCAATCATCTGCGCAATCAGCCGATCAGCGCGGTTAGGAAGAAGGCAAAAGGCAGCAATCACACGATAATTTAATTTTTAGAGTGGTGAAATCATCGACTCTTTGGACGCCCGTGTTGTTTGTATAGAGCCACATGGTGTGCGACGTTTATACGCATTGTCGCGCTCACTCTTTTTTGTTTTCTAGGCTCACCGAATCTTATACTCGTCTTGATGAACACGTTTTCTTTCTTTCTTTCTTTCTTTATCTATTTGTTTACCCTCAAGTCGCAAGGAATTACAGAGGGGACTGGAAATAACAATGATGCACACACATAGAAGTTACTTATAAAAAGTTACATATCATAGAGTAACGCACGGAACCTTGTTTCTTCCCGGACCACTGCGATGGTCGCAAGGAAGTCATTCTAGCCATAGCCCTCTTGGGAAGAGTTGGGAATTTCGAAGCCTTTTCACGATCCCGCAATTTCGGGATTTAAAAATTCTAATCCCGGGATATCGGGACGGGTCCGGAATTTTGAGCAGCGGGTTTCAGAGTCGTATTTCAAGTGGTCATTACATATGGCAGACACTGTCTAAAGCTGCAAAACAGGAGGGGTTTATTAATTTTATTGCCTGCTTTCGTTTTCAATGTTTTTTTTTACGGTTCAACAAACAAAGCTTTCCCGCGCAAGCAAAGCGACCTTAAAGGCTCACTTGTGAGCCCTAGCTATGTCACAATCACCACTGCGTCGTTGCTCAAACAGTGCCCTCAGGAAACACAGAGCGTCGAAAGAACTGTCGTCAAGGCGTGATCGAACTTTGCTCCAAAGGTTTCCTGCCGAGCTGAAACTTCTTTCAGACTCCGCGATGGTCGGACCAATTGATCGGAGGCAGAGATTTGCTTCTCTAGTCTATAACACTCTATCGTATCTCTTACATTTCGCCGATTGTCCATCTACTGCACGTATGTAGTAGTACCACACACTGCTACTATCATTGCATTTTGGCTCAACTTCGAAGTAGAGAACGGCGAAGATTGTCACGCTTCGACCAGTCACTGGTGATGTAAGCACAACCCGCGGACGCTCTGCTTGCGTCGGCGGGACTCGTACGCCTGCGTACTCGTGCGTACGGCTGCTTCTTCCACCTCAAGAAAGATAGAAAAGCCGTGCGATGGCCGATCCCTCCTCGGCAACGACGGTGAGCTCTTGAATCTTACGGTGGCACCACGGAGCGAGCGTGGCTGCAACATAACATGGTGTCAGGAGTGTCAGTTTCATCGAATCCACCGTGGACAAGGCCGTAAGTGCAAACGTCAACCATGACGAACGTTTTTGTGCAACCGCCGCAACATTTCGCGCCTAACGGGAATCCAGCCCAAGCCTGGGATGAATGGAAACGTTCTTATCGGATTTATGAAGCAGCGTGCGAGTTCTCAGCCAAGACAGATAACGTTCGGCGTGCCTTGTTGCTTCACTACATTGGACCTGCTGCAAGAACTATTTGTTAAACGTTCGAGCCCCACCGACGCCTTCAAAGAAAGATGAAGCTCAAGACTCTGTAGAGTATATTCTAGGGAAGTTTGATTAACTTTATTCGCCTGACAAGAACGTGACCCACGCTGCAGCCATCATTAATACCATGACACAGCGCGAAGGACAGACCATTGATGAATACGTCACGGACCTTCAACTTCAGGCGCAAAAGTGTGACTTCGGGGATAAGGCGAGTCGACTTATTGGCGACAAAATCATTATTGGTATTCAAGACGGTGCTCTCCGTGAACGGTTGTTTCGGGAGAGCAACCTCACATTAGAAAAGATTATACAGCTCTGCAGAGCAGCTGAAATATCATATCAATAAGACACTTGCAGGACATCGAAAACACGAGAAAGAACGACATCCCTTCATCTGTCGACGTGCTGCGTCAACAACAAGGACCATCACCCACAAGGACACAAACTGTTATCGACGGTGGGCGAAGCCACCCGCTTTCTCGGAGGAATGACTCTCAACGTTCGCCACAATCTTCAGCTGCTACGCAGCGATTCTATCAAACTTCAAAGCATCGCTTCAACCAGCAGCAAAGCGGCAACCCACAGCCGATACCTTGTTCACGCTGTGGACTAGTGCATCGACCGCGACAGTGCCCTACATATGAAACACAATGTCTCTCGTGTGGGATATTTGGACATTTCGCACGGATGTGCCGAAAGACAGGACATTCGGGGTCAAACCCTCGTCAGGTTGTTGCACTGGATTACGCCGCCGACGAGACAACGGTGAACAGCGAGCTGCTTTTGGGTGAGCTAACCGTTGACACTTTGTGGAACTCATATTTGCCTCACTGGATACAAGTCGTTAGCATTGAAGGTAATGTTGTTAATTTTAAGCTGGATACCGGTGCTGATGTTAATGTGATACCGTACACACTACTCCAGCATTGCTTAAGTAGGCCGAAAATTAAGCCCACGAACATGAAAGTACGAAGATTTAGTGGAGAACTTTTGTCAATAGTGGGAAAGTGCTGATTAGGTTGTCTTATTAACGGCAACCAGTGTCGCTTGGAATTTGTTGTGGTTCGGATGAGAGCAAGCCCTATCTTCGAAAAGCAAGCATGCACGAATCTGAATCTGGTAAAGAGAGTTGGGCAAATCCAGTGTACCCCCGCGACCAGAGAGGACTGTACTACTACTACAGCTTGCAAAGACTTTGAAGCCATATTGGCAGAGTTTCCTGATGTGTTTGGGGCTGTTGGACGTCTGCCGGGGACGTACAGTATATCGTTGAAGGAAGGGGCCACACCAAGTATCAGCTCTCCACGAAAAATTCCTTTGGCTTTGGCGGCAAGTGTAAAGAGCGAGCTTGAATCAATGGAGAAAGACGGGATTATAGCCCGTGTATCTGAGCCGACTGACTGGGTACACCCTATTGTAGTGGTGCCGAGAAAGAATGGGTCGGTTTGAATCTGTCTGGATCGGCGAAAGTTGAACGCAGCCCTTAAGCGTGAGCATTATAAAATCCCGACAGAAGGGGAAGTGCTGTCGAATCTTGTTTGACGCGAATCACGCCTCCTGGCACGTTGCGCTGGACACCAGGAGTTCTTTTTTGTGCACGTTTGCTACACCCTGGGGCCGTTATCGTTTCCTCCGACTTCCATTTGTGTTTCCAGTGCCCCGGAGATATTTCAGCGTGCCGTGGATGTCGTTTTTAAAGGACACGATGACATACGGCCATATTTTGACGACATCTTGCTGGCTGCAAAAGATACTGACCAGCATAAAGATTAGCTTAGAAGAGTCCTTACTGTTGCTAGAGAAAACAATCTGAAATAGAACCCGGTGAAAATTCAGCTAGCCTAGAAGCAAGTGAAGTACTTCGGACACGCATTAACAGATAAAGGCATCAGTCCTGACGAGGATAACGTACGAGTAATTTCTGCTATCAAGCCTCCCACGAGCAAGACAGAACTGCAGCGGTTCCTTGGGATGGTGACGTATTTAGCCAAATTTGTGCCACACCTTTGCCACGAGACGAGCGAGCTCCGGGAACTTCTCAAATCCGACGTGCCGTGGAGTTGGGACTCTAATAACCCAGGCAGCACACGACATCGGGCCGATATCGGCAGCAAGTTGGGCGTGTCGGCCCAACATATCCCCGACACTGCCAACTTGTGACCGATGTACGACATAAGTTGGCAATGTCGGCTCGATGTCGATGGAAAAACGCGACATCTAGCCGACATTGCCAACTTGCGACCGATATCACGCTGAAGTTGGCGATGTCGGCTCGGTGTTGACCGAAACAAGTGACATGTAGCCGACAATGCCAACTTCCGACCGATATCACTTTGAGGTTGGCAATGTCGGCTCGATGTTGATGGAAAAACGCGACATCTAGCCGACACTGCCAACTTGCGACCGATATCACGCTGAAGTTGGCAATGTCGGCTCGGTGTTGACCGAAACAAGTGACATGTAGCCGACAATGCCAACTTCCGACCGATATCACTTTAAAGTTGGCAATGTCGGCTCGATGTTGATGGGAAAACGCGACATCTAGACGACACTGCCAACTTGCGGCCGATATCACACTGAAGTTGGCAATGTCGGCACAGTGTTGACGGAAATATGCGACATGTAGCCGACAATGCCAACTTGCAACCGATATCACTTTGAAGTTGGCAATGTCGGCTTGATGTTGACCGACACCAGCGAGAAGACGCTGACAATGTCAACTTGCGATTGACATCCCATAGAGATTGACAATGTCGCCTTGATTATCATAGAAAACAGAGACATGACGCCGACATTGCCAACTTGCGACCAACATCCCACTGAAGTTGGCAATGTCGGCTCGATGTTGACCGAAGCCAACGACATGACGCTGACACTGGCTTTCCATAGACTGACTTGTGTCCCGCGCCAAAAGCAAGTAGCAAACACATTCGTTACGTTGATGTCGAGTTAATATTCGAAGCAATTCCTCACTTGAGCCTTGTTTGTATGCTTGAGCGAGTTAAACTGAGACACGTCACCTCCACCATTTTGATTCCGAGACTAACAGGGCTCTCGAATTTGCGGAAGCTCGTAAGACATGAAATATATAGTATCTGTTTTCGCTTTGAAAGGAATGCCGGTACCTTTTGAAAGCTTCTTACAGTTCGTGGTCCTAGGAGCTTTGAAACTTTTTTTCGTCTTGATTTTTGTAACGCCGTGCTCATTGCCCGCCATGGGAAATACGAGGAATAAAAGAAACCATCAGAAAATGAAACGAGTAATAAATAATGGCAGAAATAAAATGTTGTTTCCTAGCAGATAACAGTCTAACTTTGTTTTTGTAGTTACGATTGCCCACACACGAATATAAATACAAAATTATGTTCGCGCAACATCGGTCACAAATCGGTAGCATGTCGGTAGCATGTTGAAATGACATCGGCAGCATGTCCAAATGATATCGGGCCAATATCCCGACCCGACATCGGCCCAACTCTGGTCGGTGTTGCAAAGTGTACGTTGGGCCGATATCGGGGGTGTCGGCAAGAGCACATCGGGCCGATGTCGGCCCGATATCGGGGTGCTGCTTGGGAAAGCAATTCACTCGCATCAAGGACTTGCTAAAGAAAGCACCCGTTCTCGCATATTTTGACAGGACAAAGCCTATCACACTATCTACAGATGCCGGTTATTATGGTCTTGGTTCTGCACTCCTGCAGGAGGGTCGCCCTGTGGCATATGCGTCGGCAACTCTAACTGACTGTCAGAAATCTTATTCGCAGACCGACCTTGTCCTTCTCACTGTTGTTGGTAACTGGTGTTTGCTATTACTGTTTGAATTAACGTTCGAAAAATTGTGAAAGGTTGCCGTGTTACCAAAAAAAGGGCATGTTATGTATTACAAGTGGTGCCCCTTGTAGATGTATAATTGTTGAGAAGTGGCGCCCCCACAGTTGACGTACCTGTCTCCCCAGGTTCCCGGAGACAGTGCGTACTTGGCACGTACGTGAATAAAGACATCTTACGGTGACGCCACGGAGCGAGCATGGCTACAACATAACAATAATAGGGCACAATAAGAAAATTTACACTATTTTTTTAATTCGTCTGGTGCAGGATTTGAACCCTTGATCTCCAAAGAAGGTCGGCTTTGCATTTTTCGATTATCATACAAGAAATTCAATAGGCATGTACACAAGAGCATCCGATACACTTTGACTCGAAGATATTGAAATCAGAACATCATAGTGAAAAATTACAAAAGCGACAGTCAGCGCAGTATCGAAAAAAATATTATGTTATGGCAATGAGCGTTGGGGCTATTGGGAGAATATGGGAGGAAATTGGGAGAAAGACAGCTTCAGGTGGCTTCAGATGACGTTAGGCGACTTCAGATGACACCAGACGTCTTCAGGTGACTTCAAGTGGCCTTAGCTCACCCCGGACGTCTTTCAGCTGACCGCTGACGTGCTGCGGTGACTACAGCCAACATCAAGTGACTCCAGCTGACTTCAAGAAAGTTACTTTGAGTACCTTTAGCTCACTCCTGGCATCTACAGCTGCCTTAAGGTGACTCCAGATGTCTTCAGGTGCCCTCAGACATCTTCAGGTGACTTCAAGACTTCAGATGCCCTCACGTGACCTCAGGTGACTCCAGGCGTCTTCAGGCGACCTCAAGTGACTTCAGGTTACTAATGACGTCTTCAGGTAACTTGAAGTTACTGCCGGCATCATCATATGACACCAGATGTTTTCAGGTGACTTGGCATGGCCTCATATGACTGCAGGTGAGCTCAGACATCCTCATGCGACTTCAAGTGACTTTAGGCGTCCTCAGGTGACTTCGGGTGACTCCAAGTGACTCCAGACGCACGAAGGTGACCCCAGACGTCTTCACGGTGACTCCAGCTCACTCCAAGTGACTCCGAGTGACTTCAGGTGACTCCTGACATCCTCAGATGCCTTTAGGTAACTTCACATGACACCCGACGTCTTCATGTGACTCCAGATACACTCGGGTGACTCCAAGTGACCGCAGTCGTCTTCAGGGGAGTTAAGGGTCCGGACGTAGTCAAAACTTACAAACGCGACACTTATCGCAATATAGAACAAGTATTTGGCTATGGCAAAGAGCGTCGGGGCAATTGGGAGAGTTTGGTTGACACAGAACTAGCGTAGAAAGAAAGCCGTTCTTTCTCATATTCTAAGGCGCGCATCTGATAAGCCCTAGCGAATAATTATTCCACAGAACAGGTTCTGTACGAACATTGCTAGCGTTGGTTTCTAGATCTCCCGTAACATTAGCTCAGAAGAACTGAAATAGAATGTCTAACCAGGGAATCCCAATCCTCAAGCTGTACTCTATAGAGATCCCAGAAGCATGGGATATTTGGAATTACATGTTTCGGCATCATATTTGATAAAATAAACCTATAAAAAACAGGTTTTTATAGGTTTTACTGGATTCCTGAACACTTCCACATAATGTATTATTTTCAGCTCTGGGATGGGAAGCGCGATCACTTGCACGGTAACGTCTATAATAGGCCACTTCGTCCCGCCCACTTCTCTCGTATTCTTAGCGCTCATTAGTTTATAATACTGGACCATTTCGGAGAATCATACATCTGCCGTACTGGAACAATTTCGGGTGTGTTTTCGAAGAGAGCTATACTTACTTGGCGTTGATTCCAGGGCTCCGATAGCCAACGCATTTTCTGAAAGGTCGCATAACAAATTCGCAGGATAAAGACAGGTATGTTGTAGAAAGTGCGGTTCTCCTTGTGTCTGTGGTTTTACAATGTGGCACCAAATCCTTTCCTGGCAGATCCGTTTGGAAACTCGAAACACCGTCGTCGTCTCTCTCACAAAATTTCAAATTTGTGCGACTTTGATCGGTGCTTGGGTAGCCTAGTGGTTTAAGGCAAGTACATGCTGGAGACTACTTGGGTCGGTAAGCTTCCACATCTCGTGGTGGGTGATGCTCTGGGTGGATTTAGAAATCCGGGATTTGCCCTGGCGATGTGCGCGTGGTACGACATAGTGTAGTTGCTACCCCCAAGCGATGTTTTGAACTCTGTTTGTAATTGATACCAGTAGTTTTGCATCTGGACAAGCACAAAACGACTGTTCACGAGGCTATATTGAGACTTCGGTTAAAACAAGGTCCTTCTAAGAACAAAATAATTAGGGCAGTACAAGAAAATTTACATTATTTTTTGAAAAACGTTTCGTCTGGTGCAGGATTTGAAACCTCAATCTCCAAAGAAGGTCAATTTTGCCATTTTTTTGCCAATTTTGCCATTTTTAGATTATCATACCAGAAGTCAATAGGCATGTACACCAGAGCATCCTGATACATTTTGACTCGAAGAGATTTAAAGTAGAACGTCATAGTGAAAAATTACAAACACGACAGTCAGTGCAATATAGAAAAATATTAGGCTACGGCAATGCGCGTTGGGGCTGTTGGGAGAATACAGGAGGAATGTGCCCGAGAGCGAGGTCACTTCTGGATCACCTGTCCAGGATCCCGAGAAGATTCATCAATTGACTTCGAGCAACTTTAGGTGACTCTTGACAAGTTCAGGTGTGTTCAGGTGATGTTAGGTGACTTCAGATGACACCAGACGTCTTCGGGTGACTTCAAGTGTCTTCAAGACACTACGGACGTCTTTCAGCCGACCTCTGAGGTGTTGCGGTGACCACAGCCGACGTCAAGTAGTCCAGCTGACTTGAAGTAAGTTACTTTGAGTACCTTTAGCTCATTTCAGGCATCTACAGCTGCCTTGAGGAGAGTAGGAGACTCCAGATGCCTTCAGGTGTCCTCAGACATCTTCAGGTGACTTCAAAAGACTTCAGACGTCTTCATGTGACCTCAGGTGACTCCAGTGCATAAGGATGATGATCTATAATAATATATAGTATAATAGTATCGTTATTGTCACCCTTTGCGGAGCATTGCACGACATCGAAAAGCAACACAAGTTTATTTCATCATCGAAAACGATGGAGCTATATGGTTTAGAGCATATGTACCCCGCCGCACAAATACCGCCAGAGATTCTGAGGTCATTAAAACAAGTGCTTCTTCTGGAGGGCGTCATTACCTTACAATATATCAAAGGTTCCCGTGATTGTGTAACAAAATCCACTAATACCTTTCCCGACATTCATTGACAGTGTAAGGGAGAGCAAAATTGCAATTTCGCGTGCCAGAAAAAAAAAGACAACAACGAACGTTGCAATTACACGGCAGCTCTGAACTGATTCAACTGAAATGTGCCGACTCAGATCATAAACACGTACGATAATTAATTATTTCTGTCCTGAACGTGAAGCAAACTTTGAAATATATCTGGTGAAATCTTCTCTGAAGACATGCAGTGCTGCAGAACGGTTCTCTGCTCCAGGAGTGTGTCTCCCCTCCAAGGACGCGATCACCTCCATACGGGAACAACTGTCCCTAAATGTGTTGTATTCGAGTAGAGTTTCTTGATCAGACAGGCTCCCGAGGGACCCTGCTTTCAAGCAATACTTTTTCTCTTTTTTTATTTTTTTATGGGAACAACACCAACTACGTTGAGGCAGTCATGATCAAGTGTTGCTGAACAAGCATGATGAATAATTCGCATGTGGCAATGCAGCCTAGACATCAGCGCACGATTTAAGGTAATAATATTAGGACCAGTTCGGGGTTTACGTCACGAGAGAACTGTGATCATGAGCGACGGCACAGCTCTGGCTCCGTAATTAATTTTGCCCGTCTGAAGGTTTTCTAACGTGCGCGAAACCCCCACATAGGGCACACACCACATTTATCGCCCCTCGCGGAAGACTGTGCTTCTCAGCAACTTGAACCCGCGATCTTGTGACCAACAGGCCTACAACGATTTGAGAATACACACAGAGATGGCTGTCATGACCAAGGGCTGTAGTAGTCTTGAGTCTATATATTGCAGTAATGACATCAGAAACAGTTATAATGACATCAGAAAAGGCAAAAACTAAAATTTGCCATAGACTGTATTGTGCTACTGCTACTAGCACAATTATGCATCGCGAAAACCCAAGGCCAGATCATTACTCACTGATGCAAAAGAGTTTATTTAAAGTGTCGCATACATAATTAATTAAACATGCACGCCTGCGCAGTATTCCTCCCTGTTCGCTTGGCTTAGTAGCAGACCTAGTTTTAGCCTTTCATTTATGTGGATCGTGCCGACATTACAAGGCTACACATAAAATAGCAAATCAGCCTCAAGCGACGTGAAAGTTTTGTCACTGAATTACGAAAATACTTATGTATTAAGATGTATTAGATTCATATTTAATTTTTTTTTTGATTGGGTGTTAGCGCCGCGAAGCAACTGTGGCTATGAGCGACGTACAGATGTGGACAGACGGAGAGGGGATAGCAGGAAGGAGTGGGGGACAGGGGGGTGAGTATGCGTCCTGGGCCGTCTTCAGGGGGAACTGTGCCGACATTCGTCTGGAAAGTCTTTGGAAAACCCAGGGAAAACCTCAGACAGCACAGCCGGCGGTAGGATTCGAACCCACCACCTCCCAGTCTTCAGCACGACCTTGGTTACCACCAACCAGCGGACGCCTTAGCCCACTCGGCCATGCCGCTTTTTTTTTTTTTCAATCAAACTGATTTTAATGTGTCAATGGTATATACAAGATGCGGTGTAGAACAATAGATATGTACACTACCTACATTACAGCCCTATAGTTTCCAGTGACACTCTGCGAACAGGCATCTAACATGCAGCACAATTCAAAAGGGCGGGAGGGATGGAGCAATACAAAGGGAAAAAGAACACAAAAAATGTCTCAGTAGTCAACGGGTCCCGCCCGAAGGAGGTCAATCACGTGCAGCCACTTCTGGGATGTGTCCTCACAAGACGTGCAGATTAAAAAATCTCCCAGTGGAAACAGCATTCGCCGAAATAATGGCCACGATCCTACAGGCGGTTCATTGGCGTCATATATCTTACGCGCGACCCACAACGCATATAATCCCAATAGGATTAAAATATCCCACGGCAGTGCGGTACCACTCCGCACAGGGTAGTTTCATTTTAAATCGAACAACGGATGAAAGTCGTATTTTTTAATTCGCCCAGAAAAAATATATGTTAGAGGACAGCTCAAACGAAGCAAATCGCACCACGTGCGACGCTCGTGTGTGTGGTAGTTTCCGCGAGGAAGAGGAGGAAAGTCTGAAGCTGCTTGAGCGCGCTTTCTTCTGGACCCACTTTGACGGGATCTAGCAACTGGGTCTAGGAACTGGAGTTTTTTTTCTGATTATAGGCTGCACCATAGACACTGCCGACAGCCACCCACAGAACTCTGAGGGTCACAGATTTTCTGCTAAAAAATGCCAAACTTGGCGTAAACGTTCAAAAAGGCCAAACTTTGTTACCAATTTGCTTCATGATGGAACGTCTGAGAACACCGAGCTTAGTGCCATTCGATAGGACGCTGAAAGAACTTTCGTGCTGTATAAAGTTCATTTTTCTCAGTCCAGTGCTTTCTGTGTTATTAGCTTGAGAATCGTACATGGTAGGCGAAAATTGCCAATGTTGCATCTCAATTTTCTCAAAAATGCCATCTTCGATTTCCTTGATTATTTTTGAAAAGGTGGCGTCATGCCTCTACTTTAGACGCCAAGTGAGACAATCTTTTATTTTTACCCGAGAGACGCGCAGCGATTTTTTTGACAGGCAGGGTCCACGCGGCTGCGGCCTTGCGCGCCCCACCTACGAGCACCCGACCTTCAACCTCTTCTTTGTTACAGGTCTCCCGTTGACGGAGAAATGAATGACCACACTGCGTGAGCTTGTGTAGTGTCCCCAGAGCATCACTTTACGTTTACCCAATGATCTCCCAGTTCCGTCAGGCTCATTCAAACCGTGGGAGATTACATGAGTTGCATGTGCGCCCTTGACGAGAAGCCCCAGTCCTCGAACATACCGACAAAGTAGTGAGAAGAAACGAAGCGCTTCGTAAAGGTCTTTATCCAGTGGTAACATCGTAGCTTTTGTTTCAGGTTGCCACCAGTCCCTCAGGCAGTGTGAAAATCATATCCTTTTCATTGGTAAAAGAACGTTGTGGAAGTTTCGAAAAACGTAAAATGTGCCCATTGCGAGACCCCTGCAGTTGATGGATGTAACCATTGGATTAGCATCATCCGATAGGATGATGCTATATATATTGACTGGATTCAAGTCCGATATATTCAAGTCCGATATATAGTGACTGGATTCAAGTCCGATATATAGTGACTGGATTCAAGCGCATGGATGCCAAAAGGATTACTGACGACCACACCGAGGGTTTAAGGTACCTACGGCTACCGGGAACGAGGGATTTTAGTTGTGCGTTGCTCTGTCGGAAATTTTGATTCCCACGGTGGCACTGACACAGCTCGTGGAGGGTGAACGTGTTATACTTGAGAGCAGCAACATACTGTCATCACAGCGGTCTTACGGGCTTTGTATATAGTACTCGTCGTGGTTCCGAAATAACGCTATGGGGCATAAAACTAATTAAAGGTAGCATACACAGCTTCGGAACTATCACTTATTGCGCCCAAGCTAAGAGACGGCTGCAACTAGGCGGCCACAAATTTGTATTCTCACGTGTTGTAACTTTCTGTCCCCTGTGTCCATAGTTCTGCCTTCCTAATATTAACCCGCACGACAGCCTAATAGCGTGCGTATGTGCATTGCCTCAAGCACATGTGCGGGAGAATAGTGAATATGCGCACGTGCATACGCACACGTCGTGCGTGCGACTCCCATGAAAGTGCGTATTAGCAAGTTCAAGGCGCCCACGAAAGTATTGCCCTGCGTCTCCAAAGGAAAAAATAAACGTACGTACCATAAGTGCAAAATAAGTACAGAATGCAACATCTGGGCAATAAATCACAAAGCAAAGACTACGAAGCAAAGCGCGCTCGCAAACATACGAGGAGCGCCTTTGTGTGGAAAAATCGCTCCATGGAAAGTTAGTCCAGCGTCTCAATCAAAAAGAGAAAAGGTACCTAGCTTACCAGCAGCGCAAAGTACAGGCATAATTCTGCCCCTGTGGAATAAATCGTGAAAAATATTCTGGCGTTTTAGAAATAATCAAGATCGAACATGCAAAATTTTCGCGTACCACTCGTGGTTTTGCGATACTAGGCGGACGAAAAATGCGCTTGAACCCAGTCACCTTATATCATGTGAAAGGTCCTGTAAAGCTTTCGGATGATACTAATCCAATGGTGCCAGCCATCATCTGCAGGGGTCTTGCAATGGGCACATTTTACGTTTTTCGAAACTTCAATAACGTTCTTTTACCAATGAAAAGGATGTGACTTTCACACAGCCTGGGCGACTGGCGGCAACTTGAAACAAAAGCTAAGATGTTACCAGTGGATAAAGATCTCTAAGAAGCGCTTCGTTTCTTCTCACTGCTTTGACGGCATGTTCGTCGAACTGGGGCTTCTCGTCAAGGGCGCACAGGCAACTCATGTACTCTCCCACGGTTTGAATGCGCCTGACGGAACTGGGAGACCATTGGGTCAACGTAAAGTAATGCTCTGGGGATACTACGACAAGCTCACGCAGTGCTGTCATTGATTACTCCGTCAGCGGGAGACCTTTAAGCAAAGAAGAGGTTGAAGGTCGCGTGCTCGTGGATGGCGCGCGCAAGGCTGCATGCCTGACCAAAAAAATCGCTGCGCGTCTCTCAGGTAAAAATAAAAGATTGTCTCACTTGGGTTCTAAAGTAGAGACATGACGCCACCTTTTCAAAACTAATCAAGGAAATCGAAGATGGCATTTTTGAGAAAATTGAGATGCAACATTGGCAATTTTCGCCTACCATGTGCGATTCCCAAGCTAATAACACAGAAAGAATTGAACTGAGAAAAATGAACTTTATACAGCACGAAAGTTCTTTCAACGTCCTATCGAATGGCACTAAGCTCGATGTCCTCAGACGTTCCATCATGAAGCAAATTGGTAACAAAGCTTGGCCTTTTTTAGCGTTTACGCCAAGTTTGGCATTTTTTTACAGAAAATCTGTGGCCCTCAGAATTCTGTGGGTGGCTGTCGACAGTGTCTATATTGCAGCCTATAATCACAAAAAACTTCGCACTGATACGCAAAAAATCAGCGGTGCTAGACCCCGTCAAAATCGGTCCAGAAGAAAGCGCGCTCAAGCAGCCTCGGACTTTCCTTCTCTCCCACGCGGAAACTACTCAACGCACGAGCGTCGCACGTGGCGCGATTTGCGTCGTTTGAGCTGTCATCTAACATATATTTTTTCTAGCCGAATTAAAAAATACGACTTTCACACGTTGTTCGATTTAAAATGAAACTACCCCACAGGAAGATAGCGAATTGAACGGGGAGACAAGAAAATATCTTCCTTGAATGTGCGCTGGAAGACATCCCAGAAGAAGATGGCATCCCTACAGCCGAGAAAAGCTGCTGGTTAATATTTAATGCTTCAATATATTTATATTTACTATTACGAAACTATTTTGAATCCTCCTCTGCCAAGCACGATGCAAGGTTCACAGGAGGATCGATAAATGCCACAGATGTTTCCAGGGGGGATGGTGTGGACCAGTGTCTGTCTTGGTAATCCAGTCAAATTTATTCGTAGCAAAAATCTATGCTGCTTTAAAAATGGTATTCAGTGAGACGCCTGTGCAGCCAGTAGCTCCAAAAGGCATTGCTTGTGTAAAGCAGATGTGCAAATCGTTTTCTTGGAATGTCCCGAGCCCGCAGACTGAAAACATGGCCGCAGCGACACTGTTTTTCACAAATCGCACCAGGAGACACGGTCACCGATTATTATTTGCAAATTCATTAGTATGGGCAGGTTTTATAGTGTTCAGCTTCCACCGATAAATAAAAAGATGTTAAACATTTAAAACATCCAACATACACCAAAAGCAAAATGTTCGGTTGCACGTTTCCTAGCTTTTGTGGATGTTACACAATGCCATGTAACATTCGCAATAAGCGAAGCATCTAGCAGGGACAGATCTCGTAAAGAACGCCACCTCAGTCAAGCCAAGATTAGAATTTTATTAGCCTAAAGCAAGCATCGTGCGCGATATTGCCTGTCAACGACGCATGTCATCTTACTCCATACAAAGAATACGCGCATACCCACCGTCGATGCTTTCGCCGTTTTGCAAAATTAGATTATCGTATACTTCCAGCATTTTTGCCTTCTTCTGAACTACATTCATTAGCTGATTACTTACTTCTCTGTTGATGTTGACGTACCCGCACCGACAGAATCGAATGTCCAGCTCTACTTGGACAGCGCACGCGAACTTGAGACTGAAACTCAAGACGCCTCGCTCAATTTTGCAGATTAAAATCGACCGGCGGCTCAGTTTTGAGTAATGCGCAAATAATACCGCTCCAGGAGAAACAAGTACGCATATCCAGGCACAGAACCAGACTGAGCGGAGCTTAGCGGAGTTGGTACAATCAGTTCCACGAGCCATCTTCAGGATGCGTATCTCAACAATTGTAATTGCATGCCTGTTCCACATAACAGCATGTCCTATGACATTTCGTTCTATGGAAGACTTGGTGGTATCGGATGTTCTTCATCAGCTTATTAGTGTTTTTGCAGCAAACAGGCCAGTGGACATCACATCATCGGTCGGGTGCATCGACACTTACTCTGAGCATATGGTCAACTTGCTTCAAGACATTAACGTTCCTATTGCTATGTGGACAGACATGAGGTTCTTTATTCCTTCTTCGTGGAGGAACTGGGAACTCGCGCTGCTTGAGGGACGAATTTTCCACATAATTTGCACTTTCAAGGATTTCTTGATGCTCGACTTTTTCGACGATTTCCGACACTACGCATTGGATCGATATATTCTACCACGAGCCGCTGATCCAACGAGGAGGGATGGTTTACTTAAACGAGGACTACAGTTCATGAACATTCTAGATGAGTTTTCGCATACTGGTGTCTTTAATGTTACTATCGCAAACGGCAACGCTTACTTGCGGGATTACGATGTGGAAGAATGCCTTTCATGCAACCCGCAATTGCCGCTTCGGAACCACCTGGTGAGAAGCCGAACATTTGAGGGGAAGAATATAACGATTGTCTGCGTACAAGGAAACACATGCAAACATCCCAATGTGAAGACGCTAATGCGTACACTGCAACATAAAAATGCGACCATCACTGTGCTTGAGCTTGACTACAGGAAAAGTGACATTCACAAAGTCTTGAGTGAAGCCTTGGCGATTGCGTACAAGGGTAAAAGTATTTCAGGACAAGACGTCCATCCGTCTTTTGAAAACAAGGAGAAGGCTGTCTTTCCAGGATATTTTGATTCAGTGGGTTTTTCGTTTTACGCTAAGCAACCGGAACAATTGCTCAAGGAAATGGTTCTATTCATTCCGTTCAGCTGGCAAGTGTGGATATCTCTGTTGTATTCATTTATCGCGTGTGCGCTTATCTGTTCCTGTTATCTTCACATAAAGCGTGGTAGGAAATCATACTTGATGGATGTCGCTGGGCCACTTATCAGGACCCTTGTGGGGCAAGGCATAGTGGATACAACGGTGTTTCTCAAATACCAACCTTTACGCATAATTTTTGGATTTTGGATCATTGTCGGGATGGCTGTATCCACTGGTTTTCAAGGATTGCTAACATCGTACTTAAGAGACATGCCGATGGAAAAAGGAATCGATAAATTCGATCTGGGCCTATTTTTAAAGCAAGGCTACAGAGGCTGCATGTTGCACAAAAATAGCACATGCCAGGAGTCCTCATCTATAATCAAAACTGGATGTGTTTGCTTCAACGCAGATGGGTCAATTAAGCGAGGAAATGACGGGAAGGATACGTACATAATCCCAGGTTATAATTTTGAAAATGGTGTTCACCTGCACACTGAGCTCCTGCAAAATGGCTACAGAAAAGTTGATGACCTCATGGAAACCATCAAGCTTGCTCCAGTGACGACTATTACTTCCCCCTACTTTCATAGCGCCCGTAGGATTGTTGCTCAGGGTGTGGAGTCCGGATTATATGTAAGGGAACGCAACTTGGAAATGTTCAGAGTGTCCCAGCAACATGACAACGGCAAGTTGCAACGGGGATTAGAACAGGAAGCATCACCGATTTACGACCACTTTTTTTACTGTGGGCAGCTGGCATTCTGCTGTCTACTGTCGTCTTTACGGCTGAAGTGATATTCCACCGTTGCAATGGCGCTATGATTCGTGCAATAAGGATTGCCAGATGGCGCATGGTGAGAAAGATACGCTTCGTTCTTCGAAGGTTTCCTCGTCTTACGTAGTAAGCCTTATTAGTGGGTTACATCCTGCTCATTCTATATCGTGCTTTTCTATTCTCATTTGTGTAGCTTTGAGAACTCATTGGCTACGCGCTCGCTGCGCGTGCAGGAAACTACCGCCGACGGTCTTGGAGCAGTGCTCCGGCTGTAGCGAGTATACGGCTGTAGATAGACTTTCTGTAGCGGTACACTCTATACCAAACTTTCTGCGTGAACAGGCAACTCGACGTGTAATTCACCCTAGCACCTTCAAGTGCATTTGTACCGTTTATGCACAGCGTTATACTCTGTGAATGAACTTAATGTGTTGGTGTGCGGCAGCTACAACTCTGGGAGTCATGTGTGTTGTTGATCACTGTATGATTGCTGATTAAAATTAGCACAGCGGTTCCCTCAACCTGTTGTGAATCGTTTGCACCTGCTACTGGTTTGCAGATATTTTCTTCTTTCACGTCGAAAAGCCAACGAAACATATTTTGCCTTATGTCAACACTATAGGCGTCTCTGACTTAAAGTGATGCGTAACATCAGGCATGAGGTAAAGCGATTATGTACACGTATCATCAAAAGAGAAAAACCTGGAAAAAGCAGCTGAGGGCTCATGCACACTCTGAGAAAAAAGGGAGTCAAAAACACTCCTTTGTCGGGGCAAAAAGCTGTAACTCCCAGGTGCAAAATTTTAGGCTTCTGAGGAGTTACCTTAACTCCAGGACAAGAGGGAGTAAGGTTAAAAACCCACAGCGGAGTTCCGTTAACCCCCTGTTGCGGAGTATATTAAGCACCTCTGAGGGAGTTGAGCTAAACCCTGTCACAGAGTATAATAAACACCCCCCATGGTGTAGGGTTCAACCTGTGACAGAGTATACTGAACACCTCTGACAGAGTTGGGTTAATCCATATGCTGGAGTATGATGGACCCCTCCAATGGTGTTGGGTTAACCCTTGTCACAGAGTATATTAAACACCTCTGATGGACTCAGGTTAAACCATGTGATGGAGTACACTAAACACCTTCAATGGAGTTAGGCTAACTCCCATGGAAGAGCATACTAAAAGCCTGTGAGGGAGCTTATCAAACACTTGTGGGGGAGTATATGAAATGCCAGTGAGGGAGTATAGTAAGCTCTGATGATGGAGTTATGTTAACCCCGATAGTGGAGTCCAACTAACCCCCAATAGACGATATGCATAAATCCCAGGCGCCAGTGCGATGGAGTGTCTTGGGAGCCTGTTCATTCCCTGGCGCTTCCTTCTCCTTCCTGATGGCATCAGGTTCGGAATGAGGGAGAGAAGGATGGTGCCAAAGGAACGAACAGGCTCACAAGATGTACCGCATTGCACTGGCATCTGGGATTTATGCATATCGTCTATTACAGGGTGAAAATAAACCTCTAATGACGACTAGCTTCCTCAAATTCTTCCAGGACGCACAGCATGACCCTACAGTGCACTCAAAAGCACCACCGCAGTCTTTAATTTTGAAAGAACGTTCCCAAGCAGCACAAAGGACCGGGGCGAAGCCGGTCCAGCATCGGGAAAGAATCCTACAAAGTCGGGGGCATGCCACCAGCCGATACCGGTCCTTCCTCCAGTTTGCAACACCGGGATGATTAAGGACCGACATCGGCAGCAAGTATTCGGTCCCAGCAGGTCCCCGGCGGATCCCCGATAATGCTGGCAGGGGCTCCCCCCATGCATATTTACCCCCCCCATGCATATTTTGGCATTAATATGCTTATTTTTAATAATTACAATAATTTTGAGTGTAAACAGTGTGTGTAGAGCCCAACATTTTATTTTCGGAGAGGAAATAGACTGACACAACACTTGGAGCACCTCAATAGACTAAACGACGAGTGGTGTACACTAAGCAGTCTGCCTGCATCATCCAATGCATGCCAATTGTGTCTGAAATGAAAAACAAAAAAAGAGGGGTATACAGAAATATGCAGCATGTCCGCATAACTACTGTCATTGCCAATGTAGCCTGAAAAGAAAAGGGTGGAAATGGTCTACCGTAATATCCAGCCTGCCTGCGTAACCACTGGCCCTTCAATGGTGTCTCAAAAGGGGGGGGGAACGTACACAGTAAGAGGTGGTCTCTGAAAGGAAACAAAAAAGGTATGCAGTAGTAGGCAGTCTGCCTAACCACTTGCACTTCGGCAATGGCCCTGGAAGAAATGAACGGCTTGTAGCATTAATATTAGACGTAACGGTAAAATTGCTGCATGGTGGGAAATGGTATACAGTAATATGCAGCCTGCCTGCGTAACCACTCGCACGTCAACAGTGTCTCAAAAGAAAGAAAAAGTATACAGCAAGAGGCGGTCTGCCTGTCCAAGTGGTGGTGCCTCAAAGAAAACGAAGTTATGCAGTAATAGGCAGTCTGCCTATCTGCTCACGCTTCAGTACTGCCCAGACACAAAAATGAATGGCATGTAACATTAGACGTAACGAAACAATTGCTGCACTTCAGCACAAAATAGTATGTGCACGGTACGTGGAATGAGCTTTATCAAAAATGGTAAAATGCACAGCGTAGGGATTACGAAACTCAAGAGTTACCAAGAGAAAATTTAAATTATGAAAAAATGACAAAGCCAACGACTGGGAGAAATGCAAGTCCAGGAAAGAGAAAATAGTTCACATCCAGCGCCTTTGGTGCAAATGACTAGCAATTACTACAACGAAAACTGTAAAAAATGACAGCTGACCGGGACTAGAGCTGACAGTCAATGGTGTGCGCATATTCAGCGTTCCTTCACAAAAACGTCAATAAGCAAAAAAAAAACATGGTCAAGGAGAAGCATCCCTATTGAAAAAAAAAGCGACATCAGGTCTGATGTTAACATCACAGCTGCTCTGATGATGTTAACATCAGAGCTGCGCTGGCTGATGCTCACATCAGAGCTGTCTTGATGCTGATGTTGACATGAGAGCTGCATTGATGCTGGTTATGGCAATCTTGAAAATGCTGCAGTCTTGGTTTACTGAAATGTTCTGCAAAGAAAGCCCCTCATGCCTGCGGTATATGAGTACCGACAAGAACCCTCACGAAACAGGAGATAGCAGCAACGAATCACTTCACCAGAACAATTCACCACTCCGGAGTACGTACCTTTTAACGCATATCCATTTATCATCAACATACCTAAGCGTTGAACTCACGGGGGCACAAAAACTGGTAATGATCGAACGGTGAACAACAGCGCAAAAGAGCACACCTAGGTCCTCATTTCCGGTCCAACTTGTCCTTCTTCCGAAAAAGCACTTCTAAGCGTTGTCATGGCCAGCAAGAGTCCCCACTGCATTTGAACACGGTGCTTGAGTTTCTCTTGCTGAAGGCCGCTGCGTCATACACGCTGAACCTGCAAGAAATATCGTTCCAGAAAATACGATGGCAGGACACCTATATGTAGAGCAGTGTAGAGACATATGACATACCGTCTGCACAAAGTACACAGTCGACTTCACTTGGCGTTCTATCTCCCTGTCGTTGCGCAGATCCCTGCAAATAGAGTAAAACGAACAATGAGAATGCATGGCGCAGTCGAACATATTACTTCAGAGTTATATTAATTACACACCTGAAACGGCAATAATCCTGAAGGCGAAGAACGATTTGGCTTCACATGCAAGGTAGCGTCTTCACTCTTTGACATGTCAAACGAGACCGACTGGTTTGCTCGCGGTTAGAAGAAACGCTTCCACTTACAGACAGTTGCAATATCAGACGGGTTGCAAGAACGACAGCACCAGGTGAGAACAACAATACAAAGCCTCTAAAACGCTTTAGACTTGCTGGAACGCTCGCAATTACGCGAACTACACGCGGCGACGAGAAACGACCGTTACAGCAGCCAAAGCGAAGCCAACAAGAACAGCGCATGCGCGACAGGCAGCGCGCAGCGCTGGCTGGTGGCATGGAAGACAAGCGACGACGCGCGAGCGAGCGCGGGTGAGCCTGTGTTGAAATGGGCATGGAGCCAACATCTCCGCGCAATGGCTTGGCGGACGAAATATGACGACGGGTAGAATCGTACTACCTCTTGAGATTGTGGCCGTTCCAGGATCTTTCAGAAATGCTGCTGTTTTCATAAGAATCCCTGAATGTTGTGTTTGAAGCAAAATTGCAACATGAGATTGGCCAAAGCTAAGGTATTAGTTAGTTATGATTGTGAACAGATCGGCAGTGCAACCTGACAGTGAGAGATCAATAGAATCAAAAACAACAAAACACTCACTGTTTTGCCGACCCTTTCTCTAGTGTTCTTTCTTTCTTTCTTTTTTTTTGTTTGTTATAATGAAGGAAAGCAAGGTTAAATGCTACATTTTTCTTGACTGTGTGCGATGGTGTACATCGCAGGTTCCTCATGTGCCATGAATCTACTTAAAAGCTGCTGATGGTGGCAGGGATTCACATTTATAACAGTGACCAGAATGCGGCAGGAGTACTTTTGAGGCACTCTGGCCACGTTGACCACAAAACGGCGTTCCATACTCCCTCCGAACCAAACTTTGCAAAACTTGTTGCTCAGAAACATTAAGAACACACACGCCGGCCATTTGCACCCAGCAATGACAACCAAAACAAAGATGATGGCGATGGCAGTCGCGGTAGCCCAAATGCAGGGAGCTCCAGCGTAGTCTTTGCGGGTTTCGGTGCAGCGGTTTTCGTCCGATCAGTTCGACTTGCTAAAGCTCTCTTCGTTTCGTTTCACGTGAGTTTTTCGATTCGGGAGATTCGGTCGTTTCGTTCGGGCGTGGCCGACTCTTCCCGAGTATCTTGTACTTGCGTGCTTTGCAGTGAGGCTCCATTAATACTTCTGTTCAGGGTGCTGCGTGTGCATGTTTTCCGTCATACAACACAACACAACACAACACATGAAGTGAACTGCAGCCCAATGTTTGAAAGAGTTACCTCATACCAGACAGCCAAATTCCTTCCTGAAGGGATGCTTCACTGTCTCGTACAGCTTGGGACAAAAGTTTCTGAAACACGGGTGTTTTGTATTTCACTTCTCTACGCCTCCCCTGCGGCCTAAGGGGAACACTTGTTGAACAGAATCCCCAAGGATTCTGCTCAACAAGCATTTCCCAAAGGTGGCTGGGAAAAGTCCAATACAGAAAACCCGTGTTTCAGAAACTTTGTCTCGAGCTGTACCATCCGATCACGTGTTACCGAATCTGCATAAACATCGGGAGACGAGCGGGAAGAAATACTTAGCCAGTACACCACAGCAGATCGGGACGTTAACGGGGATCCATCGGGAAAGAATCCTGGCCGGGACGCAAACGGGAATCTATCGGGAAAGAATTCTGACCGGGACACGAACGGGGATCTATCGGGAAATAATTTTATGTAGTTTCCCTCTCCCTCAATTCTTCCCCCTCACATAGTCGGGAAGCAGTCGGGCTCGTGACGGCGATATCGGCCACCTCGAACCCATCATCCCCGTTACGTTCCCAGCCGAATCCCAGTCCTTTGTGCTGCTTGGGTTTATTTAGTAGCCTCACCGTGAGGAAAATATCACAAGACAGCAGATACAGGTCTCAAACTCACTCGTATGGTATACATATCAAATGACCTACTTTCCTTCCACTTGGTTCATGCATGCTACAGATGCACAGAACAGACAAGAGGTCACATTTTGGGAAAATTGTTTGAAGTACGAGACAAACACGAAATGCTGCTATTATGTTGAGCCAAGGAATTTTCTTTTCGTCTACTCTCCTTTGCACACTTCCCATTTGAATTTTTTCAATTTGAACCCTGTCCCAGGGAAAGTAATAAGCTTCACTTGAACAGCCAGAGCAGAGGTACTTGCAGTAAGTCAAACCTGGTTCGCGCCATTCTCGTCCATTCTCAGGATTGGCGGCAACCCGAATTCTGGGAACGGGGACAAAATCTCGTCGGCGTAATATCGAAACCTTTATGTCATATGCAAGACAGCGACACAGTAATCGTGAAACAGGTTGCGCACCTTGCTAAAAGGCACTGCACTGAAAATCACGACAGAGCACAGTTTCGGTTTCTTTCTCATAGGCTACCATGTATAATTTTTTATTCGCCAGGGGAACAACAGAGATTAGAGGTAGGTGTGTGCTCCGTATTTTATTAAGTAAGTTACACGTCGAGGTAACCGAATCTGCTTGCGCACTTGCAAAAATTCTAACCGCTTTTCGCGAAAACGCGTTGTTAAGGAGCATTGCAGGGGAAGCACGCTTCCAGGCGAAATTGGCCGCCGATCCTGCTCGTTTATTATACTCTCATGACGGAGTACAGAAAGGGTCGAAGGAGTTACGATAACAGCAAGACGGAGTAACCGCGAGCGTGGGACTTTTCAATGGAGTTATCTTGACCCGGTGGGAGTAAAATAAACTTTTACTCCTGCTTAACTCCAGCTTGACTCCCTTTTTTCTCAGAGTGCACGAGACAATAACTTCGTCACAACGAACCGCGTAGTTTCTTGTACTACTCGCATTGAAACTACCCTTATTTCGGTCTGATTGGCAGAGAAACCGATGAAAAAAAAAAAGGAAGGAAGGAATCAGATTCATCTGGTTCCCCGTCTTTCTAATCGACAATGTGTCACCGCGGTTCGTTGATTCTCAACTTTTCACAACGGCGATTGGTTCTGGTCAAACACGATTTGAAAAGAGTGATGAAATACGGCACGGAAGCAAAATGGTATGACCACTTGACCAAACGACTGAATTTCCTTGTTCGTTATACGATATGTATGAGCCTGTAAACCGAAACCCTCCCAGCTATGCTCTTGCACTAAACCAGAGTGATAACGTCTAACTTGGCAGCTCTGGCGCGCATGAACAAGTTATGGAACGGACGATATATGTGGTTAAACAAAAGTAGGTTTTACTCGCGTATTCGTAACGTTCCGTATGTGTAAAGTTATTTGTTTCATCCTGTGACGACCCAGTCGTTCTTTAATCCTGCTACTTGTACAATTGTGGACAAAACACGCAGTACACGCTCCCGCGCGTTCCATCCACAGAGTAACACGCTGGCAGTAAAGGGGACTGTACGGACATAGGCCTTAGACATATGCCTAGGTAGCCCAGTCACTTGTTTGCAAGTCCGTCCGGTACCATTCGCTGCAAGGGTGGGCAAGAGACTATAAATGCCTGTATGTAAAAATGTTGGATGCAGCTTGTTTACTGCAGAACTAAAATGTATGCATATTTTTTATTCAAACCCCATGCAAGTAACAAGTATTTCCCTATCCATACATGTCGGATCATATTTTGCTTGTGCAGAACCCATTTGACTCCCGACTGACAATTCGAAGGCGAAACCTTTTTCTACAAACCATAGCACCATGGCAAAATTAGACAATGGGCGACATCAGGTAATCCCAGCCCTCCTTACGTGGGAGAAGGGACAGTAGTCCATGCATTATTTTTGTTGACTTTGACACAACATGGATCATGGGCTAAAATACGAGAAACTGAAGTAGTTTGCAGACCTTCTCCTGCCTTGATGTAACGCAAGTTACCAAGGTTCGAAGCAGTGCTAAGCATTCTGGGATTTCTGAAGCCGATGTTAGTGAAGAGACTGTGAAGTGACCCATCCTACTCTGCAAATCAAAATGCGCTCATACTATCTGAATCTGAAAAACAATCATTCTGACATCCTGCACTTACATGGCATCAAAGACATAAATCCGATGCAGTTCAGACACTGTAACTGAAGCTCTTTGGCAACCGTGTATTTACAAGAGGCTCACACGAGCATCAGATTAGCGAGCACATAGAAATCCAGCGATATTGAACACAACAGCACAGTCAGATTTGAAAAGATAATAGTTTTCGTTCACCTGAAATGGAATCGTAGGTGCAGCTAAGCTGAAATGCGAACAAATGATTCACAGGACAGGCGTTGTATTCGTCACCTCCAATCCATGAGACATGAAACCAAGAGGTACCCGCGCCAACATAATGTGTGCTCAACGTACGCACTGTTTTAAAAACAAACGTAGCAATCTTAACTTAGCAGCACGGATCAGTGCCAACAGCACAGAGTAGTGAAACCAGACAACGTCAGATTAGCGAGCACATCGAAAACAAGGGGTATTAAACAACAGCACTGTCAGATCTGAAATGTGATACCTAAAATGTGATCGTAGCTCCAGCTGAACTGAAGTGCCAACAAATGGCTCACAGGACAGGCGTTGTAATCGTTACCTTCATTCCATGACTCTGCAAACACCTATACAAATAATAAAGACATGAATCCAAGATGTCCCCCAGCCAACAACGTCTCCAATCGATTGAATATTAACACACACATAGGTCGGTCCCGCACAGGGCCGGTGTAGGGTCGTGCGGGGCATGAGGCAAAGACACATCGCGGGGCCTGTTTCTCACGATTACATGCATACCTGGGTCCCTACCCTCGTCAAGACTAATCGACCTCGATTACTTTACGTCACAAGCTGCAGGGCGGTGCTGCCACGAAATACTCCGCCGTCAAATTCCGCCCGTTTCAAGTGAAATTTATACCTAGTTTTCCTTCGCGGCCTCTGAGCCCTGACGTAACAATGACGTAAAAGATTAGTTTCAAAGCTGAAAATTAATGTAGCGAAAGAGGGTCGATTACTTTGAGCGGCGATGGGTGTCGTGATGGGTCCGAGTGTGCATTTCCGTTTCTTGTGTTGTATAAAGTCTGTATGTGCTCGTCACAACAACAAAAATTCATATCTTTCTTCGTTTTTGTTTAATAATGATACACTCTAAGAAATAAGGGTGTCATTAGGGTGTAACCTCCAACACATACACCCCAGAACACCTCTGTACACCCCCGCCTGTGTGAGCGGTGTTACAGAACGCCCTTACACAGCCGCGACTGCCATGTACACCCCATGTTGAGTGAGCGGTGTTACAGAACGCCCTTGTACACCTCGCCACCGCAATGTACACCGCAGCTCGAGTGAGCGGTGTGACAGAACGCCCTTGTACACCTTGCCACTGTGATGTACACCCTATCTCGAGTGACCGGTGTTACAGAACACCTTTTTTTTTGTCTTTCCCTCGAGCATCTGAAGTTTATCGAAGTAATGTTTTATAGTAATTATATCATGCAGGAATGACTGTTTGAAACATTTTATTATTCACTGATTTTTGCATGTAAGTGGTAAAAATTACGGCGGATGTTGTTATTAGCCCATTGACAAAACAGCCACAGCGCGGGAAGTTACCGTCAATCACAAAACGTAATTTCACAGCGAGGCATCACTTCGCACCCAAAGTACAGGTCCAATCGTTGTTGGGAGGCTTCTTGTCCAGGGTGGCTCACCCTAAATTTATCAGTTTTGGATACTCTGTATGAATATCTGTGCCTCCGAAATCCATCGACACAAAGGTCACATAAAAGCAGGAAGAGTTTGCCGGATATGACGTACAAAGCCACCAGTTGGGAGAATTCTGGGTTTTCTCCTTTCCTCATGATCACGATGTCATTCATATGATAGGCTATGTTTCCTACACTTGCAGACTTTACCTCCCATATTGGGTACTCCTCAGTTAACTGCAGCACACATGGCTTAAGTGTTGACAGGTCTGCTTGCTTAGCGCCTGTGGTGGTGAGATTATGGTCCGTGGAATGCGCATGAAAAGTATAACTTTGCAACAGCTGGTGCCTCGACGCAAGTGTTCTACATATGTTCTTGTAGTTCTTTACCCTTGAGGCAATCGTCTTGAAGTATTGGTGTTTTGCCTCAAACCGCATGCACCAGTATTGTCGTAAGGGTCCCAGTGCTGCAATGAACCTTGGGTAATGTATAAGATAGTGCAACTTGGGAGTAAACCGCGCTGAAGGATACATTTCCTGAAAAGAACACAGAAAATCCTGGATTTTGACTTCTAGGTACGGTACACTCTCTACGGAGAGCTCCTCGGCGAGCACCACGTCCACTATCTCCCGATATGCTAAGTAAAGACACCAGTGGGTATTGTCTTCAGGGATTCTTGAGCCAAGGATCAGGGGTAGCAAGCGGAATACACACCACTTCTGTGATGCCGTACCCTTTAGGCCGCGGTGATCAGACAAAAATGCAGGGCTCATTGCCTCTGGTTTGTTCTTCTTGTCATTATGACAGTAAGAAAAGTTAGCGATTTTTTCTAGGTCTGAAGCAACCGGAACCCCATCACAAACAAGTCCATTCAATACGTGGTGCATGACATATGCAAATGAACCTTCGAAAAGATCGTGCATTATGTCAGGTGGTAGCTGCAATGTGATATCGAAATAGTCCAATACCAACAGAGGAGACGGCTCATTGACACCATACAGAGTTTTCATAGCTGGATTAGCCGCAATGGTTGCAAGGTGCTGCTGGTGCGTAGTCTTTGTTCGTATAACACATAGCTCCTCCCTCGTGAAACTTGAGAGGTCCACAGCTCGTGCCATACAGAAGCGGCACACTCTTCCACAAGAAAAGGAGGCAGTAAATCCACCTAATCTGTTCATTGAAAGGTTGTCTCCAGTGAATGCTTGGACAATGACCTTTACAGTGGAAGCTGTACCGTTAATCATGACTTGAAGTCCTTGATACTGCAGAGTCACCAACTCTGCAAGCAACGGCTTCAAAACTTCATGGTGTCCATAACGCTGTACATCTACATATTTTGCAATGAGTGCAAGATACAAATGCTTCATCTGAGACCTATAGAGAGGGTGAATTGTAAGCAGGCTGAAGTACACAACATACAGTTTATGTACTCCTCGTCTTGATCCCAGGGGATTGACAATCTCCAGTTCATCACTGTATAAGAGTATGTTGACAGTGTCTGCAGGTGACGTAGAGATAAGAGAATCCTGCTTTTTGTACAGGGAGCCATCACGGAAATCGCGGAGGACATTGACATAGCCTTGAGTGCCCTGTGAAGACTTGAAATCGCACTGCGTCAAGCCCTGCATTTGCAGGAGATGCCCTATGACTCTTCCGATCGGCACGTATTGAAATGAAGACGTGCTATTCTCTCCAAGAGCACACTGTTGAGGCGCAACATAAGGAAAATTTGTTTTCGCAAATTGCTCCCTTTGGTAACTTGTTTTCACTGCAGAAAATAAGTCATTCGCAAAGCTACGATCCAGCAGAACGGATACATTGCCATTTTCATGACTGCCATCTGTACGGATATGCCTTTTCACTTGCTTGGCGAACATTTCTAGGATTGATTCCGTCAGCGATTGGAAATTGCTGAATATCTTTTCCGAGGTCGAATGGGCAACCTTATGCTCCTCCGTGAGTTGGAAAAAGAAGCGGCATAAGGCTTTTCTTGTTTCCTGAATGAAGTCTTCAAAACTTGTTTCCGCTGATGGCCCTTCATCGGACTTAGGGCCAGTGTTTTCGAAATTTTCGTTACCTGCTTGTGCGTCACCGATCGGAAAGACAGGTGAAGAAGCGTCCAGCCACGAAGCATCCGGCTCAGCTACAGAATCTGCTAGATTGTCCGACTGCTGGACGTCGAGATCGAGGTGTTTCCGATGACAACGGTAGAGATGTTTTCTGTATGACTGCGCTCCGCTGTACGACTTGGCACATCCGTCCACGCCACACACCACGCTGAAGCCCACGTTACTACCGTGAGATTTCACCACGTGACTTCCCACACGCGCAAGTCTTTGTGAGAAGAACGGGCATATCGGGCAACGAAACAGTGCTTGCGACATCTCATGTCAATCACTTAACCACTTCAATACTCTATGCCACTCACATGCAGTGCTTCGGCTTCAAATTGTCATGTATGCCGTCACGAACGGTCACAGTCGGGAACGACACGTCACTAAGACAAGCAATAATGCAAAGCCGCAAAAAAAAAAACAAAAAAAAAGAAGGAAAGACGCGCTTCCCGGGAAAACTCTCCGACCGCAGATCACGCATGCGCAGAAGCTGCTGTCTGGTGTCGCTCAGTGCTGTAGCTCGGCCCATTGGCTTCGTGCGCGCGCGCAAAGTTTAAACTTGAATAACAAAGAACCCGCTACTTTCGATCGGACCTTCCACTACGCTGCACTCATCAAGTTCTTCTCATGGCAGGTGAGTCCGTTGACGTTTGCAACTCGATTGTAATTACAGTATCACAATATACAAGCTAGATGCAGCGATGAATACCCGCTGTTCCGTTTAACTGAGCTCTTAAGTCTGCTTGCGGCTGTAATGCTTGCTGTTGCATAAAGTGTTTTCTTTGCGAATATTTCAGACGCTGTTGCGGTGGACATTGTTTGCCTCGTAACACATGGCACGTCCAGAAAGAAAATTACTGTTCGTGGTGAGCGCAAGCTTGAGGACGTGCTGCGGGCACTTGGAGAATCTCCCTTTCGGGACTTAGTGAACGAGAGCCTTCTTGTACAGGTATTGTAAAGAATCCGTTACGGTAATATAGTTTGCAATGATGACAGCATAACACGTTTCATTAGTGAAGCTGGCGCATTTATTACGGTGAGGAGAGTGCGTTGTGTGATGCCTCTGCAGAGTATATATGCTAAATTCCCATTCGTTTCTGAACTGAATTACTTTGTCGATTTTCTTGTATTCTGTGGTGCTACCAACAGTTAAATTACAGTGATAAACAGTAATATTATTAAGTTAAAAGACAAAACAGGGTATAGGCCTAAGTGTGTGTGATTTTTGGCTGATCTCCTCCTTCCTCCCGTTTAACGCAACCCGTGAACGCAGCCCACGAAGAGGGACAGGGTCATAAAGTACATATGGGGATCTGGAGCTCTCGCTTAAACAGGAAGCAATAAACATTCTTTCTTTGAGCGGCATGTTCAACACAGAGGAAGATCCCCGGCGTTTGTTTTCGCTCCTTTTCCTCCCGTTTTCCCTTTTTTTCCTTTTTTTTTGTGACAAGCCGTTTTCTCCCTTGACATGACCACTCTAGAAAGCTGGTTCCTGCTTCTTCGGACATGTAGTGGCTAGAATTAAACTGTGCACTCAAACTCAGCAATAGATAAAATATATCATAAACGAAAGGATAATCAAAAAAGCAAACGAGATGATACAGAGCTAAACAATGAGAACAGTTTAACCTTTTGGTCTATGCAAGCTTCTGGCACATAATGCGAATGGGAGGAAATATTTCTGCGTATTCGGGCACAAGAGCCACATGATACTACAGGCCCTTATGAGAATGTGTTCGAGTTCCAGGTATATGACAAGGATTTCAACGTGTATGTTGACTTGGACGCCCATGATGTGGTCGAGCCCCACTCAATGCTCAACTTAGCACTGCAACCGGCTGCAGAAGCTATAGTGCAGGCAGTGGATCTGAACATGAGGTAAATGTTCAGCAATTAATTCCTAAGTCATAACGCACTGAATCAAGCATGCGTTCGGGACGTATATTTGTTTTTGTTTTATTTCTTTATGTGTTTATTTTAATTCCAATTGCAGTACTACAGATAATGGAACAAGTGGCCCCCCCTAGGGGCGAGCCTTCACTGGGTCGAGCAGGGCACCAGCTCGCGGAGACTCAGCGGCCACTAACCCTCTATAAGCTTCCTGAAACGCCTCCAGATGTAGCAACTTTCATGAAAGATGTGAAAAGAGGAGACATCCCTGAGTGCTTGCGGAGAAGGCTAGTAGACTGGATATTCTACGACCTCTGCACGCACACGCTGTGAGTATGACCCATCAATCTATCATTGAGTGGTCAAACGTTAAAAAAATATAATTGCAGTGAAGAATTCATACTGTTATATTATACACATAATGGAAGTGTATAGTGTCAATGGGCATCACAACACAGTTTCGTGTTTTCACCAGGTACCCTGGGAAATTGTACAAAGCTGCAACTGAGCAGCTAGTTCGACGTTTCCCTGTGCTGAAAGATCTATCCTCAGAAGGGCATGTAAGTATTTGCATCTTGAGGTCCACAGCAGTATAAGCTAGCAGTATAAGCTAGCAGTATACGTTATCCACTCAAATTTGGCTATAGCTATAGCATTGTCGTGATTGTATGTGGTGTTATATCTATACTAATATCAAGCAACCTACTTAGAAGGTTTTATATGCACCTATTACATGTTAGTTTTCATGGTACATGGCGTTGAGGAACAAGGCCAAGAATACTAGGCGGAGGCTTGGAAGTGGCATACCTGAATTAGATGCTGCGAGGGAAAAGACGAAGGCCCGCAAAGAGAGGGGATCCCTGGCGCATACAGGTGGGACCCGTGAGGGACCACTGTATGTCTCAAGAGAGGTAAGGACGGTATGTATACGTATATACCATTTATCAGATTGTAAATAGGATACCTTGTTTAGGGCAGTGCTGTCAAAACCTTCAGTTATAAAATGTTTCAGAACAATAAAACAATTGGAATGATGTTTATAAATGCACTGTTTCCAATCACTGTTCCTTTCTGTTGTGTACGGTGAAGGGGAGGATGAGGCCTCTATAAATGGGCATATTTCCTTCATGGTCAAGGAGATGAGAAAGAATGACATAGACAAAGAAAAAGTGAAGAGCTCTATGGACAGGACTTCCCAGTCAAGAAGAGAGTGGATCAGGACAGAGCGACCACTGGTGCAGGATGTACTGACGAAATATCCTGCACTGAGAACTGAAGATGAAGTAAGTTTTTTTCTAACGTTTGTTGTGTCCATGGTTTCAAGGTCCGTTATTGTGGATGGCAAAAATTACATCCTATTATAAATTGACATTGGGGGGATATTGATTTCATTTTGGTCTTGGTGACTGATCATTGCACCGATTTGCTATACAGGGTCTCTTTTTCGTGTTTTTTTATGCATAGTTTTCACAACATATTTATTTATTTATTTATAAAGCATATTTATATAAATTATTTATATATGTTATATATATATTATATAGTGTTATATATTATAAAAATGTATTTATAAAACTAAATATCTATGCCCTACACACATGCCATTAAGACCTGGCGTGGTGGGCGTATTTTTTGGAGAAAAACGAGGTTGCAGAATCGATGATTTAGATACAAGTAGCGGCTCTTCATTATGCAAATGAGTCAGCATCGAATATAGCCATTGAAGTTGCTCTAGACAAAATGTTTCCTTTTTCTATCATGCTGATCTGTGTATCTATTCTTGCACTGCAAACCATCACTCAAGGTCTCTAGGTCATGTACATGGCTGTTGTCACAGCTTGCGGTCCCCGAACGAAAAACGGGAACATGGCTTCTTGCCCAACTTGAGCGGTTTCAGTTCATTAGCATAATAAACAGGAACTGCTTGTATCTCAAGGCACAGAAATATTTCGAGAAATATTTTATTCTTAGTGTAATATTCTATTTTTATGTACTAACCTCTAGGTCAGAAATGAATTCAAGCGTCTGACAGGGGTCGACGCAGATCGAGCGCTCCTTCAGTTCATTAACAATTGTGGAGACAAGGTGCTCAAGCTGGGCTCTCAGAAGAAACCAGTTCAGGAACATGTCAGGGAGCTCTTTAAAAGCCTAGAAAAACTTCAGCCAACCGAACGAAATTGTGAGTTCCGTCATAGGCTCACTTGAGGCACTATTTAATTTTTGTGTGTACCTGTCCGTTGTTCAAGACAGTGACATGTTTGCCGTTTACAGACTACTATGCAGTTGGTGTACTGAAGTGCTTGCCTGGACTACTGAGAGAAAATTGGCAAAATCTTATTGTAAAGCTGGTATGTAAAGTTTGAGCACCTTAACCTTGCTTTCTCTGCTCCATTTTGTTATTCGACTTTGTGGTTGTGTTTTAATCCTTATCCCAAACTTTAAGCATACTTCTATCCCACGTTGTAGCCTGAGCTACAGTAGAGGAGATAAAAATACTAAGTGGATTCTAAATTCCTTGGAAGTTAGGGAAGGTTTATCTATGAGCATCGTCTACTCTGTACTCTAGGTCAATGTGTCTGAAATATGTATTCCTATGCCAGTGAACCTGACAGCTGCTTTCATTTATCTTACAGGATCCCAATGAGGCGCACGCCTACCCAACAATCAGTTATACAGGCGACGATCCACTGACAACACACAGCGTTAGTGTCACCGCGGAAGGGCTCACCATCGACGTCGTTGATGTGACATCATCGGTGTCACTGTTGTTGTGTGTCTACTGGACATTTAACATTCAATACGCACCAAAGCTGAAAAACACACTGTGTGTGCTTGAAAGGATGATGGGGGTAGAGTACACCGAGGTAACGTCCCTCCCACTACGTGTCATAACGGCACTGAGTGTTTAATGTAAGTGCTTTATCCATTTTTGCTATTTTGTATGTATGTATGTATTTTCGTTATTCAGATAACTTTTACCTGGGGCTTAACGTATGTTAGCTAGCTTCTTATCACTACCATCCATAGATCGGCTATTCGTACAAATCGGTAAAATCTATTATTATTATTATTCCAGTTCTCAGACACAATCTAAATCGAGGTTCACCACAAAGCATGGTTACAACCGACCATCACTGAGAATGACACCATTACCTATCTCAGTTTATTTGGATATGTAATAGATATACTGTAGAATAATCAATAATAGTTTTTGATTTCTTGAAAAGGACGAAACTATTATTGATTATTGTACAGAATATATATTACATATCCAAATAAATCAAGATAGATAACGATGTCATTCCCAATGACGGTTAGTCCTGAGCATGTTATGTGGTGAAGATGTAGTGTACTTGTCAAATATGTGTTATTCCAGCTACATGTGCAATAAGTCTTATTGTTGTTATTGTTATTACTATTGTTGTGCCTTATTCTGTACTTATGGGTATGTATAAATAAACATGTGCTCAATAAATTCTTGTTTATCAGCATAAACTGTAGTATGTCGTTCAATACGATATGTTGCATGCACGCTCAGCTCAGGCAGTGTACATTACTAGGTTGACTATAGAAAATTGCACGCACAAAGGCTGTTATGTCCTGAGAACGAGTTTCTCTGTAATTTGCAGAGACAGGCAAGCAGGTAAATGTTGTTTGTACCTATTTGCACGTCTGCCAGTGCACGTCACCAAGCAGAAGTGTAGTCAAACATGTCAAATATGTTGCTAGGGACCGTCATCAGTCAAACATGTTGCTAGGGTGTAAGAGTACACCACCTCTCCTTTCTTCTGGTGTATGAGTACTCCCAACGCAAGGGTGTAGTAGCACACTCTTTACTTTGCCGGGGTGTACTAGTACACTCCTCGCCGGGGTGTACTAGTACACTCCTCGCCGGGGTGTACTAGTACACTCCTCGCCGGGGTATACTAGTACACTCCGCGCCGGGGTGTACTAGTACACTCCGCGCCGGGGTGTACTGGTACACCCTTGTGCCGGGGTGTACTGGTACACCCTTGTGCCGCGGTGTACTGGTACACTCCCAGGGGTGTCATATGTGCGACATCCAAGTACACCCCAAAAGGGTGTTAGAGGACACCCTTATTTCTTAGAGTGTAGAAAAGCACCGCGTAACACCGTTTCTCTGCGCCGATCGCGGCATCGTATGCGTGAAAGTGGCGGGCTTTTCGAAGGGTCGTCAGAGCCGTACGTCGTACAATCAATGTTATTGCAACGTAGCGGTGTGCACACAAAAAACTCATCGATCAAAGTTCACTGTTTGTTGAGTAAAACTATCAACGCTCACTTGCGGTATGATTACCACCCCCACAGCTCACGAGCAAAAGAAGCATATTGAAATGCGAATTATCATTTAGCATATTGAGCACACGAACACACAGAAAAATATAAAGAAAAGCTCGTCAATAAAGCTCAAGATTTTAAGCACGAACCGATTTCTCATAAACGCGTTTACGGCTCGCGCAACACTGTCCGTTCGACCCTTTGCAATGATCCTTCGCGCTTTTATCGTTTTGTTGCCTGCCATCAAAGCCGTCTCACGGGCACATACCGAATTATAAATGCCAAGTACAATCACGGTGTCACACAAACATTGCCGTCTTGCACACCTGTACGTCAAGAAAAATGACAAACAGCAAAAAAGGAAATTACGAGCGTGCTTTTCCGCGCATTTTCCACGAAATTCTGTTTTACGCCGGTAGAGTTTTCTGTTTCCGACACCAAAGAACCGAAGCAACAAGGCAGGGCGGGCAGATCACAGGTGTCGCCTTCGGATTCTCAGGAGGAAGCACCGAGAAGGCGGGTCGCTTTCTAAGATAACACATGGGGCTATTGGTTGATAGAAGGTATCAACCACTTTTAATATTCACGCCTTTTCGATTGTGCACCAATGACTGAAGAAATTTAAAGTAATCGAGGTAGATTACTTTGACCAGGATAAGGCCCCAGATATAAAAAAAAAGTAATCCCTGGTTGAGGGCTTCGTGCGCGGGGCTTAAGGCGGCCCACGTACTCGCCCCCCCCCCCCCCCCCCACGTTATCGCCTTACTTTGTCCCACACCTCCATATTTTTTGTCGCGACCGAACAGACAGTATTGAACGTAACCAGACGACTGAATCTTGTTAACACACAAATAGGATGAAATATGAAAGTCACTGAAAAGGTTAGCCAGCTGTAGGGATCGAACCCACATCTTCTGGATTACCGGTCCAGGGCTCTCTCTTGTTCAACACATTTAGGTCAGTCCCACATCTCCATTGTGTTCGTCACTCATACGCAGCATCATTCTGCAGAGAAAGCTATATGCTGAAGTGCTCCACAGTTCTACCACATGCGATTGCGAACGCAACCTGGCACAAATCTGAAAGGCAAGGACAAGAAAGAAAGAAAACTCACCCCTGAAACCTGAAGTCCAGTGAACAAAGGGACGTTACCAAACTCCCCGTTATAGCAGCGCATCGTTCTTTACATTCGACAGGATGCCGGAACTGCCTCGTTGATCCAAAGATTGCAAGAAAAAAATACGCGCGACGCTCAGCAAGAAATAAACTTACTAAACTTCGAAACACTTCGGTAGCGAGCGTGAGCCCCAGCAACTAAACGAACGCGACCGAAACAAGTTTGAACACTGACCGACTGACCGTTGCGCTGCGCCGCTGGCGTCGCCTTCTGGCGACGCCGTTTCCAAACAGACGCGCCGAGGGCCGAGGCGAGAGCTTCTTGTTTTCACCTGAAGCAGCTGAAAGCACACATTTAACCTGCCGGTTGTAAGACATGCGGTTTGTAGTAGCTGTGTCATGACAGCAGCATAAACAAGCCACTTTGATAATTTTTCGCAGAGCGCAGAAGCAACGCTGTCTTATAGCTCCTGTGAAAGTGGTTGCATAAATTCGTGATGGAAGTCTAAATGTGGCCAACATGTGACATGCTTTTAGACGACTAACGGTAGACGTCCACTACGAAATATCTCGGCCATGTCTCGTAGACCACCCCTTCTTAGACGTCTAAATAATGTGTAGCGTTATGGACAGCTTGTGGAAGCCTAAATTTATCCGTATTCCTAAAGTGTCAAGTTAGCCAATTTTTAGACGTATACTAGCGCACCATGTGATACCTGTTTTCTCCAATGAAAGACTTGCGCAGACACTTTTTTCCTGCTAACTATAATGCACATAATACGAAAGTGTCCCAAATGAAAAAAATACACATATGGTTTGCGCACACTAGACTATACAGCCCTCAAAAACATGCTGAGAAAAACAATGTCCATCTTATGTGCCTAGATCGAAAATTGCAGTTGTACGGTTGCGCTGTCATTTGAGTTACTCGCTCTTGCTAATATTGTACTTTGGATGGGGTCTACATTTCAGATGCTTCCTTGAGATCTATCAACCAGTCGGAGCTATGTGAACGCACAAGAAGCATTGCTCGCGCACTGAGAAGGTTTTCTTGTTGGGGGTATCATGCAGCATCAAAGTTACGCTTGGATGCTTGAATAGAACCTCAGAGTAGCCCATCTGCAGATGAGAAAAGTTCATGTGTGATTGCAAGTCTATGAAACTAGAGGAAGACCCTCAATAGAGCCGAACAGTTCAAGAAGTGATGGGCCTATCATTGACTTCACCACGTTTCTTGCAGATGTTTTTTTACCAGTGGAAAGAAATCCTTCCAAGGTAGTTGACAGAGTGCTGTAATATTGATATAGCTACAGAACTAGCCTGTAATATACAACTCGGGCCTTACATTACATCAACCTGTACTAACGCAACAACAGGAAAGCCTGTTTCCTGCCTTCATTTTCTTCCAATAAACAAATCCCCCTCGTTGCTACAACAGACAGTATTGATTATATCAACATTCCCTGTAAATTTCTTGAAACAGGCATATGTAAGTGTTCACAGGACTCCAGGACTATTTTTTCAAGCACTTTCCTGTTAAAAACAACAAGAAAGAAACAGAGAAATATTTCTCAGTGTATATGTGGTGTCAGATACAACATAAAACGTGGTTGGAATTCAGGGAGAAATTTCGTTTGACCCGCATTGGTCTGAGACTGATATGCGAACAATATTCGGGACGAACTGAGTTTAACCCCAAAAAAGTCACATCATTCATGTATTATACAGGGTGTCCCAAAAAACGTGTCATTGAATTATAATAAAAAAACTACACCACCTAGAGTGAAAAAAAATAGCATATGCTCTTTGGCCGCACGTTGAACATATGTTTATAAGTCCCAAACGTCGCCACACCAGCATTGGACAGCTGTTTCGGCCTTATTGGGCCTTCATCAGCAATGCGTAGGTGGGCGTCGCCCACCTACGCATTGCTGATGAAGGCCCAATAAGGCCGAAACAGCTGTCCAATGCTGGTATGGCGACGTTTGGGACTTATATACACCACCTAGAGTCATGCGGTCAATGGCATTTGTTCTTACTGGGTTTTTGCCACCTCCTCGTGTAAATGTCGTGTAACGCAAAGTTAATTATGTAAATTTTTGCGAGCTTAAGTTGGAAATTTGCCTAGTAAAGGTCACTTTTTTACCCCACCAATGTGAAGAGCGTGTCTAATTTAGTCAAATTAATGATAATTGACAGGGATATTCAGAAGCTATCCCATCGGAAAAAATAACCGAACATCATGCTCTACGGAGGTCGCACAGAATAGCGCACGACGAATTTTTCAGCGCAATCTTTGTCAGTCCGACGAAAGGAGGTTGGAAACCCAGCCTTCCCTGACATCGCAGAAAGAGATAAAACAGGCACGGCTTATCACGTCCGACTTTCGCTATGATAATGCTTTCCCTCTCCCAATTTTAGGAACTGTCAGTTTTTCTACTATCACTCTGTGGGCTGGCTTCGGAACCTCCTTTCGTCGCACTGCGAGCGATTCCGCTCAAAAAGTCATCGCGCGCTATGGTCCGGTGCTCCGAAAAGCATGATATTCGGCTATTTTTTTCGATGGGATAGCTCGTGAGTATCACTGTGAATTATCATGAATCTGAGTGAATTCGGCACGCTCTTCATATTGGTGGGGTAAAAAAGTGACCTTTACTTGGCAAATTTCCGAGTTCAGTTCGCAAATATTTACATAATTAAACTTGGAGTACATGACATTCACATTAGGAGGTGGCAAAAACCTAATAAGAACAAATGCTGTTGACCGCATGATTCTAGGTGGCGTAGTTTTTTTATTATAATTCAATGACACGTTTTCTGGGACACCCTGTATATAAAAACGTACTTCGCTGTGTGAGTCACCCACCAGAATGAATGAACCATATCAAGCCTTTGAAAATATGATCCTTTTGAAAAGACGCCATCCAAGCCACACTTTACATCAAGCGTCTTCAGCTGAAAGAAAACTCATCTCCAGTGTGATTTATAGCACGGTTCATGCGGTGTCATACCTGAACGCGTGTAGCATGCAGAAACACGAAGTCCCAGCTCCACAATCTCAACTAAAACCGCCGTGATTTTAAATGTTCATTTCGTCGAAGGTTGCTATTCAGCTACGGAAATGAAACGCAGCTTGATTTATGCATCTATCTCGGAGGCTTCAAACAGGTGTCCTTACAGCAATTGTTGCGACATTTTTGTCTTATTTCATTTCCATTACCAAGGCGTCTAGTCACGAACTGCGCACACCCAGGCGATCTTAGATTTACAACCTACACATGATATACATTTTGATGTCCCGTTTCCGAATGACTGTTGTCGTTGAATGAAAGTTGAGGTCGTGCAGATAATCTTGGCTGTCGAAATGGCTTTACAACGCAGAAATGATGTTTCATGCCTTCACACTGGGTACCGTGACAAGTACGCCATGAATGGTTTTGTGCGCTTAAGTATTCAACCAGAGAATATTACTAGGAACACACTCAAGGAGCTTCTGTATAAGAGCCCAGTAGGGAGCCATGCATAGCATGTGAACCAGGGTTGACTGACGAAATCGTCTGGACAACTCAAGTCGAGATGGTGTCGTGGACATTCCTTCTCATAGTGGTGGTATTGGCAGTGTTCGACGGGTAAGTTGATAACGTTCCTTATTAGCGGCCCGGCGAGGTGGATAGTTGCGTTTGCTCTTTTCGGTGTCCCCCTCGGTAATTCAGTCGGTAGCGTGTTGGCTTGGATCGCTGGTTCAAACCCGGCCGAGGATGGTGCAATGAGGGGCGGGTAAACATTGCTTCCAGAACCGTGTGTCGGAGATTTCCTGCGTGCATGAAGAGAACTCCAGGCGGCAGAAGTTATCCGCAGCCCTATCCTGCGGCACGTGAAAGAAATATCGCCATGGTATAGGCAGATAAGCCCTACGTCTTTAACGGTCGAGTGCCTTGATCGATTCGATCACGCTGGCATCTACTTTCCGACTACAAGCATAGGCGCCTAAATTCCATCACGTTCGCCAGATGACGCTGCCTCGTACTTGTGTCATATATATGTGTGCGTGAATGAGAGGATATGTTCGAGAGAGTGTGTTGAGAATGAATGCGCGTCCCGTCAAGCAGTTGGCGCTCCTAGGCGAGTCGTCCGAAAACAGATGCTAGCTTGGTTAAATTGGTGAAGGCGCTCGGCGGGTAATCGAAATAAAAAATAAAAATAAAAAACATAAGAACGTCGTCTGCACAACTAAACCAAGATAACTATTCGGTTCACTTTGCTCACAGAGGAAAGTGAAAGCCTAGATAACTACTTAGACGAATCGCAATCGACAAGCAAGATAGCGACAAGAGAGACGAGACGGATAGTACAGTTGTATGGTGTACCTGTGACACTGAATGGGTTGACTGGGAGCAAGAGTAGCTTCATGAAAATTAAGTGAGGAGCCCCGTCTTTAATCTTAGGGATAAAGTAATTTTAGAAATAAGGAAACACGGACAACTTACAGGACAATAACTCTCAATTCGCTTTTCTTTTCTTTGCTTTTTTTTCTGGTTAACGTTGCTGTCTTTTGCTGCCACTCTATAGTAGAGCGTACGCGCATGGTACGAGAGGTAAAACCCAATGGATTCCCCAACTCATTCGCTGAGCGACTGCAAAGTTTGATGTAACGCTATTTCGTGTCACCGTGTGGCAATGAACGAAAGTTATCCAGTGTTAATATGATTCGCTTAGAATGACGTTAAATATGCCGGGTTACAGAAGTACAGACGGCCCTGCCACGTTAACCTACATCCTGCTGGCACTACCGACTTGCTACTACGACAACAAGAACAACCACCAGGCATTCCAAAAAGATCACACACAGAAAGGCCGAATTGTGAAACCATTACTGAAATAGTAATGCATTTTATCCTGCGCACGTGAAGTGTGAACCAACTCGTCAATACGCGTTTGCTAAACATGCGAAATGGGTGTGATTGTCATGGTTGCCGATATTAAAGGGGTTGTGACCAGGTCATACCAGGTTATCGTGGATGAACTTGAAAGATGGTTCTTTGCACAGATGTGAAGCGACATTGAAAGTTTCACAGCGGAGATGATTATAGAAGCGGAGAAGATGGGTACCGCGAATACCGTGAACATTATGCGGCTCTGACATGACAGCCCTCGCCTCCACCAGTGAGGAAGCGCACGAGAAGTCACGTCCTTAGGGCTGCCAATGGGAATTCGCGCAACTCTGAGGTCTGTGTCGTCTGCGCCTAGCTTGAGAGTGTTTTCCAGGGCTTGTATCTCGCTAAGAAAAACACGTAGAATAGTTCTTTTTCCTCAGTATTCTAGTCTGCAGTACAATGCGTCCATAATGTAATGAACCACGTGTATCAAAGTGTCCCAGCCCCTTCTAGCACGATTCCAATTTCGCTGCGTAGGAAAAAACAACAAAACATAAAATTTGTTTTCGACGTATGTTTCGCCAACTACCCGAAGCATCGATATTAGTTGTGATTTGAGGAAACAACTCTTACAAGATACAACTTTTACAGTGTTGTCGAAAGCACTGCCTCGTAATATCGCATATTCTTCCTCCAGCCAGGTAGAATCGAGGCAAGAGGCATCTCAACTCGCCGGTGGACCTTCGAACTCTCGTTCGCAGAACTCCGTTCCTCGCCTCTTACAAGGACAAGCACTAGGGCTCTCGTGTGATGGATCTGTAAGTATATCACATGGCCCATAGCCGCTGGTGATCTGGAACGTTGTGGTGACCCAACGGACGTTCACATGTACAGCTCGAAGCAAAGCTAACTGGAACGCCGCTTTGACCGCCGGAGCATGAACAGAGCCACCTTAGCGGCGCTTACGACATATAAAGGGACCGACTGACCCACTTGTGCAACGGGAGTGGCCGCCTTGTCACGAGCAGTTGACTCGGCATTGCCTTCGATTGTGGTTGCCATCGTGGCTTTGTTTGTGTTAGCCGCGGTTCTATGAAGGCTTATGCTGGCCGACATCTCACGGATGCGATGCCGTTGTATAATTGATACACGCGAAGGTGGTTGAGTTCGCAGAGTAGGGCATTTTCAATATTGTGATACAATAAATAAGAATGACCGTAGTCCAGTGGCAATTTTTTTGGATTTGCTGTCCGCCTTTGCGTGTATCAATGAGATCAATGGGTGTCGCATCCGTTTGATATCGCCCATCCTACACCTTTACATAATTGGCGCGAACCCAAACAAACGTCGCGATAATAACCACAGTAGAGGGTGATGCTGAGTCAACACTTCATGTCAAGTCCGACACCTCTGCAGCAGATGCAGGACAGTCGAAACACTCTTTCCCACAATTTCTCCTGGGCGCCGTCAGAGTGGAGAGACGCACTACTCTCGGGAACCACCATCCATATCTCGGGGTGAACCCATTCCAGTGATTCAGTATCCTTATTGAGAAAACTCTCCCCAGGTCTCCCGTCGGTGTAATCGAGCTGGTTTGCGTTACCGCACTTGACCCCAAGGGGCCAATCTATGTCTCCCGTGACGTGACGGTGCCTCTCTTCCCGATTCGCTGGTCGAAGCGGCGTTCTAATTACATCGGTTTCGAGCTGTGCACATAGTGTTCTGATTAGCTGCGACTCCAGGCACGTTTGCCACAAGTGTCAACAGCTCGTAAAGGCCTCGTCATAGAGCGTAGTCGCTGAAGGTGTATGGCCACTTTGTGTGACAGCAAGCTATGAATACACTGTTTGCAATCTTTTTACGTCCTCATATTGAGTGATCGAAGCCATACTTGTCTCCAAAGCGCTGCGCTTTTGTAATAATATTACCAAAAAGGCGTGCTTTCCAAAGTTCGATACATTAAAGGTGCTGTAAAGCAGCAGGGAAGCTGTTAATATTGGCAGCAGCATTTGTGAGCTTACTAAGAAAAAAATCCACACTGCAATTTTTTGTGCGACAAAAAACTGTAAATATTTTTGATACACAACTAAAATTACGGTGAAAAGACTCGGGGCGAAGCCTGGTGGGAAACAATCGCCCATTCGTCGAGCAACAGTGTTACATGTCACCAACCCTCTATTGGTTAAGTTCATAAACTAAGTAACCGACTTCTCGAACTATCTTTGAAAAATTTGCTCAAATTAGATAGTTCCTGACATATGCTCTGTCAAAACGCAATAACATTGCTACATCGCGGAAATTGGTAACAGAACTGTCAGCAGAATCACCATGAGAGTGACCTACGCAAAAATGCACCACGTTCGGCGAACCGGCGTGGTGATGGTAGCGGTCCACAGATGTCGCTCTACGCTCCCATTGTTACTGGCATGTTTATGTTCGCAGCCCTACATGGCGGGAACTGCTGAGTTCGTGTGGAGTCTTAGACACGGGGTCGCCCGCAATATTAAATCTGATTTTTTTTTTAAAGCTACGAGGTGGATTTGAACGAAATTTGTGTCGTTTGTGTACTGAGTACCAAGGCTGTCAAATGAGCCAGCAGTATCAAATGGCATGCCTGCCGCTTTACAGTACATTGAAGCGCGGCGGACGGACAGACAACAGGGGAGCACATACGCGACACAAACGAGCGGCCCCACTTCTCCTTATCCCATAACGCGCGTATGTGCGCGTCATATGCGCGCACATACGACCGTAATTCGCCACGAGCTCTTGCGCGAGCCTACCACAGCGGCTTTGGAGCGTGCAAACTTTCAATAAAACGATAACGATCGCTATGTGAAAGTTGAAAATCGGGGCCCCAGATCTTCAACTCTTTGTTATCTCATAAAGTGCGTTAAATGTATCACTTCGGTCCGTTATTCTCCACGAGCCTTTGAAGGAGCGGCTTTGGAGAGCCCGAACTCCAAATATAGCGATAACGATAGCTATGTGAAAGCTCAAGGCCGGCACCCAGGAAGAGACGGGTGCCTTTCTCTGCTACGCTTTCGTACATAGTGTTGCCCTATAAAAGCAGAAGGACGACTTAAAGCCGCCGCTCTGCTTTGTAACTGCCCTCAAGCGGGTGCTTTTTGCGATATGGCCGTCTTGTCCTGGTCGTACGTCACAAGAAACATCATTTTGATGTCATGTGACTTGGTTTACATAGCCTTTTAGCGCTTGCCGATATATACCCGACGACATAAAGCCAAGATATGAACGCATTTTGTCACCGTAAGCTATAGGATGCTTCTTCCGCGACATGGTAACCCATTTCTCCTTAGTTTAAGTATATCGTATCCGTTCAGTGCGTCTTACGCGGGGTCCCCGTCACATCTTTTTAAGTTGTCAACAGTATGAGGCCTCATATAAAACTGCGCGTTTTACTGGGAAATTATCTAATCAAAATATAGTTACTGTGGCGGAGAGACGTCCAAACCAGCGCAGAGAAACAGCAGACGCGTTTTCTTTACACACGGTTTGGCCGGATATCACGGGCGGGGTCATCCTTAAAGGGACTATGAAATTTCTCGAACCCCCATACTTTTTTCGATGGAAACTGTTCTTCCCACAGAGAAACTAATATGCCACAATTTTTTCCGGACGAAATCGCTCCACTCTGCGAGGAGCGCGCGCTGGAAATGTCTCTTCCGCGTTCCTCCTCTCCCGCGCATATTTCCCTGTCGATGGTGTAACTGTACGGACCGCTCTTCGGTTCCCCGTTACGTCACCGGTGTTGCACAATGGCAAGTAATGCCGCGAGCTCGCGCTGTGGCTGCCGCCACTGCCGAAATCTGCCGATCGCGCGAAAGCTGCTGTCATGGAGATTTCCACTCCCGATGAACGCATACGCGGGATCCTACGGCGCATGCTCCTGGCGGGATTCCTCTGCTCGGCAACACGTCACGATGACGTGTTGCTGAGCCGGCCGTGGTCGCGTCAAGTCACCCGTTGTGTCTCCGCTCGGCAGCTCGTCACGGCACGGCGCCAGCTGTCCTCCCTTCGCCGCTCCGTTTAAATTCCCTCCCGAGAAACCCGCTCGCGCGACGAAAGTAAAATTTCGGTTCTAGACTCAGAAAAATGTCTTCTTTCGAACGAAACGAAGAAAAAAATCGTTTCATAGTCCCTTTAAGGTCCCGTGAGCGTTGACTTTTTCTTTTACACGTGACCACCACTTGTCCACAATGCATTGCGTCCGCCCAGCATGCTTTCGTATATTGTGCAATACATTGGCGGGCACCCTTGTTTATAGAAGTCTACCCGCGCGGCAGGATATGCATGCCATGCGGGTCATGTGTGCTGAATGGAAATGGAACATAGTGTTACCCACATATGGAGCTCCGAACACCATTCTCTTCTGGCAAATTTCAAGTGGTGAGTCACGTTGTAAAAAGTTCGTATCCCGTATCCCGTATTCGGGCGCGTCGCAAAACACCCAAGCGGCTAGGATCACAGCAGATTCATGTAACCAGAAGATGCGCTGCGATTAACGCAGGATTATGTTGCGGGACAGTTCAGGATCGCGGTCTGTATTCGTGAGAACGAGGAAGTACAAGGTCATGTGGCTGCAGCTTGCGCGGTGTATTTTGTAGGTGAAGGAGCAGGTCATGATTAATGTGACACCGTGGGGTGCCAGTTTGGCGGAAACAGCACGGAGCCACTTTTGCGAAGAGAACTGCTCGAGCACAGTGCCGACTGGACTGAGCAGAGCGTGAACGGAACGGAACTGAAGTGCCGCAACCACATAAAGCAAAATCTCCACGTTGAGGTTGCCATGGTGAAGTGGCGGCGAAGTGCTACTCCCGAGTCTTCTTGTTCTTCTTCTTGTTAACTGGGTATTTGCAGGATTTGCCTTTCAGTACGCTCTGATTCGCATTACATCGTCACTGCACGGGCGGAGAAGAGTGCGAAGCTGGAACACAAATGTGGTCACAGAGGCGTGTTTGTGGCATTGGTAGCGTGTTTCGTTGGCGCATATATATACAATTCACTCGAGCTGCGTCATGCCCACCCACCCACTGTCGGCTGTGCTGTCTGGGGTTTTCCTGCGTTTTCCTCGGACGCTTTCAGACTTATGTCAGCACAGTTCCCTTAGAAGTCAGCCCAGGACACATATTCCCCCAGAGCGGTAGTCGTGACGCTGCCCACCTCTGTGAGGCCAACAACGACGATCCCTTTCACCACCACCACCATCACCCGAAAGATGTATTCTTGGCAGAACAGAGCACAGCGCTCGAGCGCACATTGCTGACGTAGTCGGTCACCCGAATTTCGACATTCCATTTACGTTCTGCTTGGATTCAGTTGGTAAAAGAGCGGGATGAGGTCGGTCTCTTTCGGGAAAAAGTCGACGTGCATCAATGTAAACGGCGCCATATTATTGTCATTCCAGTTTCCAAGATGCAGTGCGTTTGTGTCGCATTAATGTAAACGTGGCAAGTTCTGCAATAGACGCCGCTTCAGCGTTGTGCGTCTAGGGCGTGGTGTGTAAACTTCTCTTCGCAACATCGCTTTGAATACGGTATTCGAACGTATTGCATCGTATTTTTGCAAAACGATGCTCAATCGCTTCGAAATATGCCAGGAGATAATGTCCTTCAGAGCTCTCTGTAACGAACACAATGTTCCATCTGCATTGGCTAATTGTCGAGCATGACCTGCAGCGTGGCGACTGTTCACAGTAATACCCTGTATTATATTCGCAGGGACACAGGGATAGCGCGAGGGCGTCTGTCTCGGAGAGGCAAATATTCGTATCTTCGCAGACGCGTATTTCCATCATCCACAACGTGAGAGGGGAAAGGAGTACAGTGCCGCCTCATGCGTCGAAGATGAGCTTTAACTTGCGGAAACAAAACAAAAACAAATGTATTGGGTGACTCTATCGGAACTGGCCTAATCTTGTGTTGCATTTTCTGTTTCCTTCTAATCTTTTTCCAGGACGCGAGAAGCGACAGTGTGAACTTTCGTCCTCTCACATTAGGGGTGAAGGAAAGACGAGTCTTCTAAGAAGCGCAATGAACAAAATAAAGAAAAAAAATGGCGTTCCTTCGCGAATTTTTTGTGGGCGATCTATCGAACGGATGTTTGTTCTGAAAACGGCTACGTATCAGGTGACCGAAAGGAACAGATGTTCTCATTGGGACAGCTTTGTAGCTTTTATAATTAAAAAGTTAATTAAGACATTGCCTTTGGACTTTGCTAATGCCCTCAAAGGGAGTGCCCTTCAGCATATGCTATATTGCAAGTGATTTCATGTTGGAAAAAGTGTTATATATATTTAAAAAAATATATGTTTGCAGTTAGCTGGGACACCCTGTATATTGAAAAATCTCCGGAGAGGAGGAACAGGAAAAAAGGATGGCTTACTCACACGATTGCCACGTGGAGCAATCTCAGCCGAGTCCCTCAACAATACAGTCTAAATAGTTCCAGGGCGTAAGTCAAAGGCGGCAAGTCAAACAACATACATACATATATACAAAGCTTAAGCAATCAAAAACTCTGAATCCTAGGGGTCAAAGCCGAAAAGAAGGTATGAATGGGTTGTATTGACTATGACGATATTGGATACGGGTTTCACGGTAAAGTGGTGGTTAAATGTCACATATGTCGATTTTGAAGTGCCCCAAAACTGAGTGATGCTCGCGCTGCGTGTTGATTAACGAACACTAAATACGTGTGGGAAATATCTTGGTCCAACTGTTTGTAGTTTTTTAAGAAAACATTTCTTTTTTTAGTTTCGCAGCCCGCCCGTCCGATCATCGGCAAACCCTCCGCAATGGCGCACCGACGTCACTGCTCAAGGTTTATCTGTCTTGGGCTTGGCATGGACTCTTGACTTGGCCGCTTTGCTTCTCTGGTTTCATTCTCTGTGCATCGTATATTCGAACAGCCGTTATGTTATTGCTAAGACTGAAACAAAGCATGTGAACATTTCTTTGGCACGGCGTCATTTGGAAAGCGCGCTTTCTTGTGCTCACCTTGACTTTTATGAGCTGAAGCGATATGATACGTGATATGCCACGGCGAAGATGTCAAGAATGCGACGATGCTACGCTGTTAGAAGAATTCATCGGAGCATTCAAGTGGTTACCTATTATGAGTTGCTGAAAGACCAAGCAATGCTAATCTCTTGGCTGACAGAGACAGCCGTGAGGACTGAGTTCCACTCTAAGGATGTTGTCCGAAAATGTGACCATAGGATACGCGCGGCTCCGGAGGCAAATTGGAATCTTGGCACGAAATCATCTGAAGTGAGATAACCGACACACAAATTTGGAACGTGCCACGGACGATCAAGGCGAAAAACGAGAGCTAAGGTAAGTCGCCGTTCGGATATCAAAATAGGAAGCTTCATGAATCGATTGTGCAGCTGTCCTACTACGCTTCCTCTGATATAGTCACGATTAACAACACAACAGTATTGATAATCTAACTTCTGAATTACCACAGGTGCACGCTGAAGGCGGAAATGAAGCAGGGTCAGGCTTGCATCTGGTGCATGAAGACATTGATGACACGTTAGTTGCAGTCTAGCTGCCACCAACAGGTGTGACAATGCGATGTTATAATGTGAGCATTCACTTATATTCCGCTTTTCATGGGCCCATTCATGCAGACATCTTGGCACCACTCTTAAATCTGCCCTCAACATTGCAACCTCTGCTTTCGTAGTGGAAAACAAAGGTCGCCATTCCGATTAACTGCTACCTCCCAGTCCACTTTTGCTGTCCAAAGTCTGTTTCCTATGGACGGGTGGTACAAGCGCTTCACTGTCGGATATAGGAGGTAGGTTACATTACTTCAGTTAATTTGCCTTTAGCACATTTTTGTTACTGTTAGCTGGATTACCGTTGGGCATACAATCCTTCCTGACACGCAGAAGCTGATGTCGACACCGATAACGTTTTAGAATTTTCACTCTCATCAACGTCCATTGAGGAAGGTGCATTTACTATCTGTGATTGTTTGATTGAAGAATAGCCCAGAATTCATGTTAACATTGTCTGCTCTTATTAATGTACTGTCTGTGTTCTGAAAGCTAAGAAAAATGGTAACTATTTTGAATTGAATTGAATGTTTATTTCATCAAATAATATTTGATGGGGAAACTGGGGAAAAAGCTACAGCTAGCTTGACTAGTTCCCACCTCCCAAACACTTGACATGCAAGGAAAAGGAAATGACCCGAGCATACATGGGTATACAAGCAAGAGGGAAAGATAACAAAAAAAAATAAGAACTGTTTAGAAAGACAGATAGACGCTATGATAACGATTCGCATCCGTAGTTGGTCCGGGCACGCGGGACGTTCCAGTTAATTTTATGGCGAATATTGTAGGAAGTTATATTTTGTTGTCGTTTAATTAGTTCAGACAATGAGGAATATCGGCGAACATTTATCTGTAAACACTGGAGTCTCTGTTCATAGATATATAAAACATTTATAATATTGTAAAGTTGAAAAACCCTTCTGTAGTCTCGCGACATCTACTATTCGCAGTTACACGAATTACCCTTTTTTGTAAAACTAGCAGACGTTTCACATTACTCATCGAAGTTGTCCCCGAGATTAAGTGACAGTAGTTAAGATGCGAGAAAAATAGGGAATTATACACTAATAACTTAATGCGGAAGGGGAACATGTGTCTATACCTACTACATATACCAACTATTTTGCACAGTTTCCTCCGTATACACTCAATATGTTCATCCCACTATAGATATTCATTGAAAACTACACCTAAGCATTTGACAGAGTTCACAATTAAAACTGGTGTGCCATTATATACTAATTGGCTACTTACTTGTATTTTTATTTTTCTGACCAAAACTAATAGCTTTCGTTTTATTAGTGTAAATGCGTAAGGAGTTTTCTGTGAGCCATTTCACTAGTTGATAAAGTGCGTCATTTGCAGTGTCAATTACGAATCAACATCAGCACCACCAAAAAATATACTGGTATCATCCGCATACGTTACCCAAATTCACATTCAAACTGACATACATTCATCAAGATATACAATGAACAAAAGAGGCCCCAGCACACTTCCCTGTGGAAGTGTGCTTCCTTCATTTACATTTATTCCCCAACTTTATCCAATGGTGACAACAGGTCATGTCCAAGTTGCACATATTGTTCTTCTAAATAATATATCAACAACTGTAAAACTATGCCACTACCTCGTAGTGTTCCAACTTGAAAATAAGGATATTATGATTTATACAGTCAAATGGCTTGCTGAGATCAAGGAGTACACCTAATGTTAATAATTTAGATTCCAAATGGTTAATGTTCAGTTCCTTTTGTCTCAATAAGGCAGTTTCTGTTAGACCGTCCACTCCTAAAGCCATGTTGAAAGTCATCGAGAATATGGTTTTTATCAAAGAAGGCATTCAATCTGGAATGTCTAAATCTGGAATCTCTAAACCGGGGAAAATATCGGCAAAACTGAAATCAGGCGATAATTTCCCAGGTCATTCTCACTGCCCCCCTTCCAAACAACCGTGACCTTGGCTATCTTCATACAAGTATTTGTTTGGAAGACACCAGTGCATAATGACAAGTTATGTATATGAGCAAGAGGAGCAGAAATTATGGCTATTACGAACTTAACTGGTTTAATTGTGATCTCGTCTTTCTCGCACGAGTTGCTGTTTCTGAATCTCGAAAACACGTTACATGCTTCACTTTCTGAAACAGGTCGAAGAAATACTGACTCGCGTACAGGCGATATGGACGACTTGATGAAGAGCATGTCGTTCGATCTTCTTCAGTACATAACTGATCAACACTTGCGAAATGCAAGGTCAGTGGACACGCCAGGCTCTCACTGGCCTCGCAGCTAAGGACGCCACACCGGCAGACGCCCCCTGGTCTCTGCCTGTGACAGCAACCTTCCTACGTTTTCCGCACCACAAGGAACGAAGAGAATAGGTTCCCCTCAAGTCCTTCGAGACCATTTTTATGCTCTGGTAGACGCGAATTTTCCTATCTCTACCGCACCATATACCGATGGCGCAGCTCGCGATGGCAAATCCGCCTCGGCATTCGTCATCCCGTCCGAAGGCGTAGTCGAAGGACGTCGCCTGTCGCATCAGACTTCATCCACAGCTGCGGAACTCTATAGCCATAGTTTTCTTTCTGTAGCATATCGTCAATTTTACCTCGCAGGAATGGGTCGTGTTCACTGACCCTACATGTGCGCTGCAAGCAATTGAAAATTCTGGCATGCGAGGCTCATCCGCACTGCTGGTGTTGGATGTGTTAAGGGCTTACAACCTTGTCTACGAAGTATGGCACAGGCTGGTTCTCCAATGGGTTCCCGCCCATTGCGGTGTCGCAGGGAACGAACAGGTCGATCGCGCTGCAGGAGCCGCTCTCTCGTCTCTGAGAGGGACGCGTATTGTGCTGCTGAGAGGAGGTCGTCGTTCCGTCCTTCGGCGCCTCCAGACTCCTCTGACTTCCCGCCAAAGAACCGCTGACATTCTGCCCCCTGCCATGGTGGGCCGAGTTGATCCAGCGCTTGCTTTCCGCATGCCTAGACACAGCTCTCGTCAATACGCCACATTAGTTAGACACACGTCTCGTCAATAGTGCGCCTCGATGTGGCTTTTACAGCTCAGTGGTGTTTCCGCTTGAGGCAAGTTGGCTCTCCTCAATGCAGTCACTACGGCGCTATAGAAGATCTAGACCACATTATTCTCCATTGCCCACACTATCTCCGTACTCTCGCCCCATCTCTCTCACAAAATTGCTTTGTCCTTTCCCACACAGAGCCCTCCAACACTCTGCCCTCAAAGCTGTCTTCACCTTTCTGGATACCATAGGACTTCGATCCTTATTGTGAAGGGGCTCATTATCTCATTCCCCGCATCACCTGCATCAATGGGGTAGAGTGTCGCCCCTGGCGATGAAACTCCCCATCTCGAAATAAGGTTGTTGTTAGTTGTTGACTCGTCTCATTAAAATTTACATGCTCTCAACCGTATTATTTCTAATGTGCAAAGTCATTATAAGGTAAACATGACTATCCATTAACTATCACTATTTTTTTTCTGTAGTGGTGAGCACCCCTAAGTACGCCTGCAAGAAATTGAGTCTGTTTGGGATGACGAACCCTCATCACCTCATCAGCATTCGATGGTTGATGAATGTTCATGTTCTAAGCCACATGGAAACTTCAACAAACAATTCATGAAAAAGCCAGTCAGTGTTAGCACCATGAATTGAACATGGACTCTCCTGCTACCAGTCAGGGATGTTACGTTTCAGGCACTCATTCCTATTCATGAATTACTTGTTGACTTTCTCCCAATGTAGAGCTCGCCACAGCTCATTTGCCTCTCTGTTAATGTTGCAGCTTGTGTTGTGTTTCTCTGTTGGTGTGTTCCAGGCTCACAGTCAGATTAACAATTACATTGGATCAGGTCAGGTTGCGTTGTAGCTGTCTCATCCTGTCCTTGGCTGCTTGTGTTCCACTATGGCCCTGTTTGCCATTGCAGAAGAAGAAAAGACCAGAGAAAAACACGAAAACAGCGATCTGGAAGGCTGTCTCTTCTAGTGCTGGCATGGAGGCAATACAATGAGGTAACATGTTCCATTCATGAACGGTACAAAGATCACAACCGCAGCCAATTATTCAGATTTTTCTGGAACTATTTTGCCTTTTGGAGCTCTGACTGCCCATTTTTTCTTTCTTTGAGCTTGATGTGAATCCCCTCTTGAGATATTTTACGATTGATGATCCTGTACAGTTAGTTAATTTTGAAGGTGTACTGTGCTGAGGTACAAAAACAGAATTGCCATGTCTGCATTTGAATATATACGAATAGCTTGTAAGTACTTTCCTTCTGGACATTCGTATTTGCATCAGGTCTCAATATTGCTGATTGGTGGAAAATGTAAATAAAGAGATTTATTTGCTTGCCAAACAATACACAAGCGTCGTCTTTTCTAGTGAGGTATTCCCTGTTCACAAGACATAAGTTGCAAGGCAAGGGGTTGTAGGGACACAATGATGGTGGAGGTTAGCATTGTTTTTTGCCACATCACATATATTCACTGTTATTCGTGTGCGCATATATGACTAGTAATGTACTGCATGTGCATAAAATATAATTTCGTATGCAGCCACACGTATGGCTCAGAAGTTTAGATAATGCACTACATAATAGATGTCCAGGCATATATAATTGTACTTCATGAGCGATAGTCATGCTAAAGCATAACTTCCGTGAATACTCGAGTTGCATGGGCCCTGAAAGCAGGGTGTCAAACCGAACCCGAGCCCGAACCGAAAACCGTACCCGAACCGTTATTTTTGCCGGAACTGAACCTGAACCCGAATCGGAGCAGAATCGGAAAAATATAATGGCGGTTCGCAACAAAACGGTTCGGAGTAAAAGAAGTCAGCATAGGCGTTCAAGTGCCTATCAATCACCGAACGAAGACACATTGGTGTTCATATCATTTGGCAAATTTTCACCTAGCCGTCAAACGAGGACGTATAGTAAGTGTGCTTTCAGCGTCCTTTTGTAACACGTTGAAGCGCAGTTGTCCTTGTGAGCGCCGCCGCTAGCCCCCAAACGCACGCGCTGCGCGTCTGCTCTTCAGAGAGGAAGCGCCACGCGGACGAATAAAGCAGGAATGTAGTTGGCCAGTTGTGTAGCTCTACAAAACATGTATATGACTAAGCTAGCGCGCACGTTACCCTTCCGCTTTGAGCAGTAGAAATTAAACAAGTCAGAAACATGAGAACTGGAGAAGGAGCGTATACGCAGAACAGTGCCTGTTTGATTGATCGTGGCTTGAAAAGTAAATGTAATTCTGCATACTGCTAGTGCAGTTGTGTCGTGACACATTGCCGTAGTGTTGTGGTTTAACTGGTACACTGCTGTGACCTCTGACGGAGCAAGGGTGGCAGACGTTCTTGTTTCGTCATGCTTCAGTACGGCTTCAGATCGATTCGCGCTGCGAATGCATGCCGACAAGCACCGTCGGCTATGTAAAATGCTGCCCATCTTATTAGACTTCCTTTCAGTGTATCTTGCTGGGACTGTGTGTGTGAAAAAAAATATCTTTTGGGAACAGAAAGTAGGAGGACTACACCGCTTCATCAGGGTGGACGCTATTTGAAAGCATCCATTACACATTTAATTCGCTAAAGGAAGTAGGGGAAGGTGGGGCAAGATGATAGAAATCTCCAATTGAATATGGATTTTTTTTCTTTCGTGTAAAACAAAAACTGGCCATACGCACATTCTCAGAGCTCTAGTGCTTCTGATCTGTAAATCAGAACGGACGTAGCCGGGTCTAAAGTAAACACAGAACAATAAATTCAAAAATGCATATTATGTCACCTTGACGCGGCCCTCGTGGAAAGACGAGACATCGCGTTGAGCAAGATGAGACACGCCGCAGTAATGGACTATCTACGAAATGACTATCTACATGATGTGCAATAAAACCACACCGAATCCGGTGCTATTTCCCTTCACTCTTCCTTGCAAACAAGGCACCACCGGTATGGTGCGTCGCTGGTCGCTCACTTTTGAGTGTGCTTCCGCGTTGCTGGAAATATCCTAGGAAGCAGGAAAATTTGCTGCAAATCCTAGGCAATAAGCAAAAAAAGATTGTCTTCAAAATCCTACCAAAGTCATGCTACTGAAATCTCCTTGTCTCACTTTACATTCCTGCAAACTATTTTGGCTCTACGTGACGCAAAAGCTAAAGGAAAAATTAATTTTTATTTTTGAGAACTGTGATGTCACGTTATGCTCCAACGAAGCGCCCGTCTTCGCGTCTTCCGGGGGTTCATTCTTCGCACTCTCTTAGCGGAGCCCACTTGACATATCATCCAACCGCTCCAAACTTGGAGAAAACACAAAGGAGCAAAAATGCATCTCTCCCATCCCCCCTCTCCTTTCGATCAGCCTCACATGACTTCTCGACTACGCGATCTTCCCCGGAAACCAGCGTCGTTGCTAGGAGTGCTAGGAGAGGAGTGCCTTCCCCAGAACATGATATCATTGCAATTTGTGGGCTTATGATTTCGTCACTCGCTGGCCACGTCATCGAAACTTGTGGAGGCACAGCAGATCTTCAACAATTGACAGAAATGCACAGAGAATTCTTCGCGTAGAGAATTCTTGGGGCACCTCCTTGCATGGACTAAATAAACTAAATAAACTCTGTTTTCCGAGTCCGGAGTGACACTTTAAATACCGGTTAGCCAAGAGTGCCCATGTTTTGCATATATCTAGATGAATGAAAAATGAAATAGGATGTGTACTTACACTGACAGAATAAGCATGCAACACGCTGCTGCACAGCTGACAAGAGAAAGGGTTACAGAAAAATCACGCGTTTTTTACGGGTCTTTACATTCCAGGCAGAAGTAACCGAACTTTTGTTTTGCTCTCTCTTCAAGGCAACCACCAATACCGGTAATTCTGACACGCAATAAAGCGGACATGCAGAACCACCTACGAGTAAAGTTTCAAGCGCATGAAGCAATGTGTCTATGAGACAGGCGGCGTCGAGCAAGAAATGTCGCATCTTGCCCGGTGTCTGATCTTGGCCCATCTTAACCTTCATGACCACTAAAAACGTCAATGCAGACAACAGCAGGAAGCTACTAGCCACGCATTTCCTGATAAAAGTAGTTGTATACGAGATATAAAATGGAACCGTTGAACCGGTTCGCGAACCGGTTCGGGGCTGCGAACCGGTTTATGAACCGGCTCGATTTCTGGCATGGTCGAACCGCGACTGAACCGGAACGAAATACAAGCCACGCCGTATTTTTTGCGGTTCGACACCCTGCCTGTAAGACTGGCCTTTGCGAATCCTTTTAGTAACGTGTACCTAACTGTAAAGGCAGTTGAGTATGCTGCAGACATGGATGTATCTTACAAACTGCTTATCATGTCCTACATGATAAATATTAAACACTAAGTGATGTGTGCAATAATTCCTCCGAAAGGAATTAATTCAGAGGCTGACCACCGATGTCTCCCATTGCGAGAGTCACATAAATTGCCTCTATTTACTTTTACACGCCATGGGCTGAGTTGTGAGTTGAAATAGCACTCAACAGATGGATAAGCTTCACCTGCTGATTGGATTTCTACAACCTATGCTATGCCCTAATTCTTCAGACCCCCGAAACAACATTTCTAAGTGGCAATATGTGCACTGGTATTTCTTTTGCATTTGCATCGTGTGCTACCACATGGCCTCTGGAGCTTTTGTGTGCATGTTTTTGTGCTACAGTGTCACTAAAAACAAAATCCAGATGTCAGACATGAAATACAGCAGTTTGTTGCGTGCTACACAACGCAGTATCACATGTGAGTCTGCGACTCAAAGAAGATTCAAAGTCCGCTTCTGGAAGATGCACAGAATCCCACAAAAAATTTAAAATGTGATTGGTAAAACTGAATGGAACCGATGATCAAGAGCGCCCGGTATTGGAAGATGTCTTTGGTCAGAGAGCTCAAAAAGTGCGTACAGCTTCAGGTCTGGGCATGACCCGTTAATGGCAGACTCCCTTTCTATATCGGGGAATGGTTCAATAGTAGTTGATACCAATGGTCACTGCAGACTGCAGTTGCAAGGAAATGTTATGTGTTTTGCACATGGTGTTCTGGATTGCGTGTCCATTTTTGCTCACTTTCAAGCAAATGTTACTTGTTCTATATACATGGTGTTCGGTCTTCCATCTCTCTGTTCCCTCGGCCTGAAGGAAATGCGCCTTCTTCCTGTGTACTCCGTCTTGTGTCTCGTTTATGTCTCCCTGTCATTGTCAACAAAATGTTAGATGTCCTACATAGTGCGTGTCCTGTCTTGCATCTCCCTTTTCCCGCAGTGAAAGGAAATATTTCTTCATTGTTCCGTCACGTATTTCTTTCTACTCAGGCTCGAGGAAACGATACTTTCACATGTGTACATCGGTTTTCGCTCAGCCTCAAGGAAGTGTTGCCATGCCCAGTGTAAATCTAGTTCTGTGTTCCATCTCTCCGCTCGATCGTTCCCAATGAAATCTCACTTTTTCCTGAGTAAATCGTATTTGGTCTCGTGCATGACGGTGAGTAAGCTCGGTGAGGGCTGAGTGTTGCCATGCCCTGTGTAAATCTAGTTCTGTGTTCCATCTGTCCGCTCGATCGTTCCCAATGAAATCTCACTTTTTCCTGAGTAAATGGTATTTGGTCTCGTGCATAACGGTGAGTAAGCTTGGTGAGGGCTGAGTGAGTTCGGCTTCACAATCCTCTGCACTGCAAGCAAAACTTCGCCGCATAATACCCTCAGGAGTAACCGTCACACAGAATGATGTCGTTGGATTTCCTAATCAGTTGCAAATGGATGACCTACACATTGTTGTGACAATATCTACAGGTTATTTTTCTCAAAAAGGGATTCGTCTGACTCAAAAATACTTTGGCATGGCTGTGCTCACTAGGTGGGTTATGTGCTTAAGGCATTTTTTTTAATATTAGCACTGGGAAGAGCAATGCAACAGGTTGCTTTCCGCTTGCATGCAGTGTTCAAATATATCAACGTAACGTTTTTAAATATAATTGCAGTGCATCGGGACGCCACGTGACTGCCTATTCTATCCACTGTGTTTTTGTACCCCTGGCCCTCTATTTCCGGTGTGTGCCCGGAGGCACGGTTACTGATAATCAGCACCCAAGAAACAGAAATTAGGCTTGCAATAAAAAAGGTGCCTTCTCCAATGGAGGTTTTGGCCACTGGTGTTTTGCTATAATTAATTTGTTTGTTTATGTCTGTGTCGCTTGTTTGCCAAATGTTTTGCCGGGATCCCCTCATCATGGATCAACTTCGTCAGAAAATGTGCATAAGAAAACGTCTGCGAGCAACCCCGATAGAAACAGGAGGTGAGTAATAGTCCAGAGGTCGATAAAGCAGAAGCGGAAAGGGTGCTCTCAATTATGAAAGGTCACCTCCCAGGTTGAAGAGGGTTGTGTCTCCATGTCGGGCATGTCCGCCAGGCACTCCTTCATTTAGGAACTCGTCAAATTTTTGCTGCAATGTAAGACTGGGAAAAAACCTTTCTGGTCCCCGAAAATCTCGAAACTATTGTACCTAATTTAAATACCCAAATCTCGCAAGCCCCAACAGCAAGCCTCAACAGCCTGCTGACTTATGGCCGGATAGGAGGGAGGACTGTTTGGCTTGGAACGTGACAGAAAAGTGTGTCACGTTGTCGCCAATTTGGACGGGGACAGTCCCACCAGAGGTGGGCACCCTCACGAGGGCATGTGAGGGCGAGGGTTTCCTCAACCTCATCTCACGGTGAGTTGAGGTGAGGGCCATTTTCTGGTGATGTTTGAGGCAAGGTGAGGTGAAGAAAATTAAAAAAAAAATTTTGAGGTAACGTGAGGAAAAGTTTTCTCCCAGAAAATTGAGGTGGGGTGATACTCGTGAGGACAAACCCCCACCTCTGGCCTCCACCATCTCATGAGCAGAAAGTTTAACAGAAGATGCACAACCTACCTCATGATAAACGACGTCTGGCAAACGGATCTCGCTGACTTTTCAGAGTACATGCGCTTCAACGGAGGTTACCGTTGCGTTCTCGTGGCGATAGACCCGCTCTCCTGTTTTGCGCGCACCCTCCCACTAAAGACAAACCATCCGGCGAAATGAAAAAAGGCGAGGACAGGACTTTTTCAGGGCAGGTAACCTTCTTACACACATCTTTTGCAATACAGGAGGGAAATTCTACAAGAAGACTGTCAAGGAGTTCCTCGCAAGAAAAAAGGTGGTTCTATATTTCATGTTTTCTTCTGTAATAAAGGTCTCAAAAGCAGAACGATTGATAAGAGGTTTTCATTACAGAATCTTCAGGTATTTCAGGGTCACCGGAAAATACGACTTCGTTTCTGCACTTCCCAAAACCATGCATGACTACAACACCACCAAACACAGAACGGTGACTCCTTGGATAGTCCCAATTACTGTGGGGGGTCGTAATGAGCTCTAGTTGCTAAGTTAACGGTGTCCACATTCCCTGTGCGTTGCCGGTAGCTTGTGGACAACGCTACTACTTCTGTAGGCAGCAGACAGTATGAGGATCACTAAAGTTTCTGTTGAGTTTTTATTTACAGGAAAGAAAGAGACCTTTGGCCCAACGTCACTCGGGCCCTCCATTAATGTTGAGTGTGGGCATGTGAGCTCTATTGATCTAATAAGCGAAAAGCACCTGAAATGGCGGGATCCCACTTAGGCTTATCATGAAAGTATCTGTCGTGTTGTCACCTCCGGGAAACACCAACGACGACGAGGCATTGGCATCGACGGACTGCTCGTGGCGAGGAAGTGAACGGAGGAACGGACTGGCAGTTCGAGCCTGGACTTGGAACGGGGAGAATAAAGCCTGAACACTCTCACGTCGTTGTCTTGTTGTAGGTCCGGGAGAGATTTAACTGGCGCGGCCGACATGATTCCCGACAGGATCACCCAACCTCACGCTCCTGGCAGGACACGTGGACGGAGTGGTCCGGCCAACCTACGTCACTACTCGGATGACTCCGAAGCAGCGGCAGCACGGCGGATCGGACGGCGGACCTGGCCTACCGATCTAAGGCAACGGCAACCACCGTGGGCTGCGTGGCATCGGCTGCAGTGGAGGACAGGTGGCGAGTCCAGGGACGGGTGAAAACCTCAATTGATTTTCTCCTGAAGGACCAGGTCAATTGTGAGGACAAGGGGTATGGAAAGGGCAGAACAGGTTAGGGATCTCGCGCCGGAAGGGACACATCAGACGCCATTGTCTCCTGGACATATGGAAGGGGTGGCCAACTCTCAGCAGGACAGCACGCGCGAAGACCCTGTGAGGCAGAGTAGTGGTGAGATGGTGAACGCGACCGCTGATCTGGGGGCGGACCGAAGGGACTTGGAGGCCCTTAGGTTACAGATTGAGTTGCAAAGGTTAAGGTTGGCGACAGTGCAGACAGAGGTGCAGGCTCGTGCGGAAAGCGCGGCTGCAGGCACGCGAAGGCGCATGGGCGAGTCCGCAGCAGAACTACGGGCTACCTTGCCCCCGATGCCCGATCTGGATGCCTTGGTGCCAGCATGGTTTCGGAGTGCTGACGCGTTATGTAATTCCTTGGAAATTCCTGAGTCTGTGCAGGGCGCTGTGATCCTCCCTTTCTTGAACGAGCGGATGCGAGCTTTCGTAGCTTCCCAGACGGTCACAGAAATCCTAACCTATGAGCAGTTGAAGACGTTCATTCTTAAATAGTTAAGGCTAACGGCGAACACGTACAAGCGGTTATTTAACAGCGCTACGAAGACGACGGACGAGTCTTGGAATCAGTTTGCCACTAGGGTAGAGACATTGTTGAGGTATTACTTGGACAGTCGAGGCGTTCAGACGCTGGATGACCTCAGGAAACTAATGATATCAGACAGACTGAAGGAGGAAATGTCTGAGGAAATGCAAAGGTTTGTTTTGCAGGGTGAAGTAATTCAGTGACTACGTCCGAGGGAGCTGGTTACAGCTGCAGAAAATTTCGAGGAGTCGTGGCAGGATGTGGTTGACGCGAGAAGACGCGGTGGGGTCATGCGAGAATATTCGAACGGCCATGTTAGGTCGGACAGGGATACCGCACGACCGCGTCGGACAGGGGACAGTGACGATGGGAACCCGAGACGCTGTTACCAGTGCCGGAGGTCCGGCCACATGCGTAGGGCTTGCAGGAGCTTCAGCGGGGATCGGAGGGGCAACGGTCTGTATCCCGGGTGGATGGTCCACGGAGGTTAGTCGCAAAAGTCGGGTTCCAGGGTACAGAAGGAACAGTTCGGGATCGTGCGGACTGGGTGGACATTGCCATAGAAGGGAGAGCGGTCACAGCCAGAGTAGACTCCTGCGCAGATGTAACGGTGGTGCACCCGGGAGATGTACCAGCGAAGTGTTGGGCACAAGCGGGGGGTGTTGTACAGTTAAAGGGTGCTTTCGGAGCTCCGGTTGAGGCTGCGATATTTGGATATCGCGCTGAAAGGGGAGAATGGGGAAGTGGGAGTTTCTCCTCAATGTAGGATCTTGTGTGCGGTTACTAGTGAGTTGTCCGATGACGTCGGTGCCCTGATCACGCCTCAAGATTACGAGGAGCTCACCAGCTTTGTCCGCAGGGACAAATCTGAAGCGGAAGAGATGTTCGCTATAGAACGCTAGGTGGATGCAGGTGCAGGGATGACCATGATGGGTGAGCACGTAGAATTGGAAGACAGCGTAGCGGAGGAGTCAAGGGAAGTCGGCGCAGTTGTAGGAGCAAACAGTGTAGGGGTAGCGGGCGAATGTGCGGAACCCTCAGATTTACAGTTTGCCAGGGAGCAACGGGAAGACACGTCCCTTTCGGACGCGTGGGAGCACGCCCGAAGCAAGACCCATGGCATGCTCATTGAGAATGGAGTGCTGTTTCATATGGAAGATGTCAATGGTAAAATACAAATGCAACTTGTTCTACCACAGTCTCAGAGGGAGACAGTCTTAGAGTTATCGTATGACAGGCCGATTGGAGGTCATTTATCAGGAAAGAAAACGCGAGCCCGAATAAGGAGTTCCTTCTATTGGCCAACGCTAGTAGCAGATGTGAACAAATATTGCGCGAGCTGTCATATGTGTCAGACGTTTGCCCACCCACGCGTATCGGATCGTGTTCCAATCACCCCGCTCACCAGACCGGAACAACTGTTTCAAAGCGTGTATATAGACTGCATAGGTCCGCTGGAACCGGCGTCCGCGAGAGGTCATCGTTACGCCTTGTGCTTAGTAGACATCTGCACACGTTGGACATAAGTGATTCCTCTTAGAGCCTTAACAGCAAAAGCGTACGACCCACGGCGGTACGTCAAAGCAGCTGAAGGGTACGAAGTACTGAACAAAGAACGAGCTAGGCTCAAACTTGAAAATACGGTACGGTGGCGTTGTGACAACTGCAAGATAGAAAATCGAAGGCCGCGGGATAATGCCAGGATCGTCAGGTGGTTGGACAGCAGCATGTCGGTACATTTGAGTTCGGAGATATTTCATGTCCACAAGCAGTCAGACTTTAGAGAGGGAATAGGTCTGGAAGGACAGAAATTCTCCATTACCAGGCTCAGGCAGTGGGCGACGATCGAACGCGAGGCGTGCGTAGTCGTGCGGGCACCCGGGCGGCTGGACACTTAGGTATTCGGGGAAAGGATAATGTAGCTGCAGATTTCTTGTCGAGGTCGTGCACTTGATCGGGCCGAGGGTTGGAGAAATGTATGCAGTGGTCGAGGGTTTAAATGTGATGTGTGTGTAAATAACGTGTGCTCCCTGCTCGGGACGGTTGCGGGATTTTAGTATAACGTTAATGTCAGCTGTGTTTTGCTTTTGCTTCTTGGAGTTTAACTTTATATACTGGTCGTTCGTGGAACGTGTCAGTTGAGGTGTTAACCGGTCCAGGGTCATGTCACCTCTAAGTCCGCAGTGTCTCGTGCCCCTCATGTGTATTCGCCAGCCTTCATCAACACGCATGAAACGTGGACACGGTTTTATACTCGAAAGGAGGGAGGTATCATGTTGTCAGCTGCGGGAAACAGGAACGACGACGAGGCATTGGCATCGACGGACTGCTCGTGGCGAGGTGACGAGGAAGAGAACTGAGGAACGGACTGGTAGTTTGAGCCTGGACTTGGAACGGGGAGAATAAACCCTGAACACTCTCACGTCGTTGTATTGTTGTAGGTCCGGGAGAGATTTAACTGTATCCTTCAGACGTAGAAATTAGACGGGCGAAATTACCTAAATTCAGATGTAGTTGGCATTCATTTAGTTATTGGGGCAGAATGAGAGGTCATGGTTAGGTAGTGAGACCTGCGAATTTGTAAGTGTGTGGGACGATAGATTAACGATATTATGGGACACGAAGTTTTGCAGTTGTGGATGTAAAAAGATGCGGGCAACAGATTTTAGGGGCGTTAGAAACTAGTCTATTTAATAGGAGGATACTAAAAGTTAAATGGAAAACGGTCGATGTTTCGACAGTGGCACTGTCTTCGTGGTGACAAAAGAGGCACAGGGGTTGCACATTGCTTAAATGGGTTTGTTATGTGACGTCATAATCGGTACAAGCATGCCACGAAGCGGTTGTCGGTAAGTCAGATACAGGAATATTCCAGCAGGCCAAATCCAGGCGGTGAAGTCATCCTCATTCGGTTCCTGTCCATTTTGTATGGAATTTGAAAATTCCAGGGCAGGATGAGTGCTCCTTCGGCCTTAGCTGAAAAAAAAAAAACAAGAAAGGAAGAATATTGCTCGTCTAAGCGACCAGTTTTGTTATCGTTGAAAGTACGCCACGATCTTTGTTCATAGTTGATTGCAAGTTGATAATGAGATACGATTCGCGTTGTTCACTGCACCGATCCGAGCTAAACTTTGACTGGAGAATATAAAGCGACGTCACTTATTGAATGCACTGGTTGTTTGAAACTGCGAGAGACCCGGTGGTGTGGAATTTGTGTAAGCCCGGTGAGAAGTTTTTAGAAGAAGAGTTTTTTGTAACACACCGTCAGCCCGATGGTTCTTGAATCTAATCCGAAATAATGTTTTGGTCTGGCCTACGGATTGTGCTTGGCACATGTTGCGTACACACGTGACACCACAGCACAAGCCTTAATGAGGCAGTGACGTGATGTGATGTGTGGACACGTGACATTGGAAAACATATTGTGACGAGTGGAAATTGTAAAAACTCACGCTGCGGCATCATTCGCCAGACAGAGATAAGACATCTGTGTCGCTTCCCCATGTTTTTCCATGCCACGTGTCTCGAATGCGCTCAAAGGCTGCGTGTGACGTCATCTACACAAGCCTCATTAGTTGCTCCATGAGTGAGTCGTAGGGATTGGTAGGCAGAGCGTTGGCCTCAATGTCAAAGACTTCTGCAACGTCGGAGGGTGACAGCGGCGCAAGGACGAACACTGGTGACACGAACCAAAGTGTCGGTTCGTTCATCCACAACGGTGGAAGCTTCATGTAAGAGGCGATGACTTGCGATGAATCGCCGTGGTTGGTCTTTGATTGAAGTGGGCTAGGGAAAGAGTTCATGAATGTCCCGGGGACCACGTTCGGGTCACCAAATATGTGGAGCTTCAAGAACATGCATGGTACCAAGAAACATCACTGAGAAGGGCGAGGTATCTTTCAATAATTTCTTCTTCTTCCTCATCCATCGGCATCGGTTGCGCACAGGAAGAATGGCCAGAGCTCGTGATAGATGGAAGCAGTAGGATTATGAGTATGGGAAGATTGTACTTGTACTTTTTAGAAAAACTTAAAATCAGAGGGGGTGATCTACAGGTGCTTTACAAAAAATAAGTGGTGTGACGATACTCAAACTACTTCTGTTTTGTAATAATTAGTTAATTAGTGAAATTAATAAGTCAGTTTTTCTTAACAATAACACTAACTTTACGATACGACGATACTCTACCCCATCGCTGGTGGTGATGTGGGTAATCAAATAATGAGCCCCTTCATAAAAAGGATCGTGGTCCTATTGTGTTCAAAAAGCTCAAAGAGCTTTGAGGACAGAGCGTTGGTGGGCTGGGTTTGGCCAGTGACCAAGCAATTTCGATAGAGAGGAATACAAATGATAAAGTTGTAGTGCATGGTACAACGAAACGAAACTCGTTGATTGCAACTTTGTATCACTAACGGATACTTTTTGTTCGGCTCCAAAGGCTACCTCTCAGGTTTCACAAAACATCGACGTGCGACCTGCCGTAGACGTGCCAGAACTCAATGTCAAAATGTAAATGAGAACTGTGACTAGTCTTCCATCAATAACAGGGCGCTCGAAAGCGCTGTGATGCGGTGCTCCCATTATGGGTCGCTTCAAATAATAATAATGCCGGTGGCGCCAGTGTAGCTCCCGGCGAGAGCGGGAGAACGAGAGGAGCGTGAGAGCATCTGCCGATATGACTACACAGTAAGCGGAGTTCTGTTTACTGTGTTCTGTTTTCTGTCTACACAGTAAACGGAGGCAATTTGAGTCCTATTTAGCGATGAGGAATGGGGTTGGAACGTCACTATATGTTTGGCTGATAAGGAATTCTTATGTTTATCTTAGATGCTCACTTCCCGAGTTCGTTATAGATACTCCATTAATCAAGCCAAAACAATGTATATCGTTTTCGAAAGGGCATGCCTTTTACATAGTTCAATCCAAGGCCGTCCCCTAACTGAGCGTGAACCAAATGTTCGAAAAACAATTGATGATCAGTCGAAATTATTTATATCGCGGATGGCAATAATAAAGTACTTTTACCGAATATATCTGTGCATTTTTTGCAAGAGGGAGGCACTCATCGCGGAGGATGTGGTGGTAGTAGTACTAGTAATAATTATTGTAATAATAATAATAATAATAATAATAATAATAATAATAATAATAATAATAATAATAATAGTCATCGGGGTCGATTTACATATGAGAGGAGTGCTGCCACGCTATGTGTAGGCCGGTTTCACGTCAGTTCAGGCAGGTAGGTCCCATCGACCTCTTGGATTTTCATTATTTTTTATATTTAGAAGCTCATCGTACATGATGACCAACAGCGGTAAAATGAATAATTTATACGAAATATTTTTCACGCAAAAAAATCCAGCAAATCCGGCCCTGAATTCGAGTGTCTCAGTTTTGCCGTGTTTGCACGCGTATATCTCCCGAGTCTTAAAAGATACTGCAGTCAATTTTTTATGCTGTAGTATGCCTACAGGCCAGCAGTCCGAGCCAAATTTTGGCGCGCTGGAGCAACGCACTGTGATATACAAAATGGCGAACATGCTCTCTCGTGCGGTTTTGTTCCAACTTCGACGCGTGATTTCTCTGACTGTGGATTCTCCTCACTACCCTATTTGGTATCACTTCACTCAGCTTTTAATGCTGTTTCATCTGGCATATATATATCATGCGTGTACCCCCTACAGGTATCTGCTGAAACAGGCAAATGTCAAGGTATATTTCGAAAAAACAAGGATTTTGAGCGTCTGTTTTTCGGAAAGGCCCCTTGTTATTTCTTTTATATTTTGCCAGGACATGGTCCGATGTTAGACCTTTCATCTTACGTTAAAAAATTCTGATTCAAAAGGCGTACACTGGCGATTAGCGCGTTAAAACGCGGCCCTAGTCCGCGTGCGTACGTGTCGGAGCCCGGCTGCCTGTACCGCGGCATGGCGGGCCTCGTGTCGATGCTCCCTTTGTTTGAGCAAGGTTGTCTGGCCTTAGCCTTACGCGAGCTATAGGCAAACTTTTGACATCCTGCTGAAGAAATAATTCACTTCTGGGAGTTAGTGATTTCCAACAAAGCATCATAATGAAATCCTTCGTTGCCGTAAAGCCGTATTTCAAAGGCTAGGTCAAACTTAATGGTCAGCGAAGGTAAAACATCACTCTTGCAAGCTCGTACAAGGTGATACCAATACTGCACAAATAAATATCGAGCTAGGAATTGCTTTTTTCCAGGGTTCCCGCAAGTTCCTGCGAAGCTTGCTTTACTTCATTTTACGATATTTTTAAGTTATGCAGGGGGCTTTTAGCACGAAATGCGTGTGCTGTGCCGAACTTGCAGCAGTACATTTCTTCTCAGAGCTAGGGAAGTGGGCGGGTTCTTGGATTTGTCATAGTTACATTAGATACGTTCAGAGCAGAGCCATACGGGAGATCGATTTCGCTCAAAACTGGACAGTAGCCATGCCTAGCGAAATACAAGCGTGCCACTGCGGAAAACAGATTTCCATATTCACATGTGTGGTAACAGCTGGCACGGAAACGCACAGTTTTGGTGTGGTGAGCGAAGACTTCTGTCACGATTCAGCACAGTCACTGTTAGCTTCCATAGCTATTGAAGAATGTCTTCACGAGAATGTTCCTCTTCCAGCTAATGATTTACGTGTCAGATGGAGCGGCGAGCCATTTTAACAATCTGCATAGGCTCTATGAGCTCTCCAAGTCTACTTTTGCGAGCGCGACATGGCTGTTCAGGAACAGGCCACGACAAGAGTGCGTGTGACAGGATCGGTGTGACAGGAATCAAGCACCATGCCATGACGCCTAACTTGCGTTCAATCCAGCGAGACGTCATCTTAGAGTCACAAGATGTGATAACGTGCTTGCCAAAACACCTAACGCGCGTCCATTTACTCCATGTACGGGCTGAGGACGTGGCTTCTTTTACAATGCAAAAGAAAAAACAATGGGTAAACCTACCGCATCAAAGTGGCATACAGTTTTCTCATGCGTGGCAAAGCAAGACACCGGGAAGTCTAGGCAGAGCTAGTACTGTGGCTTATTATTTATTTTATAGCTAGTTTTATAGCTAGTACTGTGGGCAGTGACTGCAGAAGAGTGACGTTTTCATAGAAAATTTGTGAAATCATTTGTCGCTGTAATTGCAAAATACCGCTTTTTCGTAGTCTTGTAAATATATCGACATAAACTACCACTTTTGATTACACAAAGTTGTCCCTTTCTTGTACGACATCGACAGGAGGCTCGCCATCCCACGGTACCGGCAGCCGAGCTCCGACAAGTACGCACGCAGACTAGGGCCGCGTTTTAACGGGCTAATCGCCAGTGTATGTCTTTTGAAGCAGGATGTTTTTACGTAAGATGAAAGGTCTAACATCGGGCATTGTCCTGGCAAAATATAAATGAAATAAAAAGGGTCCTTTTCGAGAAACGGACGCTCAAAATCCTTGTTTTTTTTCGAAATATACCTTAACATTTGCCTGTTTCAGCAGATACCTGTAGGGGGTATACGCACGATATATATACCAGATGAAAGAGCACTAAAAGCTGAGTGAAGTGATATCAAATAGGGTAATGGGGTCACGCTCTCCTGTCCGTACCCCTTGCATTTGGTTCCTAGATCTGGAAACATAGTTAGGACGGTTAACGCCTCCTGACGCAGATCTTTCCCTGCAGTATCTTGCTCAAATTCTTTTACAACACCTCTGAAAAGATCCCATAACAACTGTGCTCGTTCATCTCTGGTGTCCGAGGACAGGACTAGGGTCACAAGGCGTGGTAGATTCCCAAAATGTAAATCGACATTCTTTCCTGTTAATGATGTGAATTTAGCAACTTTCGTTTTGCTGTCAGTGAGCAGCCTGACATTCGCACCAGATCCATTTATAATGTCCACCAGCTTTCTCACGGACATGTCTTTTCCTTTCGGATCGCGCACTCTAATAGCAGTGTCTACGTCCGGCATTTCCAAGAGCAGGTTTTCAAGAAGCCGCTCGACTATTCGTATCTTCATGTGCAAAACATCAGGGACAATGAAGCGGGGTTCTATGGAGAACAATGGGGGGTGCCGCACTGAGTTTTTCATGTTACCATACATAACCTCAATGTGCGTCTGCTTTCCACTCGCCGAATAATAACTGATGAGTGTTTGTTTCGCAAAATTGATTAGCATAATAATTCCTAAGAGGATCGTTAATCCAAGAGCTTATATGCATTCCATTACCGATGCCAAACAATTTAAGAAATGTTTATGCGACAGCTGGGGGAGGAGGGGGGGTGACAGGGAAATTCGAGCGATCTGCCTGCCTACACTGGCGGCACTTTGCTCGGTGAAGCGACGAAGAGGGGGAGATGAAGAGGAAGGCTCACGTGTCTGGCTGACATGACCGTTGCGCTGCATAGTCATTTAACAATTTCCACGTCGTACGTGTTGTCATTGTTTGCTCCAGTTGACCAAAATTTTTCATGTACTTGTTTATTTACCTCCACGTATCTGCGCAATTTTTTCATGTGATTGTAAATCTTGTATGCTGCTATGTTAACATTATACTACCAAATGTTAACCTCCCGTTTGTATTGCCTCATGGCCGCGAGGGTAAATAAATAAATTAGTCTGTAGGTCTCACAGCACAGCACCCGTCCACCTTCCGCGAACACATTCTTTGAGAACGATAACTCAGCTTCTTTTGCGGGACTCGCCGATGCCACGCAACTACTGAAGTTTCTCTCTCTCTCTCTGTTTCTTTTTTTTTTCTTACAGCGGCCGCAGACCGGCCACTGCTGCACGGCTCATGATGTACTCGTACCGGGCATCAAGCGCAGAATGTTTATTTTATCTGTATCTGGTAGAGTTGCCCGCTTCATCACGGCTTCCGCGTTAACCACATGACAGACAGAACCCAAGCAGCAAAATGTACTGAAAGTCGAGTGCAATAGGGGTGGATGGTATGTGTCTTATCAATGTTCTTGAGTGTCATGAATATGTTCAAGGTCTTCCACCACCCCGTCCACCCCTATTGCACTCGACTTTCAGTACATTGTGCTGCTTGGGAAAGGCGAAGGCGATTACAGCAGCTATCAACGAAACCCGTGCAAAAAAGTAACGACTGACTTGTTTTGTTTGATTTTAGTGACTGTTTTTTTCCTTCCCTACTTCATCCAATAAAATCATTCCTTGTTCGTCAAGATATCTACTGGAGCTGATAGCACTGCGGTCTTGTCTTGAGTAGGAAGTATGCTAGGATGTTGCCGAAGCTTATTCGCTAAGCGCGCGTTCTTGCTATTGTTCTTGTATGCAAGAGCTTTTGTGCCCGTGTAGCTCTGCGGCTGAGAATTCTGTGAGTCTGCGACGGGAGTACGAACAGATGGGCTTTCCTATATGTCTTCAGACTGCCTATACGCCGTAGAACGAATAATTGCTAGAACGGTAATTCATAATCTGTATGAGAATATGCAAGGAATATATTACACATCCATGAGAAAGCTGGTGGACATTATAAAGGGATCTGGTGCGAATGTCAGACTGCTCACTGACAGCAAAACGGAAGTTGTTAAATTCACATCATTAACAGGAAAGAATGTCGATGTACTTCTTGAGAATCTACCACGCCTTGTGACCCTAGTCCTCTCCTCGGACACCAGAGATGAACCAGCACAGTTGTTATGGGATCTTTTCAGAGGTGTGGTAGAAGAATTTGAGCATGATACTGCAGGGAAAGATCTGCGTCAGGAGGCGTTAAACGTCCTAACTATGTTTCTAGATCTAGAAACCAAATGCAAGGGGTACGGACAGGAGAGCGTGACCCCGTATATACCTGTTTTTTCGCATCACGCCGCGATGAACCACATGCAGCAGCGCTGACTGGGATGGCTTTCTAGCCAAGGACTAGAAAAGAAAAATTGCGCCTTAGAGAACCTACATCATCGGCGAACAAACAAATGGGACGCAACAAGGGATGAGCAAAAATATATGTTAAAGGATAGAAGAAACTTCATCAGCGTTACAGGCTAAGAGATATCAGAAGCGTGACCTCACGTACTGGGAAGAAGGTGGCATCCAAGTGACAAGAGGAAAGAGGCCCCGTTTAAGTGTCGAACTCGAACAGTTAGATGTTACAAACATTAGATGTTAGATGTGGACTCTATGGCGCGTGGTAAGCTAAGAATGGAAATCGGGAACGACGTCCAAAGATCCAGACGACTGCAAGCTGAGGCAAATGTTGCGTCACAGTTTGAGTAAGGTGGCTTGAAGTGCCCCCGTTTATTTTGGCTTCAAAGCTAAAGGAGGACATTGTGATCGCATATGTAGCCATGCGAAGTTTTTCCCAACATGAAGAGGACACTAACTGTGATGTGTAAATCTAATGTTCATCGTGCTTCCTTCGTATTTATTCGACTCATACGTACTAGCAATCGATGCTACACAACTGACTTTTACGTGGTGCACGAAGTTGCTTATCAACCAGTCAATAAAGTTTTCTTCGCACCTACAGAAACGATGTACGAATGGCAAAAGACGCGATAGCGAACAACACAGTCCCAAGCAGTACTGCTGAAAGCGCGAGCATGTACGGCTGGATCAAGATTGTAAATCTTCGGAAGAACGCTGATAAGACAGCACACCTGCTAGCACCCTCTCGACAGACGAAAAGAAAAGCCAGGAGTACGGCTGTCGAAAAACACGCGGCATTAGGCTGCAGTCGGGATAGATTTGGTCCACTACGGCGTTAGCTGTATTAAGCATGGGAAATAAAAGACAGGAACACAGAAACGATATTTTCCTTTTTTTCGTTGTCTGAAATTGTGCTTATTTTGATGTATCTTGATAGATATATTTTGAGAGATGACAACAACAGAAAGTCGACAGAAAATCTCAAATCAAACTCAAACAACAGAAAGTCGTGATCTCTTAACTTTTCTGTTGTTGTTGTAGTTTCGAGGTGAACGACAAATCTACAGTATCTAAAAAATGCAGATGACATTGACAAGGCAACGAGCATTATTGTGACCAAAAGAGAGCAGAGTAATGCGTTATAATACAAATGGGCCAAGTGACTGCCTTTTAGAATTATGTTTTCCTCGCTAGAGAGGCTCCTGCGTTCGCGAGGAAACGTGACATCCTATAGCTGTATCATAAATTGTCTTCAGGTATTAATAAGCCCCCTCCCCCCAAAAAAAATATGAAAAAGGACAGAGCGAGAAAGAAGAAACGAAAACGAAGCATCTCGGATATCTTTCCTAGCCGGTCGCATCAGTGGTCGATGGCTAACTAAAATGGTATACTTAATTAGCTTCACTAATTTTCAAAGATTGACCCAATGACAGCATTGAAGCCCTTGGAGTTATTGTACATTCTCTATGACCGACACATTGGTGTCTATAATTACGAATCTATCCTCGATAAACTTGGTTTGACAACCTTAGCACATCATAGAACCTCAGATATCACATTTTCCTGTGCGAAGTAGTACATGTCTTCTTAAGCTGTCGTTGGTCTATTTTCTGCCGTTCATATTAGTTCTTTCTTGTATTTGCATCCTTCCTTCATCATCTTCACATAACGTTCCACGTACAGTGGTGTAGGGTACGCACCTCCGCGGTGAGACACCCCATCTCATCGTCATCATTTATTGTTGTTGTTGTTATGCCGTTCACTCCCACCACACCTTTATTTTATGTTTTGTTTGATTGCTCACAGTTTAGCAGATACCAACAGACTTCGTAACAGCCATAATGTACACACGTTTGCTCTTTATAACAGCCTCAACGATGTTAGTTCTCCTAACAGCTGTCAAGTTTTTAGTTTTTTATATCCTATACCCTTACCACGTGCAGTTACACACAAATCTGTGCTCCCCGTATTGCTATTTCTTGTTTGTCTTCTCTTGTAGTCTCTTCTGCGCTGAGCCATTTCCCAAACCTGTGGTTGCGCGTGGCCTTGAACGAGGCTTCGCCGCAACGTGCTCGTGCGGCGATGGAAGGCTCCTTTACAGGTTCAAAATTTGGAATCCGAATGGAACCTTGAAGATGCGACTATTCATGCCAAAAAAATTGCTCAAAAGATTTGTCCTGGCAGAGGCAAGATGCCATTAGAGAACGAATGCAAAGCGCTGACAGCAGAATATGTAGCACGCGCTTTTCGTTCCAGAACACACAGGCTGTATGGGAGCCGTTTTAGGTGAAGCCTGCTTTACGTTTGTCCCTAATTCTTGGGCATGCACCCACACTTATAAATCCAGCTGGAGCCAACCAGATTCAACTGGAACCGGCCCAATTTTTTTTTTACCTGGGTTTCGTGGTTCGCTGGCTGGTTTACCTGGTGGATTTTGGTTTCTTTCCTTCCATACGAATGGGTAGAACTATCCGGGGATAACACAAAAAGGCTCGTTAGCGAGTTCTAGGGCACTGTACGCTCTCGCCCTTACATACGATGTGCTAAAACTCTGTATTTTCTTGGTGTAGCGCGAGCTTTGGGTCTTCCAAAACATGGCAGCAGCAGCAGTCTGCTCCACAAAGACCTGCAGGGCCCAAAGCAACGTGTTCCACTTATTCAACAAACACATTGGCAACGCCAACATGTTCAACAAACACCATGGGAGAACTGTTCTGTGGGTGATACACTAAACGAATTCTTGCTGATGGCTGACGAATACATAAAAATGATATCTTCATGAAGCCGAGTATGACATTTTGTGAGCTTACAAAAAGCAGCGTGCGCGACATTGCGTGCCTCCGTCGCTCACGATGTTCCTCTGAACCAAGAATACGCGTGCCCCAGGAGTCCATGCTTTCACCACTCTATAAAATTACATTATCGTATGCTTCCTGCCGTTTGCCTGCTTCCTAACTATGCTCATCACGCATCTTGCTAGTATGCTTATTACGCACCTCGTTGTGCATATCAAAGTACTCGCACCGGTCGAAGAGGATATCGTTCTCGAAGTCCCGGATGCAAGTCAGGGCACCTGTTGCCTTGTAGTATAAAAGCGACCGGCGATCTCATATTCACTAATGTACAAAGGATACCGCTCCGGAAAGACAAGTATGTATATGCAAGTAGAGAACCGGACTGAGAGGAGCTCAGCGGAGTTACCACGCACTCAATTTCACCACTTGAATCGCGACTGGACCATGCTTCTCAGAGCAATTGTGATTGCATGCCTGTTCCACATAACAGCATGCCCGAAGACATTTGCTTCCATAGAAGACTTGCTGGCATCTGATATTCTTCCTCATCTGATCAGGGTTTTCGCAGCAAACAGACCAGTGGACGTTAGAACATCTGTTGGGTGCATAGAGACTTATCAACATCTGCTCGAGTTGCTCCATAAAATTGACGTTCCCATCGCACTTTGGACAAGTACGAACTTCTTCAACGTTACTTTGTGGATGAACTGGGAACGTGCACGTCTGGAGGGCCGAGTTTTCCACATAATTTGCAGTTATAATGATTTGTTGATACCCAGAGCTTTTAGCACTTTCCGACACTGCGCATTGGAGCTGTACATGTTACCAGAAGGCGCTGATCCAACCAGGACGAAAAGTCAACTTTATCCATTAGTACAGTTTATGGACAGTTTAGACGTGTTTTCGTGCACTGGCGTCTTTAATATCACTATCGCAAACGGCAACGCTTACCTGAGGGACTACGCTTCGGAAGAATGCCTTTCGTGTGAGCCGCAATTGATGCTTCGGAAGCACCTACTGAGAAGCCAGAAATTAGAAGGGCAGAATTTAGTCCTTATTTGTACAAAGGAAGTGACGTGCATTCATCCCAATGTGAAAACGTTGATCCTGTCACTGCGACATAGGAATGCGACAATCACTATTGTTGAGATCGACTTCTTAAAAGGTGTGTCTCCTGCAATCGGGAAGGAATTCTTGAAAAATCTGTGCAGGGGTAACGGTATTGCTGGGATAGATTATTTGATCGGTGACGTGTTGAATGATAATGCCATCTTCGCAGGGTATTTTGACTCAGTGCTTTTATCCTTTTACGCGGAGACACCGAAGCAGCTGCCAAAGGAAATGGTTCTACTGATACCGTTCAGCTTGCAGGTGTGGTTATCTCTACTATCTTCATTTATCGCATGTACGCTTATCGGTTACTCTTATTTTTATATGAAGCGTCCGAACAAGGCGCACTTACTGCAAGTCGCTGTTCTGATGATCAAACCCCTTCTACGGCAAAGCGTAATGCACACAACAGACTTTCTGAAATACCAGCCCCCTGCGAATAATTTTTGGAGTTTGGATCATTGTCGGGATGATCGTATCCACGGCTTTTCAAGGATTGCTAACGTCCTATTTGAGAAACATGCCTCTCGAAAAAGGAATAGAAAACTTTGATGATAACCTGTTTTCAAGCCAAGGTTACAGAGCTTGCATTTTACATAGTGCTAGCCTGTGCATCACGTATGAAGCCATTGATCCCAAAGATCCTATTAAAGGTGGATGGCATTGCTTCAACGCGGATGGTTCCATTAAGCGAGGAAGTGATGGGAAGGATACGTATATAACAGCAGGTCATCGCCAAGATAGTGTTGAATGGCACAATGAACTCCTACAAATGGGCTACAGAAAGGTTGATGAACTCACGCAAACCACAGTCCTTGGTCCAGTGATGGGAGTTACTTCACCCTACCTTCACAGCACCCAGAAAATCGTGACTCAGGGTGTGGAGGCCGGATTATATGTAAGGGCACGGAACGTGGAAGCCTTCAGAGCGTCGCATCACAATGACAACAAGTTGCCACAGACATCAGAAGAGAAAGTGTTGACAGTGACCGATCTGCGGCCACCTTTCTTACTGTGGACAACGGGTATGCTGATATCTACTGTAGTCTTTTCGGCTGAAATAATATTCCATCGTTACAATGGCGCTATAAAGCATGTAATCAGTATGGCCAGGAGACGCGTGGTAAGAAAGATGCGCTTCATACTTCAAATATTTCATCAGCTTGCGCACTAAGCCGTAACAGCCCACCGCATCGCACTCGATGGATTTTACAGATACTCTACCGAGCTGCAGTCTTTATACCATGGAGGAAGGAAACACAGGAGCGGTCGTTTTGAACGCATTTCCGTGGGACCCCTCTGGCGGACGCTTCTGTAAAAAGCACTACTACTTCCTGTCCACCACGTGATACTCTCTAAAGTTTCGATTTAGCAACGCTTTGTTGCTCGCGCTGTTTCCCATGCTTTTATGTTCTTCCAAAGCTTGAAACGTAAGGGCTATTGCGGAGACTACGTTATATTAACGTGTTCGTACCACGGCTTCGGTTGTCCTTCAACGGAAAGCAGCTCTGTCAAGGAAATAAGGTTTCATTCGTAGGTATGTACCTGATCCGTTGTTTCATCCCCTGTGCGTGGGAGTCATCTTGAGTCATTCGTTTGCGAGCTGGCGCTGTGTTACAGCTGCTGATTCATTTGATTTCCTCCATTGTTGTACAAGTTTGAATAATGGCATTCTTTACCACTTCATCAAGAAACACAGAAGACGTGACCACGTTGTCACACAAAGGTCTCTGTCGTACTGTCATGAATGATGTTTCTAATCCTCCGTGCATGTCCTGCAGACCGTGACTAGTATTCTAATAGAAGTCAAACCAAGTGTAAACCTCAGAACACACTGAAATAAATCTGTTCGCGCGCCCATCACAATGAGGGTGTCGGAACTGTAAGACAACCGAGACTCTCGTCGCCTGGTTTGGCAGCTGGCATGCGCATGCTCATAGGGTCACGTGAGCGGTCACGTGGCAGACAGGGACATCCCATAATACAATGCGAATGCTGGCGCGCCGGTCCCAATGAAAAAAAAATGGAAGAGCCGCTCCTGTGTTTCCTTCCTCCATGCGTTATACTTAAATATTTGCTTTCGCGTGTACTTCTATGTGTAATTCAAATTTGCCTTAACTCTCTTTGCACCCGTTATGTACACAGTGATTAAGAATGTGAATTAAATGTGTTGGTGTGCGCCAGCAACGACGCTGGGAGCGATGTGTGTTGTTCAGTATTGTGTAGTTTTGCACTGAAATGTCGGAATTGTTGCCATGATATGTTGTGCATTTTTAGTATGTGCTGTCGATCTGCAAATAATTTTTGTATTGGAAAAGTCGACTCTTGTGTGAACATCGTAGGTGTGAAGTTCATGCGTAATCAAACGTCGTTATGGACATCTATCATTCAACGCAGAGAAATGAAAAAAAAAATTACTGACATTTGCTCAGTACTCACCCTGTTAACTATTAATATCCCCAGAACATCCCTGCAAGTAATAATGACTGGACACAGACTGTCGGCAACGCTACAAGGCTTCTGGACACGTTTAATGAGCTAATTGGGACCCCCCACATTAATCAGCATCATCCAATGAGTCATCACACTAATTGGGGAGCATCTAACTCGTGTCCAGACCACCCTGTGCGTTGGCGACAACCAGTGTCCATAAAAAATAGGTAGAAAATAAAATAAAAAAGATAGAAATAGAGTGGAGAGAAACAATTTATTCGAAAATCAACGACGTCGTGACGAAGAAACCGCTCCGAAACGTCCGAGTGACCAGCGCCCGCCATGTTGGTAGTTGGCGACGGGCAGTTGCAGAGATCGACGACACGTGTCCACCTAGTTGCAAGGCAACACACCAGATGGCGCCACCATCATAGCTCTATGCGAGAAAGAGAACAACAAGATACTAGCGGCAGATAAAAATGGCAGCGCTCCTAAACAAGTCTAGGCATGCGAGAGAAAAGGTCTAACTGCTACTGCTTAACAGCACGGAGAAGACAGTACACATCGTGGAAAAGGCTTACGGGGGCGATCGGTTAGGCCTAACCACAGCGTGACAACACTACGCAGCTGACACAAGGCGGGAACTACTGGGCACACATCGCTAAACATGCGTCAACATGAACAAAAGGCTTGCTCACCGCTAAACAAGTCTATACATGAGAGAAAAGGCTTAACACGAGCGCGGTCAAACATCGTCAAATCACTCGTTGGTCACCGCTGCACGCGGGGGCACAGGGGCAGTTACGCATGCGCGCGCGCGCTCCTAGCGCCCTCTCCGCCGCGCGCCCGCGGGTGCTTTCGGTTTCGCCTCTCCGCTGCACCCGCTGCGCGCGCGCGCGCTCCTAGCGGCGACGGGTGGCTTCTCAATTTCGGTTTCGCTCTCCTTTCTTTGCGCGCGCGTTTAACTGTATAAAGGCAGCGCGCCCCGCGCTCGCGTCATCAATACGTGAAGGTGTTCAGCTACTACTCGTTACAAAATTGTTCCCACACCCACGCTTCTTGGGAAGAAGTGGAGAAGGAATGTTTCAGCAGCGAAAGTCCCCGCAACGAGCTCATCATCACTGTTTTTCGCTATGTGATAGACATGGTAGGCTTTGGCAATATAGGAGAGATCTCGCCGGGGCCACTGCAGGAGATGATGCGTCGGATCTACGCCCGTTACAAGAACGTCTGCATAACGGTTCTGGACGGACCCCTGGGACTGATTAGCAAATTTGTGAGTCTGGCCAACGCAGAATTCAACTACATCTCTGGAGACATCGTGGACCATCTCCCTTGTGCCATCACTCGTATTAAGCACGCCCTGCGGAACCAGCGATATTTGCAAGCAATCTACATCGTGAGCATTCTCAGTGATTTATTGAAATACCGCTTGGTTATCGGCATGCAACGCATTAAACAGTCCGATTAACTTTGACGAGACTGTGTTTTCTTTCACTAAAACATGTTTATTGAATACATACAAAAGAGTTGGTCGATACATGCCTGCACCCTCCCTGGCTTGTCTGATCTCACGAACAAAGTATTACGAGTTGATCACACGTGCCAGAAAAGAACAGGGAATCTTCGTCGCAGCGTTGTCATTGCGCGGGTCACTGCACCAGCATGATGACGGAATGGTCATTCTTTTCGTGCACCCATTCCGCTACCACACTGGCACGATGACCCGCGCTTCTCCTGTCTGCGAGAGAAAGAGAGAGAGAGAAGCATATCTCGACTAGAACTTTTATTCTCGATTATATGCGCGCGCACGAAGGACTTGCTCTTTGTTCCACAGTGGTACGGCGGATAGGAAGGCAGATCTAACTCACTCTCAATCTTCATCAGCTGCTCTTCCATGCTTTCACACGTGAGATAAAAAAATTATGTTGTCCGTGTCGCTATAGATCAATTGTACTGGACACGTCAAGCGAGAAAAGAGCGACTCGTAGATGAAGCTGTACATTCGGACTTTGGATATCTCTAGAATGGCAAAGCCCACGTAAAGGAGGTGCGTACATTTGATGCGGCGTTTTTTCATCTCGTACAAGATGCACTTATCACTCAGAATGTGAAAATGCTGATTGTCGACGGAGCTAGCTTTTCGGAGCGCACTTTCTTTGTCGTACGCTATAGCGTACTTTTTTATGCGTCTCACATTTTGTATCGACTTACCGAACGTACTGTTCGAGATGGTTTTGTACAGAAGTCGCTTGAATTTCGTGGCCGCGGCATTCCTCAACGCAACGTTTCTCTGCACGAAGGTTCGCAAAATGTCTTAGCGGCCTAATGTTCGGCAAAATGTCTTCGCGGAATGAGAGGATGCTGTGAACACATTTTATTTTCATGCCCAACCTCACGTACAGAACGAGGAATGCATAATGAACGACATAGCGTTCTCTGTCGTAGCACGTCAGCAAGAGTTTCTTTGTGGGAGGGGCGTTCAGCGACAACGCATCTTTCAGGTGGCGTTGGTAGGGGGGGAGTTCGGTCTCGTCCACGCAACTGTGTTCGGATGCTAGGGGAAATCTTTGGTGAGAGCGTGCAGTTCATCGGGATACGACAAGTCTACCACGTAGACGTAACCCACTTCCCAATCGTGAGGAATGTTGAGAAAATCGATCTCGCTCCACCTCGAAGGATCGACCCACTCAAAACCACCTGTCGGTAGATGGAAAGTCATCGCGTACGGGTACAAACTGTTCGCGTCGAGGTACTGGATAAAAGTATTTTCTTGCTGGGGGTCGTAATCGTCACACCCCTCGTGATTAGCCCGACAGTATCTGTGGAAGCTGTTACAAATGCCTCCCCTGATTCCCTTCTCGATCGTTTCGTACATCTCGCGATCGCTCATGAGCTCGAGTTTGACATTGGTGAGCTTAAGAGCGCTGCTCCACGCGTAACTGGCGAGGGACATGGTACGTAAGATATCCATCCCATCCGTGTCTAGCGCAATCTTCCTGAAATACAGTATGACGTCGCAGAGCTGACAAGCGTCGGGCGTGACGTAGAGACGCGTGTAACCGCCGAGGTTCTTACATTCGAACAATTCGAAAATTTCGAGGGAGTACTGATGGTCCTCGTCCATGATCTCTTGGTCATTCAGGTCACTTTTGAAAGCTTCCTTTTGCGGTAGTGTGGGCAAATTGTACGCTTCGAAACTGTCGACGAAGGTGTACGGGTAAATGCCCTTCCTGAGGAGGCGCCGGAAACGGTCACTATACATTTGACGGGTACAAAGAAACGCGCTCTCGCCACCGCTGGTGAGGAGGGTTTCCACCAGGTTCGACAAGGACAGGTTGAAAAACTGCGTGGTATCGCGGAAACGGAGATCGCAAATGTTGAACCCTCTTATCTTTTCCGAGCTCGAAGCTAAGATCCACGGTTCGCCCAGATTTACAACGTGCATTTGGCGGAGAAGGGAGCTCAAATCGTACTGCAGATTCTGCACGCACACGACGAGTTCTTTGGTGTTCTGACACGTAAGGTTACACGTATCGCACAGCGTCGCGACAAGATTCGAAGAACCGGGCTCTACGAGGCGGGTGTGGTCGTGATGTGACACCTTCCGCGTATGTCGGTTAAATTCGATTCCACGAAATTCGCAGTGTGTAGCGCTCGCGTGTCGCAAGTGGTCTTCCATACTGATGACCAACGGTGAGGGACAACGGTTCAACCTATCGATTTGATCGCTAAATCGCTTGAGCGAGAGCAAGCATTTCTCTGCCGCGTTGGGTCTCAAATAGCCATCTAGGCCTAGTATTTTTCCGTCCCAACTTCTCACTGCAACGATGCAGTACGAGCTCATCCTGTGCACACTCATGGCGTCCTTAACGAGTGCGTCCTATTCCAAGACGCTCTCCGTGTCCAACACCGCGAAATAGGGATAGGGATGCATGTATTGTATCTTGTTGAAGGAGATACTCTCCCCCGCTTTTGGCATTTCGAGAATCACTTCGTTTACGTCTCGACACAGACGTTCGTGTTGCTGCAATGCCTCTCTCGTCCCGTAACTGGACGTGGATTTCTCGCAATAAAAATATTCACTTTGTCCCATGAAAGTGCTAAATTTTTTTATGCCGTAGAAATGCTGCCTAACCTCGAGCAGATGGACTTTATCTTGATGGAGCGTCCAGGAAACCCGTCCGGTAGATATCGAACTCGTCTGCTCGCCGAACATGTAGATGTACACGGCTATTTTGTTTTTTCTCTCCGTAATATCCGGAGAATGTCTTCGTAAGTGACTGGGAAGCAGGGCGGCCAGTACGTTACGCATGTCTCTGGATATGAAGGACTCATGTATTTGCGATGTCTGGCATAATCGTTTGATTTGTTCCTCAAAGGATGCAAGAGTGATTCGGTGGGAGTTTGACGTTTGTGAGAGTCCTTGTTTTTCTTTTCAACATTTCTCGAAGCTCGACCGTGCACCCCATCCGCTTTGGTTTTAAGCGCGTTAGTTTTAAGTCGACACGTTGGACGTTGTTCGAGGTCAAACCAGACCCTTCTCTCGCATAGTTTTCTACGCGTTGCGAGGACTCTGCTATGGCAGCGTTTATCGTGCCTTGACGGTTATGAACCACTCTCATGTGAAGGTTCACGTGAAAGAGATGAGAAGTCAACCCGTCGGCTCCGTCCTTAACCATGAGCGCCTTCGAGCACAGACAAAATTTGAAAGGCATGGGATAAGCTTCGAGGACGCGCGTGAGTACTGGGGGTATGCTCGGTAGATAAAGTCGCAAATCGTCGACGTTGTCGTCGTGTGGGGAACAGAGAAGCGTGTACCTAGTAGCCGTTCCGTCAAATGCCTCATCTGTGACAAAAAAAAGGAAAGAATCGTCTCTCCGTGACAGAGGGATGATTCTCTATGACGTGTTCTCGTGGTTCAACGATTCTACGACCCTGGACAGGCTCAGCTTCGATTTTGAAATTCTGGGCTTGCATCTGGTGATTCATCTCTAACCCTACCAGACAAAGGAATGAAATCTGCGTACGACTGATCCCCTTCCCACATGAGCAATTCGTCTGCATTGTCGTGCCCATCTAGGGGTTCGTCGTCGTCGTCCGTTTCAGGTATTATGAAAGGCGAATTACTGACTCTGTCGTCGTCATCTGAAAGGACGACTGGGCTGTTACCGAGATTCTCTATTCTAGCTTCGTGCTCTCTTTCTACGGCCATGAGCATGGCATCGATGGGCTCGTACTGACATACGAGACAGTGTGGCGCTGCGATCAAACAAAATCAGTACGAGATTTCCCCTCACGAAACAATGCTCACTTTTCCCTTCAGTTGAGGAACGCTTGAGATTGATGATGATGATGATGATGAGAGAGGAATGGATGAGTCCCTGTGTGTGCGTGTGTTCAGTATCATGCGGAGGCAGCGGCTGTTGGTTCCTGAAAAACAATGTCATACATAGAATACACTCTCAGAGCAGAGGCGGTCAACTTACATTTTGGTCCACGAAACGACTCACGTCGTGGATGGATGCCCCTCGTGGGCTTTCGATCAATCGTCGTACAACCAGCGCACCTTTTATAGTCGCTACACCACTCTCCTGCTCCTCGCATTGCGACGGTGTCGTCTGGTCCCGTCGCATATGACAAGGATACCATCGACGTTGAATAAAACATTACACTAATGTCTAAGTAACACTCTGGGACGACATGTGTATGACGACGAGAAGACCCAGTGTGGGATTCGAACCCAGGTACCTCCTACACTGGACGCGATACACTAACCATGTCATAGAGAGGGACAGAGGAACTAGTGTCCTGGAGCGACTTCGACGGTTCGCCGCTAGTGTCTGAACACGTCCAAACATGTCCAAACACGTTCAATGACGTCAGCTTCAATGACGAGGAAAAGCTTTACTATACATACCGAAGTGAACGTTTGACTGTCATTCTCGTACCATCATGATGAGCTTGGTATATCCTCGTAAGTAATACCCATGACGTCATCGTCGTCAAAATAATTCGTTTCCAGTGTACAACACTTTTGCTGCACGTGAAGTCGGTTTTTTCCCGCTTCATATATTTCGGGAGATTGGCAGCGCCCGCTTCTTCTGCACCAACTGTGGTGGATTGTGGTCCAAAGGTACGCCTCCTCGTTATTTTTAATACGTTCTATAATCGGCCACATTTTTTTTTCAGAGCCAAACCATTGGACGGACCGATTGATGCGCCCGTTTCTCGGCTGTCGGACGGTACCGTTCGACGCACGTTGCGAAGGACTTCGACTATTCAAGGAAGATGGAGAAGATGGACCATCAGTGTCACTCTGTGACTGAAGAAAATTGTAAGTGTGTTTCTCACGTTCCTTTCGTGCAGATTACGAATGGCTACTGACGGGAGATCTACCCCTGGTCCTAACCTTCAAGCCTCCTCCGAAGACCTTCTTTTTGCGAATCGGCGATCAACTGACCTACTGTCGTTGCGGTGGTCTCTGGTCGAGAAACCCCAGCCATTGGTTAGACTCGAGCCTTCGTCCGTATTTGGGCTGTCTTCACGGCTACGAAACCAAAGCTGGAGCCTAATTCATGTGTAACCTCTCACGAGAAATAAAAAAGGTTGTGTATATACACTCTCATTCGGTCTCAGTCATGACGCCTGACCAGCGGTTTGCAACCTTTGTGCAAACGCGAATGTATCGGGACTTGCTGCGATTACGAGATTATATATTCACGGCGATGGCTGCGAGGGTGACTTTCGCTCGTTTGTCAAGACGATACCCTTACGTCTATTCACCGTCAGTGGGAAGATTGCAAAGAAAATGAAGCGTTTCGTAGATTACAAGCTCGAGTAGTTGGAAAAGTACACACGAGGCGAGACGGTCGACCCGTGTCTCATCAACGCGGGTTTCAACCGACTTATCGTCCGTCGCTACTGGCTTCTCCACACATCCCTCGACGTCACGGTGACCGGCGACGACGAGCGTCGGATCAGCACGTTGGAAGATCGTCTCGCAAGGGTCTTGTGTATGTCGTGAATGAATAGACTATTTTTTTACGAAACGAGTTCGCTCACGAGGAGACGTTTTATTGTTTCGTCATTCTCTTCGAGGTTACAGGAAAATATGGATACACAATTTTTCAAGCTGTAGCGTTTCGACATGCGCGTGGCTACGTAGATACAAAAAAGCCCGCAGTCAGGCGAAAAGGGTGATTGAATACACTGGTCGTTATACCCGTCCACTAGTAAAGTCCTTCGAAGGTTTGCTTCGATGGGGGGAAGTCCGTAGCTGTCGAAAAACACTGCAGACCCGTCGTAGTTTTTCATGTAAAGCACCCAGTGCTGCCCGCGATTTCTTCGCTCTTCGGTATTGATGATTAAATAGCCGGGCTTGCGTAAAACGAAGGCTTCGTCGGAAGCGCAAATGCCTCTCAGCATGGAGGAAGCGAGGGGGTTCAGGGACACGAGTTCCAAGATGTCGCTCTCGTACATTTGTTCTATGGGAAGGTGACAGTGCGGTCCTTGTCGACGCACATGAGCTTGGACACTCGGAAATCAAGAGGACGGTGACCGCGTGTGGAAGGGCTTTAGCGAAACGTAATTGCAGGCGAACGTTTCCTTTTCGCCACTCGTTCAAATGCGAAGGAGAAGAACACTTGTCCACGTCCAAGTTGAAGTAGAGAAGGAACCCGTTCGTTTTAAATCGGTCGTAGCTATACTTGAAATGTTTCTCTCCCAGTTCTTGCAAGAAGTTAAAGTAGGGAATTTTGACGAGGTCGTTCTTAAAGTCGTGCTGACCGTCCACGGAGAGCATCGAATGAGACAGGTCGTAATGGCGGAATTTGTAGGGGTTCGACTTGATGTCTCCGAGAAAGTCGGACGTGGCGAGCAGGACGACGCATAATTTGGAAGGCACCCTTTCGGGATAAACGTTTTCAAAGTGAGCGTCCAAGCTCCCAGCACTCAAACTCCGCACCTTGGTTTCCAATCCGCGTGAGACGTAGATTGCGGGCGTGGTCTGAAGCCGCCGCTCGTATTCCAACAACAGGGAAGGTGCCAGTGTCACCTTTTTCAAGAGTAACGCCATTTCTTTCATGTCCACCTCGTAATTGTACGTTTTCTTGTCGTTGGGGGCTGATATGAGTTTAAATTTGTCGTTGTTTAACAGGAAAACGACGCAAATTTCGACGGCAGGTACCATCAGGCGCGGCTGTTGAAACAGGTCGGTATTGAATTGTCTAACCAGGTTAAAGTTTTTTCCACCCTTCGTCGCTTCGTAACGTTGTTTCTGACGGCGAGACGAGACGACGTAATCGTTCTTTAAATGGTCGTCGTCCTCGACATAGAGTCCAGCCGCGTGCACGGTTTCTTGAGCCAGGGGCGTGGAATGAAGCACGACGTCCAAAATACTCCTGTAGGCGTACAACTCGTTGGAACTGACGAGCTTGTTGTTCGCATAAACGGTTACCGTCTTAAACATACCGCTCAACAGATGGTTTATTGGGAAAACGACATCTTTCTCGTCCATTGCTTCTCCGTCGTCGCGAACAATGCGCACGGTCAAAGACACGAAGCTACCGTAGAGATCCAAGTGTGCCGTTTGCAAATTTTGAATAGAAAATTCGACCACGGAATTATTTACTCCGTTGACCGGATACAAATGTTGGTACAAAGTATCTTCCACGCCGTATTGAATGGAAGGTGGTTCGAATATCATCACATCACTCGTTAGATAGAGCGGCATCTGTATTTTTGCTTTCGTTGACGTCATGACGGAGCGCGCAGCGGATGTGTGACCCTCACGGCGTGTCAAAGATATCTGCAGGTGTGTCGTGTGTCGGCACCTTTTGTTGTCTTTTGCGGCGTTTCTTCCCATTGTTGTTTCCAGAGCCCTCCATGGAATCCAGCACGTCTCTCCCAGTTGCTATGGCCGTCTTTCTTACTGCGCGCGATATTCCTTCGCCATCAACCAAATTCCGCGCCAAGCGCTTCAACGTTCTCTTGGCGATCGGTTTTATTTGCTGCCAGATGGGAACGATAAACTTGGATATGTCGCTCAACACACCGCCCCCTCGTTGGAAAAGGGGCCCCATGTACACAGGAATTATTTGGGGGGAATTACGGTACATATTTGAAATGCAACGTAAAATTGGTTCTGCCTTTGGACCGCAACGGCAAACGTCTTCCCGTTTCGTCCGCGATAACGATCGTCACTGAGGGAATTTCGAATTCAGACAGGTTAAAATACTGGATGTTATCTAACATGTAGGTGACGACGTGTTTGCCTTTCTTGTAATAAAAGGGTAGTATTTTTAATATCGGTTTTTTCCCACTCCCCACGTGCGTGGATTCCACGGTATCCGTGTAGATGATTATGTTGTGAAACGGGGGTTCCACGAGTACCTCGACGGAGCTCGTGGCATCCTCCTCCCCCGTGAACACGGCACGCGATTCGAAGCCCAAAAGCATGGCCAGGTACTCAGAAAGTCTTAAGTGTAGGTGCCATCGGAAAGCCGAATTTTACATTTCTGTTCGGTTCCGTCGAAGCTGAAGCGCGCGAGTTCGCCTACGCGCTGGTTAATCGCATCCAGAAGTGCTTGCGGCGTCGCATAATAGCCGGGGGCAGATGTACTTGCAAAGATCGAGGAATTTTCGTCTTGATCGTGAAAGAAAATTGACGCGCTACGGGGAGAGAGACGCGTAGTGTTTCTCCATGTCCCTCGACCGGTGCGGGATGTAGCAGGTTTAGAAAGGCTCCCGGTACGTGCAACCGTTTCGGCGTTTTCAGAGAGTAGACTTTCTCCGCGAATTCTAGCGAGGCATCCAGCTTGTGCGTCTGGAAATACTTGTTGAGTGTGTTACGTAGGGACGAGGTTTCCGAATTCAAAGTGACGTCACCAATAGCGATGGGTGCGGCGTGCTCCAATAAGATGGAGGTGGCTTCGCGTTCGCTCAATTTGGGAGGCTTCACCGCACGACCTGCTTCGCGGGACGCTAGCGAGGCGTCGAGCGCCTGTGCGAGCCAAGGGTCCAATTCCACGGCTTTCACGCCCACGGGTAAGACAAAGTCATATCGCGATTTATTCTACGCGAAAGAACATTAAATTCCGAAAGGGCTTTTCCTAAATCCCTCTCGAGACCCGAGGTGACACGAAAAGGTATCCCGGCTTCGACCGTGTCCTCGAAATAAACCTCGATTTGCGCATCTTGCCTTTCGTACCCTATATTTAAAAAATTGTTGCGTATGCTGAGATCCATGAGACCTATTTGATAGTGATTCAAGAGCTAAAGCGGACTATCGAAAGCTACCATGAAGGCGTTGAGTTTATTCGAGGGAAACTTATCCATGCTGGCGTTCAAGAGCAGGTGGACGTAGATGTCTGACGTCATTTCCCAATCTTGGCCACGTCGCTGCTCGGAACCCAACTGTCGTGTTCTTTATTGTAACCGAACCAGCGAACCAAGGAGAAGCTCTGACCGTTCACTTGCACCTTTCTCATCACTTTCGTTACTGGCCAAGGCTGATTGACGTCTCGGGTTACGACGAGTACCTCCTCCGGAAAGATCCCTCCACTTCCTTACCCCGGTAATCTTCCAGGTGCACGACGGGAGGGGAGGTGTCTCTCAGGCGGAAGACGGTGAAAAACTGAGGCGACCAACTCCCTTCCGAGCTCTTATGAAAACCTTTTCTGTGTAGTAGGACTCAGAGTTTATCCCCCACATTGAGGTTCTTTTTAACGGAGGGTATGACGGGCTTCCCATTTATCTTATTGAACAGATCCAATTCGTTTTCGGGTTGACTTCGGACGGGCTGATGCCCGAAGTCCTGTGTTTGGTGGTGTTGTAGTCGCACACGATCTTGAGAAGCGTGGAAACGAAGTGGCATTTTCCGGTTACTCTAAAATAGCGAAATATTCTGTCGCGTAAAGTGCGTATCACACTTTAGCCTGCGATGCTTTGATTACTGGGGAGAAGGTGGAATACATGTGGACCTTCTTTCGTGACAGATACTCTTTGACATTCTTGTTGTAGAATTCCCCTCCTCTGTCACAAAAGATGCGTGTAGGTGTGTTACCTCCCCGAAAAAGTCTTATCATGGCCCTTTTCATTTCGGCGGGGTCCTTCGTCTTTAGTGGGAGGGTGCGCAGAAAGCGGGAGAGGGAATCAATTGCCACGAGAATGTAGTGGTACCCACCGTTGAATATCTTGTATTTTGAAAAGTCGGCGAGGTCCATTTGCCACATGTCGTTGATCTTGAGCGCGATGATGCGTCTCCTATTAAACTTTCTTCTCACCGGATGGTGTAGCGTGTAGGAATCCAGCTTTCTGAGAATGGCGAGAGCCTTCATTTTGCACAAGTAATGCGCTTTTCTATAGTGGTCCGCACCCCCATACCACAAGCTGGTTTCTCATATCCCTCCATAAGTCGTCCACGCAATGGAGGCTTGCTGCTGCTGTTGGGGCTCGCGAGATTTGGGCAGAGAAATCAGGCGCAATAGTTTCGAGACTTTAAGGAACCAGGAAGGTTTCTTTCCCGTCTTACGTTGCAACAAATAATTGACGAGTTCGAAAACTGAGGAGTGCCTTATGGGCTTTGCCCGACAAGGAGACACAAACCTCGCGAGACCAGGAATGAACCTTCTTTAATTCCGAGACGACCCTTTCCGCTTCCTCTTTGTCCACCTCTGTAGAGAGGAGCGAATAGTCAAAGTGATTTGTAGCATCAGACGCCTTGTTTTTATTGCTGTAGGGGTCAGATCCGTACTGCTTGAGTGTGCGATACAGTGCTTGCAGTATGAGTTTCACTTTGACGTCATCACTCTCCTTCGAGGAAAGAATGTTTCCGATGGAGGAGGAGGTGGTCACTTCAATTTTCTTGGCCATTGACGAAAAGGTTCAACACTGCGGAAAGTAGGAGATGAACCACCGATGAAAGAATGCCCTGTCCTCGCTGCTGAGACAGATAGCGCTTCAAACGTTGTGGATTCTTGTGAATCTTTTTGTAGGCGAGCCGTCGTAAGAAGCGTTTGTGCTTCTTCAAACGCGCGAACGTGTCTCGCGCTAGAGCCACCTTTCCGTTCAATACATTGAAGCAAATTTCAGAGAGGTGTTTCATGTCGGACGAAGAAGAACGTCTCAAGACGTCGCGACGGCGCGTAGGGGGTAGAGTGGAGAGTACTTTGAGTAAAGTGAGGTGAGGGCGGAGGTTCACTGTAGATATATTGACATTCTCCCGGAAAGATATTGCTACGCAACTTGTGGTCCTCGTGCATATAGTTGTGAAGATCCACAAGTAAATGAGCGTGGGGCGACGACATCGCTAGTTTATATGCGTCCAGAAAATACTCCAATCTTTTTCTGGCAAATAGCTGTTGGCCGAAATGTTCCATCTGGTGCACGATGCGCACGGTGCGCCACAGGACGACGTAACTGGCGTTGTTGGATATAGTTCTAAAATGGCTACTGTCGAAAAAGATGTTTTGAACGAATAAGAAGATCGACGCGTTGGCGTGGTGAGAACCTCAAATGAAAAGATCGGTTACCTCCTTCAAGGAACCGGCGTCGGTCATGTGATCGTCGAGGACGATCAGCGTAGCGCACGACGTGTCCCACTCTCGCGGTAGCTCCTTAGTAAATTTTACGGAGTCCCCAAATTCGTTTTGCATGCTCCGCGAAGCATATTTCTGTACGTAGAACATTTGTGACGGAGGCTTGTCCACCACGTCGTTCAGGTTCCTCAGCACGTTCGCAATGAAAGTAGATTTGCTGCACATGGAGGGACCACTTAAGATACAGCGAAAGGGATGACGGAAACGAAAAGGTTCGGGGGAAGACATGTTGCGTGTGTACACATTGCACGAAGAAAAAGAAGAGACTGAGACTCGAAGAGGAATGCATCGCTTTTATTCACACGTCGTCGTCCTCCTCTAGATCGGAACTGCGTTCCCAATACAGATTATCCAGGCTAAAGTTGGACTTCTTTTTCGTCAATCAGTTTGCCGCTAAGATGCGGTCGAGCGTCTTCATCTTGTCCTGACACATTTCTTGACGTGCTTGCAACCATTCCAGGCGGTGGACTTGAAAGGCTTCCTCCACGATGCTGCGAACAAATTCGCGAAGTTCTTCGTTTTTTTGTCTTTCTTCACTGACGAGATGCGCAGGAAAATAAACCACACATGGCGTTTTCCACGTATTGGTACGAATGATGACGCGAGCGCGGTGCGCACTACCTTTATACAGATAAACGCGTGCGCAAAGAAAGGAGAACGAAACCGAAACTGAGAAGCCACCCGTCGCCGCTAGGAACGCTCGCGCGCAGTGGAGAGGCGGAACCGAAACAGCCCGCGGGAGGGCGGCGCAGAGGGCGCTAGGAGCGCGCGCGCGTATGCGTAGCAGCCGCGGCGCGTCGCCACAGTCAGTTGCTGGCTGGCTGTCATGGAGAGCAGACGTGCGCTCGGTTGCTCCGCAGTCCCTGCGTCCGCTCAGTTTCTCCCTGCCTCTCAGGTGGAGCAGTCACACATGTCGCTGCGGGGGAAAAGGTGAGTGATTTGCCGCGTTGTTTTACCGCAGTCCTTTTCTCGCATGTTTGCCGTGCCCCTGTGTTTAGTGGTGACCAACGAGTGATTTGACGATGTTTGACCGCGCTCGTGTTAAGCCTTTTCTCGCATGTATAGACTTGTTTAGCGGTGAGCAAGCCTTTTGTTCGTGTTGACGCATGTTGAGCGATGTGTGCCCAGTATTTCCCGCCTTGTGTCAGCTGCGTAGTGTTGTCACACTGTGGTTAGGCCTAACCGACCACCCCCGTAGGCCTTTTCCACGATGTGTACTGTTTTCTCTGTGCTGTTCAGCAGTAGCGGTTAGACCTTTTCTCTCGCATGCCTAGACTTGTTTAGCAGAGCTGCCATTTTTACCTGCCGCTAGTATCTTTTTGTTCTCTTTCTCGCATAGAGCTATGATGGTGGCGCCATCTGGTGTGATGCCTTGCAACTAGGTGGACACCTGTCATCGATCTCTGCAACTGCCCATCGCCAACTACCAACATGGCGGGCGCTGATCACCCGGACGTTTCGGAGCGATTTCTTCGTCACGGCGTCGTTGATTTTCGAATAAATTGTTTTTCTCCGCTTTATTTCTATCTTTTCTATTTTATTTTCTACCTATTTTTTATGGACACAGGTTGCCGCCAACGCACAGGGTGGTCTGGACACGAGTTAGGTGCTACGCAATTAGTGATGATGACTCACTGAATTATGCTGATTAATGTGGGGGGTCCGAATTAGCTCTAATTGCCAATTAAACGTGTCCAGAAGCCTTGTAGCGTTGCCGACAGTCTGTGTTCAGTCATTACTACTCCTGCATGGTCGCGAGCGTCCTGAATATCTGGATATCGATGTGATACCTATGGGATGCCTCAGAACGACATTTGAGTTTCGGTTTTACTGAGCAAATACCAAATGTCCCAGGTATGTCTGGAAAATATCGCGCTGTTGATTTTTGGAAGAAGGAAGTAGACTGCAGATGACAGAGCTATCCTTGGATTGAACATCAGAGGAACGTTGCCAACACGTCGTTTGGAGATATACCGATAAATCTGTGACGTTTGAGACATCTTATTCCGACAGGAACTTTTTCTTGCACTAAAAAGGAGCAAAATCTTGATGTGAGGAAGCAAGTAAAATCATTATGTATTTCCATCATTTGCATGCAGTGCGTGCAAAGCATTTATCTCTGCGCAGCCCTCGTCGCGCAGCAGATGAATTTAGTTACCTTTACAGCTCCACCCAAGCGGTAATCACATTATAGACAGAAGCTTAAATTAGAGGCTCACTATTTGACAGGAAGAAATGTAAGAAACGTTATTGGGTCTACATTGTCTATGCAGATAGACGGGCAGATAGTTGTGCTACTTGTGAAGAAGCACCCCCACACCCTTATAAACGTTTTACGACCCTATACACTTAACGAACGTGCCCTTCATCAACTTGTTATTCTGCATATGCTCTATCCATTCGGTCTGGTCTCCATGTAGAGGAGCCTGCTCTTCTATTGTGAGAGCCCCTTTCTTAGTGCGGTATCTTTTGGATGACCGTGTCTCGGTCGCGGAGCAGTATTGCTCTCTCTACTGCTCCTAGAAAGATTTCCCTGATATCTTGTGGGACGTCCAAGCGGTTTCTGCTCCGGCTAACCCCACTGCTCAAATGGGGGGGGGATGGGGTACTTCACTTAATTGTACTCATTGTACTCATCAAACTGAGTGACACGGGTGACATGGGCGATTTGGGGGCACATATTTTTTAGAACAAAGGAAAAAGAAAGGAAAGGTCAGCCAATAAGGAAAGTGGGCTTGACATCCAGCAAAAAAAGAAGCTAATAAAAGAAGAAGAAAGGAAATAAAAAGAAAGCAATTAGGAAATAAAAGATAAACTAAGAAACGGTGATACGGTGAACTCAATGCGCATGCGCACGAGCGCCAGCCGAAAATCACTTACTCAAAAGCTTCAAACAGCATAACAAAGCTTGCATAACAGTGAGTTAGTGGCAGGCTCGGTTACAACGGTGACGCTCAGGCACCCATTTATGTAGCACCCATTTACAGCATTTACTCTCTGACAGGCAAAAATGGAAATAAAAATGTCCTTTGCAAAACGCCTTATGTCCTTATGCAAGATGAGTGCGATAATGGCGCAGAAGGGAACGATTTCGTTCGTAGCCCTACAGTGGTTCCCGTTAGTACCGCTGTGGGGCGTCCCAGCATGAGTGCACTAAGCAAGTACACGATATCTTGCTCCAGCGTGAGTGCGGTCATAATAATCGCGTTGCCACGTCAACGTGATAAAAGATCATCGCATAGGTGCTGCTATGCAATGTAAAAACGAGTGGAACTCACACACCCGATACGATCGATGATCGAATGTGCGTATCGTGAGTTATTGCGCTCATGAGTAATTTTGCCGAGCTCTGAGGGGGACCCAGCCCTATAGACATATTCATGCCACCCTCATTCATCATCATTCACAGCCAGATACCTGATCCGAAATGCGCATTGCTGCGCGCAAGAAATACTTATACGGAAACGAATTAATTACTCGAAAAAAAAAAACGTCACCAAGTGTCGACGCGGTTTATTTCTTGGAAGATGAAGGTCCCCTAAGGGTGCGAAGTAACATTTAAAAGTGAGAATATTTATTGAATTAGTCAGCCTATGAAAATGAAAGAGTCACTACTCACTTCTCGTCCGATGTCCCACAGATCTTTATCAAAAAGGTAGTTCTTCGATGGCGCCACCTGTTTAAAATTAGACCCTGTGCATATGGCCGTCAGTACGGGTCACCCTACAGAGGTAGGGTGGGTTCCAAGAGTAAAATATTCGTTCGTTCTTGATTGTTTGCAATGCTGATGGTAAAAATGTCATACAAAATGCAATAAATGATAACATGAAATCGAGAAATCGTCCACTTGGCCTATAGGAGGCGATTTTTTGCCAAACGTCGATGGTTCCCCTTACTGAAGAAGGCTTCACTCTGTGGCGGTGAAATCCTCGAAAGGCAGTCCGGACCTGTGTGTGACACTCCAGACTTGAAGGCCACTTCAAAGTCAAACTCCTGGAGAATCAAGGACCAGAGCAACAATCTTTGATTGCCTTCTTTGTAACGTAAAACCCAAAACAACGCACGGTGGTCTGTCACGACCTGAAAATTCCTCCCGTTAGGTATGGTCGCAGCTGTTCCAGTCGCCACTTGACTGCTAGGGCTTCCAACTCACTCGATGTGTAATTCTTCTCCGCCAGAGCAGTGAAACACAAAGCCGTAGTCCTTCACGAAGATCACGGGTGGTTTTTTTGTATTAGAGCCAATTGTGACTTTGCGACGCCCGACGTCGTAAGAGGGCAGCTGAAGTAGATTTCCGTCGCCCCGTCAGAGCGCACAATTTTCATGTTCCCACCACAGTGGCATTCCGTCGTCGACAGCACAGTCTTAGACAAAAGGGAGTTTGGGAAACTCCCTTGGGGGTGTTCACGCTCGTCACACATATGACTCCCTTTGGGGTGTTTACGCTACTTCCCTTGTAAGGGTGTTTTCTTGACTCCCTTCCTGCAGGTGTTCCCTTGACTGTCCTATATCCAAGCACACTGCAGACAACACTAAGCACACTGTTTTCCACTCTGTCATTAATTGATGTTACTTCATTGGTCTTTTTTTTTTTACTACTGATCTCCGTTGCACCACATTACAACAAAGAAAAATACTGCCCTCGCCCCAAAACACGAACAGATGCAGTGGCCCTCCGTCTTTGTATTGCTCAAGAATCTAGGTAGTCGTATTGCCAACTGTAGGATGGGACAAACGAAAGCTTGCCCACATCACATTTCAAAAATAGTACTGCTCTGGCCCTAAAAACGAAGAGCAGGATCAACTAGTGCTAGGCAGGCAGTCCGACGGAACTGCAGTCTCACAGAACTACCCAAGCGGAACATCCCCAAGAAACCGTCATTGGGATTGCAGTATTATACGACCCAAAATTTTACAACTCGCTCCTAGAGTACAAAGGAGCGAAACACTTTCGTAACGGTGACGGACATACGCCTCATCAACTCAGAGTGCAACTGCAGTAACTTCAAAGCACCTAGCGTTACAGAACAGATATCCCTTTCTATCGGACATTGCGTTTCTTACTTTACCTGCCGTTATTCCCTTCCCTTCCCTTATCATTAGAGAGTATTTCCACGGACATTTTCCCTCGAATGAAACGACCGATCCAAGTGTTAATTACAATTATAACAAGAAAGGTCGCATTGTAGAGGCGGTATCTTTATGAGCACAAGAAAACAAGACGTAGGCACCAGTATGCTTGGAAAGTTGCAGTAGCTGTTCCTCAGTACGTAATGTTTGGCACTTTCCAAGGATATCCGTCACCAACGCCTTTTTTGTACAGCCAGGACTTGCGAAAAGTAAGCGGCCTCTGGAGGGATACAACTACTTTGTCCATTTCAGACACATGCTTGTTCATCTCTTCTTTCATTAGTTGCAGGTGTGTCTCGATAATTTTAACAAATGAATAAAAGTACGAGGCTTCACTGTTGCAAAGTCTGGAAGAACCTCGTCATAAACATTGGGGAGTTAGGCTAACACTCCTCCATGAAGCGAGTGCACGCAACACCCCTCATTAAATACGATCATGCTGATCACAATAAGCTGAAGCTCTTTCGCAAATATAAAAGATCTGGGAATCGCTACTGGCATGATAAATTTAGCGCCTGTCGACGTGAAGTCAAGATTGCTTACAGACGTGATAAGTTGGCCTACGATTGCAAGATTTCGACAGGCTTACGCACATGCCCAAAGGCGTTTTGGAAGTTTGTGAAAGACAGAAGAGGATCTTCCACTTCAGATCAACTTTCATTGTGTGTTGATAGTAAAAACGTGAGCGACCCATCGGAAGTAAGTGAACTCTTTGCGCACTACTTTTCAAGCGTCTTCAAGTCCACTGCTCTCCCAAACCCTGAGTTTTCGTGCGAAATAACTGATGTGGTTGAAGCACCGGTGATCTCAGGAGACAACGTTGCGCAAGCTATCTGCGACATTTCTCCGGGAAAAGCAGTTGGTCATGATGGGATACCATCCTTCATAATTAAAGGATGTACTGACATTCTAACACCATTGCTAACTCATATATTCAACCTTTCCTTAACTCAGTGTCAATATCCCACACTCTGGAAGCTTTCCGTTGTTGTCCCAGTCTTTAAGGGTGGAAAAGCAGGTGTTGTTTCTAATTACAGGCCTATATCTTTGCTACCGTCATTTTCAAAAGTGTTTGAAAAAGTAATGCACAAATATCTATTGTCACATCTTAGATTTATAAATGATTCTCAGCATGGTATGGTGTTTTGCCCCAGTGATCAGTGGAGACCAATTTGGTAACTTTTGTTGATTATGTGGCCCCTTATTTGCACAAGAAGGGTCAAGTTGACAGTGTGTACTTTGACCGCACTAAGGCATTCGAGTTAGTCAACCATTCCCTCCTTCTGCGTAAACTTGAGCGCTATGGCCTCATTTGCGATTTTGTTAAATGGTTCTCAAGCTATTTAGACGGGAGGCGCAACACAGTGAAGGTTGGCAGCGCCTTCTCTGGCAATTATGTGGCGGTCTCAGGTGTGCCCCAAGGCTCAATTCTGGGGCCATTGTTGTTTATCATTTTTATTAACGATATTGATGGCGTAATCAAATGTTCATATCATCAAATTATGTTCGCTGACGATTTGAAATTATTTCTTGCTATTTCTACCATGTCTGATTGTTTATCTCTCCAATGTGATGTCGATGCAATTGCTGAATGGTGCATTTTTAATGGTTTAGTATTGAACTCCAACAAAACTAAAATGGTGACACTTACCAATAAGGTGAATCCTGTAGTTTTTACCTATACATTGTATGATACTGAATTATGTAGGCAGTCAGCTGTGAGAGACCTTGGTGTCTTTGTTGATCGACGCCTCGTATTTAATAGTCACGTGGACTATGTTGTGAACATGGCTTATCGAGTTCTTGGCCTGATCTGTAGGACCACTATGGACTTGAACGATCCTCTTTGTTTACATGTGCTTTTTAGAACTCTATTACTGCCAGTGATTGAGTTTGGATCAGTAGCATGGAACTGTATTGGTAGGACCAATGTCGCGCGTTTAGAGGCCGTTGTTAGGCGATATGTGAAGATTGCATCATGGAGATTTCCTTCTGAAAGTTTATTCTTTCTGTCTCCATCGTTTTTGACGGATCGCAGAATTAGCCGCGATTACATATTTTTGTATAAATGTGTTCATAATATTTTAGATACGACATCTGTAATCAGCTTGCTGAATTTTCACGCCCCGACTCGCATCGTGCGAAATATGGCCCTGTTTTATGTGGATGATACTGCAGCTCGTCAGTCGCCCACGCGACGTATCAAGACGTCTTTTAATTGTGTGTCAGGTCATGTTTGACCTATTTCATTCATCTTTTAGTCATTTTAGACGGGAGGTCCTCTGTTACCTCATGCTGTGACTTGTTGTAGGTTACTTGGTGCACCGCTGCATAGGCGCTGCTGTTTGCAGGCACTTATTGTCATTTATCATGGAAGGGTGCCGCCGCGACGCCCTCTCTGTTCGCGAGGGTGGTCGAGAACCATTTGACTCCCTTTTTTCTAAGAGAGCAGTCGAAAATCAGGAGGGTGGCAGGAAAATCTGTCCCAGGCAACACAAACCCCCGGGAAAAGAATGGGAACGCTATGGGGGTTTCGGCTCCTGAACTGACCCGACTGATTCCCAGCGGTGTGGGAACTGAGGAGGTAGAACATAAGAGAAGATAAGGTAGTCCTCCGACGGTGCCCTGATTATTTCCCGCTCTGGTCTCCTTTTGGTCATGTAAACAATAATATAGGATCGCTCCCCGATGCTGCTCTGATCATTTCCCGGTCTGGACTGCCCCTGGTCATGTGACCAAAATATAGGATCGCTCCCCGATGCTGATCTGATCACTTCACGATAATCAGTCACATGACCGGGGCGCAGCAATTCCCAGACTGTCAGGCGCCGAGTGATGTAATCACGTAACCGACAGTTTCGAATCTGGCCAATGATGTTCCTCGATCATCCAGCCGTGTTTGCACTGCCGGAGTCCCCGTCGCTATCGCTGCGAGAAACGAATGTGTCCGGCCGTGCTCCCGGAACTTTCGAGGAATTCCAACATTTTTAAGCGATTCATCGAGTGGTAAGAGCTATTTCTTTTTGTGGTATTCCTCGCATTGGTAAACGTTACTCATAGACGATTTTCAACATGAGTGACACCGTTCTAGAAGGCTTCTCTCGAAACTTAGTATCGCAGCATCGCATAGTTTCGATTTCAGTGATCCATTGTGCTTTATGCGTTGCTTTTAGGATAATGGACTTTGTTTTGGTGAAAATATGGTACAGTAAAGTGTGGAATCGTATGTATTGTGTATTTGAGATCAAACGAAATATAACCATTTCTCAGGACGACTGCGTGCTGCAGCCGTGCTTTCCATCTCCTGCGTGCGTACAAAACTGGAATGCTGGAGGACTTCAGCTCAAGGTTCTTTTTTGTAGTCATTCTAAATAAAAAGAAAAAAAGAGAACCTCCAAAGGGACTAAATTATTCCGCTTTAATCCGTTTGCGTAATGTGATCGACGCATGATATGTCAATTTGTTTCAGTATTTGTCAGCTATCCTGATCTTTCATTCAGAATGTCATGCTGGACCACTACCAGAGCGTGCTTAAAGAAATCAATGCCTTGATGAAGGTATCACCGAAGTTCCCACCACAGGATCTCTGCCTTAGAGCCAGTTATGATGGTCAAGATTTTTCTAGCGGATCTTGTCATGTCATGCTGAAAACTGCAAGTTGAGCTATTTGGTCTGTATTCAATAACGTATGCATATTGTGGTGTGATGTACTTTTCTTAGTGTAACCCTGACCTCAAGCTATCCTCCACTTTCAGAATCCACCCCGCACTTCGGTTACAACACTATGAACATATGGCGCTGTGATGCTTGCTTGAAAGGAATACAATCTGGTACGCTGTGTTGTTTTTCTTTTAAAAGGACCTCAGGTATTCATAATAAGAGGCCTTTGTAGCAAGAAAGCCATGAGAAAAGGCATCTTCTTGATACATTAATATGTCTCCTAAAGACAAGGCTACATGTGCCATACTGCACTCTCAGAAAAAAAGGTGGAGCAATTAGACCTTTTAGGAGGTAATAGTTGTCGCATCTGTTGTGCCTAAAAGGTTACAAAGCTCTACCTGCTACCTCACTCTGCCACGAATAATAGGGTTACCGCTTCTGATTCGGGGAGCGAGGGGTGCGTACACCTTTTTGTTGTAATTTGGATGGATGATAATTTCTTTTACCACCTTTTTACACCTCTTATCAGACGCTATATTGCCTCAGGAGGTAACTAGGGAAGTTACCACCTTCTCACACCTTTTTTCTTATAATGTGGTTCCCAAATTGTGTGTATGTTGCCCTCGTATTAGCAAAGGTGCGCAAATATTTCTTCTATTTTCTTAAAGAAGGTATAGAACGATCATGACGCATGTAGTACGGATTCTCAAGTTGTTCACGTGTTCCATGTTGTTGGGCGTAATCCGTTACCAGTAACTCGATACTGTAACTAGCTCTTTGCTTTTGAGTTCCAGTAACCTCTTGAGGAGCTCGTTCATTTCCCTTTTTCTTTTGTTTTTGGGGGTGGGGGTTAAATTCGTCAAAGTAACTTGAAGAAAGTTCGAAGTTCCTTTTGTTCGATTCTGGTCTACAAACATCGCAGGCTGAGTCCTCCCCCCATGACTTGAGATGAAAGATGGCACGTGCACGGGGCGACTAACTCTCGTTGTTACACGGTGAATGTTACAAATTATGTTTTAGCCGAGCATTAGGAAGCTCAGGTATCGCGCATCTTAACGATAAGCAGTGTATTGTGACAGCAAGGTCTGAATTAACCATATAGACAGGTCAAGAGCTGAAAAGTATATATATTGAGTAGAAAATAACTTGAAGGTAACCTGTTACATTTCTAAAGTAGCTTAGGAACTTCACGTCAATTTTCATTACGTTTTATTACGTGTAACTTCGTTTGAAATTTAGTTACGGGCCGGTTTCACGTCAGTTTAGGCAGGGAGGTCCCATCAACCTCCTGGGTCTTTTTTAAGTTAATGCATTCACCATTCAAGAAAAACAAGAAAGCAAAAAGCATTACCATATGTTTCGTGCTTTATACCATTCGTCTTAACGATAATAATGTAATTACTTACCTCACGGCTCACGTTAAGGAACCATACTGATCGACCAGGATCCCCAACTGTAAGTAAATACCGTTCGCGAAGTTCAGACTGCATTTCTTCCACTTTCTTGAAAATTGAAATCGACCGACGCCGTCGTCTCATTGATATACAAATGATACCGCTCCGGTATAACCATGCACGCACGTTCGCGTAGAAAATCGGGACAACGTTCGTTAGTCTGAGAGACCACACATTCAGTTTCAAGAAGTAGCTCGACACTCAACATGCGTCTTAGAGCGATTGTGATGTTCTGCCTATTTCCGATTACAGCATGCCTGAAAACATTCAGTTCTATAGGAGACTTACTGACATCGGATATTCTTCCCCAAGTTTTAGGCGTTTTCGCAGGCAATAGACCAGTGGACGTCAGGATATCGGATGGTTGTATCGACACCTATTCACAACATCTGGCCCAGTTGCTTCGGAACGTTGATGTTCCCATCGTCATTTGGTCGGATATGAACACGTCCATTGGTTTTGCAAGGAGGGACTGGGAACGTGTAAGTTTGGAGGGACGAGCTCTCAACGTGATTTGCACGTTTAAGGACTTGTGGATGCTGGGAGATTTTACAAGGTGCGGACGCTATGCAATGGATCTCTATGTCTTACCAGAAATCGCTGATCCAACGAGGACGAAACGTCGTCTGAAACCAGGAGCACAGTTGTCCAGTGGATTAGATGGGTTTTCCTACACTGGCGTCTTCAACATCAGTATCGCAAAAGGCAACGCTTACCTTAGGGACTATGCCACGGAAGAATGTCTTACATGTGACCCTCAGTTTGTGCTTGGAAAATCCCTCCTGAGAAGGCATACACTTTATGGACAGAACTTTGTTATTATCTGCTGGAAGGGACTAACCTGCGAACATCCCATTACGCAAGTGCTCGTTCTGACGCTGCGGCACAAAAACGCGACAATTGCTATGCATGACATCGACGTTCATAGAAGTGATTTTGGTGAACGTTGTCAGCAAGCCGGTAAGATTGTGTCTAGAGGTAGCGGCATTGTGGGACCAGAACGCCAGTTGCATAGTATGTGGCACTGTGTGAATGCTGTCTTTCTAAGGTACTTCGAACAGGCAGGTTTTTGGGTTTACGACGTGAAACCGAAGCACATTCCGAAGGAAATGGTTCTACTCATTCCCTTCAGCTTGCAGGTGTGGATATCTCTGGTTTGTTCATTCATCGCTTGTACCGTTCTGTGCTTTTGCTATCTTCGACAACAGCGTCGGGGCAGCGCACAATTAACGCAAATCGCTGCCTCACTCCTAACATCCATTGTAGGGCAAGGGGTGGTGCACACGGCGATTCTTTTCAAATATCAACCGTTGAGGATAATCTTCGGATTTTGGATCGTTTTCACGATGGTCGTATCCACGGCGTTTCGAGGAGTGCTAACGTCATATTTAAGAGATATGCCTCTCGAAAAAGATCGATTTTACTGGGAAGGCTACATCTGCATTTTGGATAATAATGGTCCAGCGCCCTGGATTTTCAACTTCCCAACAAGCCCCTTCAGAGCTGGGACTTATTGTTACAACGCGGATGGGTCCATTAAGCGGAGACATTACGCTAAGGATGTATATATGATAACAGACTTGCACATTGAAAACATAGCTAATGTCAACAAGGAACTCCAAAAAATGGGCTACGTAAAGGTAATGGAAAATCACTTAGCCACACCTGTTGGTCCACCGATGGGGCTTACTTCACCCTACCTCCACAGTACCCGGAAACTTGTGACTCAGGGTGTCGAGTCCGGACTATATGTAAGAGCAAGGAAACTGGAAGAGTTCAGAGTGTCGCGTCAAAAGGACAGCGACGACTTGCCAGAGAGTTTAGAAGAGAAAACACTGACAATGGCTGATTTGCGGCCACACTTCATAGTGCTCGTGACCGGCATCCTGATAGCTATTGTTGTCTTTTTGGTTGAAATAGTCGTACACCGTTACATTGACAATATAAGTTGTGCAATAAAGTTGGCCAGAAAGCGTATCGTGAGGATAATGCGCTTGATACGTCATAGATCTTCTCGTGCATGGTATTGAGGTTTATAGAGCATGCACTTTGTACTGAACCTCATTCCTTAGCGTGTGCAAGGTATACCGTTCTGTTGGTTTCAAATGTACACCCCTGTACATTTCATCGAGTGTTATCAAGTTATGTTAGTCGACATAATAATGCTGAAGCCCGTCGTTGTGTGCTTGTAACGAGGCTGTCAACAATGTGTGCTCTGCAATATTGCAAAATTCTGCAATAAAAACTGACGTGACTACCTCGCAGGGGCTGTTCATCTGCATCTTCTTTCATGCCGGCAGCACACTGACGAGACATTTTCTCTGCTGAATGGGAAAAAATATATGTTGAATTCATCTGTGAGTTAGGTGAAATATACGCTTTCGGAATTCTCTCCGCTGCGCGGTTCGTGAAATAGGAGAGGAGGAAAAACTGTCTCTCAGAAGACGATGTCGTCGCAGGCAGGTTTGAGCGTTCCCTACGAGGCTATTTCTTGTCGCATTGTAGTAATTTCTTTAGATGGCTTTAGACCACCTAGGGCAGAATAGGCTCCTGGGTTGGCAGTGCTGTGTCGGTTTTTCAGGTGCTTCATAATCAGGGAGATAGTGGGAAATTTTCAAATGACAGATAAAGACAGTAACACTTAGGAAGTTTGACATTTGGGCGTCTGGCCATCATATCTGCAGTAGTACTGGAAACCTGAATCTGAAAAGGCAATTTTCATATGTTGAAATGGCACCCAAGTAAAGGCAAGATGGCAAGAGGACGTAACGCAGAGCGACATGTTGGGATGTTGCTCGTGCTCAACAATGCGTGGAACTGGCGACAGTTGGGAGACAGCTCTGCACAATTATGATACTTACCGACCTTCTCAAAATATCAAAATGGATTCATACTCAGGATGTCGACATCTGAACAGGCTGGTGGAGGTTCAAAAGTGCTAGGAACACCATTCATGTTTCTTTCCACAATTTACATGCACTCAAGCCAAGGTAGAATACCATGATGGCCTCACACATATAGCATCAACATGTGGACGTGTTTCAACAATGCCTGGGAAGAACGACGGTTTGGGGACAGCTTTGCTATATTTTCATACACTCAAGCCAAGGTAGACTACCATGATGGCCTCACACATATAGCATCAACATGTGGACGTGTTTCAACAATGCCTGAGAAGAACGACGGTTTGGGGACAGCTTTGCTATATTTTCATACACTCAAGCCAAGGTAGAATACCATGATGGCCTCACAAATATAGCATCAACGTGTGGACGTGTTTCAACAATGCCTGGGAAGAACGACGGTTTGGGGACAGCTTTGCTATATTTTCATACACTCAAGCCAAGGTAGAATACCATGATGGCCTCACAAATATAGCATCAACGTGTGGACGTGTTTCAACAATGCCTGGGAAGAACGACGGTTTGGGGACAGCTTTGCTATATTTTCATACACTCAAGCCACGGTAGAATACCATGATGGCCTCACACCCCTCCACTGGGGTAAGGGACCGAGCCGAATAAGGGCACTTCACTTCCACGACAGTGTCGTCACCGACAAGCTCATCAGGTGTTGCAGCAAGGTATGCAAACTCCTGATCAACAACAAGGCCGCATGGTGAAACAGTCACCCCTAACTCATCCTGCAGCTTAGCAATTGCAATGGGCTCAGTGTCGCGACCATATCGGAGAGCCTCAGTGTCAAAATGACCATAGAGCAAGGAACGAACAGTACTTGCACTGCTCGTTGCATCTCGCATCTTGCATACCTTGCCAAAATCAGAAGCGGTGAGTCGCTTTCGCCTCTCCTGCATACACAAAGTTCTCCCTTTTTGACCTCGAGTATCAGCCTCGAGCTGCTCTGAATCTGGTTGGGAGAGCACAAGGGAATCCTTGTACGCCGCAGCAGCTTCAACATAGTCATGGTTCATGTGGTTCATGTCTGGGGCATCCACTATGGAACCATAGTGGTTGTCGCTGGAAGCACGCTTGCAAGGCGCACCTTCAAGTGAACGCTTACAGCGAGCAGCCCCAGAACTCCGATGCCTTATGCAAGCAGCACGAACAGCTGCTTTACGCTTCAGCATAATTTTTGCATCCGTCCCAGGGCTGGTGTTGTACACTGCCTTATGTACAGCACGATGGTACTGCTTAGAGTTGAAAGACACGACAGCCCCTGAAGCCCGCATTCCGAATGATCCCTTCTGGGAAAAGTTTATTCTTTTCCCGCCAGAAAACTTTGCAACGAGAGAAATGAAATGTTCTGCAGTATTATTGTTAACGTCAAGGATCAAGCTGCTACCATTGTTTGCCAAACGGCTCATGGCTACAAGGATTTCATTGAAAAGTCCGCATTTCCTGAGCTCTGGGACGTGATGGACTTCCCCCTCTTTTGGACCACTGCAAAAGTAACCCGCACATTTTGCGTGCTCGCCGAACACATGGAGTGGCCCATTACAGATATCAGCCACCAGGTTCCGAATCTGATCTTGTTTCCTGAACTCAGCCTGCTCTTTGCGATAGTGAATAGCCCTAGCAACTCCAACTCTTAGTCGAACAGCATTATCCAGAAGTAGCTCCTTCAGCGATGGGGGAATGGGGGTTGTTCTCTTTGCCAAAGCAATATCTCGAAGACGACTTACATAGTTTCGAAGAAGGTGGTTGCGACATTCTATCTTCTGAACTACCTGATGCTGGTACGGTGCAGCTTGAAGAATTGACTTGTATGTGCTCGAATCACCGTCAGCGATCAACTGCAAGTACTTTACCCCGTGCAACTCAATGCTGCGCCTGAAGCCTTCAACGACGATATCCTTCTCCATACAGGTAGAGCTTCTGTCCCAGTTTTTGAAGCACAGATGCTTTTTTGGGCTCGACCCTGCCTTGCAACTTGCGCACAGTGTACAAAATTTGTTCCGGACGCCTAGGAACAGTACTTTCTTTGTGCGGTACCCAACAATTACAGCCTCCAAAAACGAAAAAAATGTCAAGATTGTATTCCACGAAACTCTACCGGCAATGACAATGTTTCCAGGAATTATGCATCTGTATGCGTATCGTACAAACTCATGCCGCAGGATGTATACCACTCTAGTAAGTGTGTTTACCAAAAGACAGCAGTGCCACTAATAGCACAAGAGGGGTCAACTTTTTCCTCCAAATAAATGCTCATAGTGTTCTTTCCGCAAATGGTGGGCAGAGACTTCCTGTATATCCCGTCTGCCAAGCGGTGTGCAAGATAAATCCTTCTTTTTCGCGCACCTTTATTTAGTGTAGATAACAATATTTACTTACCAAGCCAGAAAGAGCGTCGTACTTGTTCTTGTATGAACATTTGCACCAAGCACCCTCAGCAACGACCGTAATTATAGGAAAACCGTCAGCATCGATGTCCCCAGCCTCCCTAGCTAACCAGGCTTCCTCAATGCCTGCTTTTCTTATTTCTTCCCAAGCTGTTTTGTCGATTCCTTTAGCAACAATATCCTGATACTTACTGTACGTGCTACTAGCCATGCCGGGTATGTCCAGAAGCACCTAGGAGCTCGAGAAGGCCTGAGAAACCAGAACCTATAGACACGATACCGTTCACTGCTGAGGAATTGGCATCCATGCGTTGTTGAACAAGTTGATCAACTGGCGCCTCTGTTGTGACTACATCTTTCCTCACACACATCCTGCACTTCAAACTGAAAGAGCTACACAGACCTCGCCGATGTTCTGATACAATTTCCATGTCAGCCAGGCCGCAACCAAACGGACTATGTACCGACAAACTTTGCAAAGACGAAGAAGAAGTGATCAATCTCCACTATACGCCGACCATTCACACGGCTTGTGCACTGACTCTGTGTCTGGTGAACATTGCCAGTATCGAAAGATGGAGATCGACTGGGTGTAACAGCAGCAGTGGTTGGAACGGTACTTGCTCTGGAACCGGCAAGCTGGTCACAATCTGAACTGCAGGGGACTACATTACCTACCCCAGCTGAATCAGCAAATTACGAATTTGAAGGACGAATTTCGCTTGTGCTCGAAGCGAAACAAGTATTCCGACCGGCATCACTTACAGTTTGAGGAACAACACTACCACCAAAGGTTGAGCCTACAAGGGTATCTGCACGATGTGGAGTCGTCGAAGTGCAGCGATCACTCGGAACAGCACGGCTGGAGCATCCTGCATTACCAAAATCTCTCAAATCCGCAGGTTCCGTCACATGCCTGCCTCTACCACGTAAATTCGCAAAGTCCTTCTTCTTACGTTTCCGTTGTCCGTAGACGTGACTTCGAGCCATAATGGGTAAATACTATGAACACGTAGAAAACACACAAGGACAGAGAGCAAATGAACATGAGAAGAAAGTGAAAAAAACGCGTAACTTAGCCACGAATTGGTCACTTCAGGACGAACCGAAACCACGGACGCCGATCAGCTGCTGCGCAATACGTGGAGGTTTACAAGCGGAGTACGTTCGGGCGCTGCGAGTGGACGGCGCCATCTTCCGGAATCAGTGGTAAACGCGCCTTGGATGCATGCCCGTACTCACTTTCAATTCTTTTTCGGAAAAACAGAATGCTAAAAACACAAGAACGACGGGTCATTTGAATCCTGAAACATGTCCCCGGTTAACCTCAGAAGCGGATTGTTTTTATTCGCTTTCATTTGTTTATTTGGATTTTTTGAAGCTGTAGCAACAAAATTCGTTTCTTTTTCTTTAAAAAAAATACCACGCTAGAGAGATATTTCAGTTCCCTGAATTAAGAGATCTTGACGTCACCTTTCCAATGAAAGTTCCCGCATTCAGATCTGTCTCATAGTTCGGCGACAAAACCTATGGGAAATTCACATAGAAAACAGGGGGCGCTAATACATTAGCGGCAACGTTATCCTGCAGCAGGTGATTGTACAGGAGCGTCAACGTAGTATATTTTCAAAGCGTTGTAGATGATTCCTTATGAATTAATCTGATTGAAGCACCAAAACTGAAACAACAACAACAACAATAAATGAAGAAGTGATGATGACATGGGATGTTTCCCCGTGGTAGCCACAGGACACTACCCCACTTCACAGTGGTTAATATGAGAGGATGAATTATGGTGAGATTGAAGCGACGACAGGTCGGAGTTCTGTTTAGAGCTCTTCGAGGAGTCCAGTGGCCTGCATGAAAGCAAAAAAGGAGCGAAGAGCCCGGCACTGATGCGCAGGGGACCTCCATGGGCCAAGTACTTTGGACAGGCTGAATGGTCTATGGTCGAGGAGTTCAAGTTGGCGTCGAAGTACCCGGCGTTCACACGTGTACCGCTCCCAGTCCTCGATGATATGGGGGATCGTAGCTGACCAAAACTGAAGCGTGCTTCTGTCTTTCCCGGAATCCTACATAGCGCTTGGCAAGCGGCCTTTGGATCCGGAACGCCCAGAATTGTTGAATTATATTGAATTTCACAGTATTGAAGTTGAATCACCTGCGTGGAGGTGAGCCTCCGTGGATTACTGAAGTTACGCTAAAGATCAAAATATTCCACAGATACCAGAAGACAAATGTTACCGCAAGTAATAGACGGATCACGCTGATGGTGACCGAACATATTAAAGATGACGTCTTCATCAAGCGGACTATGACATTTAGAGAGCCCCTCGAAAAAAAAAAAGCACAGTGCGCGATATTCCATGCCAACATCGCTCATGACCAACGATACGCGCATTTGAGGAGCCGATGCTTTCACCACTCTACGAAATTACATTATCGTATGCTTCCGGCCTTTTGTCTTCTTCCTATCTAGGCTCATCAGCTTACTACGTACATTGCTGCGCATGTTAAAGTACTCGCACCGGTTGAGGTGGATATCGTTCTCCAAGTCCCGGGTGCAAGTCAGAGCGCCTCGCAATCTTTGATAGATTAAAATCGACTGGAGACCCAGTGGTCGATAATGCACAAATGCTACAGTTCCCGGACAGAGAAGTACGTATGCGGACGCAGACAACTGGACTGAGAGAAGCTTAGCGGAGTTACCACGCTCTCAATTTCACCACTCAGATTGCGACTGAACCATGCTTCTCAGAGGAATTGTGATTGCATGCCTATTCCGCATAACAACATGCATTAAGACATTTGGTTCCATGGAAGACTTGCTGGCATCTGACGTTCTTCCTCTGGTGATCAGTGTTTTCGCAGCAAACAGGCCAGTGGACGTTAGAACATCAGTTGGGTGCATCGACACTTATTCTAATTATCTGCTCAAGTTGCTTCATAAAATCAACGTTCCCATCGCTATTTGGACAGACATGAAGATCTTCAATGCTACTCTGGAGAGCAACTGGAAACATGCACATCTGGATGGCCGAGTTTTCCACATAATTTGCACTTATAAGGATTTGTTCGTACCCAGAGCTTGGAGCACTTTCCGACAGTGTGCCTTGGATCTGTATATGTTACCAGAAGGCGCTGATCCAACGAGGACGAAAGGTCTACTTAATTCATTAGGACAGTTCACGGAGAGGTTAGACGTGTTTTCATGCACCGGCGTGTTTAATGTCACTATCTCAAACGGTAACGCTTATCTGAGGGACTATGCTTCGGAAGAATGCATTACATGTGACCCGCAATATATGTTTGGGAAACATCTCGTGAGAAGGTGTAAATTTGAAGGGCAGAACTTAGTCCTTATTTGCACGAAGGGAGGCACATGCATTCATCCCAATGTGAAAACATTGATTTTCACACTGCAACATAAGAACGTGACAGTCACGATGTTTGAGATCGGCTTCTCCGAAATACCCTCTGTCGCAATCAAGACAAAAATTTCGAAGTTTCTTTGCAGGGGTAACGGTATTAGTGCGACTGGTTATTTGAACGGTGGCACGTTGATTGATAATGCCATTATCGCAGGGTATTTGGACTCTGTGGTTCTTTCGTTTTATGCTGAGAAGGCGAAGCAGATGCCAAGGGAAATGGCTCTAGTGATACCGTTCAGCTTGCAAGTGTGGTTATCTCTACTGTCTTCATTCATCGCATGCGCGCTTATTGGTTTCTCCTATCTTTACATGAAACGTCCGAACAGAGCACACTTAGTGCAAGTCGCTGTCCTCTTTATGGAATCCCTTCTAAGGCAAAGCGTAGTGCACACTACGGCCTTCCTCAACTACCAACCCTTGCGAATAATTTTTGGAGTTTGGCTGATTGTCGGGATGATCGTATCCACTGCTTTTCAAGGATTGCTAATGTCCTATTTGAGAGATATGCCGCTCAAAAAAGGAATAGAAAAGTTTGATGATCAACTGTTTTCAGTTCAAGGTTACAGACTCTGCTTTTTTCAAAGTGCTAGCCAGTGCGGCATGTCTGTCCACACTAGCTCCAAATATCCTATAAAAAGTGGATGTGATTGCTTCAACGCGGATGGCTCCATTAAGCGAGGAAACGATGGGAAGGATACTTATGGAGTTTTGAGCCATCGCCAAGATACTATGCAAAGGCACAACGAACTCCTACAAATGGGCTACAGAAAGGTTGATGATCTCATGGATGCCCTAATCTTGGGCCCAGCGATGGGACTTACTTCACCCTACCTTCACAGCACTCAGAAAATCGTGACACAGGGTGTGGAGACAGGATTATATGTAAGGGCACGGAACCTGGAAGCGTTCAGAGTGTCGCATCAAAACGATAACGACAACTTCCGGCAGACATCAGAACAGAAAGCGCTGACTATGACCGATTTGCGGCCACCTTTCTTACTGTGGGCAACGGGCATGCTGATATCCACTGGCGTCTTCTTGGTTGAAATGATACTCCATCGTTACAATGGCGCTATCAAGCACGTAATCAGGGTGGTCAGAAGACGCATGGTAGCAAAAATGCGCTTCCTACTTCGACCATTTCATTTCCTTGCGCATTAAGCCATAACAGTGGACCGCATCGCACTCGATGAATTTTACATATACGTTATCAAGCTTCAGACTTTACACGAAAGTTTTGCCTTGGCGTGTACCTCCACGTGTAATTCACCTTTGATGCACACAGTGACTATGAATGTGAAATAAATGTGTTTTTGCGCACCAGCAACCAGGAGTAGCTATGTGAGTTTTTCGACATTGCGTCCTTATGCAATAGAACATCACAATGGTGACAATGAAAAAATGGCTAAGAAGCAAGCGAGCTGGTGAAGGTGATGCATGAACGAAGTCTCAATGACTTTGTGAGGCTTCGTGTTTGTGTCTGTCCCTTTGTGTTCCCTAGTCTCGGAGTTTTTACATTAGGCATCACAATGGTTCCTGGTATCTGTTTTGGACTCATAGTGCGTGCTGGCAATTTGCAGACGATTTATACTTTCGTTTGCAGAAGTCGACCCTTATGTGAACATCTTTGTTGTGTAGCTCATCCGTAATCAAATGTCGTTTGTGCGCATGTATCATTCAAAGCAGAGAAATCACGATCAATCACTTGTACTGGGTGGTCTCGCAATAAATCATTAATATCCCCAGGACCTCCTTACATGGTCGCGAAGAGCCTGACTTCCCGGATATCGATGCGGTACCCATGGGATGTCTCAGAACGGGATTTGCGTTTCGGTTTCACTGAGCAAATACCAGACGTCCGAAGCACGTCTCCAAAATATCGTGTGTAGAGGTTTCGAAGGGGGGCGCAGTCTGCAGACATCCCAGACATGCCCAGAGACATCCTTGTGTTGACCACCAGAGGAACGTTGCCAGAACCTCTTTTTTATAGATATGCCGATATATCGATGACGTTTGTGACAGTTTGTTCACGAGAGCACATTGTTCTTGTGCTGAAAGCTGGCAAAATCTAGATATGGAGTAAAAAAAAAGTAAAGTAAAATTAGTTACATATTTCTATCATTTTCGTGCTGTTCCTGGAACACATTTATCTGTGCACGACACTCGTCGCACAGATGAGGAGTTCGATCACCTTTACAGCTCCACTCAGCAGATAGTCGCATTATAGCCTCGATTAAAAGCGTAATATCTGTCAGAAAGGAATGTCAAAAATGTTATTCGATACGCACCGAATATGTAGATAGACGGTATGTTCGCAAAGTCCGCACCACCTCACCGTTACAAACGCTTTACGCCCCAATACACTTAACGCTTAGCGAATGTGCGTCGCATCAACTTGTATTTCAGCATATGCTCTGTCCACACTGTAAAAAACAAGCAAAAAACGGTGAAACGGTAAAATTTACAGTCAAAGTGCAGTTTTTGGCTTGAAAGGAAACCAGGCGTGCTACCGTGATTGGGAATACGGCCGAAGTAGTGTTACTAATACGGCACCGACGAAATGTACCGTAATTATGACGGTTATCATCGTAAATAAGACGGCAGTGTGTCCGTAAGTGTGATTACGGTCATATGGCTGTACACAAATCTGCCGTACATTTCACATTGGCTTCCAGTACCCGACATAAGAAATGTGTTACACTGGGTGGGAGCATTGAATTTGAGTAAATGGTTAGTTGCTGTAAGATATACGTGTATTGTGTACATGCCTATGGTGGCACAGTGTTGCGATGCATTGCGTCTCCTTAGAGGCCAGGCCCATGCTTCCAATAAATTTCTATCTGCCGCTACATGCACAAACCTCGACATGTCGTAAAAACAGTGGACCATTATACCACGTCATTGTTTAGTGTACCGTGGGCTCTGAAGATTAAAAAAAAAACACGCACGAACAACGGAAAACGTTTACTCCTACAAATCAAAATATTCCAGTAACTCTTGTGTACCGACAGAAACACAACGACTCTCGAACCCCCCCCTACATTGCCAGTTCCTTCGCTACAAATTCTACATACGCCGGGTGCACGCTGCGGATTTCAAATACACGCGGGCATTACATGAACAGAAAGCAAAGTACGTACAATGTTGCTGACAGTGGCACCAGTAACTGTGCCGCCGTGTCGGCGGCATTTGAACAGGCAACAATGGCGAACGGCACAGAGTCCACACATCGTAATCGCCCCGCTATTTTCAAATTGACAAACTGCGTTCAGAAATGACGACGGGGAAGTCGATGCATGTTTCATATGTCCAAATCCAGTGGCTTTGACGTATGTTTAAAGTGTTATTGTTACTCAATCCCCTCCGCACATCGCGCTACGATTATCGTTCGCATTGTCGAAAGATGTATGCATTGTGTAAGATGTAGACGCGGTTATTTATTGCGTGATTACGTCTTCCCTACTGGGTATAACGGAGGCGCCCTACGGATCAGGTTACAAGTTCAAACTCCTCTGGCAATGCAAAAATATACGTTCTGTAGTCCCAGAAGAGGCATACTTTTGTATTATTCCATGCGAAGAGGTAAATCATCGCGTGTATTATTTCTAGGTGCCGTTAATTGAAGCAGCTGGCGGCTAGAAGGAGCTGAGCAAGATGGCAATTGATGTTCTGAGGCTGGAACACATAGAAGTGACAAAGAAATACAAAGCCTCAAGTGCCTGAGAAATTAAGGATGAAAGAAGGAAGTCACTCAAAAGGTTAGCCAGCTGTAGTACCCGAATCTGCCGCTTGCGCCGATCCGTTTTTTTAATTCCGTATTAGCGCCGTGAAGCAACTGTGGCTATAGCGGCGTACAGGCGTGGACAGATGGAGAGAGGACAGCAGGAAGGGGGGGGGCAGGGGTGTTGTGAAACCATGTAAGACAGACCTGCACTGCAGCAACTTCGTTGCTTTTACGTATTTTGGTTTGTTTTGGCATGCTAGCCGTATGGCTCGTGTAGAAGAGAAAGACGTTATAAGCATGTTGTTCCTTTTTGGAATAAACGGGACACGTTAGTCCTTTTTGTTGGAGCGGTCTTACTCCTTAAAGTCAATTCACCCCCTGCTGACTTTCCGGACCAGCAAGATATTCATCACAAACTTTGGTGCCGAAACCCGGGAACTCCTCCTGTGACGACGACAGGTGAATTGAGCATCAAGGATGGACTGCCTCAAGCAGAAACGAGCCGTTGTACGGGCCTCAGTAACGAAACTCATCACGGACGTCGACGCACTACTACGAGTTCAGAGCCCTGCAGCCGGTGAGCTTCAAACAAAACTTGACCTTTTGAAGTCTAAAGAGGAGACGCTACAGTCATTAGATGGATCCATGGAATCTCTTGTTTCCGAAGAAGCCTTTCAAGTAGAGATTGAAGTTGCTATGTCTTACCAGGAAAAGATATGCACAGCTATATCTCAAATCAGTCAGAAACTGAAGAAAATCCAACGGACAACCCTTCGACCCGACTCTCCAACCAGAGCTGTGCTTATCCCGGCAATGCAACATCAGGGTTCCACCAAAGTGAAACTTCCCAAGATTGAGGTACCGAAATTCAACGGAGATCTAATGAACTGGATGACATTTTGGGACCAGTTTGAGTCGACAATTCACAAGAATGAAACTCTACATAATGTAGATAAGTTCAAGTACCTACAAAGCTATCTGACCGGCAAGGCCGCTACGGCATAAGCGGACTTCCTCTTACGAACGAGAATTACGATGCCGCAATTGAGATCCTTAATCAACGCTTCAACCAGCGACAGCATATTGTCGACCAGCATCTGAATCGTTTACTCAATCTACCGACGGTTGCCGATGCGGGCGATTATGTCCATCTTCGAGACCTTTACGATGAAGTTCAAGTAAGAGTGCGCGGCCTCCAAGCTCCGAAGGTCGAACAGAACGAGTACGGCGTCATGCTTCTGTCGGCACTGCGAAAATCTGTACCGAAACAGGTGGAACTGGATTACAATCGGAAACATCAGGAAGGAACGCCAGCCAGCAAAACCGAATTGAATAACTTCCTTGACTTTCTCAGAGGTGAAATAGAAAGTCCTGAGAAGAGCGAATACCCAGTCGATGCACGGCTGAGCGAATCTCGATTGAAAATCTCGAAGGATAGGCGGCCTCTTATTCGACAGACGACAGGAGCACTTACGACGGGAGACACAACACAACGAACAGAATGTGTTATCTGCAAGAGTACAGATAATGACATCGAGAGTTGTGTCAGCACAATCAGCATCGACGAAAAAAGAGCGTTACTTACGCGAGAGGGACGCTGTTTCAAATGTGCTAAACGATGCCACAGATCACGTGAATGTCGAACAGCGGCTCGAATCAGATGCACCCGCTGTAACGGGCATCATCTCACGGTTCTTTGCGAAAGAGAGCTGGAGAATAAGACCAGCGGAAACACCAACACTACATTTTCCGGCGTACTCTCCTCAACAACGACACGCAAATTGGAAGCATCTCGTGTCCGGAGTCTAATCCTTCTGCAGACCGCTCGCCTCTGGGCGGAGACGAATACAAGTAGACAACTTGTACGAATTCTACTGGACGGCGGGAGCCAAAGAACATTCATACGAGAGTCATTGTCTCACGATCTACAATGCGAACCGGTAGGGGAAGAAAACTTGTCGATATGTTCCTTCGGCTGCACACCTTCAAGAAGGAAGTGTCGACGTGTCAGAGTTTGGCTTCTCAGTCAGTACAGTCGCGAGGAGATATCTGTAGAAGCTTTGGAGATACCTGAAATTTCCGCAAACCTAATGCACGACCCCGACAGTAAACTGATCACAGCGCTACAAGAGAAAGGGTTGCCACTGGCCGACCTTGTCATGTTTGACGTACGCTGCAGCGACGACATCCAGATCCTGGTTGGTTCAGATCTGTACTGGAGTATAGTGACGGGCGAATCGCAACGAATTGATGACAACCTCTTCGCGGTCAACACCATCTTCGGGTGGACACTTCAGGGACCGTCAGAGATGTCGGGAAACCTTTGCGCCACCGTAGGCGTATTCAGACTGACTGTGGATAACAATGAAAACGACGTTTCTTCGCAGCTTCAAAGCTTCTGGGCGCTTGAACACATTGGTATATCTACAAATGAGTGCGACGAAGAGAATAACGGGGTCCTGGAGCAATTCAACGCAACCATCAAAATTAAATACAAAAGGTATGAAGTCGGTCTTCCATGGACTAAGAAAAAGACGGAACTACCTTCGAACCTACAAGTGGCAAGCACCAGACTCCGATGACTAACAAATCGTCTAATGAAAGATCACCTGGCTATGGAAGAATACGACGACGCCATTCTTCTCTACCGACAAAACGGTCATGCTGAGGTAGCCCCACTGGAGGAAGCAGCGGAGAATACACTCTACTACATGCCACACCGAGCCGTGATTAAGCAAGATAGAGATACAACGAAAGTAAGAGTTGTATTTGACGCATCCTCTAGTGCCTCTGGCGAGCCATCCCTTAATGATGTCGTTCACGTGGGACCAAACTTGAACCCAGAGATTCTACACCTTTTGATAAAGTTTCGTAGCGAAGCTGTGGCTCTGGTCGCCGACATTGAAAAGGCTTTCTTGCAAATCCGCTTACCTGAACGGGATCGTGACGCGTTGCGGTTTTTGTGGTACGTGACAACACCGAAGATAGGACAACCCCTCCCGCGATCGAAGTCCTAAGTATGACTCCGGTGCCATTTGGGGCGGCTTGTAGCCCATTTCTTCTCGCCGCAACCATACGCTATCACTTCCGGAGGATGTCCGATATGTACCCAGACACCTGCAAGCTCCTAGCCGAGAGTTTTTACGTCGACGATTTGGCAACCAGTATCAGCACAGTTCAAGAGGCGAAACGCCTTTGGAAAGAATCGGTTGACATTCTTGAAGACTGCGGCATGCGACTTCGGAAATGGAGAACAAATGATGAACTGTTACGTCGAATGTTTCGGGACCTATATAACGGCGACGACTCAATCCGACAGACTGAGACGAAGGTACTGGGTCTTATTTCGGACACTGACTCAGACGCTCTAAGGATATCTTTGAAATCCGTGCTGGAATTCTTACACACCGCGCATGATACCAAACGAACAGTATTTCAAGCCACAGCGCGGGTCTTCGATCCACTCGGATTTCTAGCACCGTTTGTTATCACGGCGAAGGTCATGTTCCAGCGACTCTGGCAGAAGGGAATACGTTGGGACGAAGTTCTCCCACCTGACATGCTTGAAGACTGGCACTCTTGGTGTCGCGAGCTTCCCAAAGCGAATGATTTGAGCATTCCCAGAGGGATAAAGCGCACGGGGACAGCCCGACAACAAACGCTTCATGTATTCTGCGACGCTAGCCCACAAGCTTACGGAGCCGTCATCTACGTCAGAACAATACAGGAAAGCAGCCTGTGCACAGTTCGTTTAGTCGTGGCAAAGTCTAGAGTTGCTCCTTCGAAGACGGTTTCTCTCCCACGCCGGAACTGCTGGGGGCGTTACTGAGAGTACGACTTCTGTACTACATTACCAAGAGCTTTGGTGCCAACCTGTCTACTACATTGTGGACGGATTCGATGATTGTCATCAACTGGATCAAGGGTGACACGCGTCGGTACAAGCCCTTTGTTTCCAACTGGACCACAGAGATACAGGACCGCACGAACCCATCGGACTGGCGATACTGCCCTGGTAAAGAAAATCCTGCCGATCTCCTGACACGGGGAATTTCGATTGACTCTCTCCAAAATCGAGCCGATTGGTGGGAAGGGCCGCCGTGGCTGCATGAAGACGAGGCTTACTGGCCACGACACATGGAATTGATAGGATTCCAAGACAAGGAAGTTAAAGCAACTGTCGTGCTGTCAGCTCCATCAGTGTCAACCTGTCCCGTTCTGGAACTGGCAAACTTCTCTTCCCTGAACAAGGTTATCCGGACTACGGCATGGATTTATAGATTTTTCTCCAACTCGAGTCAAGTGGAAAACAAAATAACGGGCCCTTTCACAGCATCTGAAATTCAGCGAGCAGAAAACTACTGGATACGACAAGTACAAGCGGAATCGTTTCCAGATGAACTTTGAGCAATTTCTTCATCACAACCACTCAAACTAACTTCAAAGATGAGAGATTTTCACTTGTTTTTGGATGAAGCTGGGCTTCTGCGTGTTAGAGGACGGCTGCAACGCAGCGAGGAAAATGAAGAAGTAAAGCACCTGGTTATTCTACCAAAACATCACACTTATACAGGACTGTTAATTACACAAACTCATCAGCGCTTGCTACACTCAGGAGTTCGTGACACTTTGGTTGACCTAAGGGAGTCATACTGGATCATCCAAGGCCGACATGCAGTGAAGAGGGCGTTGCACAACTGTCAGTTTTGCAAACGACAGCGTGCACGACCAGTAGTCCAAGCGACAGCTCCACTCCCACCGGAGAGAATAACAAGATCCCATCCATTCGAGGTGACTGGAATTGATTTCACTGGACCACTTTTATACAAAACGCCAGACAAGAGGTGTCAAAAGTGTTACATTGCGTTATTTACGTGCGCTGTGACACGAGCCGTGCACTTAGCAGTTGTGGAGGACCTCACTGCAAACCAATTTCTCCTGGCCTTCCGAAGATTTGTATCCAGAAGAGGGGTATGCAAAGTTGTCCACTCCGACAATGCGCTTGCCTTTAAACCGGCTTCCAAAGATCTAGCAAGTCTCTCGAAAGCATTACGCGGATCTGACGCTCTCGACTATTTTTCTCAGAGGGGCATCCAGTGGAAATTCATCGTCGAACGAGCTGCGTGGTGGGGCGGCTTCTGGGAGCGAATGGTCCGCTCAGTCAAAACCATTATCCGCAGACTGTTAGGAAAGGCTTTCTTGACACACGATGAACTGACTATGGTGTTAACCGAGATCGAAGCCGTCCTAAATTCACGTCCCCTCTCTTTTCTTTACGCTGCGCCAGAAGAACCCAAGGTGCTAACTCCATCACATTTCCTCGTGGGAAAAAGAGTGACAGCGTTACCAGGGAAGGCCCCTACATCATCTACCTCGGACAGGGACACCGTGACTAGTCGTTATCGTCAGCGTGAGCAACTTCTAGATTCTCTCTGGAGACGATGCCGAAAGGACTACGTGTTACAGTTACGCTCCAATCACACCATGAGAAGCGAGACTCCGGTGACTCTAGACATTGGTGATCTAGTGCTACTTGTTGAGGACAGGTTACCTAGGCATAGATGGCGTATATGCCGCGTACATTCTTTGATAACGGGCAGCGACGGGGTAGTGAGATCGTGTGTAGTACGACTACCTGACCGGACGTTCTTACGGCGACCTATACAGCTCCTTTGTCCCTTAGAGATTATTTAAACTTGTGAGCATATCATTCACCGCGGGGGAGGATGTTGTGAAACCATGTAAGACAGACCTGCACTGCAGCAACTTCGTTGCTTTTACGTATTTTGGTTTGTTTTGGCATGCTAGCCGTATGGCTCGTGTAGAAGAGAAAGACGTTATAAGCATGTTGTTTCTTTTTGGAATAAACCGGACACGTTAGTTCTTTTTGTTGGAGCGGTCTTACTCCTTAAAGTCAATTCATCCCCTGCTGACTTTCCGGACCAGCAAGATATTCATCAAGGGGGATTAGTATGCGTCCTGGGCCGACTTCAGGGGGAACTGTGCCGACATTGGTCTGGAAAGTCTTCGGAAAACCCAGGGAAAACCGGCTGAGGCCAGCGTACTCCAGTCACCACAACATCGTAAACTTAACGTAGAAAATCCGTTCGCAATCCTGAAAATTAACGTTTAATTAATGAGAGCTGCGAACGTGGACTGGAGGTGGGAAATGTCTCCCCGAAACCAGGTTATATTAACACTGACCAGCTAACGGATATTCGACGTAATTCAGGCGCTGGTTAACAACAACAACAACATAGATGATTGAATGATGATGATGACGTGGAATGTGTCCCTGCGTTGAGTACAGGACCCTATTCCAAAAAGGTGCACAAATCTCTACATTCTTGAAGGAGGCCGGTGGCCCTCAAAAAGGAAAGGAAAGCGCCATGTGCAGGGTTAGTCCTAGGGCCGAGAACTTTGCAGATGTTGAATAGCCTCAGATCCAGCATTTCAAGTTGACATTTAAAGCCCCGTCGCTCGCATACGTACTGTCTACAGTCCTCTACAATGTGTCGGATTGTTGCCTGAAAACCACAAGTTGTAGACAGCGCCGTGTCGCTGTGGCCAAGCCTATACCGGAGTCCAGAGATGAATGCAACGCTAAGTCGTAAACGACGCATACGAGACGTAAAGAGGCGATGGAAACCAACTGGCATTTCAAATAATAGAGTTGGGTGAACACCATACAGAAGCGACCACCGGGTGATGTCATGACACCATTCCTGATGGGCCCAGGGCGGCGTCAACGCGGAAAAGATAGAGCGTCTATCCCTGTTCGAAAGTATGATGGAGACTGCTGAGCGGCTATGGTGGGCCGCAGCATCTGCCCGATCGGCTATCTCATTGCATCCCTATTGAAAAAAAAACGTCTTGAGGTTATACCCCAGAAATCTTGAGGTTACCTCAGGATATCTTGAGACTGTCTGAGGTTACCTCAGAACTGCTTGTGGTTCTTCTGGAGTTACCTAAAGAAATCCTGAGGCTCTACCTCAGGCCCTCAGACCCGGCTGTGGTTCTTCTAAGGTTACCTCAAGAGATTCTGAGGTTCTGCCTCAGGACCTCAGACATCGCTTTCGCTCTTTTAAGGTAACCCCCAGAAATTCTGAGGTTCTGCCTCAGGACCTCAGACATCGCTTTCGCTCTTTTAAGGTAACCTCCAGAAATTCTGAGGTTCTACATCAGAACCCCAGACCTTGCTGTGGTTCTTTTAAGCTCTCAAGCGCCTCAAGACCTCAGACAAGGCCGTAGCTCTCCTGCGGTTACATCGGCGAATCGAGATTCAACATAGGGCCTCGCACCTTGGTACGCCTACAGCGTTGGAAATTTCTCAGGGGGCCGTTTGGTTGGAGAGATTCGCAAGGTGTTTTGGAGTAGAATTTAGTTTGATGACTTGTAATTTAATTATGTTACCTTCATTAAACTGGCAACGTGAATTAAGCCTACACCAAACCGTAACGCGAAAACGTGAAATTTCATAAGTCTCATCCACATAAACCATCAGGAAGGCATAAAGTCAATTTTATTCGGTTATAAATTGAAGCTCTCCTAGCACAAAGAGTCCACAACGAACGTTACACAAAAACCACAATGAACGAATTGCCAAAGAGCAAGCGAGCTGGAGATTATAATTCATATTACTAAAACCCGAACCCAGTAAACCACCGATGTCCCAAGGACGTCTACACGACGTTACCCTCAGGACGATGAAGACATCCTGAGGACATCTTGAAACATAATTTTGACATACTTGGGATGTACTCAGAAGTGCCAAAATAACATCCGCGCACGTCCCAAGGAAGTCCATAGTACGTCAATGATGACCTTCGACGGACCTCTACACTCTTAACTCGGTACCCGTTAGTAAAGGGTTAAAAATCGCAATATTTTACCCTCTATTTCAGAAGCTACCAGGTACCCTCTGAGCAGTACCTTTTATAAAAGTTACAAGGAAACCCACTAATTAGAGGTTACGGCCTTCAATCCAGCACCTGCCCGTAAAGGTTACGCCAACGTGCGGCTTTTTATACAGGATGTTCATTTTTATTCGCAACAGAGTAGCGCTCATTTGGCAGGTGGGTTATGTGAATTTTTGCTAATTAATCGATCCGTAGTTACAAACACATGCGTCAGGAAATGTCGGAAATGTTTGTAACTACAGATGGGTTAATTTGCGAAAATTAACATAACCCACCTGTCAAATGAGCGCTGGCGTGATGCGAATAAAAACAAACACCCTGTGCGTGGGATATGGACAGACATTTACAGAACACACCAAGGTACCAAAATGAACCAGCAGAAACGGAGATCTTGAACATATGTATATTACAAAAACAGAAGTCTGTCGAGAGGTGGCACATTGTGCACAAGTGCGATTCTGATGTGAGGAGAAACCATGGTCGCTTTACCATGTATGTACCATCTTCTAAGTGAGAAGCAATGCATAAAAGTGCGAGGAAGCCAGCGAGTCAAAACAACTGACCTATGTTTGCTAAGCTGAACAGACCCAACGAAATGGAGAATTGCAGCAGAAAAAAAAAATTATTCCACATTCGTGTTGCAGAGGCGAGCGCAAATGGCAATACAGTATTACATAAAACGCACACAACCTTGAGGAATATGAGTGTACAGTCACGCAGGACACACTACATTACTGCGTTGTCAGCGTTGGAGGCGCTCTGGGACGAGTTTGTGAGGTACTCCATTGCGCTGGTGACGGTATGTGAACCTGCATGTGAGATCCTGGGAACAAAAGTTTGGGCAATGAGAGTAACATTTACGGAACCATTCAAATCCGTACAAAGGACAAGGTACAAAGCAGCATAAATGCGGGAAGGCGTTCACTCCGCGATTGAGTCTTAGAATATCGTAAGAATACAACAAGTAGGAAGCTGCGAATTATATATCTCGATGCATATATCCGCCGCTCGCAAAATGCACGCCGGTGTATTGACTTGGCGACCAAGTAAGAGCAGAAAAGTAGCAAGCGTAAGTGGCGTTCATATGCAGGACCGCAAAACGCTTGCCATAATCACAACAAACATGCGCTAAGAGCTCTTGCTATCAAAATAACGAACGTATCTAGCACAAAATGTACACTTACCCAGTGTATGAAGTGTGTGAATTAGGGCTGCGGTGGTGACGTTCGTTTTCGGTTATATATTCTTTGCAATCTTCGCACTCACTACACTTTCCCCTGAGAACACCGAAAATATCCTTGTTTGCTAGCGACATCTAGCTTTTCCGCTGTTCCTGACGATATTATGATAAACGCGAGGAAAACCACTGATTAAAACAGATTACACTAGTTAACGGACGGACGACGAGCGTTTCAAGGAAACCGCTCTCAGTGTGGATAAACCTAGCTCGGCTACGCAGCGAAATCGGAAATCTTGGTGGTTGAGGCATTGACAATGGTTTTCCACCATTTAGAAAGAAACATACTATCAGTATTCCAGACTGCGAACTTATAATCTGTGTTCATACAGCATTGATAACATGTAGTCGACGTATAGATGACGCTGAAACAGATAAAAAAATAACAGCGTAGATTCGCAACTGTCGTCTCGAATGGGAGGCTGAAACGCGGCATTATGCTGAAAAACAGAAGGAAAACAAACGATAAGAAACTAACAAAGAAATTATCGTTGGAGATTTCGCTTAGAAGGTACAGTGTCGGAGTAGAGGGTACATTTATAAGTTACAACAAGCTGTTTTTGCTTTTTCCGAGATGTAACTTCTATTCGTGTTGTAAAGACATGACTTTGGTCGCTTTTAACCTCTAAATATACGTTACAGTGGTGTAACCTATAAGAAATCTCGAAATCTACGTCTATATAGTAGTTACATGTTTCTAAAAGTTACAATAAAAGGTACGGGTTTAAGAGTGTAGTTGACCTTTTCTCCGTGCCTTAGCCAGGCTTACTAGCGTTCTCTGAACATTACATCAACACCGCACAACAGTGCGTACGAGTAGCACAAACAAGCAACATTAGATCAAACACTTTATTCCGTATGAAACTGAGCGTTATAGCATCGTAATACCTCACCAGGTATTATATCACAGCGTAACATGACCAGCATTTTTTTCGCATTATTATTGAGCTCTTACATGTCTTTGAAAACATGATGTCCATGAACACACACAGCATCGGTCCACAAGGGGAAAAACTTAAAGGTATATGCCCGCAATGTCCGAAGTGCGACGCTGAAACATATGTTGAAGCACTGGCATAACCGACGACCATGCTGCACTGTGTTTCGTACAACTGGAGATTTGCGATGTGTCCAGCTTGCTTTCGTGCGCAAAAATTAACGCTATCCAACTTCGGCTATGTTTACTTTTCGCCATGGACTCCCTTGCCTGCCGCGTCATGTGAGCTTAACCTGCAAGAAATGTAATTTCAAAAACACTGCTACAGCAAAATGTCACTGTGAAGTACGCATCGACGTATACGCATACCTTTACACACAGCGCCTATGGTTGCAGTCTGGCAGTAGCCTAGCATTCTCCCTATCAACAGCCCTATTGCCTGCGAAGACGGGAAAAGCATGGATAACCACGTAGTAGAAACGTGAATGCCTCGCACATTGACTACGTACCTTCAAAACGGGTAGAATCTTGAAAATGACGCCGGGTGACACCACTTGTTGGAGATCCATAATTCACATTCATCCGCTACGACGTTTCCACACATCTGTAAAAGAGTCAATAAGGTGCGACACATTGTACTTCCCTACAAATTCTTTATTAAAATCATTCAGCATTTTTTACATTTTCATTTTCATTTTTTCCAGGGTGCACACATAAAAGCACCCCCAGGCGACACTAGTAGGGCATAAAAACACATCCACAGCAGTTCAGGGCACCAGAGCAACGACGGAACGCGAGACAACGGGAGCCAGAAAAAGGCGTGCGAACGCAACGAAGTTTGCAAGCGAAATGGTGGACGCCGCCCGCAGCGCAGAAACGGCAGGAAGGCCACCTGCCCAGGCCATGGCCCAGGCGCTCCTCGGAATATAGCAAGGGAACGGAAAGTCGCGCGAAGACGGGACCAACGCTATCGGAAAGAGGACGTTTTCCTCTTCAAGAACACATCTCAATCACCTTCCTACGCCAGCAAGAACCCGATATCGAAAAAAATGCCCCGGGCCCGTGTATCGCCGTTGCCACGGTGTTCTCACTCAAGAACCGAGAGGGATAGAAAGATGCGGCAAGTTTCTACGCGTTGCCCATGTCGAGTGCGTGTGCCGATTAAAAGGAAGTCGGATCCGCCGTCGGCTTCAAACCTGAAGACAGGGACAAAAGTCGGTGGACGGGGGTCGGTGTCAGGAATTTTGAGAATGACGTCTTAACCACTGGAAATCGACGGCTGGTCTTAATTGGAAAGTTGTAGAGCAGGGAACAGAGCACGCGCACACAAAATTTCGACTAAATCGGACATCGGGTAAGCGACTTACGACACCGAAAAGTGGGACGCGTTTCAGGTTGGCTCTAGCCAGCCTCGCAGCTCGTCATGCCCTTAAGCCGATATCGGCAGAACGGAACATCGCGCGCCTGCGGGACAAACGCTGCTGCAAAGAGCACATTGAGACCTTCATAACGAAGGCAAATATGACCATGTGGGAGCAACTGGAAGGATTTTTTTTGGGGGGGGGGAGGGGGGGGCGTGGAGGCCGCTTGTCCCATGTATTGGGAGGAGTGTGAGCGCGGAACCCTCTAACTCGAGAACTGCTAAATTTAGAGAGACGCGGTAAATTTTATCACGTGCTGCGCGTCGAGAACAGTAGGTTCTCCAAGTATGAACCCTGTCCGAGGCGAACTTCTTTCCAACAAGGGCCCTGAAGTTCGGAAAAACGAATTTTACTAACGCGTCTCCGCCTATGAGTTCGAAACCACTATAGATCAGTTCCTGTGTGATTTGCGCGGTCACAGAGCTATTCCAGGCCCGTTCGGACCTGAATTTTGGTCTCGATACGACAGTCCGGGCGGGATTTACAAGACTTTGAAGGTGTCGGAAGCACCGACGGTTACCTAGAATTTTCAAATATCTGGGCAACCGCCAGGATTTCTCACAAGCCGCAAGGTGCACGCGTAGGGGGATGGAAGGGGAATTTGTTACAAGAAACAGCATCCCGATATCGCCGCTGCAGGCCAAGATATTAGACACGGGATCCCATCGCGAAACACCGTGATGTCGCTCTGATGGGGTTAAACCATCACTGGATGGCTAAAAGACGCCACCTCCAGTGGCATGTGCAGTGCTCAGTTGGAATCTCTATGCATATCTGATCTATTTTGACCGATGATGTCACTACGGTGTCGTAGGGGACCTGGGCACTTTCTTCGTATTTGTCCATGGTACCAACCTTCCCGAACCGCGCTCTCTAAGATCCTTAGTCTGTTGGAATTTCACCCTTTCTCTCTATGAAAATTGCTTGGCCGCTGGTGAAATCCATCCCATCAACACTCTGCGATGAGAGCTTCTTTGGTCTTTTTAGACACGTCAGGACTTCGATCCTTATGGTGAAGGGGCACATTTTATCGCCCCTTATGCCAGTGGGCTCGGGTATCCCCTCTAGCAACGAAGCTCCCCATTATTAACCTTAGAAATAAAGTTGTTGTTTTATTGATACTCTAGGCCAATTCCTTCAATTGGTTTCGCATTCTTTGAACTGGTGCAGTGTGTACAAAACATGTTGGATTACATTAAATCAAGTGGAAATCAGCGTTTAGCATTTATATCCATTAAGCCTATTCATTGAATTGCTTCGTTATTCCGTGGGTACGGTCTTCGCCACACAGCATAGTGGAACATGATGTCGCGAAGGTATATAGCTTATCTTCAAAAACCCTGATTCTGTCAGTGAGGAACTTGTACATGACGGCTACATAATGAACGAATTGACTATCTGATTTGTCTTCGGATCTCGCAGGAATTGTGGCGACAATTCAATGATGTTATGTCTTCTCGTTCCGGCAGGGAAGCACCATCTGGAGATGTAGTTTTGTGTGTTCCGTTCTACATGGAGATATCGCAAGAGATATCGAGGTCTTCTCGACCTTCCCAACTACCTTTATTGGCACTACAGTAAAAGGAAACAGAAGCTAGATACTGTGGTACATCTGCCAAGCTCAGACCATGTCGGGAGTTTCTTTGTAAATTCAGATGAATAATTTTTGTGTGTTGCCACTTCGATAACACGGATAAAAATTAGTGTCACTGTTTTAGTTTCTTGCTGCACGCTGTTGAACGTTATCATAAGGATGCAAAAATATAATGAGCATCGAAAATATGTTTGTATTCGCAACTTCTAAATCAACATCCGATTGGGACGCAATTTCGAAGTCCCAGTGATATCATTAGAATACATCCTGGCTAGACAACGCTAGGACGTTTCGAATGACGTCTTATTTACATCATCGGGTCATTTCTTGCGGATCAGAATTTCGGGATCTTTTCAGGACGTCCATGGGACATCGGTGGTTTACTGGGTAGGGAACTACGGAAACAGCCGGACACTGTCCGCGTGCGTCTGCTTGCGTAGCTCCGTAGTCTCGAGAGTGTTGGTAATATGCAAACATATATCACATTACTCGTGCTATACACAACCGATTTTTGCATGACCAGACATCTGAAAACACAATAAGGGCAATATAGGGTAAACGGTAGATCCTCACGTGTATTTCTATTAGAGGCTATAATGGATAGATAAAATTTAAGCAGGAGTTGTTCCGATACTTTCTGCTTCTATGAGCTTCACACAGGTTGGAGTACGCCACAATGAAATGCAGTGCAAAGAATCTACAAAAGATGGAATATTTCGTTAGTTTGGTTCCGAAAAAAAAGAAACAAAACAACAACGCGGGAAACATGCGTCGGTGTTATTTTTACAGCTCCACTTCGCTACAGCCACGCATCCCTATTTCTCCCTCTTTTGTCCTTTTTCTTTTCTTCTTTTTTTTCGCTCGGGGACCGTACAAAAAGTTCCCGCTTTTGTAACGAGTTTTCGGAATCGCCTCCCTCAGCTTTGAGCAGTTACGCGCCAGCTTCCATGGCATGCGTGTGTATTTGCTTCGTCCTGTGTGCCGCTTATTAATAAGATGCCATGATGACGTGTGTATACGTGAGTTTCTTGACGACATTCGAGTTGTTACTTCTGTGGACGGCGTGAGTAATTTTTCTGAAGGCAACTATCGCACAGACTTTCAATGGGAACACTGTATATCCAGTGCACGCTATTTTCCGGAAGGAGATGAGAAAACCCGTGGAAGCTTTTTTCTCGAAGGTACGTGGAGGAAATTTTCTTGTATATAGTTTTTGCTGTATGTGTGGGGGTTTGACAAGCATGTATCTTTACTTTTTCTTGTTGAAAACGTATACGCATATTCTTCGTATGCATAGAGCTACTAAACTTATTTGGAGAATCTAAGTGTGCCTGTTGTCGCAACCGTCTGCGTTTTGAGTACGGCAACTTACCGTAATGAACTTTTATAGTTTTGTCACTGTGTGGAGTAAATGCAGACACGCATACATGCTCACTCAAATTGGTAATCACTATTCGGTATTTCGTGTATTGTTTTGTATTACCTCTCTGGTTATCATACCTGAACTGAATTTTATCTCTATGTGCATACCTCCAGTGCTTCAAGAGCAGAACGGAGGAATGCGAAGAAACCTGAAAGAAAATGAAGGGAGTCGCGACACTGAACGACAAATTAAAGTGTCTGAAAAATATTTAGAACCTGATGACCTCAATACCAATAAAAAGTCTTTGAACACGAAGTCGTGCTACGGGCGTTGTCCAATGCTTTCAGGTCCAATCTGTGGAAACCTCAGGCCCTGAGGTAACCACACGGACTCAAACTCTGATGTAACCCCAGAAACCCAAGGTATGAGGTAACCTCACAACCACAAGCTCTGAGGTAACCCCAGGACCTCAAGCTCTGAGGTAACCTCTGAACCTCATGCTCTGAGGCAACCTCAAGACCTCATATGTCACATAATACCTCAGGAGCTCAGACTCTGAGGTAACCTCAGGAATTATTTTCAATTGAAATTCCCTATTGGAAATAATTGGGGTAACCTGAGGGAACCTCAAGATTTCTGGGGTAACCTCAAGACGTTTTTCCAATAGGGATGCAATGAGGTAGCCGATCGGGCAGCTGCCCACCATAGCCGCTCAGCAGTCTCCATCATACTTTCGAACGGGGATAGACGCTCCATCTTTTCCGTGTTGACGCCGCCCTGGGCCCATCAGGAATGGTGTCATGACATCACCCGGTGGTCGCTTCTGTATGGTGTTGACCCAACTCTATTATTTGAAATGCCAGTTGGTTTCCCTCGCCTCTTTACGTCTCTTGTGCGTCGTTTACGACTTAGCGTTGCATTCACCCCTACACTCCGGTATAGGCTTGGCCACAGCAACACGGCGGTGTCTACAACTTGTGGTTTCCAGGCAACAATCCGACACATTGTAGAGGACTGTAGCCTGTACTTATGCGAGCGACGAGCCTTTAAATGTCAAACTGAAATGCTGGATCTGACGCCATTCAACTTCTGCAAAGTTCTCGGCCCATGGACTAACCCTGCACATCAGTGCCGTGCACTTGGCGCTTTTCTTTCCTTTCTGAGGGCCACCGGCCTCCTTCAAGAACTGTAGAGATTTGTGCACCTTTTTGGAATAGGGTCCTGCACTCAACGCAGGGACACGTCCCACGTCATCATCATCGTTCAATCATCTATGTTGTTGTTGTTCTTAACCAGCGCCTGAATTACGTCGAATATCCGTTAGCTTGTCAGTGTTAATATAACCTGGTTTCGGGGAGACATTTCCCTCCTGCCGTCCACGTTCTCAGCTTTCATTAATTAAACGTTAATTTTCTGGATTGCGACCCGATTATCTACGTTAAGTTTACGATGTTGTGGTGACTGGAGTACGCCGGCCTCAGCCGGTTTTCCCTTGGTTTTCCGAAGACTTTCCGGACGAATGTTGGCACAGTTCCCCCTGAAGTTGGCCCAGGACGTATACTAACCCCGCTGTCCTCCCACCCCTTACTGCTGTCCTCTCTCCATCTGTCCACGCCTGCACGCCGCTCATAGCCACAGTTGCTTCACGGCGCTAAATCGGAATTAAAAAGAGTATCGGCACAAGCGGCAGATTCGAATCCTGCAGCTGGCTAACCTTTTGAGTGACTTCCTTCTTTCATCCTTAATTTCTCAGGCACTTGAGGCTTTGTATGTCTTTGTCCCTTCTATGTGTTCCAACCTCAGAACAACAATTGCCATCATGCTCAGCTCCTTCTAGCCGCCAGCTGTTTCAATTAACGGCACCTGGAAATAATACACGCGATGATTTACCTCTTCGCATGGAATAAGACAAAAGTATGCCTCTTCTGGGAGTACAGAACGTATATTTTTGGACTGCCAGGGGAGTTTGAACTTGTAACCTGATCCGTAGAGCGCCTCCGTTATACCCAGAAAGGAAGACGTAATCAGGCAATAAATAACCACGCGCGCGCGGCAATCTTTCGGGAATGCGAAAGATAATCGTAGCGCGATGTGAGGTGAGTGTTTAGAAACAACAACACTTTAAACATACCTCAAAGCCACTGTATTTGGACATATGAAACTTGCATCGACTTCCCCGTCGTCATTTCCGAACGCAGTTTGTCAATTTAAAAATAGCGGGGCGATGACGATGTGTGGGCTCTGTGCCCTTCGCCAATGTTGCCTCTTCAAATGACGACGACACGGCGGCAATGTTGCTGTTGCCACTGTCAGTAACATCGCGCGACGCCGCCGTGACCTGCTTCTCTTTGGCACGTATTTTGCTGTCTGTTTATGTAATGCCCGCGTGTATTTGAAATCCGCAGCCTGCACCCAGCGCATGTAGCCTTTGTAGCGAAGGAACTGACAGTGTAGGGCGGGATCGAGCGTCGTTGTGTTTCTGTCACTAGTAAACGCTTTCCTATGTTCGTGCGTGTTTTCTATCTTCAGAGCCCAGGGTACACTAAATAATGATGTGGTATAATGGTTCACTGTTTTTACGACATGTCGAGGTTTGTGCATGTATCAACAGATAGAAATTTATTGGAAGCATGGGCCTGGCCTCTAATGAGACACAATGCATAGCAACACTGTGCCGCCATAGGCATGTACACAATACACGTATATCTTACAGCAACTAACCATTTACTAAAATTCAATGCTCCCACCAAGTGTAACACATTTTTAATGTCGGGTACTGGAAGCAATGTGTAAAGTACGGCAGATTTGTGTAAAGCCATCTGACTGTAATCACACTTACGGACACTCTGCCGTCGTATTTACAATGATAACAGTCGTAATTACGGTGCATTTCATCGGTGCCCTATTAATTACACTACTTGGCCCGTATTCCCAATTACGGTAGCACGCCTTTTTTGCTTTTATGCCAAAAACGGCACTTTGACCGTAAATTTTACGGCGTTTTTGCTTGTTTTTTACAGTGTGGATAAAGCATATGCTGAAATACAATTTTATGCGAGGCACGTTCGCTAAGTGTTAAGTGTATTGCGGTGTAAGGCGTTTGTAACGGTGAGGTGGTGCGGACTTTGCGAACATATCGTCTATCTGCATATTCGGTGCGTATCCAATAATGTTTGTGGCATTTCTTCCTGACAGATATTGCGCTTTTAATCGAGACTATAATGCGACTATCTGCTGAGTGGAACTCCTCATCTGTGCGACGAGTGTCATGCACAGATAAATGTTTTGCAGGAACAGCACGAAAACGACAAAAATATATAACTAATTTTACTTTCTGCTCCATATCTAGATTTTGTCAGCTTTCAGCACAAGAACAGTTTGCTGTCGTGAACAAACTGTCACAAACATCATAAATATAACGGCATATCTCCAAACGAGGCTCTGGCAAAGTTCCTCTGGTGGTCAACGCAAGGATGTCTCTGGGCATGTCTGGGATGTCTGCAGACTGCGCCCCCCCTTCGAAACCGCCACACACGATAATTTGCAGACGTGCCTCGGACGTCTGGTATTTGCTCAGTGAAACCGAAACGCAAATCCCGTTCTGAGACATCCCATGGGTGTCGCATCAATATCCGGAAAGTCAGGCCGTTCACGACCATGTAAAGAGGTCCTGGGGATATTAATGATTTATTGCGTGACTACCCAGTAGAAGTGATTGATCGTGATTTCTCTGCTTTGAATGATACATGTGCACAAACGGCATTTGATTACCGATGAACTACATAGCTAAGATGTTCACATTGGGTCGACTTCTACAAACGAAAATATAAATCGTCTGCAAATTGCCAGCACGCACTAGGAGTCCAAAGCAGATCACAGGAACCATTGTGATGCCTAATGTAAAAACCCCGAGACTAGGGAACATGAAGGGACAGACGCAAACACGAAGTCATTGAGACTTCGTTCATGCATCATCTTCACCAGCTCGCTTGCTTCTTAGCCATTTTTTCATTGTCAACATCGTGATGTTTTATTGCATAAGGACGCAATGTCGAAAAACTCACATAGCTACTCATCGTTGCTGGTGCGCAAAAACACATTTATTTCACATTCATAGTCACTGTGTGCATCAACGGTGAATTACACGTGGAGGTACACGCCAAGGCAAAACTTTCGTGTAAAGTCTGAAGCTTGGTAACGTATATGTAAAATCCATCGAGTGCGGTGCGGTCCACTGTTGTGGCTTAATGCGCAAGGAGATGAAATAGTCGAAGTAGGCAGCGCATCTTTCTTGCGATGCGTCTTCTGACCACCCTGATTACGTGCTTGATAGCGCCATTGTAACGATGGAGTATCATTTCAACCAAGAAGACGGCAGTGGATATCACTATGCCCGTTGCACACAGCAAGAAAGGTGGCCGCAAATCGGTCATAGTCAGCGCTTTCTGTTGTGATGTCTGCCGGAGGTTGTCGTTATCGTTTTGATGCGACACTCTGAACGCTTCCAAGTTCCGTGCCCTTACGTATAATCCGGTCTCCACACCCTGAGTCACGATTTTCTGGGTGCTGTGAAGGTAGGGTGAAGTAAGTCCCATCACTGGACCAAAGATTTGGGCACCCGTGAAATCATCAACCTTTCTGTAGCCCATTTGTAGGAGTTCGTTGTGCCTTTGCACATTACCTTGGTGATGGCTCACTATTCCATAAGTATCCTTCCCATCATTTCGTCGCTTAATGGAGCCATCCGCGTTGAAGCAATCACATCCACTTTTTATACGATATTTGGAGTTAATGCTGATGGGGGCAGGCATGCCGCACTGGCCAGCACTTTGCATAAAGCAAAGTCTGTAACCTTGAACTGAAAACAGTTTCATATCAAAATTTTCTATTCCTTTTTTGAGCGGCATGTCTCTCAAATAGGACGTTAGCAATCCTTGAAAAGCCGTGGATACGATCATCCCGACGATCAGCCAAACTCCAAAAATTATTCGCAAGGGTTGGTAGTTGAGGAAGGCCGTAGTGTGCACTACACTTTGCCTTAGAAGGGATTTCATAAACAGGACAGCGACTTGCACTAAGTGTGCTCTATTCGGACGTTTCATGTAAAGATAAGAGAAACCAATAAGCGCGCATGCGATGAATGAAGACAGTAGATATAACCACACTTGCAAGCTCAACGGTATCAGTAGAGCCATTTCTTTTGCCATCTGCTTCGGTTTCTCAGCATAAAACGGATAAACCACAGAGTCGAAATACCCAGCCATAATGGCATTATGAACCAACGTGGGACCGTTCAAATAATCAGTCGCACTAATACCGTTTCCCCTGCACAGGAACTTCGCAACTTCGCTCCTGATTGCGAGAGACTCCCCTTTTGAGAGGTCGATCTCAAACATCGTGACTGTCACATTCCTATGTTGCAGTGTGAAAATCAAAGTTTTCACATCGGGGAGATTGCACGTCCCTCCCTTCGTGCAAATAAGGACTAAGTTCTGCCCTTCAAATTTACGCCTTCTCACGAGATGCTTCCCAAACATAAATTGCGGGTCACATGTAATGCACTCTTCCGAAGCATAGTCCCTGAGATAAGCGTTGCCGTTTGCGATAGTGACATTAAAGACGCCAGTGCACAAAAACACGTCTAAACTGTCCGTCAACTGTCCTAATGGATTAAATAGACCTTCCGTCCTCGTTGGATCAGCGCCCTCTGGCAACATGTACAGATGCAAGCCACAGCGTCGGAAATTCCTCAAAGGTCTGGGCACCAAGAAATCTTTGTCACTGCAAATTATGTGGAAAGCTCGGCCATTCAGATTTGCATGTTCCCAGTTCATCCACAAAGTAGCACTGAAGATCGTCATAGCTGTCCAAACAGCGATGGGAACGTCGATTTTACGAAGCAATTTGGGCAGATGTTGAGAATAAGTGTCGATGCACCCAACTGATATTCTAACGTCCACTGGCCTGTTTGCTGCGAAAGCACTGATCGCCTGAGGAAGAACGTCAGATGCAAGCAAGTCTTCCATGGAACCAAATGTCCTAGGGCATGTTGTAATGTGGAATACGCATGCGATCACTAGAACTGACACTGAAAAGTATGGTCCCGTCGCCATCTAAGTGCTGAAATTGAGAACGTGGTAACTCCGCTAAGCTTCTCTCAGTCCAGTTCTCTACGTGCACGTAAGTACTTGTCTCTCCCGGAATGGTAACATTTGTGGACTATCGAACACTGGGCCGCCGGTCGATTTTAATATACCAAAGATTGCGACTCGCCCTGACTGGCACCTGAGACTTGGAGTCCGATACCTATCTCAACCGGTGAGACTACTTTAACATGCACAGCAATGTACGTAGTAAGCTCATGAGCACAGAGGAAGAAGGCTAAAGGCCGGAAGCATATGATAATGTAATTTCGTAGAGTTGGAAAGCATCGGCTCTTCGGACGCGCGTATTGTTGTTCATGAGCGATGTTGGCACGCAATATCGCGCACTATGTTTTTTTTTTTTTTTTTTTTGGGGGGGGGGGGGGTCACTAAATGACACAGTCGGCTTGATGAAGACGTCCTCTTTTATATGTTCGTTCACCATCAGCATGATTCGTCTAATGCTTACGGTAACATTTGTGTTACGGTACCTCTGGAATATTTTGGATCTACAGCATATAGTGAGTCATCCAGGGAGGCTCACCTCCTCGCAGGTAATTCAACTTTAACAGCGTGGACAAATCTTGTGTTGGACAATTCTGGGCGTTCCCGACCCGGAGACTGCCTATACAATACTATATCAAATTGAGAAACGCACACCAAATTTAATCAGAAATACATAGATATTCAAGAGAGATAGATTGGTAGATAAAGATTCACGTTAGAGATCAAGATATTGTTAATCAATATGCTGACAAGATTTATTATAAAAAGTCTGAAACGTGACCGTCATCATTGCAACAGCGGGTTTTAATTTCAATTTCAAGTTCTGATTGATGTAATTAATTGTACAGAACAGAGACCCTGTAAGACAATGGGCGAGTAGAGGGACGACACGAGCACAATAGGAATTAAAATCTAGGACACCGCATTTTGTTAAAGAAGACAATCTTAATCAATGCGATTACGTTCAAAATTGTGGTATTACAAAAAGTCTGAGACGTGATCACCATTACTGTGACACTAACAATTTCCTCATTGCCATGTTTCTTATTAAGTGCCAATGCACTACATGGAATCTATGTTCCATATGCTTTGTTGCAACATTACAACTTTTAATTAATCATTTTCTTATTAAGTGGACAGTATAGACGTAAGTAAATAATGAAAAACAACACAACACGATCAACAGGTAGCATTATTAGAGATGAAATCCCGCACATACTCCAACACACAAACAACACATACAGAAAATAATTGCGAAGCAACCCATCAAAACGATAAACATTACAACTTTATTACCGTGACCAGCACAGGCTTGACGCGCAAGAATAGCGGAACACAAACAGTAGCCAATGCTAATAGAGAACAGACAACGATATCGGAGCGGACCGGTTTCTCTAAGCGGCACACTCTCCAACATGTAAACAAGAGAGGTTATTGTAAAGATTATTGTAAAACAATAATTTATCCTTCGAAACAGCATCAAATCATAATCCTGATCGAATGTAATCGAACACTATACAATTTTAATTCCAAAAGACACTACAAATCTTACATTGATGGAGGTGCCTAACACACAGAAGATAGACACGGTACAACCAAGCCAGCCATCTTTCGTTTTTCCCTGAATGCGGGGAGACATTCTCTCTCTCTCTCTCTCTTTCACATTCTTTTTTCCAAAGAGAATATTCCTAAGACCAGTCAGGTTTGTACAGTGGCAATATATTCTGTTGATCAGTTATCGCAAATAGATACTACCATTATTCAATTCTGAGGAACACAATGAGAATTCTATCAAAACAACCAGTAGCAAGCGAACAGCTAAAACATACATCAATATCGAGGCGAACCGGTTTTACACAAGCATTTTGTAAGCAAGAGAGAAATATTATGCTAACATAAACGAAAGCAATACTCAATCAAAACGAGAAACATTGCAAATTTCAATAAACGAATTTCAGATTTATTTTTGCAATATGTTAAAACAGAAAATTCTCCCCAGAACCACACAGAAACACCATACCTGAAATACAACCCAGAAATACGTGGCACTCCCAATGAGAGATGATTTTTATTAATTTCAATCACGTGAACAACTGAAACAAGTAAAATACATGAATTATTTCAGGCTCTCTAAGCGAATGGGAAATATTTAAAAGTTTCCTACAGAAGAAATCAACAGACACAATTAATACATCATGCATACAACTCACAGGATATCCATCGAGTGAACATCAGAAACAAAGTCAAAACAATAATTAATTCAGACAAATCATTTTTAAGGAAGCAGCATGAATACACCTCAGAGTATGTGGAGAAACTTGTCTTTTTTCAATGAACAAACATGATCAACTAACGGATTCACGCAATAAAGGAAGAGTTTGAAGCCGACGACCATAAACTGCCCCCTACAACCACATCAAGATAGAGAGGGTAGGATTCTCGATTGGTCTTGTACACAGAGTCATTGAAAGCAAACAGACGTTTTTTTTTTATTTCTTACATATGAAATAGTTTTGTAAATCAGATTCCATAATTCTGATGGCGACATGAATGGATATTAATAACAGAGGTCGAGGTAACTCGTTGCAAGTAGCTCGTTACTTTAACTGAGATCATTTTTTGGTAACTTGTAACTTAACTGGGTACTTTTGCTCCGTCGTAACTTTCAGAGGAACTCGTTTATTTTTCTGGTAGCTCTGCCAAACTAAATAAGCTAAGTACCAAGTTGCTTTTAATTCGCTTTTCACTCACGTCCACACATTTTCTTGCTTTCTTTTCGGTTCATTCATGACATTCTATGCAATCAAATGTGATATTCAATCAATGACATATTCTACTCAGGATGTAAGAACCGCTTGCATAGAAATCAAGATGAACCACTCTGCGCCCAGAGGAAGTAAGATGCAAAGCGTTCCAATTGTTCGACATCAACGAAACCGATCTAAGCGTGTTGCACTCCACTGCAAGCAACTCAAGGTCTAATTCAACTCCTCACGCACGCTGCACCTGTGTAGCGTTACTTTGTTCCCGAAGTAACTTGGAAGTAACTCGTTGTTTTTGAAATGACTCCCGAAGTGGCTGGCTTCCAGGCTGAAGAACTTCGTTATCAACTTTCGTTTTTCCCTGAATGCGGGGAGACATTCTCTCTCTCTCTCTCTCTTTCACATTCTTTTTTCCAAAGAGAATATTCCTAAGACCAGTCAGGTTTGTACAGTGGCAATATATTCTGTTGATCAGTTATCGCAAATAGATACTACCATTATTCAATTCTGAGGAACACAATGAGAATTCTATCAAAACAACCAGTAGCAAGCGAACAGCTAAAACATACATCAATATCGAGGCGAACCGGTTTTACACAAGCATTTTGTAAGCAAGAGAGAAATATTATGCTAACATAAACGAAAGCAATACTCAATCAAAACGAGAAACATTGCAAATTTCAATAAACGAATTTCAGATTTATTTTTGCAATATGTTAAAACAGAAAATTCTCCCCAGAACCACACAGAAACACCATACCTGAAATACAACCCAGAAATACGTGGCACTCCCAATGAGAGATGATTTTTATTAATTTCAATCACGTGAACAACTGAAACAAGTAAAATACATGAATTATTTCAGGCTCTCTAAGCGAATGGGAAATATTTAAAAGTTTCCTACAGAAGAAATCAACAGACACAATTAATACATCATGCATACAACTCACAGGATATCCATCGAGTGAACATCAGAAACAAAGTCAAAACAATAATTAATTCAGACAAATCATTTTTAAGGAAGCAGCATGAATACACCTCAGAGTATGTGGAGAAACTTGTCTTTTTTCAATGAACAAACATGATCAACTAACGGATTCACGCAATAAAGGAAGAGTTTGAAGCCGACGACCATAAACTGCCCCCTACAACCACATCAAGATAGAGAGGGTAGGATTCTCGATTGGTCTTGTACACAGAGTCATTGAAAGCAAACAGACGTTTTTTTTTATTTCTTACATATGAAATAGTTTTGTAAATCAGATTCCATAATTCTGATGGCGACATGAATGGATATTAATAACAGAGGTCGAGGTAACTCGTTGCAAGTAGCTCGTTACTTTAACTGAGATCATTTTTTGGTAACTTGTAACTTAACTGGGTACTTTTGCTCCGTCGTAACTTTCAGAGGAACTCGTTTATTTTTCTGGTAGCTCTGCCAAACTAAATAAGCTAAGTACCAAGTTGCTTTTAATTCGCTTTTCACTCACGTCCACACATTTTCTTGCTTTCTTTTCGGTTCATTCATGACATTCTATGCAATCAAATGTGATATTCAATCAATGACATATTCTACTCAGGATGTAAGAACCGCTTGCATAGAAATCAAGATGAACCACTCTGCGCCCAGAGGAAGTAAGATGCAAAGCGTTCCAATTGTTCGACATCAACGAAACCGATCTAAGCGTGTTGCACTCCACTGCAAGCAACTCAAGGTCTAATTCAACTCCTCACGCACGCTGCACCTGTGTAGCGTTACTTTGTTCCCGAAGTAACTTGGAAGTAACTCGTTGTTTTTGAAATGACTCCCGAAGTGGCTGGCTTCCAGGCTGAAGAACTTCGTTATCAACTTAGTTACATTTTCCACTAGGTAACTGAACTCGTACGGTCTTAACCGGAACCGGAACGTAAGTCATAGGAGGTCATGATAAAAATTTGTTAAAGTCTGATAAAAAGAAGGGCCGCGAAATTGCTCTATTATCGCCGCAATTCATTACATCCTAGACATGGTCGTATTTGGAGATATGGTACAAATTACGTAATTGAAAGTGCAATAATTTGGATGTCGAATCTACAATAGTTATGAAAATATTTGCACGTCAACATCGCAAGGACCACTGGGATTGATGGTGGAATTCTCGATGCTGGCTAAAGAAGAGATGAAGTACTCTAGACGAGATGTACCTGCAATCATTGCAATGGGCATTGCATTAATCAGCAACGCAATGATATCAAACTGTCATATACGAGCCGTCTATATCGCACGATTTATTACGGATTTCTTAAAATTACATCTAACCATCGACATGAAAACTACACACAACATCTTATCACGTGTTATGTTCCAATACCACGACAACAAAATTATTTTCGTCTACCAATTCTTGGAATGATGTCGAATGAGCACAAGTTCAATATTGTTGTACAAGGACTCATGTATCATCACTTATTGAAACTCAAGGAACATATCAAGTGCGGTGGAGCGCTGGGCGATTTTCATTTAATGCTCTCTTGTACGCCATTCAAGGATCTTCATACAAAGAAAGGAAATATCAGTATGAGATTGTGCAAGTTCGTGGCAACTACGTGCAATTTACTGTAGCGATACAGATGGGGCGACAACGTATCGATTGCATTAATCAACGCTGGATTCAAGCGACCCATAATACTATATGATGCAATTCATCAGTCCAGACAAGAAAACGAAACTTCAGAGTTTGGAATAAAGGGGTTTGAAATAATAAATGTGATCTTCGTCATCACTATAATGAAATCTACGTATCCCAACGAAAACAGTTCGTGTTTAGCATCGTTATATGCAGAACGATGATTCCTAAGGAAATGAATATTCCACACTGCGTGCAAGAAACGTCACATGGAATCGGTGTTGGAAAACACTAGGTTTTACCCGACTACACTCTGTACAACTTCAACATCCGAATAATAATAGAATTGCAGGGGAAGAATCAGTCATTGAAATTTAGAGGCATACGTCATTCTTTCTATACAAAAGAGGATTTCTAATCTTTCGTCCAAAAGATTATCATATTTCATTAATTAATTTGAATAGTGTGTATATTTCACAAACAGCTGGACTAGCTCGCTTATTCTTGTACAACGACAAATGATTAAAAGAATGTCTATAACATCTTTTGACAATATATGTTGAAAGGAGTTTATTATCAAATGCTGCATTGCAAATGGGGGATTTTACAAGCATGGCGTGCAGGCGGAGTCTACAATTCTAATCACGCAGTAGTCGTAACACACGGCAGACAAACGATTATGAGTTAAATCCTAACAGGCAATCAGATTTTGGGAGAAGCAAATCGCACAACTGTCAACAGAAATGTTTAACTAATACACAATGAGAATGAGCACCACGCATAACCACAATGGAAGATGTGTAATCTTAATTCTAACAAGCTAATCTTCCTTTTGCAAACTTAACCACTATAAGCAGCACAGTTCACTCATAAACATGGATCCAATTCACAAAATGCGCCTGAGGTTTCCCGAAAACATACTGAACAACTATTAACCTATTCATAGTGTAATAGCTACAGCACTACAACTGGAAAGGGCATACATTAATTTTATGGGTTTTTGGCTCGTAATGATGTTCAGTTTTGACTTTGAAAATTTGAACAAAGAACACGTTGAAAAACACTTTGGTGTGGAGTTTGCGTTTTACATCCGTACAAATGACGTGCCGCCTTGTTCCGACCTTTATCTCTAGTTGGTATGGGGTTTTACGCTATTCGATATGAAGGATGGAACGACCCAATTTTTCACTCCTTAGCATATTGTCGTTTCCACATGAGTCGTCCTGGAGGACCAATTATTTTTTGTCAATTATTCTAATGCAGACACAAGTTTTAGCTTCATCTATAAAAAAGACTTCAAAAGTGCACAACACAAAAAAAAATCAAATAAACGCCCGCGGACAACATATTGACATACCAGCCAGACATTATCGATTTAGTAAGCGCGTGCTACTCACGGTGATTGAGGATTCAACACAGTGACATGCACGAAGAAGTTGGTAATAAGATGCAATATGAAGAAGGTCTGCAAGAAGGTAAGGTATGCAAGGTATGCAAGAAGGTCTGCAATATATAGTCTGTGTATATAGTCTGTATTATATAGTTTGGCGCCATATCCTATGCTTATAGGTCTATAGAATGACCACATCTATCCTTTCCATCTCCACGCTCGTGAAGGACGTACTTCCCATTGGTGAGCTTCAAATAATTGGAAAAGAACTTCGTTTTGCCCTCCACAATTCTATATGGACGACAATCAAATGGGGACGACACATTCGACACCGTAGACGCAAGGGTACCTTGGGACCTCTTGCCCAGCACTGCATCTTCTGGAGTATTTATACGAGGAATAATCCGATCTATTACAGTCCACCCCCTTTATTTTACGCAAGTTGTTCGACGTACATTTTGATGGTCATGAGATTTCCTTTCATAGCATCAGATCGCTGAGTTCCGTGAAGATAATGTCTGATGCAGCATCTGCACGTGCTTCTCAGACACGTTATTTCTGCCTCCAGCTCCCATAGCATAGTGGTTAGGATGATTGCTTTCCACGACGAGACTGGGAAGTGATACCGGCTTCGCTGTCTGAGGTTCTGCCAAGATTCTCCGAAGACTTTCCTGACGAATGTCGACACAGTTCCCCCAGAAGTTGGCTCGGGACGCGTACTAACCCCCATGTTCCCCACTGCTTCTTGCTGTCCTCTCTCCATCTGCCTACGTCAGTTCGCCACTCATAGCCACAGTTGTTTCGCGGCGCTAACACGATATTAAATAAATAAAAAAATAAAGGTATGTTTGCTGTCCGTGCGTTTCTCTTTCGCGTATGCGTTTGTATTGCGTGGCGTGCATTGTATTTTACGTGGAAATATTGTTCTCGCAATCCCTTGCACGAATAAAGTAACGGGAGTGAGTGATGTTAGCAGAGAGTAGTTGCAATAAACGATGCGTAAGCTACCTATCTTCTAGGTCATGTATCACTATCACTGTGTAGAGTAGTCTGTGAACAACACGCAGCCGCGGCCGTAATATTCGTCTATAGTGGCAGATATGGCTTGAATGAACAGCCTCACTATGAACAGCATTTGGATTGAATTACGTTTTTTCTCAAATATTTTGATTTGAATTCAGAGTTACACTATTTGGTGTGAAATTCAGTCTATTCACATGAGCGACCCTATTATATTTAAAGTGCAAATGTTACTGGACAGAGTGGAAATGCCACTGGTAAGACTGAAAAAGACTGTAGATTAGTCTTGCAATACCGGAAACCAGTTGATACTGGTTACTGGATATACTGGATTTTCACGGGGACGCTGGAAAGGAGTGTACACTACACTGGTTAATGTCTCAGTGATCAGAGATGTGCTACTTTTACTTGTCATATTCGAAATGCACTTGTTTACGTTACTCATTATTGTTTATAATTCATTACGAAATTATTATACGTTTGTACAGCATGCGCTTACTCGTTGATTACATTCTTCAAGTTTGTAACAGAGATACATTACCCGTCAAAAATACAACGGCGTGATACATTACATGCTATATGTACTCTTGAGCATCGAAATTATAATCAATTATCATTACTCGCTGACACGGTGGTAACGCATTATCGTTGATGGCTTTTCACCATGCTGTTAATGCCATTCTCGGTCACACAAAGCATGTGAATACTTGTTTAATCAAATAAATGATAGTTGCAATCAATCCGAGTAGGTAGCCCTGATTTCAAAGCTATTTGGATTTCTGAATCGTTAGCGTCTCAGCTGTGATTTGTCAGTTCATCAGCGCCCGCTAATGCGTCGCTCAATAGAAAAAAAGAAAAAAAAGAAAGCTTGATTCATTCTCTAAACTTGACGCATTCGTAATCCTTGCTTATTCACTTCCTCATACTGAATTTTTTGGTCCCATAACATAGAAACGAGCACACTCCAAACTGAGGTCATTTAAGTCTCCAAGTCGTCGCTTAAGTGTCAAAGTGAGACTTCCAACGACATCCTCAACATGTCCCTGGGCAGGCACTATGAACACTCACATCACTCTCAGGGGACAGTTGTGGGCAACCATAGCTGTGCATTCTGTGCAGTTCAGTTTCTTTATTTACCAGAGTGTAGGTCTTAATAGTGGTTCTTCATCTGATAATACTTCGATTATATCTGAATTATACGATCTGATTATACGCCCCTTAACATGCGACTATAGGTGCAACAAGAATACACATAAGTAATACAGGAAAATGTTTCATTACATAACCTGGGTTTCAACGATCTCAAATTATTTCTTTGTTGATGCAGACTTATGAAATTGATTTAAAGTGATACATGTATCAGGAATGCTGAGTAATTAAAATTGACTGGACATGCTGCCTTACTTGGCACTATCACAAAGCCGGGTAAATAAATTCTGTATATTGTACAAGACGAATACATATGCGTTGCAGAATTGCAGTGTTGTAGAATACATTAGAAATGGAGAATTCATGTAGGCCGACTTCACATTGTTCATTCAGTTGTAGTTTTGGACTCAGAGAAATTATGAAGTTATTGAGGCTATTCTATGGGTATATATCCATACAACTCTTCGATAGTAGGATCATGTAAAAATTAGAGCTTTCGCGGCATCTTTCACGGGAACCCAAGTATTAAATGAGTCATCGCAACATGGACATTTCACTTCATAATGCGTGACACCATTTATTTTCTTTCGACTTACTATGTGTTCAATTGGGTACGGGTCATCTGCCCCTTTCACTACATGTTGCAATTCATTGGCGTAGTAATTTGCATCGTCTTCGACCCCGTCCGGACCAGCTACGTAAAACACTGGTGGATCTGAGTTCTTGTATCGCGTGATCGTGTCGAGAACTGAGGACCAGTGCCCAATGTACCCCTTGTTAAAAATTGATATATTCATGAGAACATGCACCTGTTCACCAACTTCAAAAGGCAACTTTTTATTTGTTTTCATTTTTACTGTTAAGTCTATTGAATCGTTCAGTCTCATTACTTTTATCACATCATTCGGGCCATCTTAGTAGTCGAGTGGAATGACGAATTGTAGTCGGCAATGATCTTTGGGAGAACTGCAATGTACTTGTGATGACCTTTACTGGTGAAATAACGATAAAGTCTAGCTCTAATTGACCTGATGGCTCTCTCAACCCAAGCACATTTGAATACAGACCGTGCGCTAAACATTTGGATTGAGTGACGTTTACACCATGTTTTCACATGTTTCTTGTAGAGCTCTTTCCCCTGATCCATAATATCCATAACCATCCATGCACCTGAAGCTTCGAAAAAGCACCACTTTGTAAGTTCTGCGCAGTCCGCATATCTGAAGAGCTTGAAGACAGGCCTTCCTCAAGACGAAGCCGTTGTGCAGCTGGACTACTCAGAAAACTACACATATATAGCGCAAAATTCCCCGCAGCCATTTTACTGGAATACATACCAGGCAACATTACACCACTTTGTAGTTCACTTCAAAGATGTAGCAGCTCACCAATTGCAACATTCATTCTATGTCGTCATCTCCGGCTTTCTCACTCATGACAACGCATCTGTCCATATATATCAGAAGGTTTTCCTGCAGTACTTCCTGGATGCTCAACCGCCTATTAAAAGTTGCACTACTTTTCGGACGGAGCTACCTCACAATATATATATATATATATATATATATATATATATAGCTGAAATGAAAATTGAAACACAGACTACGAAGGTACGGGAAGTAAGAAAAAAAAGGATAATTTATTTACATTTAAGATACTTGGAATGCTAAAAGGGTTGTCTACGTTACGGCGGAAGCTCCGCCTTCGTCAGGACAAAAATATGTCAGTGATACACAGAGCTTATAAAGGCTCGCATAGTGACGTCATCGGGAAAGGGAAAACCCCGCCACCTGGCGGTTGTCAATGGGTCACGTTCGAAAACGTTGACTTGTCAGGTTCAAGTGTGATGTCATCGTCCTTGGGGGAGTGGCTTTGTCCAGGTTGCGCCACCCATCCAGCTGAAAAGGAATTGGAAAAAAAGTGCCTTATCTACGAGGTTAGACTTCTTATTGTTGATAGCATGTCCGGGTCTTCGTTAATGGTCGATTGGAATTTGTAGATTAGGTAGGATTCGCGTTGCTCTCGGGAGCCGTCAGAGTTGAAGTTTGACTGGAGAATAAAGATTGATACATCGTTAATAGAATGACCTGGCTGCTTGAAATGGCGGGAAACTGGAAGATTAGCTTTTTGGTGACATCCGATCGGTGGTTGTTGAATCTGACTCTGAAAGAAGTTTTTGTCTGACCCACATATTGTGCTCGACATGTGTTACATTGGATTGCATAGATGGCGTTCGAGGAATTTGCAGTCTAGGTCTGCAATGATCTTGGCGGTAAAATTAGAGTTTGTACTTTTGACTTCCTGCGTGGTCTGCATTAGTTTGCAAATCTGACAACGTCGGCCATTACATGGGTGACAACCAATCGAAGGGTTTATCGTGCTGTTTACTTTAGAGCGGACTAAGTTATCCTGCAGATTACGTGTACGTCTGTAAGCGACACGTGGTGGTTCGGGAAAAATTTCCTTAGTGCGTTCGGACTGGAGGAGGATACTATGGTGGCGATTAAGTATGCTGTTAATGTTTGTGATATTTCCGGTGAATGTCTTCTTTCCGGCTTCTACCGACGACGCCCCACCCAGGTCCTCGCGGCGGATGGCCTTCACCCGAACTTCGAAGGAGTGTGGATGATGTGCCGCCACCTCCAGGACCTGATACCAAACCTACTTCGGCGATTGCCACCGCGCCGACCCGAAACCCCGACCATCCTCGATTCAGTGTGGCCCACCCCTCAGGAGGCAGCAATCTTGGAACGAAGACAGCCCGTACAGACATCGAGGCCCCGAAGACAGGACTGACTAGCCGCCGGTGAGCGTACTTTTTCTAATATTGACACCTAGCTATCTCCCAGTGCCAAAGCCTTCCCCAGACCTTCTGTGTGAATGTGATATCCAACTTAAATCAAGCAGTAGTGTAAATACTCCCTCATTAAATTCCCAATTGTGAAGCCCAAGATAGTACTCGTGGTAATCAAAATTCCTCAATTCACACCATCACCACCAGCACTGCATCACAGAGCGTCGTTAATTTGTCGTCTCACTCACTCACAGACTCCGAAGTCTCGCTGCTTAGCCGGGGCCTTTCATTCTGCCCTAACAATAATAAGGCAAACGAATATCAACTTCATCTCGATTTAGACAACTTCGCTCGACGAATGCGCCTTAAAGAGTACTTTTATGATAATCAGGATCAAACCCCCAATCATTTTAGGCCACCGTCCGATTTTACACCGGAACCTAATCGCCAGAAAGCCCTAGATATCTACATAAAGGCAGTGCAGAAAGATATTATAACAGCATACAATTCTTCTTCTCGCAAACCCAAACCGAATTTTACCCCAGCGGAGCATAGTAGTCTTTCTGATCTCAAACAATTGAAAGACATAATAATCAAAAGAGCAGATAAAGGTGGTGCAATTGTTGTAATGCATATGCAAAATTACATCGATGAGGGACTTCGACAATTGGCTTGTGCTACTTTTTACGAGCCACTGGACGGTGATCGTACGGAACAAATTGTTACTGACATCACCAAAAATTTAAAGACACTAAAGACAACAAAGAAAATTCAGCCACCATTGTTAACTTCCTAGATGTTCTGGTTAAATTCATTAATGGTTGTTTAACAACTGATCTGTTCCGTAAGCCAACCGATTCTCAACAATACTTATCATTTCAAAGCTTCCATCCACGGCACACGAAACTGGCCATCCCCTATAGTCAAGCCCTTAGATACAGGAAAATCTACTCAAATGATGGCGATCTGGAAAAAAATTTAGAACAGCTGCAACAAACTTTCGTTGATCGTCAATATCCACTGAACCTGGTGCAAGATGCTCTCAACAGGGCTCGCAAAGTAGATCGCATTAGCTTGTTTGAAAAAAAGAAAAATAACTCGAAAACCAATTCGGTAAACTTAACTGTAACATTCACCGGAAATATCCCAAACATTAACAGCATACTTAATCGCCACCATAGTATCCTCCTCCAGTCCGAACGCACTAAGGAAATTTTTCCCGAACCACCACGTGTCGCTTACAGACGTACACGTAATCTGCAGGATAACTTAGTCCGTCCTAAAGTAAACAGCACGATAAACCCTTCGATTGGTTGTCACCCATGTAATGGCCGACGTTGTCAGATTTGCAAACTAATGCAGACCACGCAGGAAGTCAAAAGTACAAACTCTAATTTTACCGCCAAGATCATTGCAGACCTAGACTGCAATTCCTCGAACGTCATCTATGCAATCCAATGTAACAAATGTCAAGCACAATATGTGGTGAAAGAATGAAAGATGAAAGTCACTGAAAAGGTTAGCCAGCTGTAGGAGTCGAACCCACATCTTCTGGATTGCCGGTCCAGGGCTCTACCAATTGAGCTAAGCTAACACGCCTTCACAGCGACTTCCAGGGTGTGTCATCTGAAGGGACAAACCAGCCACTCTCTCTCACTCAACCTCCTTTCACTCTTACATTTTTCCTCACTCATACACACATTCATACGACAGGGATCGACGCAGGCGGCAACTGTTGAACATGAGAGAACTGATGTTCCGAGGCTGGAACAACATAGAAGGGACAGATACATACAAAGCCTCAATTTGCCTAAGAAATTAAGGATGAAAGATGAAAGTCACTGAAAAGGTTAGCCAGCTGTAGGAGTCGAGCCCACATCTTCTGGCGTAGGGAAGTGACACGATCTTGGGTCGGCACAACAGTGCGTCTCGGCGAGACGCCAATGTTCCACGGTGACCACGCCACCTGTGGAGGCCGCTGTGCAAGCCAGCAAGTACATATAAAAAGTAAAAAAAAATAGCCGTAGCTCTGTAGCTGCACGTTGAGCATATGTTCACAATTTGACCGTGCACTCCCAGCCAAGGACAGCTGTTTCGCTCTACTTGGAGCTCGTCAGCCTGGCGTAGGGAAGTGACACGATCTTGGGTCGGCACAACAGTGCGTCTCGGCGAGACGTCAATGTTCCACGGTGACGACGCCACCTGTGGAGGCCGCAGTGCAAGCCAGCAAGTACATATAAAAAGTAAAAAAAATAGCCGAAGCTCTGTAGCTGCACGTTGAGCATATGTTTGCAATTTGACCGTGCACTCCCAGCCAAGAACAGCTGTTTCGCTCTACGCGAAACTACTAGAGCTACGTCATTGAACCTCTGGACGTCCCAGCTGACCGCCGGCGCCGCTCCACAGAATCTGCTCACGTCGCCCGCCACAACGGAGGCCACTACCTCCACCTCTGCTTTGTCTCGCCAGGATGGCTCTGCCTCGAGGGGGGGGGGGGGGGGGGGCTCTGAGACAGATTTCATGCCCGTCATCCCCATCCTCACTGTCATCTCAATAAACGCGTTCCCCTCATTAAACGCGCTCGACGTCGCTCCCCTCCCGGCACCGGAAGTGCGCGTCTACTTCCGCCGTTCGCTCACGACGTCGTGTCGGGTGTCGCCAAGTGAGGACTGGCCCTAAAGGCCTCAACGCATGCAGCGTTTTTCCGACGTTTTCAGGACCCGCGCTCGCTCTGCGTGCGTGTGACCTCGTAAAAACCAGTTTTTCAATGCGCGCTAAGGGCGTACGCTGGAATCTGTCGACTACAGATATTCGTGCGCGTCTGAGCGCATTTTCCGAGAAGACAGAACCATGCACCCGCAGACAAGGTTGCGTATGAGCAGCCCTCACAAAATTTTGAGACTTTTATCCATCATATTAAATTTACGTCAACATTTTAATGGTACCTGGAATGAAGGAACGCGGGAAAAACAGGAAACAAGAGCATCAGCATGCTCTAACAGATATTTGTGGTTGACGAATATACCAACTGTGGCGCACGTCAATCGCTCCGCCCGCGTCCCATGAGTTTTGGGTTGTCGCCTCGCTGGCGTTTCTTCGCGGTGTGTGCAATGCCTTGGCGTGCGCGCGACGTTTTGACGCTGAGAAAACTTCCAATGCGTTTCGCCCTTGAGTCTCACAACAAGCTCAATATTTCCGAATTTTTTTATCATCGAGCATCGTTAAAATACACGGTAGAGTGAAAATCTATTTTCGATACCGATACCCTGATACTCTCATTTTTGGCACGCGATACCTAACATCGATACAAAAAATGTATCGAAAAGTAGTATAGAAGACATACGTATCTTCGATACTGCCCTTGATTGCATTTTATATAACTTTATCTGTAGTCTGAAATAAACAAATGTGCATGATTTTTCTGTGTAATCTCCCGATGTGGCTGGTCGATAGCTTTTTGATCCCCTCTTCAGAAAAAAAACTGGTCTGCGTGAGCCGCCAGTTCCGCGCAAACTCCTCCACTGCGTCGTCGTCGAATAGTTGGCCTCCCTGCATGAGCTTCTATGAGTGGCCCAAACAGGTTGAAGGGGATAAGTCAGGGCTTTAGGGAGGCACTTCCAGTGGCGTCCAGCCCATTTCCCCTAATTTTGCACATGTGACGGCTGCAGTGTGGTACCTGGCGCTTTCATTGTCATGGAGAATCACATGACGTGTTGCTTGGTCACGCCTTTTGCTGCGATAACCAACTTTAACCTCACCCAAGAGTTCAGAGTAACATTCAGCGTTGATAGGACAACGACCGTGCGATAAAAATAATGTACAAAATGCGGCCTTGATCCTCCCTCACACAAAAAAGAAAAAAATCAAGGTATATTTAAACAGGTTGCGCAACTCCCATAGGCCCCTGTGTCTTCAGAATGACGCCATGATAGAGACGGCCAGCGCCATCCATCCGTTGCGCGGACTATTACGGTTGTAAATAAATGACGTCAGAGACGACGTCACTAGTATGAATAATAAGTAGTGCATAATTAGCCATGCACGTTTATACTGGCCCACTTCGCTTGCCTTGTATTTCCTTTTCCGCGCCCAGTTCACAATACCAGACGAGAACACAGAAAAATAAAGCATATCAGATTTAATGAATTATATCAATTCCAAATACATACAGTTATCACAGATTTTGACAACTCCAAACAGAAAGGCGTCGTGATGACCACAAAGAAATTAGAAAGGCTCACATAAGGCCCATTTCTCACCTAGAGCTATGCGTACATCTAGTGATTAGACGTTTGCATTTACTCAATGAGTGGCCTTTATAGGCCCATTGCAACAAAACACAACATCGTTGGTGCACAGTTGGTTCCTGCTAACACTCACACCATCATGGCCCCTCGTCCCATGACGAAATCTTTTTTTTCGCGGGCCCAGCAACGGGAGGTGCATTGTTGCATTCATCTGTTCACACCTGTTAATCTTGGTCTACAGCACGGATATGTGAAGGTCGCTTCCTGTTTAACCCAAAGAGTGTACGACCTCCGTATTACAATGCACGGATACATGGTACGGATACAGAGACACACGGATAAACACCCCCCCCCCCCCCCCAACTCTGTCACATGCGCAAAGGAGCAGGATACGGAAATATACTGGAGTGGTAGATGATTTCGTATATGTGCACGAGCGGGGCAACAGAAAGCTTTTTCTACATTGAAATTAAGAATAACCTATTAGTACACACACAAGCCAGGCCCATGTTGTAAAGTTATTTTCTGCTTACAACCGTACTTCTACCGTCAACAACCAGGATCGCTCGTGCCACTTGCTGGTGGCCTTGCCGATGGGTCTGATTTGGTATTTTCGCTAGTTTTCGCTACCAGTTTAGATATACCTTGAAAAAACACCGGCAGGCACCGTGCCAGATGACAGCAGAGTCTTTCGTTTTTACTCCTCCCCTCCATGCGCGCTTGTTTCGGCACAGGCGCGCAGTGTTTCCCACAGTTTGATCCTAACTCTATTTCATTGCACGTGTCATTTCAACACAAGTTTCATCGCAGGTAACGATTCATTTTAAAAGATGCTTTTGATCAGGACGCAGGACGCGGAGTGTTTACATTTCTTGAACGGGACTGTATCGCCACCAACTTTCTCTCTTTCTGTTCTTCTTCCACAATGTTCCCGAGATTGCTCCTCACCAGACTGTTCATCCCTCTGGAACGACGAAGTGTTTATCGTTATATTTTCTTGCTGAAAACGTATACACCTATTATTGGTATGCATAGAGCTACTAAGCTTATTTCGAGACTCTATGCATGCCAGTGGTCACAACCGTCTGCGTTTTGTGTATGGCAATTTACCGTAATGGGTCTTTATAATTTTGTCACGGCGAGGAGCAAATTACTTTTGGAGATGCAGATATGGTCACTCTGGTGGGCACTGGTCACGGTATTTCGTGTATTGTATTGTATTATTTCATTGGTTATATCGTACCTAAAGTGAATCTTATTCCTAGGGGCTTACCTCCTGTACTTTAAGAGCAGAACGGAGCATGGCGAAGAATGCTGCTGCTGATGATGATTGGATTTTGCCGGCGCAAAAGGAACAAGGGCCATAGAGCGCCAAGACTGTCGTTGTTAATATAAGAAATTAATTTAAAACGATGTGGTTTTAAATGATTAGGTTAAAGAAACCGTAAAATGTAGCATAAACATGGATGTATAACTTCAGAAGTTGAAAATTATAGTGCATTTAGAAACCCGATATCCCTAACAAAGCTAAACGTTTTTGAAGGAGGTAAAGAGGTTCATCACCCAGCAATGCAAGGCGAAGAAATTGAAGAGAGCCTCTGGCAACATTGAACGACAAATTAAAGTGTCTGAAAGAGTATTTAGTGCTGACGACCTCAATAACAACAGAAAGTATTTGAAAACAAAATGGTGCGCTTGGTGTTGTTCATGTATTGAGGTCCACTCGATGGAAACGTCAGGCCCTGAGGCAACATCACGACTTCAGATGCCCCATAATACCTCAAAACTTCAGACTGTGCGATAACCTCAGGCATTATTTTCAATAAGGTCTGCACTCAATATACAGGTGTATTAATGTTCGAAGTCCCAGCATTTTCAGTGGGACGCCAACATGTCTAGTATCAAGTAAAGACTGTTCTCCAGTATCACCAGTACGAGTTCCAGTAAATTTCGAACTGCCACTATACATTTCTTCCCAATATCACTGGTAAAAGTCCCAATAAATCCAGTAAAATGCCAGTATGCCAATCAAACAGTATGAAACGGTTTATAGTTTTACTGGTAAGAGTGTCAGTAAATCTACCAAGATGCAAGTATATCCAGTGACCAGTGTAGACTTGCTATCAATGTCACTAGTAAGACATGCAGTGAGTCCAGCAAAATACCGGTAATCACAGTGAGTAATATGGACTGGTTTGCTGTGTCGGCAGTGGGACTTCCAGTATTCTCATTGATATTTCTGATAAAACCAGTAGTTATAGTAAAATCACAACATTGCGTAGCATTAAACGTGCATGCCAAAGTCTATCGGTGTACCCAAATGATAATGACATCAGATGTGGCCTACGTGACGAGTGTTACAACATAAAACGCGATTAGAATTCAGAAACAAATCCGAATTCACCGGCATTGGTCTGAAATGGGGGAGTATTCGGAGGAATATTCACATTACCCAAAAAATTCAGACACTTCGTTTATTGCAAAAAACAAACAAACAAAGAAACAAAAACATTGCTTACCCGCGTGGGTCAACAACAAGAATAAACGAATAATATGAAGCAGGAGAAACAGGCGACTTCGGTCCTTGATAGAAATAAAACTCATACTGAAGGCCAATACATAGCCCCATCCATTCGGTATCAACCCGGCATCCGTGTAGCATGCGGAAACGTGAAGTAACAGCTACACATGATTCATCAGAAACATCGCTCGTTTCGATGCTGCATTCTGCAACGGTTTTCATTAGACTACGGAAAAAAAAGTAAGTTGATTTGTGATTCTATTGGTTAGACTTGACGCGAGCGTCGTATACGGACCACCCGGGACTGTTGCGACAGTTTCTGATTTATGTTTCTATTACGCGGCCTCTAGTCGCTAATAGCACATACCCAGACGTCGTTAGATTTAATAACATACACATCGTATACATTTTTATGTCGTTTATCCAAAGACGCGGAGATGCAATCGTGCCGGTAGTTTTTGAAAGGCCTTTGCAACCCAGAAATGATGTGTGATATGTCTTCGTACAAAGTTGCGTGACAGGTACACGACGGACGCTTTTGAGAGCTTCACGTTTCAATCAGTGTAGATTGCTTGCAACATATGCACGGAGTTCAGCATAAACTCCCAGTAGGGAGCCTTGCATAGGACGTGGAATCACTGACGAAAGTGTCGGAGATGGCGCCGTGGGCTTTCGTTATCATCGCATTTGTACCGGCTGTCGTCGTCGGGTAAGTTGACAACGTTATTTCTCAACATTACTTATTCAACATCGGTGGTAGCCCCACGCTAGCGCTGTAGACAGGGATGTGTCGGCTCCGAATCATCAGCGCAGCTATGCTGTCTCAGGTTCTCTTTGGGTTTTCCGGCAGACTCTCGTGACAGACGTTGGCACAGTTCCCCGTGAAGTGAGTCGAGGACGGACAGAAGCCGCCATATCTACCATTCCTCCGCCTATGCACCTTCCGCCTCTTTCCACCTGCATACCTCAACAAGCCTCCCGTAGCCACAGTTGCCTGGCGGTGCTAACGCAAAATAAAAGGGAAATAACGTATTGCAGGATCACGAATATCATTCGTTGATTACATTCTAATAACTAATAAGTGTGTGCAACCAAACAGATCTCGGTGAACCAAGGTGCTGTCGCTAGCCACCTCGTTGTTAGGAGTCTCAATGATCAGCTTGACCACCGTGGTCATGGAAACGACCTGTCTTAAACCGCACATTTCGTCCACTGTTTTGACTGCTGCAAGTTGTTGAAGCGACGACACCTGAGCTTTGGATGCGTAAATAGTCGAGTAGGGCGATAAGTAATCGAGAAAGGGGGAGGAACAGAGCCGTAGCGATGGGGGGGGGGGGGGACGAGAGGGGCAGTCGCCCCGGGCGCCCTTGCCAGAGAGGGCGCCGAACAGCAGAGCCTTGCCGGTTGTTTGTTCACTATAAAGTGGGAATGAAGATAATTTGAATTTACGATACGGGCACTGCGAATCAGCGTTTTCTTTACTTGGTTTAGAGAGCCTCTGAGGGCAGTCAGAGAGGGGGAAGGGGGGGGGGGCTTCACGTTTACTCGGCCCCGGGCGCAAACTCGCCACGCGACGCCTCTGGGGAGGGGTTTCTGGAACGGACCAGTGAGGTGGCAAGGATATGTTTTTGTCTGCTCCCAACAAATAAACGCGCGCCCACGAAAGGCTGACTAGCACCAGTCACATGCAGCACACGTGCAAGGTATCTGCTTCGCGCACCTTTCAAGAATCTTTCCCCATTGGCTGTAAGCCCGCCAGTAAAAAGGGGACGCAGAGAGTACGCTGGGGGATGGAGAGCGTGACGAGAAAGATCACTATGGCAGAGCCGACTTGTGAATCGTTATGGAGACCAGGGCAGCAAAAACTGTTATAATCGCGTGCATTGAGAAGGAAGACACGGTATGCTTGCGATTGACGCATGCAGATGTCACGCCGCTGGTTCCGGGCTACTTTCATCCGGCATTTTTTAAGTGTGATAGCGCAGCAAAATGGTTTGCATAGAAGTCTACATGAGGTTCTGATGGACAAGTTGACAGATGACGAATGATTTCGATCCACATCCCTGATCCGCTACCTACGTGGCGTTGGCAGAACGGACTCCTGCTCATTCCAACAAGAACAGCCACGACCCAATCTAAGAAGATCGCACCGAAGAGAATGTAATTAAAAACAGAAGAATGAACATCATGCATTTAATGCTGCATACAATGTGGCGACCCAACTCGCCTTTGATAAACTCATGAACATGTCACATGTGTACGATCTTCATCGCAACTAATATTGAGCTTGACTTCTAGTGCGCATAGCTAGGCAACACTTATCGTTTTTGGGAAGCAAACAGGTTACATTTTTGCAATGTCTTTGAAAGCATATCCCCTAATATTGCATATTTTCCTCCAGTCAGGTAGAGCCGAGGCAAGGGGCACCGCAGCTCGCCGGCAGACTTGGGAAGGCTCGGTCACAGAACTCCATTCCTCTCTTCTTGCAAGGCCGGCAGTCCAATTCCGCGGAATGCTATGGCTTTGTTAGTAGATCATATGACTCATAGCCACAGGCAACCAATAAGGTTGCGGTGTTCGGATATAATCTTCTGATTATAGGAGCGACACCAGGAAAGTATGCCACAAGCGGCAACACTACGTAAATACATTGTCACAGAGTGTAGACGCTGAAAGCGTTCATACACTTTATGTGATCGCACGCCAGTAGTACACTGCGGATTCTTAGTTAAGATCGTGAATACACAAAGCCATACTTGATACCCACACACGATGCTTTTGTAATGACATTTGCAAAAATGTGGCTATTCCAACGTTGGATACAATGAGAGCACGGGAACCGGTACACCATGCATTCGCACAGACTAGGGAATTATGCGTAGGCGTCTCTGTCGACGGACCAAATTTTCGGTTATCTGCAACTTTCGAACGCGAGATCCTGTGTAGGCTGAGGTTCGCGTCTTATATTTACGAGGCAGATCACCGCATTGGATTCGTTCGAAAGTATACGAATCGTGTTAGAACCCCTTTTAGGGTAGCGGAGAAAGTCATTCGGGGAGTTTTATATATCAATACTGTTCGGTAAGTCTGCTCGGAATTGCCGGCGCGATCCATCTAGCGGACGAAGAATTGTGTGCGATCCCTCATGCTCTGGGATATGTGTAGTCTCGAAGAGTAACGCGACTAGCGAGATATGGCAATCTTGTTTCCACTCATGTATAGCATGAAGGCCTGCCGCAACCATGTTGGACCATGTGCTTCTGCTCTACTCAAGTAGAACAAGATAGGAATCGCAAAAAGCCGCAAACCCACAGAACGACGTCTACAGGTTTGTCCGTCGTATTCAATCCTTATATCGCGGAATTGAATCCTATACCGTGAATCGTGCCGCCACTTTTAATCCTTATGTCGTGGGATGTAATACTTATTCTTTTAAATTTAATCCGCTTGCTGCCAATTTTAATTCATATTCCGTGGAACTCCGTCCATATTCCGTCATAAATTCTCGGTTTATATTTTCATTACTATTTTCCTACAATGTGATAGCACACGGAACTGCATGCATGATTTATGACCTGTTTCGACTATTTCCTTTTTACAGCTTAAATTGACTTGCCGTGACCATGCCTCCTCAATGCACCACTATGAGATAGTAGAGGACTACCTGCATGATTTATTACCTGTATTGACAATTCCCTTTTTACAGTTATAAATTGACTTTTTTTCTATGCGCTACAATGCTATTCTATGGGACTACCTGTATGATTTACGACCCGATCTGGCCATTCCCTTGCTCACAGCCACAAATTGGCTGTTTACGACCACAACTACTCGACCCCTACAATTGTATGGTATGTGACCATCTGCATGATATATGACGTGTTATGACGTGTTGTCGTGTTTGCAGCTCTAAAGGCCAGCCCGCCATGGTGAGTTTTTCTGTAAATATCGCGCTCCGTACACCTCTGCATGGCCAGGCACCGTGAAAAAATACGCCTGTCAAGCCGTATGGGGCGCAAATCCCGCTGTTGCGTGCACAGCGGGTTTGGCGTATGTGCTTTACGAAGTGTTGGCAACATTCTCCTCTTTCCCACCATGAAATCGTTGTGTTTGTGTGCGTTCCTTTGTAATTGATTTGCATTTGGTAAAATGGACCCTCACGAGCGAAAGTTGTCGTACTTGGAGCTGTCCTTCTGCAGCTTTTTCGTAAGAGCAGCCATTGCTAGAGATGAAGTAGGATGCTGAACCGGAACGAGACATTACTTCCTGCGTAGTGATTGGTTGCTATGGACACCCGTGAACTGACTGCTGCGTGAAATATCAAACTTGCTCTGATGCACTGAATCACGCGCACAAAATTTCGCGCTGGGCGAGAAAGAAGAAAAAAAAACATAGCTTTTACACAAGAAAAACGCACTATGCGGGCCTGCCTTTAATTCACTTTTGATGACGACTCTTCTGTGCACTGCTGCGGGATAATACGGAACTTCGTTACGTCTTACGTCGTCCGAACCTTACTTCGTTTTAAATGTAATTACTATCGTTGAGAGCCCGCGAAAAATTCGCGGGGTGGCCATCAGTCCGCGGTCATATTTGTTGTGGCACATATTAGAGGCCAATTTTGTTAACACTAGAAGATTTGTCCAAAGTGTATCTACATCGACGAAAACTATTCTTATGGCCGAATTGTGGCCAACGCCTAAAAGTCTTTTCGGCGTTCATTATCATCTATCCTCATTTGAATCACGGTTTAATGACACTTAAGCCGTGTGGCAAGCATGTAGTGAAAGTAACATTTGCTTGGGACAAGTGCACTACGCGAACATGACACTAAATTTTCCCTGTGACAGGGATATTATACTAATTCATTATAGGTCTTAGTGGAGCCTGAGTCATAGAAGCAATAAACAACGAAATAGTTATGGCGGGTTATCAATCACCAAGGTACTCCCAGACTATCCCATCGTAGTGAATAGAGTGATAGTAGCGATAAAGAGTCAATTTTTAGCTATAAACAAGGTAATAGTCTTAGCACATCATAAATCATGCAGGTGGTTCATACTATCCCATAGTGGTGCATAGAGTATGAGTAGTCATGCATAATCATAAGAGAAGAGCACGTAGTTCGAGACAGAAATGGGTACGTTTGTCATACATATGAGCTGAAAAAATAACATGCACTTGTCTATCGCAAAAAAGAGCGACGTCCATTCCACGTCGAGAGGCCACGTGCAACTGAACTGACAGCACTAACCGCTGACGGCGCTGGTGATGGCGCTATTTGCCGTAGTCGGCCTCGCACTGGCGGTCAGAGTCAAGTGTTTCAAAATTTCACAATATATATTTCAAAGTATGTGCTCGTTCCAATATTATAATCAGCGCATTTTCAAATAATGACTGGCTCCAATTTTGCTTCTTGTATTTGTCAGAAAATATTTCATTAATTAGGTAATTATTGAGGTTCAGCTATTTGATGGACATGGGCTTTTCGTAAGGATGCCCACCTGGGTGCGTGACTCACCTACGAAAATAGCACAATCATATGTAGAACTTGGCTGTGTGATCACACACACACACACAAGTCATCACATCTGAGTCCTTGATACTTTCCGCACAAATTAAATTTAAACACTTCTACAAACTGAAAGGTAGCGAAGTTTGACGTCCGACGAGGCTGGAGTCAGCTGGAGTCAGGCTGGAGTCAACGCGGGATTGGCGGACAGATATCACGTGATCATAAAGTACTTCCTAAGGCATTTACGACATGTTACTAATTACCACAAAACCTGCTTGGACAAACAACGGCAACTCTTGAGACGTTCAGTTTAAACCGTTAATCTTAACCGTTAACCATTGAGTTAACGGTTGTAACCTTGCGAGCTAAATATCCGAGCTGAATACCAATGCGGTCCGCGCCGCCTGTTGGCCTTTCTCACAAACCGTGTATCTTTGTCGATCGCTCGCGGCATTCCTGTTGTTTGCAAACATTCTCCTACCTATCTATCTAGCCGATTTATTTATTAATGACGTACGTTATTGTGTTCTGGGATACGCAGATTGTGCACCTGTGACGGTAAAGCGTGCAGTGCCATGTCAAATGTGCGAGAACGACCACGATCTCGCCATCTTCCTCGCATTTTCAATAGAGGGCGCGCGAGTCGCCTCAGCTTTGATGTGTCTTTGGTGTCAACATGCTTTGTTTGGCGCAGCAACCTTTGAAATTCGATTGCTTAAAAATCGCTCAACACAGAGCCGAGCTATTACGTGTCTGGACCATGCAAGTTACAAGCTTTCAGAAGTATGCAGTTTCTACATGTTTAACATTCGGTTTGACATTCTATTTCGCTCATAGCCACAGTTGCTTCGCGGCGATAACACGGAATAAAAAATTATATTTATAGCTCGTGTAAACATAATGCAATGAATAACCAAGGCACCATGCATAACGTGCATACCTCATACCGCTGCCAAACGGGCACACTGAAAAAAAATTCTGTAAAATAACAGAGAAAAAAACAGAGAAATTCCCTGTAAATGGGTACAGACTCTTGTGTATAATCATTTTACAGAGCATACTCTGTTTAAGAACTGCAGCGAGCACGATCGACGATTGTCAGCCATATTGCAATCAGTGCAGCGAAAATGTGATCGAATCGAACCACCTTTTTTCTCCCGCTTCGATACGAGCGAGAGATCCGAGGGATCGTCGTCTGTTGACCGTGCTCTCACGAACGTGTGCTCACGAACTGCGGTTTCGAAAGTTGGCGGTTGGCGCTCTGCTGCGTAGCTGCATCTTTGTATCTTCGTCTCGGCTTCAGGTGAGCAGATTTCTTGTTGAAATTAGGTTGAATCCCATTGTCATGGTCAGTAGCAAGTGCATAGTGCTAGATTTTTCAGAAGTTCCACTAAGAGTGTGCGGAGACAACTACTGTGTTGGTCGTGTCGTACAAACGGAAACTGTTTAGGCCTAACTTCACCAATGCCTGTCATTTATACTCGCCGCGTAATGAAGTCATGTGGTTGAGAATAAAACGACACGGTGATATGCTCAAACTGACTGCATCGAGGTGCATATCAATTCCTGACGCGAGTATGCTTGAATGTGTACGTTATTGAGCGTGTTCATGAAGGCGAGTTGCTGTAACGCAGTGGGATGATTGTGCGTGCACCTGACCGCCCAGTCAGAGCTGTTGAGCCAAGAATATGTGGTGCGGTGCATTTTGTCGTTCGTCCCAATCGGTGTCTCGTTCCTTATTAGATAACAGTACCCACAAGAGCGAACAAGCGAACCGCTCCTCTTCAACGTGATATTCGTTGTCGGCGTCAGCTTACACAATTGATGGCTCACAAGAGCCTGGCGTGAATGAGAACTAGAAATTTTTGATGTTCACATTTCCTGTGCGGTGTTAGCAAACTGTTGGATGCGTGAGTGTTGTATTACAAGCGTCTTGAGTAGAATATCTGTGTTCTCCTCAGGCAGAATGAAGAAAAACGTACAAGCGCAAGAAATGGGCCGCTCCACGCCTTTAGCCTGTGTGGAACACCAGGGCAACCATATGAATATTAACAGCTATTTATTGTCTTGCTACCATCCTGAGTGAAGGGTGACATTCGAGACGTTTCATGCACCTTCAGACCACTGCCAGAGAAAACACCGTCAAAAAAGAAAGTGTGTCAGTGAATGTGAGTAGTGCATCGATGTGCCTTGAAGAAACGAAATGCAAATGCTGTGTGTAATAATTGTAATTGATTAATTGATACTCGAGAGGCTGGCATTTTTTTTTTAATTATCAGCCACACTGTTAGGTGCACATTCAAGGCAGTAACACTAATAAGTGTGAATTGAGCAAAAGTGATGTTTTTGTTAAGCACCTTTCAGCTTTTTCAATTATGGACAACATATTTTATTTTTTAATTTATTTTATTATTAATTTATTTTAATTTATTGGAGCTGTGACACGTCAAACATCACACTAATTGTTGTAGATGCTGCTTGAACCTGATCATATAGCACTGCAAATGAGCAACCTTATGCAGGGAGCTAATAAGCAGCCGTGGCATTCTTCCTGACAGCTGACCCGCGGATTATGATTACCTACCTTCTTGATGTGTTTTGTATGTTTTCATACACGTCAAGCTGATTCTTTTGGAACAGAGTGTGACTCGCCTAGTAATGGCCAGCAATTAAACTACTTATTGTTCAGCTACTCATTAAACTACTTTTCTTGTATTTGACTGGTAGGTACTCGTACTCTGCAAAGGGTAGTTCAAACTTGAGCTTAGCTAATCACTATTATTTTAACAACAGAAATTACTTTAAATTTGTTTGCGTTTTCAAGACCTGTGAGAGACTAACATAGGGTTAATTGTTTTGTGCAATCATGCCATCATTCTGTCAAGTTTCCTAAGAGTACCTTTGCACACTGCAGATATTTCCTGGGCATCAAACCGTCTACGAAATACATGAGGTCGAAGAGGAGCCATGTGAGTGGATCAGCAGCAAGGGCGCTCTCTTTGTTCATAAAACTAAAAGACTTCAAAGCAATTAAGTTGGTTCTTATCTTGATCGTACTTGTTGTGCTCACCATCGTGAACGGGTGCAGGGAAACACAGAAATATAGCGACGAATTTATGAGCAACACATTCAGTGCAGGTAACTGATGGCAACACAAGACATTTCCTGCTGTTGTGAGCTGGCAGTGAGAACATACTAAGTACCTGTCTTAAAAATTATCATCAAGAAGGTAGAGGAGTCATGGTTGTTGTTGTGATCTGTTCTGAGTATTCTGTCATTGGTCTGTCTGGGCTTTCCATTGCACTCGTTCGCCATGCTGATAAGCTGCATGCACTATATTGTACTACCCTTTTTGTGATATCCAGGATGGCATAGCAACATGTTATATAAACATTAATGTGATTGTTACGTATTTTAAAAGATAAGGGATTGCATGAGGTAGCAAGAACGGTCTCAGCAGAAACGTGAAGAAACTGCAGCAGCTACATACAGGATGTCCCAGTACCTACGTTAAATATTTGTAACGAAGGCATGCGGCCAACAGTATTTCGCTCCATTATGTCTCCTCGACCTCATGTAGTGGGCTTCATTTCTTATGAGCTTTATCATGACCATCTTTGAGCAAGCAGCTCAGTAAGTTACCCAGTCAAGGCCACTTAAGGCCCTGTGCCATGGCTCGGACGAGAAATCCTGATGAAATTACTCGACTTGACTCAGGCATATCGATCATCACAAGCTAGGCAGATAAAAGAAAGACTGAAAAACTACATGTTCGCCGTCTGACCTACTCAGCATGCTTTTGCTCCCCATGCGACAAAAGGAGGTTCGCAAGCTGAGCCAAAGCAACTGTAGGAGCAGAGAACAACAAAATATATAAAGGAGAGAGGGTAAGATTGGGGTGTAATTGGCGACAGATATATTTGATGCAGATCAGCATGCAGCAACCCTCTTATCTGTGATGCTGCCCTGCAAACATTTTTATAACCACTTTCCCCCTAGGTTTGTGTAGAGTTACTCACAACCCCTCTCTAAGCACGGATGGAGTGAAGGCATGCTGAATTCCCTACGCGCGGAACTGTAGAGGTGCCACAAGGCATCATTTTCTGGGTATCTTTGTCACTATACTTGGTTCATGAATTACGATCAGACTCGTGGCAATATGGAGTAATGTCGTCTAGATGGGCTTCTCTTTCGTGCCATGCAAATGTAGTCTTAACTAGGGTAATTTCGTTTTTGATAAATGGTGTGATGATAAACTTCAGAACAAATTAATCCTTCTGAAACATCACAAGGTGACAAAACAAAATGCGATCAAATACGAATGACTGCATGTCTACCTAGCGACTTTTCTTGTTGTTTTCTGATATGGATGCCTGTTTTCTTATAGTGTTGCAGCTTTTTATTCACGTTTATGCCGTGGCCATTTTACAATATCTTGCCTTATCGTTTAAGATGCGTAACAGTATGAAAAATGAGGCTTCTGCATTGCCTTTGTGGTTTTGTTTTCGGTACTGTTATGTCTATGAAAGAAGATCGGCTAGATGTTTAACAAACATCAACTTAGCTTTTTAATGGAGATGAACACACAATACAACCGTGTCCGCAAAGATGGCGAACCAGAAGATGATCACGCGAGCCACGCGCGTGCACCGTGGCCGGTCGTTTTCTTTTAAACAACAACGTAACATAACATGCCCCTTTTTTTTTTTTTTTTTTTTTTTGCATTTGGGTAACGCGGGGGTGGTTTGACGATTCGTCCATAGCGTGTAACAACTGTGGCGGGTGCAGTCTCAGAACTTGGTCGTTCGGTAGCAGGATCCAGCGCTGGCACTGGCGATGCAGAAGCAGGACTAGTAGCTGTACCAGGTGCCGATGCCGCATTATCATCATGCTGTTGCTGATCCTGAGGATAGCCATAGCCATAGTCTTCTGCTGACGATTGTTTCGTGCTGTCCTCTAACGGGTATGTCCGGCCATATGCGGGTTTCAGGTGAAATCTGTTGCGCCTATACACAGTTCCACTTTCTGTACGAACTGTGTAAGTCCTCTTCTGAGGTCCCACTTGTGTAACGATAGCGGGTACCCACTTATCCTGGTGCTTGACCCAGACATTCTGGTTGATCCGCAGTGGTTGGAGACTTCTGGTTTTCTTGTCACCATGAACGTGTTGCCTTTCTTGACGACGCTTAAGCTGCCGGTAGGCATTGGTGCAAGGAAACCGGGGCTTCAGCCGCTGCGGAAGAGTGGGAACTAATGTTCTGATCCTTCTTCCCATTAGTAGCTCCGCAGGGGACTTTAAGCCTTCCGAAGGCGTGTTTCTGTAGTCCATAAGTACGAGAAAGAGGTCGGTACCGTCTTCAGATGCCTTGAGCTTTGAGTGTTTGAGAGTTTGTACCGATCGCTCAGCCATGCCATTCGACCTTGGGTTATATGGCGCTGTAGGGTTGTGAACTATGTCCCAAGTTGACAGAAATCCCTTAAATTCTTGAGAGTCGAAAGGCGGGCCGTTGTCGCAAACGATCTCGTCGGGCAAACCGAACCGTGCGCAGACTGATTTTACAGCGTTGATTACAGCTGGCGCTGCTGTTGAATTCATTGATTGCAGCTCGACAAATTTGCTAAAATAGTCAACAATGAGAAGGTAAGTGGCACCCTTCAGGTAGAACAGGTCCAGCCCAATCCTTTGCCAAGGGCGTGTGGGAATGGTGCGATCTTCGAGAGGTTCCCTCTGATTATTCCTCTGCTACCGTTGGCAAGTCTGACACCGACCAATAAGGGTTTCGATGTCTTGATTCATACTGGGCCAGTAAATTGCTTCTCTGGCTTTGGTTTTGCAAGCGACAATGCCGCGATGTGCAACATGTAGCTTTTCAAGGGCGTTGCCTTGTTCTGATTCGGGCAAGACCAATCTTTGACCTCGGCAGACGAAACCATCAACTAAGTGCAGCTCATCACGACAGTGGAAGTATGGTCTTGCTTGGGCATGCACATTATGAGTATGATCTGGCCATCCTTTGCAAATGTAGGATGCGACAATCTGTAGGGTCGGGTCGTTGGATGTAGCAGTTCGAATCGCTTCCAGCCTTGGGGTTGAGGCTGTCACAAGGGTGCATACTTGGATACAGTCTTCGTGATCAGCTATTTCAACTGTTGTTGTCTGTGGTGCGCGAGACAGTGCGTCTGCTACTACAAGCTGCTTGCCCGGCACATAAATGAGTTCGATGTCGTACGCTTGTAGCCGCAATAGAAGACGTTGGAGCCTTGGGGATATCTTGTCGAAAGATTTGCGCTGTAAGCCAACCAAAGGCTTATGATCGCTCTGCACTGTTACGTGCCTCCCAAATATGTAGTAGTGGAAACGCTCACAAGCAAATACAACCGCCAGGAGCTCTTTCTCAATTTGAGCGTAGCATTGTTGAGGTGCTGCCAGTGTTGCTGATGCATAGGCTACGGGCTGTTGCTCCTGCAGCAAAACACTACCGAGTCCGTAGGAGCTAGCATCTGTTGAGATGACTACAGGCTTTTCGTTGTCGAAGAACTGCAGAACTGGCGCCGTTGTGAGCAGTTGTTTGAGACGGTTGAACTGCTTTTGTGCTGCTTCAGTCCACTGCCACGAAACGTCTTTCTTGAGTAGTTCTCTCAAGTAGGCTGTTTCCTCTGAAAAGTGAGGGACGAACTTGCTGAGATAAGTTGCCATCCCAAGGAATCTGTGCAGTTCCTGTTTGTTTGTTGGGGCTGCCATAGCTGTGATAGCCTCAACTTTCTTCGGATCTATGGCAATGCCTTTCGTGGTTAGCATGTGGCCCAAGTAGGGGATACTTGACAGTCCCACTTGTAGTTTGTCGCGGTTCAACTTCAGGTTGTTCTTGCGTGCGATAGTCAGCACCGTACGTAGCATTGCGATGTGCTCCTTTTTCGAGCGAGAAGCTACAAGTATATCGTCGAAATACGGCCTGATTTTGTCGTAGTCCGCAAAGATCATATCCATTGACCTTTGAAAGAGTTCAGGGGCGATACTTAAACCAAAGGGCAACCGTAGAAAACGGTATCGGCCCCATGGAGTCGCGAACGTACATAGAAAAGAGCTGGGCTCATCAAGCTGAAGCTGCCAAAATGCTGACTTTGCGTCGAAGACTGTAAATATCTTGCTTCCGCTCAGACGTGAAAACAGTTCATCCTGTGTTGGAATGTGATAATGTTCCCTGTTTATGGCTTCGTTAAGCCGTCGTGGATCCAGGCAAATGCGCAGTGATCCATTCTTCTTGGTCACAATCACTATGGGATGCACCCAGTCTGTAGGTTCAGTGACCTTGGTGATAATACCGTTTGCTTCCATCCGAGCGAGCTCTTCCTTCACTTTTGACTCAATCGCAGCTGGTACCTTGCGAGGAGCGACAATGCTAGGCTTGGCATCTGACCGAAGGGCTATCTTATTGACACCTGGCAATCTGCCAACTCCTTCAAATACGTCGGGAAAATCCAGCAGGACGTCTTCGTAGGAAGAGTATTCCCTCGATGCTGAGGACAAGGCTCCATCATTGTCCAGCTGCATGACACGGCAAACTAGGTTAAGTTGAGCGCATGCAGTTGCACCCAAGATCGGCTTTGCGTTGATGTCGACGATGAGGAATTTGATGTCTCTGGCGCATCCGTTCACAGAGCAAGTGAGAAGACATTCGTTCTCAACACGGAGATTCTCTCCTGTGTATGTGGAAACTGATAGAGATGTTGGCTTAAGTTGGAGCTGATGAATCCATTGATGAATCAGTGACTTGGGGAGGATGTTGACGTCTGATCCGGTATCGAGCTTGAAGGTCACGGGATGTCCGCAGACCAAAACTGTTTCATGCCAATTGGAACTGATGTCCACACTATCAACAGTTAATGTACTTAAATCCAGCAGACCATCGTAGTTGCTTGTCTCGAGTGTTCGTATTTTGCCGTCATTATTCGAGTTGCTCCCCCTCTTTCGCTGGTGGCACACGCTGGCATAATGACCAAACTTCCCGCAGAAGTGACAAGTACTGCCATATGCTGGGCAGTTACGGGGTGTGTGATATGTTCCACACCTGGAACAAGCTTGTCGTCGTGGCTGGGAAGGAACGCTGGTCGGTTGTCTCTTTTGAGATTTGCTACGACGTCCTCGTGGCCGTTGATGGTGCCGCAATCGAAGTGCATCCACGGTTGTTTCCAAGGAGCTGTCGATGAGTGAAGATACTTGCTGTTTGGAGATTTCTGCTGCTTTGCACGTAGCGATGATTTTGTCTAAGGACGTAGTTGACTCTCGGAACAAACGTTCCTTCAGGGCGGGATCGCGTAGTCCCACGATGATCCTATCTCCTACAAGCCGATCTTTCTTGTCGCCGAAATCACATCGCTCTGCTTGATGAAGGAGCTCAGTCGCGAAGTCGTCTATTGATTGACCTGGCTTTTGCACCATGGTGTTGAAAATTGCAGTAGACTGCGTAACGTTCCTGTAAGGCTTGTACTTCGTGTCAAAGTTGTCAAAGATGTACTTGACGGAGTCCTTTGCTGTTGCTGGCTGGGTCGGAAATGTGTCCACGTAACTTCGACCCGCTGGTCCAAGTACATGTAGAAGTAAGGCTTTACGTACTGAATCAGGCTTCTCGGTGTACTCCGTAGCTGCTTCATAGTATTGGTAGGACTTCTTCCACTGGTCCCATTCGAAAGACGGATTCTTTCCAGGCACAAAGTGCGGCGGTGGCTGGAGAAACGCGAAAGCCATGTTGAAGCTCTGTTGCTGTCGTGATCACTGATCTTCAATGTTGCTTTAGGCTGTTGGGAGCGGGGACGTTGACTTCTGACACCATGTTATGTCTATGAAAGAAGATCGGCTAGATGTTTAACAAACATCAACTTAGCTTTTTAATGGAGATGAACACACAATACAACCGTGTCCGCAAAGATGGCGAACCAGAAGATGATCACGCGAGCCACGCGCGTGCACCGTGGCCGGTCGTTTTCTTTTAAACAACAACGTAACATAACAGGTACAAAAGATTATCTTATTTGTAATGTGCCTCAGAAAGTATGCTCGTTCATTCAAGCTTACTTTCTTTACCTATTTAATGATATGTCATATTTGTGTGAATGTGTAAAATGCTACATAAACTTTATCCTTCAGAGCAGGAAACTGTTTTGACATTTTGTTCGTTGTCAATATCACTGTTTACTTATTGTGTACCTGAAAGAGCACGGTCCAGTTCTGCTGCATCTGCTTATTTAATTTTAGACAAATTTGTGAATGCACCGAACGAGCATAGAACAGTACTTGTCAGCTTTCTAGAGCAGAAAACTGTTGGAACAGCTGAAGTTCTACTGTGTTTTCACTCTTCCACTCAGAACAGTTCTTTGATCCATAATGGGCCAGAGCAAGAACGCTAGTTCATTAACAAATTTCATTGATTTAATGGTACAGGTTATATGCCATTTTGTGTAACATTGCCTTATTTTGTGTTCACTTTTCTAAAATGGTTTGCACACGTGTCAAAGCCATCTACTTTATTGTGCTAGAAAATATGTCAAACATAATAACTCCTTGTTGATACAGTGGTTTCAGTCCCCTAAATTGTCATTATGATTGCCCATTCAGTGTCTTTGTGCTACAATTGTACTTACCGGTGTACTTACCAAGTGAGCTTTACTGTTCCCTGTCGGCACAGAGAGACTACAATAAACTCTATATTTTGTCTTTTCTGTCGCAGGTGCATGACTGTATAAGCACGGGAATTTCTCCAAATTTAAAAACTGAGCAGAAACTTTTTTTCGTAGTTGTTGCCCATGCCGAATTTCCATGCCAGGCCTGGTCCAAGACTACTTTCTTTGAGTTATCTGCCCGAGCGATAACCGCTCTGTGAATGCGCAGCCCGTCATAAGGTAGACTTTCTTCAGGACTTACTCGCATATCACACACACAGCATATCACATGTTTTGCATCAACGCATGCTACAAAGTCACACATGTTTGGATCGGTGGCTTGGATGTTTTGGTGTACGGCATCCCAGGCATGCAGCAATGGCGAAGGGCAAAAACGGTCTCTCGTGATCCTTACAACTTCCACTCCTCAGGTTCTCCATTGGCTATATGAACCTTCACCGAGAACTTCCATGTGGCCAGAATACTTACAGAGCTTTCCGGTTCTGGCTGGTGAAACCTCTGCATTAAATACCCATGGAGATTGCTTTTTTTTTCACATACATGTATACAGGTACATTGCGATATGTGTACATGTATATGAAGAAAGAAAACAATAAATACTCAATGGGCACTTAATACGGGAGTTTCACCAGAAGTGGGAAGCCCTGTAAGTCTGTCCACGCGGAAACGCTCTGTTATAAATAAGGTACGGATATTCTGTACTTTTACCAAGTTTTCTGTAATCTGCACAGTGCTTCTGTAAATGCACTGAACAGAAATTCTGTAAAATACAGCAGATTGCTCTGTAATCAAAAAGTACAGATATTCTGTACTTTTACTAAGTTTTCTGTAATTTTCACAAGGTTTCTGTAAATACTATGAACAGACATTCTGTAAAATAAACAGATCGCTCTGGGCGTTGTTTTTTTCAGAGCTTTTTCTGTAAAAAGAGCCCGATATTTCTTTCAGTGCAGTCTTCAATAGTCAATCAAACCTATGGCCATCCAGCTTGTGGGTAGCCCCGCCAAATGTGTAGTGTACCAAACTGTCTGGGAGTACGTAATCTAATGTCCTTTCAGGAGTTGACGCGCTTCAGGCTTGCAAGCGCTAAGCGCGTGTACAATACAGAGCGGTGTATTGAAAGAGATTCTAGCCACATGGAGGAGGCTCCCAAAAAGGCTCGACCTGTCATTCAGAGTCGCGCGCCGCTGATTGGTTTGGTTTTACCACGGGGCTGCAATGACACCTGACTGCCACCCAAAGTGGGAACGAAAACAAACACGGTGATGCGCGAATTTCGTGAGGAGAGTTTACGCAGACCACTCCCAGTTTACCCTGCCGACGTACTTCCTCTCAAAGTTTCTCCCTTCCAGAAATCTAACCGAAAGACAACGCGTTTTGGAGTCGTTGTTAGGTCTAGTGAACAGCGCAATTACAACGATATTATTAGAAACATGGGAGTATACTGTAAGCTTTTGAATTTGTTATTGAATCTTACGGATATAGCCATTAGTCCCGTTTTTATTCCAACTAATCATATCGTTTATGTATTTTTTAATATTGTACCGGCGACAGGGTGTGTTAAACAACAAAAGCAGTTGAAGAACAGCGGATGGAAGACCACAATTCTCCAACATGTCTTGCGTCGTCTAATTGGCGTTCACCAAATTCGCACAGAAATCATCTAGTTTTGCAAACTGCAACGAGTAGCCATTTTAGTCCTATCCAGCCCACTTGTTACCTAAAATAATGTACCTCGTATTTCTATACGTCTTTGGTCAGAGAGCTGTAAAAAGTGGGTGGAGATTCAGGCATACGCAGGACATATTAATGGCCAGACTCCCTTTCTATATCGGGCTATGGCTCAATAGCCATTGATGCCAATGATCACAGCAAACGGCAGTCCAAAGGAAATGCTATTGTCGCCTTTGTACATGGTGTCCGGTATTCCGTGTCCATTTTGTGCTCACTTTCAAGGAAACGTTACTTGTCCTATATACACGGTGTTCTGTATTCCGTCTCTCTCTTCCATCGGCCTCAAGAAAATGTTCTTTTCGACTCTGTACTCCGTCTTCTGTCTTGTTTATGTCTCCTCGTCAGTCTCAACGAAAGTGTCCTGTGTATTTCGTGTCCTGTCCTGCGTCACCCTTTTCCCGCAGTATAAAAGAAATATTCCTTCGCTGTTGTGACGCGCCTTTCTCTTCGCTCAGCCCCAAGGAAGTTTTGTCGTGCCCCGTGTACATCGTGTTCTGCGTTTCATTTCTCCGCTCGAGCGGTCCCAACGAAATCTCACTTTGTCATGGGGATGTTCTGACCTATGGTCAGATATGCTAGCCGGTACAGCTATTCGGTGACTCATGTACAGGGGGACTAGAGATCATGATGATGATTAGAGTTTTCGTGGCGCATCGACAAAACACGACGACTACAGATCAGAAGAACAAGGTTCGATCCCTAGCGTCCGCACCTCTTTTGCCTGACATGTTTGAATTCGCAGTTGTATGTCTTCCACAACGCAAGTCATAAATATGTATAGCTCATTATTAAAAGTAGGGTGTCAAACAGTGAACCACTATATTTTTTGTCGTCTTCAAACTCAACCGGAACTAAAACAATACAACATCCAACTGTAGCGCTGCTACTGCACCGTATACGCTGTAACCAAAGCAGCACAACATCTTGGCCAAACGTTGGCCCAATATTGTCCCAATATGTTGCGCCGCTTGGGAAATGTTATTCATGCGTGGATTTACATGCGAGCGTCATACAAGAAGCCCGTAATCACGTACGATTATGCGCTTCGTGTCTGTGTTTGTCTTAGTTTGTTGCTATCTCGATTTGATCTTGTGGTGATCTGGGTACCACGGAAAGTAGGTACTGTACTAAGAGAAGAGATACTCTTATGTTAGTAGGATTTTCCTACTGCTTGCGTTGAACAACGCGCGTACTTCCTCGAGGAGTCATCAGCTCATCAGGCGTATCTTAAATGAGTCGCTGCTTGACCTCAAAACGCTCTTTGGATAATGTGTTCTTGAGAAAGGTTGCATCGTGATCCGTTCAGTCCAGCGTATTACCCGCGAATGTTGTAAAGTTAGGTGATTTCACGCAGAGTAATTCAGGGTGGATTGGCAAACCAGGGTGGACAGGGCCTCAGTATATATTGCATCGAAAAAAGCTGAGAGGTCGACCGGACCACCCTGCCTGACTCAGCGAGCAATCTCCCAGTACACTACAGGAACAATGCGTGAAAGTTGTTGCCAATCTATAATGCAAGACGAGCAGCAGGGAAACATTGACGAATGTGAGTAAAAGACAGACATGATACTAAAATACAGACAACTGTGCTTCACTACTCGTGCTGCCGGTTGCAGTGTAGATAACCAGCAAGCCTTTGACTTCCAGAAAATGGTTCTCGATGGCACAAAAATCATTTTCAGTTTTTTGTTTTAGGTTTTTGGGAGAGTTTGGAGTTCCAGTAGGGTACTTGGGCATTTAATAGGGTGGCAAGTCAAGTACAATTCCAGGTACGCAATTTTGGGATATGGTAAAGGTAAGCAAACAAAATGCAGAAGAAATGCTCAGATGCGTTGGAAACAGGCAAAAAGCCAGGAGACGTATTCATATGGTACATTGGCTTCCGTAACAAAATAAGCAAAAATACAAAGACGTTTCGACGCCTATACGGGCGTCCTCATCAGCTGGGATACAGAAGTGAAATGAACACACTAATATGTAAACCCTTTTAAGCATTTGTAGCAATCGGGCAAAGGTCATTTGTGGGTGTTACAAGCATTCTTATTGACATAGATATACCAAAATTCTTGGAATCCCCAAAGAATGAGCAGCTTTCACCATGTGTTCCACGAGTTCTGTGCATCGATTTGGGTCCGGTGGGTTTGTGCTCATCTGCCCCTACTACTGGTTATTTCAAGCACACTCCATCACTGGTTGGCACAACTTTTTCTGCAGTGCGCCGAACCGTTATGCATCAGAACAGACCAGCTCGATCGTTCTATCTGATCTACGGAGCTGAACCAGAACGGAACCGAATCCACTTATTCCGTCAGCTGATTAAGACTAAACAAATTGTAATTGTCTTAAATTATGGCATTCGAATTCAAAACAACCAAGTTCTTTCTCGTTATAATTGCACGCTCACAGAGCGGTCATTCATGGTTTAGTGCTCGTGCTCACATTTTGTCGGTCATGACTAAGCTACGCATAAAGACATTTCAGTTGCACACGTTTGCTTCTCAACGCCGTGTATGTTCTACAAACATCACTCTGCAGGAATCAATGTCCATGCAGAAGGACAGCGAACATAACTTATTGTAATTTAATCTGACCGATAGAGATTTGATTGATTAAATAGTGCGACGTACCTTCATCTTGTATGTCACGTTGGTGTCGAACATGTCTACGGTATCCTCGCGACGCGAACTAAGGGTTACATGGACGACATAATTGGTCATGCTGTTGCTTTCCATGCCCATCAGTTTGCTTTGGTGGCATTTCTGAAACATGACGATGTATGAACCCTTGAAGAGTAATGTTGACATGTGTGTTGGGTAATTCATACAACTCTGCTCAGGAGATGAGATAATCAAAATGTCAAAAGCGACAAGGGGATCGCGAACGCTGACATCCAATATTGGAGCATATGGAAATTAGATCCTGCAAAACCACGACGGGCGCAGGTTACGTGAAAGCTAGCGAGAGCTCTGCTACGCACATCGACGCTCATATGATGAGTACCACTCAATAAATAAATATGTTTCACTTAAGAGCGCTTCGGAGAATGATTAATGGAGGGAGGCACGCGGTGTCGTACATAGTCTCCCTGGGATGCGACTCAGCGTAGCACTCAGTTTTCAGCGACGCCTGAGCTAAAAACGAATGAGCAGAAGAAAGAATTATACGGAGACGTGCAGACGTCACTCGCTTCATCACTCGCCCCTTCTTCGACTGATTAGAAAGCGACAAATGGCGAATACGGGTGGTGATTTTATGGCAACACGGCCCAGCGCTCGCGAATTGCTACATTGGTGCCGAGATGGATCACGTGACCCTTGTGACCCGAACATGAATGTCAGAAATCTAGCGCTTTTAGGAACTTGGATCACGATATGGGCACCGCGTCCGCTCGTCTTTGGGTTTCGTCGCCCTCGCCGCGCGGATGTGACTACACCGGATATCGTTGAGCAACTCCGTGCATGGACGTATCGAATCCAGCCGTATTAAGTGCTACCTTGAAAATTCCTGCGCTTGGAAAGCGCCACGGCGACATGTCTGGCACGTAATAACCACCTGAATTCGCGACAAACAGATAGCACACTGAAAATATTTTGTATGACGGCCCATTATGGCCAGCTTGTGCTCATAGATGCTCGACAACAAACAACCAATAGCGACCAACTTTCAACACTTGGGTTACTTGGTATTGGGTGAAACTGTTCATCCAAGCAGGGTCACAAGCCATGTCACGTGGGTACCTCTTAGGTAACTTTTCACCAAATTCTCCTTTTGAAGTTTCACGGTTCATACGCTTGGTGGCGTTGCAGCTCCAGTGACGATTAATTTCAACGATTATTTTAAGCATTATCCGTGCGATAAGGGATATTCGCTTTCCTTAATATATAACGGAATAGTATATAAAGGACGGAACGGCACAGATTAAGTCTATCTGCCACGTTTATTTCCAGGTTTCATTCTGCTATATTTAGCAGTTTCAGAGACATGAAGCTCCAAAGATAAGAAAATGCCAAATATGAAAAACTGTAGACTGACCCCCTTAATTTTGCCGATTTAACAACAAAAATAATATAACTGCTCAGAAGTTTGGGGTAATTTTATGGGCAGTGAACTGCATGTTTATTAGGGCATGATTGGCATTTTCCGGAAGACCCTGTCTGACTCGACGTGGAGGTACCTCGACAACTATTGCTCGTTTCCATGTTCACTACTGATAGTGGACTGTTGCACAGAGAGCAGCATAAGCTTCGTGTATGAAGTTTTGTGGGCACTGGGCCTGCGTTATGGCAAACCGATTCCATGAGTCTGCGGAAGGCGAACCATACGCACGCTTACATTTTCCTCTCCATACTTCGCCAACTGGCTTACTCTACACTGCTCATGCCGAATTTTATCGATATCTTGATTACTCAAGTGAGCCAAGAGGCTTTTGTAAAATGTCCTGAATCCGGTACAGCTGAAAGACAACAATATCCGTAGATCGGAGGGAAGCTGGACGGTCCTTGCAAATTCCAACGACTGAACCTGCATGAAAAAACACAAGTCCAATGCAATCTACGTCAGTCATTCTTCCTGATAAGGGCATGCTTCCCTGTGAAACAAGTTTAATTTATAATCAATGATGCCCGCCGGTCACATTTGCAAAGAGATGCAAAAGGTGCCTGACCGCAGGTCTCTGCGATGTTTTCTTCTCCGTCCGCCTCAATTTTTTTCCAAATTTGCGACCTTGTCTCTCTTGAACGAGGTGTCCCATTTGAACGAAGTTTTTTTGCTGACAAAGTGGACGGTGCACGTTCCACCGTGGGATATTTATATGGTCAAAAGCATACGAAACAAAATCCCGAAAACGCAACAGAGAGCATTTTTACATTTGGCCTTCGGCATGACGGCACCCTCACTAAAAGCCCCCCCCCACCCCACCACCCCAAAAAAAAACGAAAAAGAAAGACAGGGGTCGGGGTAGAAGTCCAATCTTTGTACGTGTGTTTGACCCCTGCGAGCGCTGCCTAATGGGAGTGCGAAAAAAAAAATTGCGCGCCCTGTGGGACCAAACTAAGGGAACATTTTATTGCATATCCTGAAAGAGCTATGTCTCAGCTATGTTAGTACAAAATATTGGAAAATTTAAAGATGTCCTTTTGGGTAAAAACTGCCGCGAAAATGATACTTTCCCCCTACCTTTCCGTGTTCACGGCATTGTTACGGGATAATGGCTAAAGAAAAAAGCAATGTGTTTAACGTCAAACGAAAGAGAAAATAATGATATTTCTGCTCATGCAAAGACCATCGCAGTCGGAGATCCAGGGCCTCGGCCATGACCTTCCAGACGCGCGTTAAAAAGGCTCTGTTGCGTTTTCGGGATTTTGTTTCGTATACTTTTTTCTTGACCATATAAACTTAATAGCCCACGGTGGAACGTGCACCATCCACTCTCTCAGAAAAAAAAATCGTTCAAATGGGGCATCTCGTTCTTGAGATACAAGGTCACAAAGTTGGAAAAAATTTGAGGCGCGAAATCGCGCCGGTTGATTCGAAGCGCCTTGGACGGATACGAAAATATCGCAGAGACTTGCGGTCAGGTACCTTTTGCATGTATTTGTGGGTGGGATAACATATATGTTTTCGAGAGAAATAAAAAATGTGACCGGCGGGCATCATTCGATTATAAATGAAACTACCCCCAAGGCATATATTACAGGGTGTCCAAGAAAATTCGATCAGGTTTTTATCACATAACTTTTTAATAAAAAGTCAGTTGCAGTATAGGATATGCTAAAGGGCACCATCAAACGTCCTAATTGACTTTAAATGATTAACTATTTAATTATAATGGCTACGAAGTTGTCCCAGTGAGAATATCTGGTCCCTTCGGTCACCTGCTCCCGTAGCCGCTTTCAGAACAAACATCCGTTGGATAGATGCACAAAAAAGGAACACTTTTTCTATTTTTGTTCGAGAGACACGTCTTCGCTTCACTCCCGATGTGAGAGGGTGAAGGAGCACAGTGCTGCCTCAGAGACACTGTCAGTGGTTGTGTACATCATTCTCTGGTGTCACTTTATCAGATTCTGTTCAGTAACAGTCTCAGTTATTGTGCATACTTTGTAGTTGAAGCCTGTGAAGTGTTATTCCACGGAATACCAGTTCCCATACTGTCCGCCACGATGCCAGTCTGTCCTTCCTGTTGTATTTCCAACTTTTAATATACTCCCTTTTAATATACGGCTCTGAATAATCATAACCGCTTTCTTGAGAGTACATAGAGAGGACAGAGGACATATCACGATGTGACATTACAATTATCGTGTCGTGTAGAGTCCCGTGATATTCCAAACTGGCTCGTGGCGGAAGAATCGGCTTATCTATAGCACATTAATGATCACTAGGCACCACGTGGATGGAAAAAAAAAAGCGTCGAAAAGCACAATGTTTCACAGCTACAGTTTTCACGTCACCTCCTCAACGGTGCACAAAATGTTGCACGGGCGTTGCAGCAGGTGCAGCGCTCGCCCTAGATGCATTCTTCCAATATAGGGCTTTCAAAATTAAGCTTTCACGAGCGTTACGCAAAGAGAGTGATGACAGGAAACCGGATGATAACTTTACGCTACTTGTGTCATTATTGCTAACTTAATTAGAATATAAATAAATGCTATAAATGCTAAATTAATAACTTGCTAATTATGTAGCACCTGTTTCTTACTCAAGGAACAGAAAAATAACACCAGTTTTGCTTTTGTTCGCCTATTGATAAAGTGCTAGTGAAAGCTTATTTCTGTATAATATTCGAACGTACTGAAAAGACGTCCGTCAGGTCGAGTTGGGACGGAGCCCCAGTCGGAGGCATTCAATTATGTTGTAACACGATTTCAAAACATCTACAGTATTCAAGTCGTAGTTACTTACAAAAGTTACTTGTTTTTGCAGATTGTCTAGATGCGTCCACAGTGATGGTCCGGTAAGACGACACTCTGGTTCGAATAGAGCAGCCTCTGTCTGAGTTGTTCTGATGAGAAGGGCGTCTAAGTCGACTTCCCTGCAAGATAACTAATTAATGCGCATAAGTACCCAATAATGTGCTGGTGGAAGTTGGAATGGGAATGGGGTTGGGAATGAAATTGCTAAAGCCAAGGTGGCTGTTAGTGTGTTCTTGCAGGCCCAAGCGGCGTGGTTCAACTTTACAATAACAGGAGAGGCTCTACGATCACGGTTGGTTTAATGCCAAAACTCAGGTGTCCAGTCACCCAGGGACTAACAACAAGAACATAGCACATAACGTAGACAACCCTTTCCTTGGGAAAATCACTGCAGAGGGCGCTACCTTCGTCACATACACAACAGTAGAGAGGGTTCAAGGGGCAGTGAAGCACACGTCCCTTCCTTGCTCTTTTTTGCCCGAGAAACAAGTGTGCTCAAGCACGAAACTAGATCAGACGAGAGCACGAGCAGGGGCTTTGAGAAGCACACCCCTCGCAAAAGCCCTCGACTTCCAAGAATTTGTTGATTTAGGTTTGCATTATGATGTTATGGACTTGACTAGAAAGGGGGGGGGGGGTAGCGACGATCGCGTGGCTACTGGGCGCAGACAGCTCCTACCTCACAATATGTTTGTACGTCATCATTGCTGAGTTTGCACAGATATCGTCGACCCTTAACTCGAATATGACGATTAACTGTGCCTCACTAAAGGGATTTATTGTCACTGAAGCATTGAATCGTTGTTCAAACCCTGCCTATGCCACCTGTTGTCACAGCAATGGATGAGGAGGCCGCGCTCGGCATTGCCGATTGGTTAGTTCTCAACGAGAACTTAGCGTTATGCTGCATAGCATTCCTATGCTCTTACTTTGTTACAACAAAATAAATAATTTATTTCACTTAGCTTGAAGAATAGAAACCAAGAACACAAGAACAATATATGGTGCAACTACACCCTACTACTACTACTACGTTGTACAGTTATTTTCATTAAGGGGTGATTTAACGCCGCATTGAAGCCTACTGCTAAGGAAATATATTGCCGGATAAAATGGCTGAAAATATCTTTATTTAATTTTTTTTTATAATCTCCAAGAATGACCGTTTCCAGCACAGCAATTCCTCAATTTTCAGGTCTAGTACCTTCGTTTAACCATTAAGGCTATGCTATGGAAATTTTTCGCCACACTTATTGCCTACGTGCTGCCGTACTGTTTGTTCTGTTGGTTTGCAGGTGTCGATGAAATATCGGAAAGTCGCCTCAGTTGCAAAAACAGCACTTTTTCGACGCGTAACTGTTTTCTGTAAAATCAGAAGTTAACATGAGTGATATCGTTTTGCCAGTCTTTAAAAATATTTCCATTCTCTTAAAACATCCCGGAACGTGGGTATGAAACTCTTACCATGAAGTTCAGCATCCTCCGACGACCTATTTGGCCAATTTTCTCTCCCGATAATTGCTTAGTTATTTAGTTGCTTAGATTTGAACGTAAGCGCAGCCTCTACGGCCGCGAGCGTCCCAGCGACAACGACATTGTTGCGAGTTGGTTCGCACCGTGACGCAGCGGACAAATCAGAGTCCGTCCATATTTCAAGTGCTCTGCCGTGACAGCTTCTCCCAAGGGAGGTTGTATCATGTCGAAGATTACGGGAACGCGATGTTATGTTCCTGGAGCTCACCGGCGAAGGGAGAATGACACAAAACGAAAATGGGAGGCCGCAATCACAGCCGGTATCCTACTATGCATAAAGTGCTCCGCACATGTGATCCTCACATTTCAGAGACGACGCTTATCTGAAGACTGACATTATGCAAGCTTGCCTCGGCTTCGCTTCAAAACGAAGTCGGCTAAGGGCTATGCCTACGTTGTTCCCGGGACAAGTGGTAAGCGCATTCAGTTAGGTTAGAATGGAACGCAACAAAAGAAAATATAGTGGTATCGTGCACTAGCCTGCCGTGGTTGTGGTTCCTTCCAACCAGAACTTCTAGCAGTTCTATTGGCTGCCAAAAGTTTGCCCCGCGGAACGTCGACGGTAAAATTAGAGACTGAATAAACATCGTAGATGCTGTCTTGGTAGCCCTTGTAACCCCGTAAGCATGTTAAGAATCCACTGAGCATGTTTTACGAGGAGCAAGATTTCGTCCCCCATCGCTGTTTGCTGTTTGTTTGCGCCTATTGAAGATGAACTATTAGCCCCTCTCATATGTTTCTTCTTCGAGTGCTTGTTTCAAACAACGCTTAGCAGTGTAAATAGCCACCGTTCATATGTATCATTTTCTCAATATAAAATACTATTACAGGGCCAGTCAAGCAGCATGACGGAGCCCGCTTCAAGTGGTGTGTTCAAGAACACGTTCTCTGTAGCAGTGGCATTAGCTGCCTGCCAGAACAGTATCAGCATTAGTAGACCCTCCAGTATTATTAATAAGTGTCTCTTCACTGTGTGGCAATGACATTTTCACTAATGACGAAATAAAGGTATCTCATGGCTCACACCAGATTCGAACTATTGGGTCCTGTACGTACTGCTGATAGAGGTGATACCATGTCCTTGGATTACAGACGCAGGATGTGCACTGTCTGCAAGTGGTGCTAGTGCACGTCCTGTCTCGCAGCGCATTGTACCAACAACATTACCAGAAAATGGTATGAAAGCGAATACTTATCTAGCTGTTTTGCTGGTGATAGAGGTGATAGTGTATTCATGAATTATACAACCAGGAGGAGTGCCATCCACAAGTAGTAATGCATGTCCTGTTTCACAATACATAGCGACATTACAGTGATACATGTACTGTTGAGGACATGGTTAGCGAAAACCGCCTGTCAGTACTTCGCCGTCCCATATTAACTAGGTTATTGTGAAAATGTATTTTAAGGTGGACCATGTCCTGCGCCTGTCCTGTTTATTATTCGAAACAAATAGTCTTGCAACACCTGGACGAGATAAACCACGGTGTGCTGATTTTAGACAAACGTCTCCCCTACAGTACAGAACATCCAGCGTTTGTGCAAGAGCTAACGATGAAAATACAGTTGACCTTTCCTCTGGACGTCATACAGCTTTTTCAAGTATTCATCCAGGATGATCTACAACCCCCAAATCTTTGTTTCTATACCATACAGTGAGCCAATCTAGCTTCCTGTACACCTTGGTGCTACATAAGCTCCACAGAGAAGTGGTGCATAGGGAAACTCCTCTTCCAACTGCCACACTTGGCAAAAATGTCTGAAAACATGCATTTCTTGTGCTTCATATAACAGAGGGGAGAAATGTTTATGCGTGTTACTTAGATACACTTACTGGTCTAAAGTATACCAGGGTGCTGCTAATCCTGTAAATGATACACAAAAGTTGTTGATAGTTCAAAAGAAAGGTATAATGTGGTGTAGGGTCACGGTCTCCGCTGCACCTTTAGAATCAGCCAAACAATCAAATGGAGGCGGTCTCCACTTGAACAGCAGGACACCTCAGCATATCTGCATCTCGTGTATTTGTCGATACTGTGAAGTTTCCAATTAGGGTGTTTTTGTTGATTATTCGTTAGACATTTCTTATAAACAGGCCATGAGGTTAGATGCGGTTAGATGCAGAGAGCCAGATGTGGTTTTGTCATCTGTCTTGTCCAGGTAGGTCAATTTTCTATCTAAGAAATAGTATGCGAAAAAAGAAAGGGAGACAATCCTAGTTGAAAGGCAGTCGATCTTAAAACATAAGTTTGTCTTCCATCCTGCTATCTCGCTTTTGCCAAAAGCCACCGAGGAAGCTGATTGGCAAATTTTAGGTCATCAGCTATCTAGTTGGGACTATCATGCCCCAAAAGCGCCACCCAGTTTTTCTTTTTTTAGATTACGCATGAGTCCTCATTGGCGAGGTTCTGTCTCGCATACAAGAAGCCTGGGGCTGTGGAAACTGGACCCCCACAGTCAGTAGCATATGATGAAATTCCAACTTTGGCATTAGCTGCGCAAAATCATTAATCATGGTGTGTGAGCATTGGACCAGCTACTTGCCTCGTGCTTACCATCACGGCTGGTCATGGAATTGCATTCTGCACTCACGCGCCAGCAAAACCGCCAAATTTGCTTCTCTTTTTCAAATGAGGCTACTTTGCGATTTTTCTCTAGGCACCTGCAAACTCTAGAACCTCGAAGGTACAACAAAGCGTACAGCAGCATATAGGCAGTAAGTCTAAAAAGAATAACAGCCTAGCTGTAATGGATACGAAGATAAGAGGCCTGAACAACATGCGGAAGCAGGGTGCTCGAAATGGTCATTCTGGAAGAATATTTAAGAACACAAAACAAATATAAGGCATTTTCAGCTATCTCTTTCGCCAGTGTACTTCCTATGCGCTCAGCATCAATATATATTGTAACAAAAATAGTAATAGGCATAGTCAGGTGCATGATCGCCCACTCTGTTCCGTCGAGCACTTTCGCAGAATGTTCGTGGAACAAAGTATACGTCTCGCATCATTGTACTAGCAACACAGTTGATGGATTGATTGTGTGTAATGACTGTCCCCCATTCCCATTAGCTGACAATAAATGAATCCAGTGCTTATTCCGGTACGATTTTCGGTACCTATTTCACTTACGTAACAATGCGTCGCAGGTCTTCTTTGATGTCGTCACCAATTGTGGGAGTGTTGGTATAGAAATACGGTGTCACACCGATAATGTGTAGACCCCTTGCGTTCATCTGGTTTTGTTTTTCACGGAGTGCCTGTGAAATGTATGATAGGTTAGTAGCGTTTTCATTTTTTTTTTTTTTTTCAAATTCAAACGCGGTGCCGGGCAAACGTTTCCGGAATTTTGACACCTCGTGAGGAAAAGACACATCTTCGTTTTGACGGCTGCGTCCTGGGCATGACAATTGAGTCGAACGATCCCACAGGCATTATCATGTGGGCCTTATGGTTGTCTTTCTAGTGAGACGCCTGCAAGTTGGAACAAGACTCGTAAACTAACCCCTTTGTGCATGCTGTTCATCCGTTAACGTCCATACCCGGGAGATAGCTACAGTTTTCTCAGTTTTTCTCAGTTACACAGTTAATTAAGATGGACACACAGTTAATCACATCAAGTGTCCACGTGTGATGCGAAGGGCGTGCTATAATGATTTATTTGCTATTTGTTCGTACATAATAACTTCCTTACTCACCATAGAAAAAAAAATGCATATATACAGGGTGTACCGCGAGACGCTTCTAGCCATGGATTGATGAATGGAGCTCACTATTCCAATCAAAATCACGCGGGTGTACATGTGGGCAAAAATTTGATAGCCGCAAAGCAGCGAAGGGCACTCCCCAATATTAGTGAATTTTACTATAGGTAGTTTTTGTCTGTCGGTACACCTGCAAGGCATGAGCCCAGCTTTGTGCATTCCGCAAAACCACCAGGGTATTTCAAGCGTACGCAATTACGACAGCCGACGTTTCCGAAACTTGCTCCGTCCAAACACATCACCTCCTGTAGAAGCAGAAAACAAACCTCGGCACAATCAGATCGTTTACGTCTCTCAACGTGTCAGCTTGCAGCCCACCGATAACGACGGGCTGCGCGACGTATTCGAGTAAAACTCTGGCTCTTCCGATCACGATCATTGCGGAGCAATGGGCTCAAACCAACAACCTTGGCCCAACTTTCAAATTGATGGGCAAAACCCAGAAATGAATTCCCCGTTCCCATTAATTAGTTCCCCGTGTTTGTTGTCTGTGGTCTGCCATCGTGTGTTTTTCTGGTGATCAAGAGAGACTCTACCTTGTGTCGGGTAATTTGCGAATTCGATTATTCGAACTTGCGTCGCGAATTCAAAGCGTCTCTAAGACTTCAAAGTACTGCCATAATTTGTAGAAGAAAAAATTATTTTTACGAATTTAACAACGCCCTCTCGTGGAACACCCTGTACAAGCCTCGTAGAATAATACGCAGTGACTGAACTGGCAAACCAAGCGTGCAAAAGCTCTTGTATACTGTTGCTCAACCTCATCCTTTCGTCGGACCGATTTGTCGAGATGATCGTCATTCTGCTTTCAATTCGTTCTCTTCCTGTTTACCTCAAGCGGTTTCTCTGCGTTCGGTGTGCACATCAGGTAAAACTAACACTAGAAGATACAGCCGGTCACATGGAAAGAAAGGAAGACAACAACCAAACAAAAGGCGTGTGCTCCAATTCGTGTTCCTCTTCCGTAAAACTGCATGCCATAAAAATAATCTGTCACTTGCCTTGAAGTAGTTAATTAAATGTGTTATAGCTTCTTCAGTGTGCAGACCAAGTCGCAGGTTAAGCATCCCATAATGGCGAAAATTGTGTCCCTCGAACCACTGAAGATCCTTTGTTCCATCGGCACTGGCCAACTTGTCAAGCGATTGGCTGTCTGTTATTTGTCTGTGAAATGAAGAAAACCTTACACATGGCCACACTAATCACGGCACAGCTGTTGAGCGGCCAGTGAAGTGACACCAAACGTTATTTTGTTCGCTTGTGCGCTGCAGCGTGTTCGGCAGTTGATATGAGCTGCTGTACGATCAGTCGCAAGTGACCTACAGAGTGCATGCTACATTTCTTCAGTCAGGAGAGTCAAACCTTGTTACTCCCACATAATATTTGCAGGGCCCCGTGTCATAATGTATTGTTTCCACTGCTGTCTATTCTGTGACCTTTATATAGCTGACTCAGCATTTTTTTGTTTCTTTTTGGTATTTCTTCACTTAGCAGAACCATAATGTGATGGACCGCACGTTTAAATAGAACGATGTGTCGCCCTGGAACATGACAGTCTCATTGCTGTTACCACCACGCGTGCGAATATATATTCGTATTTTTGCGTCATGATTAATTGCTGGAATTTTAAGGTAAATGTGAAACACTCATAAATGAGACTGTCCGGGGAATGACGCGTACCGAGAAGCGATCAGGGCCAAAGCCTTTGTGTACGAGGCAGTCTCGCTCCGTCTGACTATCCCTACCTACTTGGGCCAACTTTTAGGTTGGTTGAAGTTGGTGGTTCATGGGAATCGGACAGAAACTTGAGGTTGGTTTAGGGAAGCATTGCCCCGTGACTGGATCACATGACCTCCCATGACATGTGCCGAAGTTATGGCACGAAAACATTCAGTGTCGCTTTTGCGACACATAAGGGAAATGCGTTTGCATTCAACGCTTTTCCGGACTATACTTGGCTTTTGGGTGTCCACTTCCTCTCCAAGCTCGGGTATGCACTTCGAATCCAACTCGAACCAGCTCAGACTACCAGTTGTCTTCTTGTGGTCTATACATGACTTCAGGTCCACGTTCCGGTGACGCAATTATTATATGTGAGTCTTAATTAACCTTTTAATTAGCATCAATTACTTTCAACTACCCTTTAATTGCCCTTGGATTACCCTTTGGTAAAGTAAGCTCAGGTTACCTGAGGTAATCTTGAAATTTCATTTAATTCCCGTCAATTACGTTTACTTATTTCCATTACTCTTGATGTTAATGATGACCCACTTCCAAATTGACGTTTGGATTAAGGCCACACGTGGCTAGTTCCATCTCAAATCGAACAATCCGGTACACTTGATGTCTCGAATGAACGGGAAAAAAAATATATGTAGAAGCCATCGGTGAGTTAGGAGAAATAAACGCTTTCGGAATTATCTGCGCTGCGCGGTTCGGGAAATAGGAGAGGAGGAAAAAACTGCCTCTCGGAAGACAATGTCATCGCGCGCAGGTTTGAGCGTTTCCTACAAGGCTGTTTATTGGTGCATTGTACAAATTTCTGGATCTGGCTTTAGACGACCTAGGGCACAATAGGCTCCGGGGTTGGCAGTGCTGTGTCAGTTTTTGTTTGTCTGCAAAAAAATATCAAATTTGACTCAAAGCATCGAAAAGCACCATGTTCACTGCAACTTTGCAGGCGATGTAAAAGACGAATAAGATCGAATTTTATGCCGTTTAATTTGTCATTCATGGGGCTATCGAATTATATATAATTTGTTACTCTACTCTGTCAGGTACCTAAGCGATACCTCTTTAAGTAGCACCATACCACCGAAAAATAACCAATTTTGGAAGCCTTTATCTAAAAAACCCCACCAAAAACTTGCCTCGAAAATTTTATATGTTGTAGGTAGACTATGCACAGAAACAAAATCAAAAGTCGGACTTGATCGGTAGGCGCACTGTGAATTTTTTTCCACCCCTATACGGGGAGCGCATTCAAGTGGTGGCACCGTGTCCCGCGTGTTGCAAAATCGAATTTTCCAAAGGGACTTTCAACTTCTATCTTCACATGAAAGTAATTGCTACAGTTTGAAGCCGTTCTGAGCGTTTATGTTCATAACAGTGTTGTAATCGCTGAATGTAGATTGTGGAGGAACCAGGTGTGCTAGCACTTTTTTTGTGGGATGTTGGCGAAATTGGTATAAATAATTCTGGCCTAAACGATAACACTTCGATGACTATCACCCATCGCCATGTTGAGTGTGTTTGATGCCACTATCCGACATACCTACGACTGTCAGTCGCGTTTCAGTCAGTCTCTCACTGCGCTCCTGTTTCAATGACCGTCGCACATGATCAAATTGTGTTCCAGAATGGCAGCAGCTTACCCCCATCATTGCTCGTTAATTGTACACTTCAAATGTCGGTCAATGTCCTAAGGTCACTTACAGAAGAATCATGTTAATGCCGCATTTCGTGATGATACAAGAACCTCCTGGATTAGTGTTAGTGAAGTTCTCTACTATCGACAATCTTGTAAGAGTTCCATGTGGAAATCTGTGCCGGTAGGTGAGCAACAAGACGTCACATAATCCAACTGGCACCACGACGGCGTAGTTCTTCAAAACACACACGAACAGCCGTTCAACTGAAAGGAATGGCAGGTAATTATTTCACTTATATACGACTGCATATGAACATACGGCAGCGTCGGGTTATTCCGCATTTAATGCCCACGCCGTAGGAAGCCTGTGCGCCACTCATTTATCGATTTCCAGCACGGTCAAAATACCGATCCGCGCGGACAAAATGTAATTTTATTACAAAATGCTATTTATTACATGCGCCGGTAATACGCAAGGGCGTGTAATCCGCTACGTCGTTTGGTAGCTATATGTCAGCATCATGTCACAAAATCAACTCTAGTAGACATCGAACCTACAGCAGCGCGGCAGACAGCGTGGAACCCTCATGTGTAAGAAATCATCAGATACTATCAAAGGTATCAGTCCCCCCGAGGTTGGAATTCTTAAAGTTCACGAAATTGGGAATGTTCCTGTTGAGAATGTTCCTGTGGGAATGAACGTGCTTGCAGAAATTCAACGGCGCATGTGTTCCGAATTTTCCCCTTCGCACAAGATCTGGAGTAAGATGGGTCCTTAGCGGTGTGTTCCTTGTCACTTGGCTGGACGGACCACACAGTGTGCGACTGGGAGAGCCACAACACGAGCCCGCGGCATGCACGAACATGTTACAACAGAGGCACTGCAAGGGGTTTGGAATGTATGGGCGCACTACAGCTGAGGGATAACCGACTGGGGTTCGGGGACAGTAGGGAGATCAAAAGTGAGGATGATAGTCGTGTCGGGATGCACTGGTTCTTCCCCATCTTTATTTTAGGCACGTCTATCACTTCCTGAAAATCTTCCAAGAATTTCTGCAACAGGCAAGTCAATGGGTTTAGACGGACTGATGACGCCTCCGCTGTTTAGTGTTTTATGGGAACAGTACGTTTCTAAGGTGCACATCAGTAACAAGTCACCAGTTTGCACGCAACCACCTTCTCAGTGAAGAACGATCACATCTTACCCAATTTTATACTGCCTTTGTACTTTACTGCCTTTTTACTTTGTACTTTTGTAATATACTACTCGAATTGTAAACTTCAGGTCAGGGGCGTTTTCTACCCTTGACCATTAGAAACAACCCTTTACCCTCATACTCCTTTGTTAAATGAACGCTCCAGTCAGCCAGTTTACTTCCATATTAGAATGTCTTAGAGTTTTCTAGAAAACCTGTCGACCGGCGCCTGACCAAGACCCCGACGCTTCAACGTTTCTACAGTTCGCCTTACATCCCCTCGGCAAGGATGAAACCACGGGACTGGGGTCTTGGGTCCGTGGTGGCGCCACCCACAGCAGCGTACACTGATAACGCGTACACTGATAACCCCTACGGGGTCTCTAGGTATGCGCTGGTCGCCAGGTTCGGGGGTAGGAGACCTACTGTTTATCACCCGGCAATATGGTACACGATGCGTATAGGAGGATTTTCAGAACACGAGAAATGACTGCATTCTCTTGCCCTTGTTCCTTCCACAAGGATGCAAGCTTTGTGCTCCCGGTAGGGCATATTGGAATGCAACTCTCCAAATATTTGGTGTTACTTTGGTAAAAGAGTAGTAAGTAAAGTAAAAGACGGGGACAGAAGTATACTCAGCCTACCTTGCTATGAATAAATCTGTGATTCACATTGCAGCTCATTACAAAAGACAGAGCATAAAAAGTAACAGCAGAGTACAGGGTTGACACCACAATCATCCTCTGCACTTTTTTTGTCAGCTTTACTTGTGTCTTGCTTTGGCCTCTCACAAATTAGTATAAACCCTTTTGGGCCTCGAGGGTCTTACAACGGCTTTGTGTTGTATCGCGATATCGATGCTCTTTACGTCAGCAAAAAGCAGCGAAATACCTCTACCGATAACGAGGTGCCGCTACGGTTACTGAAAAAATGTACGGCTCTACATTACGGAATATTTGTTTAATTACACGAATTAAGCAACGTGTTTTTTCTATATGTCCCGGTGGCGCCGCGAAGCAACCGTGTCTATGACCGGCGTACAGGTGTCCTAGTTCGCACTTTCATGGTTTTGGAAAGAAAACTTTGGGTTTAAATAATGACTGGCTCTAGTCCAGCTGCAGCACCTTCTGCGAACAGATATAAGAAATACTAGTCGGAGAAAATTCGAATTACACTGCAGACAGCTCCCACCTCTTGTGATGTCGACGGAGATGAAGGTACACATCGCGCGGTTCACAAGCACATTTTTGTTAATTACAGATTCCTAAATAAAAACCTATGATGGCACAACAGATGTCATTTTCTCACGCGGATTATGTGGGCCGTGAATCTCGCTTGTCTTCTACACCTGTTAATGCAGAGTATTCTTTAGCTACTAACACTCAAAGTATGTTAGAGTTACCACGCCGGCAGTACGCACTCATTCACAATCGCACCCGACTGCGTGCTACTTTCCCTTTGAGCTCGCTAGTTCCATGTGCCCTCCAGTCCACAAGTCGCAAGCAAAGTAAAGTTGACTACGATTCTGACAGGAAGCGCCAAATAAATCTCTTGTATGTTCCTTTCTCCTGAGCTACAAGTGTTGTTGCACGCATCGAAGCGTCCACAGACAGTGTTCCGCTGGCAGAGATGGAACGACTCAACACGTGCAAACTGAACGTTTATCGATGAGACATGCGATTTGGTCGAAAATGCCACAGAAAACAAGACTGTCATTACATCCTCCAATCTCCACTCACTGAACGGCATAGACCACACATAGATGCACACATAGGGGCTGATCCAGTCTCCCACAATCTGTTCAGTTCGGCCTCACTGTCATTGCATCAGCAAACTGTGTTATCGAAATGCCGTATTCCTGAATCACTGTCTGAAACGTGGAATGATCAACACTGACCAATTAATGATTTCGAATCTACCACCCACAGCAAGACGACAGATCAACGGTGTGGGGAGTTGAGTTTACGACAGCAACGCAGACCGTTAACAGTGAGTGAAATAACGATTCCCATTCAGATTAAGAAAGGTTCACGGTAAACAACGTCTGCATCACGGAAAATGTGGTGGCAACTGTGTCTTTATGGCTGTAGAATACCAAGGCCCGGTGCTACCAAGAAGCCAAGAAGCAAGTGGTGATGTGATACCATTTGTCGATCACACAAAACGAGAGAGAGAGAGAGAGAGATGCCGATGATCATCGCGGGGGTATTTCAACGTGAACATTTCAAACCCTGCAAATTTAGTGGTTCCCGCAATACATGAAGCACGCCCTCAGTGTAATCCTAAACACAACAGGCGTTGTGTGAACAACATGGCATGGCTTTGTCTTCAAGATCGTCTATACTAGGGGAGTCGCCGTACACACTTCCAAGTATGTATCATACTTCACTTTGTGCAGACCGTTAGTATCGATACTCGGAATCAACCACGAAGACAACAACAACATCGACAGCATGGATGAGTAAGGCCTTTACTCAAAAATTGCTTCCTTGTATTTACAGTCAGCTGCGTCGTGAGTTTCGATGTGGCTATCTCGCACAGTAAGAAAACCGGGCCTCTCCTTGTACGTGACCCCGCTAATGTGACGAGTGACGCGTCAACTGTGTTGGAGAATCAAAATCAACATACCTATGTGAGGCACGGGATGCGACGATGCTTTGGCGGTCGTAGCGCTTGGAGCCGCCGGGCTCTTCGATGCCTTGGTAGAAGCAGTGGATCGTGTGGAGACTGTTGAAGATCCAGAAGAAGACGTGAAGAGTGTGGATTCTTTGCCGGGAGATTTGAGGAAGATGTACCAAAGGACTGAAATAATTAAGAAAGGACCTCTGACGCGAAAACAGGGAAACAAAATAGCACAAACAGCCTATGATTTCTGGAGCCAAGCTTAATGGATGTCCATTAACGATTAACGTACCACTGACGTACAGAGTGCGGTTCACAAACCTACCATGCCAGTACAACAGGTCAGACAGTGGGTGAGTTATCGACTGTGCGACGATATCCGATATCACTGATATAAATTGTTCCCGTTAGCCCGCTGCCAAATATCATGAGACAGCACGTGAAATCAGTTTTGGCTGAAATCAGTTTGCCGTGAAATACGTAAGTTGGTTTGAGGCTCGTCACAAGGAAAGGCATGAGTTTAACGCTTGTTGTGGTCTATCGACATGTTATAGATGTGGCCGCTGGTTCGACTGGACTGCTGGATGTACACCCTTCCGTATCCGTAAACTCTGATAGGCAGTATGGAGCTTTACTGAATAGATTTCATTTAAAGGGTTCGGGAACGCTTTCTTAAGATTCCATTTCCCTAGCGCTTCTCAGTTTGGTTTCTTGATGTGCTGTTCACAACGCAATACGATCTAAGTTTTTAGCGATTTACCAGCTTTTTAGTGATCCTCAGTGAAACGTGTTTTTTGCAAAGACGATTCACTGACGTTCGCTAAGTAACAAGATAGTCACGGCACGTTGTCAAGAAGCAACCATGTTTACCAGTACTACGGGGCACGACAACAAACAAACAAATAAACAGACAGACAGACAGACAAACAAACAAACAAACAAACAAACAAACAAACAAACAAACAAACAAACAAACAAACAAACAAACAAACAAACAAACAAACTGGCTATATTCTTCCTGAACCTTATTAGTCACTTCTCTATCGGTGGCGACTTCCTCAAGCCCCCAAATCTCCTGAGGCAGTAAGGTGGACACTCTCTCAGTATTGTACAAGATTTGAACTTCGCTTATACGTTGTTCCATTCTCCAGAATCCTCCGAGAACCCCTATAGGGGGCGGGCGTCAAGACATGTATAAACAGCGTTTTCCTACATAAAATTTGTTAGTAGCGGTAGACTTCGCCCCCTAGAGATGACGATTCCCATTCACGATAACTAAACAAAAGTTGTTAACAATGTGTTAGCATCAGGAGTGTAAAAATGAAGAAAAAAACATATGTGTGCGCGTGTGTCCGCGTATGAGATGGTGATGGCTCACCGAGGCAAAGCTATCAGAAGACATGCGAATGGGTTACATAAGGGTATACTTAAATGAAGGTAAACTATTTGAAATTGAAGCAGTCGAATGGTAATTAACAATAAGAGGTAAGAGTACTTGAACGTAACTAGAGGCTATTAAATGCAATAAAAGCAAGAAAGTTTAGTTTGAGGCTAATGAATATAAGATATATGTAATTAAGAGTGATTAAATTATATTAAGAATCACTGAAGCTAACCGCAGGTTACCTGAGGTAATTAAATGTAATTAACCTCAATTAAATTGGAATGGAGAGCAATTAAAGCAAGTAAACAAAATTTAAGGGGAAGGGTAATTACAGGCAAAGTGAAAGTAATTGAGGCTAATGAAAGGTTAATTAAATGGTCTCGCACTTAGCAATGTAAAGTGTTGAACCGAAAATCAAGTATAGACAGGAGGTGATCAATCGGGAATCAAGTCAAGTATGGACGGGAAAAGGCGCTTAATGCTAAGGCATTTCCATTCCATTTACCGCAAAATCGCCACAGATTTTTTTTTAAATCAGGGTGTTTTTATTTGGGCATGTCTAGTTGTTTTATGACCTTGTTCCGTGGCAAACCCTTGTAATCTTATCTAGCCTAACGGGAGAAAATCATGCATAATATCAAGTGATGGGTTCCAGTTGACACGCTTCGACGCAAATCGCATTATTAACGATTTGGTAATACCCCTGTTACACTAGTAGTCTTCAATGATCATTGAAACCAACGGCCATTGAACATGCACGCAGCTATACTTGCGTGAAACGCGTCAACTTTTAAAGCAGCATTGAATCCAATCGTCTGATTAATTTACACAGTACCCGCTTGGTGGCGCTACCCACAAGTTCAGAGGTCGTTGATTTCTATGGTTATCCCAACTATTATCACTAACAAGCTCACGTCTCGCATTTTAACAATTCAGCTCGGAGAATGACTCATTCCGAATTTACGATTGGCTAGGAACGTGTTATGTGGCACTCCTCGATGGACCCACGCACCCTCTTCTCTACGTATTTGCACCCTTCATCCTCACCCTGGCTTTCTTCGCCAAAGTAGGGACGGCGGCCACTTCTGTATGGTCAACAACGGCGTGCAGGTTCTGTCATTCCAACCCTCGTCCTTCAACTAAGCTACAAGAGCAACTGACTGAACTGGCCAACGTGACCAATATCTGACCATATATGGCCATCTCTGGGCCCAGGGTGGAATTATGCTTTGTCGTGATATGACTGGATACGATTGATTGTGCATTGTTGTCTGACTCGCCTCACGTGTAAATCTACTCCCAATTATTATCCATATTGATGCATGGAGGGCGAGAAAGAAAAAGGAAGGAATACACCTACATGGACTTCACTTTCGCGTTCACTGTGTTATTGAACGCCTGCATACCGCTGCACTCGGATGTAGATTCCCTCCTCACAATATGCTTTTAGCTTGCTTTTCCCTCTATTACACATAAAACGAGACGATCGGGCAGAGATAGTCGGCTCCGAACCGCCAATCTTTATTAACTTAGCGTACTGAAATCTTACTATCAATGCTTGTTGATTTTCAGCCGCCTTTCGGAAGCATTCGAAGTTCAATTCAGATATATGTGCTTGACCATTGCGATGAACAGGTATTTAGCAATACTGTATCAAATACTCCAAATATACTGATAAAAATCACTCACGTGTTGATGTAGCGATAACTGCCCCGATTAATAAAATGAACAGCACCACTGAGAGCACGATGAATCGCACAGACCTAGGGAGGAAAAATAATTTAACTGCAACATTTTAATCTTACACGACAACTAAAGTTTGGCGGCTTGCCTCATAAACACAAATTTTCGCCGCATCCAGATTAAATCATACTGCAGCAATATTGCTAGAAATGCTTTGAAACCACTTCATTATCAATGATCTGGGTGCCTTGGTCGACTAGCATCGTGCTTGGTGCCGATTGCTGCATATGGATTACTGTTCTGATAAAACCACAAGCGTGAGATGTGCCGCTATGAAGTGTTTACTCTATTTCCAATTATCAATATGCATGTAAAATACTAGATGGTGCCACTAAATATTACGTGCCAAGAATTCTCCAAGGAAACCACACAGCCATAAAAACACGCTAGAAACAAAGCATTCGTTAACTCCTTGGCTAGACTATCTGATCTGGAAACGCCTGCAACGATGCGCTTGAGGACAGGGATAGCACATGCACTGTTGTCCTAATGATTTTACGCTTCATGCAAGGTGAATATAAATGGTAGCGAAGCTTGCATTGGCCACCACGTCTTCAAGGGCGGCCATGATAAAGACCATCAGCGCCATCCATCCGTTGCGGAGCAAACTACAAATTCCGTCATAATGACGTCACCTGGTACGTCACCATTACGTATTGCGCGGGGCAGGCGCTCGCGCTGCGCGTGCGTTCCACCGCGATGTCCAGCCGCGGAATGTCAGAACTGCTGTTCAAAGCAAATCCAAGAGCAAAAACTCAAACAATTTGTAAACAGAGAAGAATCAACACTAGCGACATGCGTGCAACAAAGGATACAGGAGACCAGCTGGGGGCTTGTTTTCTTTTATCACTGGTAAACTCGCCATGCCGTTGTAAACAGTATAAATACCCACATGAGACAATTGATGTTCTGAGGCTGGAACACAGAGACTTTTCAGTGACTTCCATCTTTCATCATAAATACCCACGACAGAATTCTGCGCAAAATACCCGGTATGACGGTCCATGTACTGAACAAGCACGAAAGGATAATGTACAAATTCCAGCAAACATAGGTGGGGCCCAGGACCTTAATGTCCAATGCATGCTGCTATAGCTGTCCTCATGTACATCTGGAACTTTCCACATATCCAAAGAAGGTGGAAGTGAACATATTTGCACTTGAAGATCACATTATTTTATATTTGCATACTGTGTGGCGCTATGTCTGCCCACAGTTTTTGGCACTGTAACGAATGCTATGGGGGAATAAGAAGGCACAAGTCCATTAGCTCATTTTAGAAGTCGGTGATACTTTATCTTGCAAAACAGGCACAGCCGTATCAGCTTCCAGCAATGACAACATTGTTCAGTGTATACACACCCTGCTGATGACTACTTTTTGTATTAAAGAAATGTCAAAGCATCGGCAATGTTCTGTGCTTCTGCTATTTTGTGCACATTTTGCCATGTGGTGTAGATTTGCAAGCTGCACAAGGTGCTTAGCCCTGCACATAACTGCTCCTACATACTTGCACACAACAACTGAACTCAGCGCAGGATTAAAAATGTAAAATTACCTGCTAGGGATCTATGCACACAGGTATACACTTAATACGTATCAAAGAATAGGCAAACTGCTGAAGATTCAAAATAGAAAATGTATGCTAGGTATCTATTTACACAGGTGTACAAACACTAAACATATAAATAATTGGCAGCACAGACTACTGAACTCTGCATGGCTGTCAAAATACAAATAACACAATAAGGAACTATGTGCAAAAGTGCACTTTGACAAATCGTATGCTTCACAGGAATGAAAGAATTACAAGAGATCATGTGTAATCTAGGTTACAAGTGAAAGCACTGGATAGACAACAGAACCATGCATATTCCTTTGCATGGGAAGAAAACTTCTGGTTACATCAACGTGCAGAGATTACGAACTTAGTCTCGCTGTCTGCTGCAGTGCCTTCTGACGTAACGTACTACTTCGTACTTCCTCATTCCTTTCTCGTGCAAACCAGAACAGTCGTACCCTCCGAAAAAAGTGAAATAGATCGTCATACACGGATGAAAAACGCAAACTCAATGTCTTTGGCACAAGTACGTCCAACGCTTCACACAGCTTGGACCTGACCCCTTGGGAGATGAGGAATGTCTTAACGTTGGCTTTGAAGGCTTCATCACACGCACCCACAAACGTCGCAAAGGCAGGAAGAGGAAGCGACAGCTCCAAAGTCAGTACTGTCCACATTCTTGACACTCAAGTAAAGCAATAGCTGGCTACTGTCCTGAAATCTGGCATTCCCCCGAGGAATGTCCCAAGTTGGACTTGGTGGTTTGAAATTGAAAAGACGACGAGGAAGAAGAAAACGGCTATTAACAGTCACAAAGTGCGCAGTCAACGTACAGCAAACTCGTAGCTAACAGAGAACGACAGGAACCGGAAGAGTGCTCGGCTCTGTCTATAATCTTACGTATTACTGGCAGACCGCGCGAATTGCTCCATTAAAAACGTGCATATTGTATTAGTAGAGACATTATTCGCGCCTCCGATTAAATTGTTTACCTTCATGAAGGGCGCAGGGTTGCTAACACAGATTTCGTATTTTTACCCCGCCTTCGCCACCAGTTATATTTACCTTGTTTCCTGTGTCATTCCGCTCATTGCGGTTTTTACTCTGCCCCAAAGAGCACCGGCCGCACGTCATCACGACCTGTGAATGCTTACTTTTTGATAAGCCAGCTACATAGTATGGTTTCCTTGTATAACCTCACAATTGACCAAACTCGATTGATCAAATTGATAAATTTGATGTCGGTGAACGTCGCACTGACCCTCAACCGTGCCTTGATGTCGTCAAGGCTGCAGTTTCGATACGACAGCCAACCGCTGCAGTAGGTAGTGACTCTAGAAGAACTCTGGAACCACCGCCCAATCACACTCCAGTAGTTTGTGCAGAATCTGCTACGTGGTGCGCTCACACTTTCGACGTCTATCTCCTGTTGCAGCTTTTCCTTCGGTGGCTTCAGCCTCACGTAGAAATGAGCCTGGTGACCGGGACCACGCTAACGCTACAGGAGTTAGTAGCATATGCTGACAGGATCATGGATGTGGCATGCTCGTCCGTTTCTACGCCCTCCATTGCCCTCCATTGTTAGGGCAGCTGTTAAAAATCGGGTATCCTCGCAATCACGCAGCTCTGAGCCGGCTACAAGCCGATGTCTAGTAATTCCTGGAAATGCAGCGGCCCTTCACTGACTAATCCCGCCTCTGCACCCGCTCCCAGAGCGGTCTCTCATCGCGGCGAAGCCCCCCTACAGACCCATGTTCTACAAGAATGTAATATTGGCGGCCACGACCCATCTCGCTACCAGCGGAGGTCTGGTGCGGCACGTAGGCAAAAGCACCCCTGTGTTTGGGGGGGGGGGGGGGGGACACAGCAGATGACAGTTTGTTCCCGATAAAACGTCCAAGAAAGATTCCTGACTGCCACCGTTGCGTACGTAAGCGTATTGCGAGTCTCGAAACAAGTGCGTTCGGTACGAGCATGGTACCCTACGCCGCCCTGTTCCATGAATTTTCCTCGTCCCCGCTGTCGACAGATGCAAACTCCGAGGCATTTCTCCGGGCAAATACGGATTGGTGATGGATATTGAACACCATAAAATCATGTGCCACAGTCACTGTGTCCGTCGTTGACGTGGAATGGCGTCGTGTGAATGAGAGATACGCTCTTAGTGCTCCTGAAGCCCAGCTTCGTCTTGGTGCTGCATAGGTTCACAGGTCTCTCGCGAGAGCGCGAATGACGTAGATCGTTCAAAAGGGTTTTTGTTCGTAATATGAAAAGTCGATGGAAAAGCCAACCTCCCTCGAAACTGTTGTATTTCGAATTTCGTTAAAACCAGCCAGATTATTTTGTGTACAATAATGACTTCATGGGACCTTGTACACCACAAGCACTGGGTAATAGAAGTGCATGCCTTGCACAAAAAAAAACAATTCTTTTAAAAAATGGCTAAGAAGCAAGCGAGCTGGTGAAGATGATGCATAATGTAAAAACCCCTAGACGAGGGAACACAAAGGTGACTGATTTTTTGCGCTTACTAGAACTTTATCTGAACTCAACTGCCATAAGTATTGACGGACATCTGTACACCCAAAAAACTGGTCTCTGTATTGGCTCGAGTATCGGGCCTGTTCTTTCTGAGATTTACCTGAGTGTAATTGACAACGCTGTATTACCCTTTATATCCTCTCTGTCTTCAAATGATGTCGTTGCAAGGAGGTTTGCTGATGATCTGGTTTTCGTTTCCATCAATGAGAGTGTTATTGATCACTGTAAAAATGTAATTGTGTCCGCGGCCCCGGAGCTTGTGTTCACTATTGAGTTCCCCACTGTTGGCGTGCTTCAGTTTCTTGATATCAGGCTTTTGTTACAACCCGCTCTTTGTTGGTCTTACGGCAAATCTCAAGCTCAACCCATTTTGCCCGCTTCAAGTTGCCACTGAACGGGACTGAACTGTAAAACGGGGTTTCATCAGAGGTATCCTATCAAATGCCATAAAAAATCTTGGTGTCATTATATCATTACCTCTGCGGAAGGTCACCTTCTCCGTTTGAATGATGCTGGTTACCCCCATCATATGCTACTTGGTGTTTTAAATGTTTTGTTAAACACCTTGCTTCCTGGTTCGCCTGAAACTAAGCACTCTGTCCCCAAACGTGTGGTATTACCTTACTTTCACAAAGTATCTCACAACTTGTTAGCCGTTGCGAAGAAATTTCAACGCAACCTCGTTTTCAAGAAAAACTTCCGTCTTGACCGCCTCACGCCTTTCGCCAATTCTGAAGTTACTTGCAAGAATCACCGGAATAAATTTGTCCCCTATTCTTCAAACGTTGTTTATCAGATCCCCCTAGCTTGTGTTTTCGGTAATATTGACCAGACAAAACGTTGATTAAATGATCGTTTGAGAGAGCACTCATTAAAAGTAAAAAATAAAACTTCAAACTCTGAAATTGTCAAACATTTGGAAGAATGCTCAGATTGCTTCCCTCTATGGGATGAAACAATTGTAAAGGCATCCGAAGTTGATCCTCACAGAAGGCATTTGAGAGAGACCCTTTTCATAACCTCTTTTGGGAACTGTGTCAGCAACCCATCCGTAATCCTGGGTCCGGCCTTGAACAGACTGCTCGTTCTCCCGAAATAACTTTCTATTTTGTCCTCAACTGGTTGTTTCTCTTCCCTCAATCTGTATATATTTCTTATATGTGAAGTAAAATTTTCAGCTATGTTTGAGACTTCGTGTTTGTGTCGTCCCTCCGTGTTGCCTGGCCTCGGGGTTTTTACATTATGCAACTATTCTTTGCTCCTGGCTCGAAGTAAGTGACCCAGATACTGGGCCAACATTGATATTGTCGTGTGTATTACTTACCATTTGCCTGAAATAGAAGAGTGCAGGAGGTTAGCATAAATGTCTCAACGTCAGTCCTGAGCGTTGATCATGTTCATCATGCTGGTATTGAGCTTCTTGCGGATTTCTTTGCACTTACCTTCGTCCACGCGGTTATCCTGTTCGGGACGTACTTGAACACCTAATGTAAATGGGAGTCGTTTCAATTAAAGGCGCAAGTGCTGTGCGTCGAACCGTTCACAAATGCTATGCTAGTTGCCTTATCACCATGACTTGTCAGAGCATAGCACGCCAGCCTAAGGCATTCGCACGTTTTCAATGTGCATGTTGTTCTACGCGTTCCTTATACACACGTTAGGCCACACCAGTGGACATAGTCCATGCGAGTGACACCAATTACCTAGTGGAGACTTGGTGAGGCAGAGCATGTAAGCACATAAGGGTTGGCAATGTATGGATGAATCGAATCCACCAATTATCAACTGAATTCAAAACAGGATGCTCCCCAGTGCACGAGGAGCCAAGAAGCAAGCGCAGGCGGGGTGCAATGCCCTCTGCCAATTCCCTCTGCATAGGGTTGTTGACAGACTGTAGTGATGATAGCTGTGGAAACACGGATCTGCTTTGACTCGTGACCTCAGAGCAGATTTTTGGATGGGTAACATCAGAGGGGATTGGTGGGCAAGGTATTAGGAGCATGCCGTCTGCAATGAATTTCTCACTTCAGTGCCATTTCGTGCGTCCATGTTCGTTCCCTAGCACTGGCACTGAGCACGTATTTACATGTTATACCAATGAGCGCAGCTTCCCGCTCTATTTATCAACCGGATAAACCGATAACGTGTGAACTGTATCAACTGGTATCGCACGCACTCGTGATTCCTATCAACCTTTATCGCATGAACTCGTGAATCAAGCCAACTGCTATCCTACGAACTGGTGAAGCAACTCTGGTATGAACCTATCGAAAGAAAAAACACATAGATGAGCGAATTCCGCGGAGTTTAGGTTACATAACGCGAGAGGAGGTGTGGCTGAATCGTATTATTTTCATGTCGGGGCACCCGTGCCCGGACAGGACGCTTTGACCAAGTATCAACCAATCGGTGTGAAGTAATTAATAGTTGATTAAGAGCCTTTGAGTGAATTAGTTATGTGGTGATCACTCGGCCTACTTGTTGGATATTTACTCGAGCAATAGTTAACTGGTTACTTCAAGACAAATAATTACACAAGCCGGCGAACCCTACGCAGTTAAGGCAAGCGGGGTAAATAACTGCACGATGGAACGTACGAACCCCACGTACTTGATGTGTTCTGCGAATCCACATATCGTATCAAACAATTAATACGTTAGGTAAATAAATATTTACTCGGGCGACTACCTGTGTGATGAAAAATTGACGCAAAATTGTAATTAACTAATAAAACTCCGTAGAAGGGTAGGAAATACAGCGAACCCGTATTGAAAGCCATGCTCGCCGACTTACTATTCTTACTATTAGACGTAAGGTGTACCGAGCGTGGATAGGCGTCACACAGTAGGCCAATCAGTTTCATGTGTTAGTCATGCGGAACTCAACATCAACTGCGGGAAACCGCGGGCCAAGGGGCTCCGTTTAGAATCACCTGAACTCGATGAATCTTTGCTCCAATACACTTGGGAGATTGTCAAACGTGCGACTGACCCGACAATCGGTTTCTGGTGGCATCGATGGCGTCGATATCACAAATCGGCCACGTAGAGTTAGCTCAGAAATTTCAGTAGGGGTGTACTAGTAATCAAGTAAAGAATAAGACGCAGGGGCAGGTTTAAAGAGCCGTCAGAGAACAAGACGAAAGCGACGCAGACAGATGTGGAACGTCGAACTTATCGAACTTGATGATGTTATCATTTCATGATATCGTTGAAAGATGTGCACTGACTCTTTGTGTGACTTTTGTTGTCTCCGTTGTCATGTGCCGATTGGCCCCGGTCGTCTCTTACGGAGTCATCGGCTGCTACAGGTCAGTGGCAACACTTTTATACCCCTAATTAACCCAAGATAAAGTGCACGAACCCAACGATAACGCCACACTTTGTGCGTACCCGGTATCGACGTATTGTATCGACCAATCGGTAGGATGATACCGACCAATGGGTCGGTAATAAATAGTTAATGGAGACGTGGTTAGGAATGTATTTCTCACTAGCAACTGACTATTTCCTAATTTGTAATTCACTAATGAACTACTTCATCCAAGCCTACGCAAATTAGGTCAGACGCAGTGTGTAAGAACGTGAATCGTACCTACTTTATGCACGAGTTATCGATCAGTCTCGTCGATTAGCTGGTTATAAGAGTCAATTAACAAAAGATATGGCGGTATACACATCTGACGAAGTTTTTATTTCCTCTCACCGCTGTCCCTTGGAGGTCACGTGCTACATCGCGTTTGTAATGATAGCAGGAACAACTTGAGGTGTCTCAACAACGGCTCGCGATCTCCAGCACGTGTCGAAGATGGCACTTGTCGAGCAGAAACGTCCCGCGACACAGCTACAACGGCTTCCGAAGGAGACTTCGGAGTAACGCAAAGCCAGTTTGTGTAACATGCGACACTCGAAGCGGGCAACACAATCGCTAAAGCGATGAAGACAACCACCTCCGTCTACAACGCAATCCACGGACTTCCAATGCAATACCTCCTCCGGCTTAGGAAAGCACGCACTAGTCCTGGAAAATACTGCGAACTCAGCCTGGGTACTCGAACTCAGCTTCAGTGGGCTTCGTACGGGGCGAATTGTTGCGAGGGACCTACACGCATGCCTATTTCAATGCAACATCGAGTGAACAATCGTATTTAGGGACTAAACTTAATATCTGTGTAATTTTACAGTAATATGATCAGTGTTTCTACAGCCCGCCGTAGCTATAGCCGCTTGAATTCCTAGACCTACCCAGCCGCCCAAATCGAGATAACTTTAACAAAGCGCATCGTGTTTCTTGCATTCCACTTTGTCCAGATACTCTCAACGACAAAACGTCCTGCAAATGTATCTAGTGAGACTCCACCGTGTATTTTATGCCTCTGCGCAGGCGTTCTCCATCTGAACACCAATAAAAATATAATAATTTGAACTTTCAGCGACAAATTTCGAGTTTTCTCTACCTACGTTAACAGGCCCTGAATTTCTGCTTTTTCTAGGACGATATTTTGTGGGACTCACCCGGTTGCGCGACGTTTCCCCCGCCTCCGCTTGCGCTTTCATCCGTACCTAACAGGCATGGAAAAATAACCGCACAGCATCAAGTTCTGCAAACGCAAGGTCGCCTTGACACATGGCCGCAATAAGTAAAGCAAAAGCGCACTCAAATTCACAAAATCGTACTCGAAATTTCCAGGAATGACGGCTGCTGGGGCGGAACAAGTGAAATATTTATTGGAGAAAGCAAAGCCAAAGGACAGCAAGCGCCCTTCGATACGACGGACTTCCCAGAGCTGTCAGCCAATCAGGGCACCGCCCGCTGAGTCCGAGGCTGACACGTTTTACGGGCCAACGACTCGCTAAACGGCAAGTGAACCAGATTCTGAATCAGTCTCGAGTGATCTAATGGCGACACCACAGGGCACGACGACTGTTTAGAGGACACCACGAATTACATGCTACTGATTAACACGTTTCCGTTTCTGAAGCGCGCAACAGACGAAACAAAGAGGTAAATGGATGAGATAGCAGTGAAACAAGACAGGTAACAGGTAATGTTATGTCAGTGACGTATTCAATTCCATCCGTCGCTCATAGGTGTCGCCACGACAGCGAAGGCGGAATCGTACAATTGGGAGGCGTCTATTTGATTAAATATGCTCGAAGGGCACTCGTATCCATTTCGAAGGATATATTAGGGACTCGGAGAAGAGCACGCTAATGATTCTCGAAAGCCTGGTCCGCACTATTGCGTTTCAATGCGTCCGTCTGTGAACCCACGCAAACCCCTTCGAAAGCGACGGACGCTTAGGTAAGCAAAGTTCAATTTTTGAATGGAGAGATGCCATACTTCCGGTTGCTGCCCCGGCAGCCGTGCCGCATCGCGCTCTTATCTTATTCTAGTACACTTAAGGTAGTCGGCCCTAAGCAGTTTCTTGCTAAGTATAGTCGCGAAAGTGTAGACGTTAATTGGAAACGCATGTGTTCGTCACATTGAGACGTTGACGGACGGACTATTGAAAACCAATAGCGTGGACCATGCCCGAACTTTCCTAAGGACAAGACAGACGGAACCTATTAACGCCGATGTGATAGTGGGATATCGGGTATTACGTTATCGGGTTATCTAGGCGTCGATACCTTTCACAAGATTCTTCAGAGGATTCCGTACTGCTTGGAACTTCGATCCTTGTGTACACTTGTCCCATAACGCAAGTAGCAGTACAAAACGTTTGGGAGCTTTAGAAAAGAGGAAAGAGTGAACTATCTTACTGAAGCAGTTCGGAGAATGCTATAGGCGTGTACTAGTTACCCAATTTCCTTCCACTGGCTGACATCACACTGCTGAGTATCAGTATGACAGCACCCTACAGTTTCAGAAGTGTACGTACAATGAACTGAAACAATCTAATAGGTGCTGTTGAAGCAAAACCGAATCGAAATGTACGCAAACTGAAGAACAGCAATAGAACACTGTCTCTCTTTGAAAAATCGGACACCCGCTTCAATCAATCTTCACCGAATAGACTGTATTGCAAATTACGACAACAGAACGAAGTGAAAAACAGGAATGACACAGTATGAACGCAGGTACTCACTCATTTTGTTTCCATGCGGTGGTGAGGAATTCGGAATAGGATGAGCAACTGAAACTGGTTCTCGAAGTAACCGGAATGCTAGCGTTCTTCCTTCTTCTTCTTCTTCGTCTTTCTCCGCAGTGGCGCATAGCACGGGGCAATTGGCCACGGATCGTGACATGAGGGCCCAGTTAATGACGGTTACGTGAAGCGATGAGAGGATGAGATGAATGAAATGACTGAATAAAAGATGAGCGGGGGAATGGAATGACGACCTGACAATCTACCAAAAGACAGAATGGAAGATGCCGACAGTGGTACATCGTGGGCACGGAGCGGGACGGCTAGGAACATGGCGCGTTGGGATGAGTAGCGCGAACAGTGGAGAAAAAAGTGTTCAATAGTTTCGTCTTGCTGACAGTAGGGGCAAAGAGGAGAGACAGAGCGGCGAATTCTATGGAGGTAGTAGTTTAGCTGGATGACGCGACAGCGAAAACGCGTGAGCAGAACCTCCATTCGCCGCGAACCACAAAGGAGAGGGTTCCAGCCAAATTCCAGGTGCGCTAGTTCAGGCCGCGCGCGGAGCTGCTGTTGGAGGGCAGCAGCTCTACGGAGGCTGTCGAACCTTTTGTACATTGCGTATAGAACCGTAGGAATGAGGGGTAGAACAGCGAGGTGAGTAGATGCGACGGCGGCACGCGCAAGAGAATCCGCGACTTCGTTAGCGGGAAGCCCGCAGTGGCCGGGAACCCATGTCAGAACAATTTCATGGATGAAGGAGGGAGAGAATGCGAGAAGCAGGTCACGTTCATGCGAGCTCCTGCTACTGTCCAATTTGGAGACTAGGGACAAGGAGTCGGTGAAGAAGCAGACTAGATTGTGCGAGGACGGCACGGCTTGGAGCGCCATCAGAAGAGCCACTAGCTCTGCAAAGTAGATCGGGATGTAGTCAGGGAGGCGGATGCTCCTGCGCACGCCCATGGATGGTATGAAGAAGCCAATGCCCGCTTTCTCGTTTACGACAGAGCCATCGGTGAAGATCGCAAGGTGAGAGGAGAGTGAACTAACGTGACTGTCGAGGAGCGCGGAGAGGACTGCAGGGGGAGGAAGGTTGGCGCGACCAGGGTTGAATAGGGGCACGACGCGGATACTGATATCCGGAGCGGGAGCAGCGGGCGATGGAACCAACCTGGATAAGCTGACCGGCATCGCATAGAGCTGGAGGAACAAGCGTTCGGCGAACGCCAGCTGCGGGTAGATCCTGGGGGTCCACCGGAGGGCGCGGAAGGACACGATACTGGTGACGCGGAAGGCAACGCGAAGGAAGTGCTGACTAGAGAAAAGAAGTAAAATACAGCGGAGGGTTAGGGTGTTGAATCGGGAGGACAAAGGAATAACGCCACTCTCAGCATAAAGGTGCGATATGGGTGTAGTGATTGGTACGCCCAGACAGAAGCGCAGCGCCCTGCGTTCGAGCAGCAGAAGAGGTCGAAGCTGCGTTTGCGGACGACTGGAAAAAATGGGACAGCCAAACTCCAGGATAGGGCGAACGTACATCTTGTAAATATGCAAGAGCACCGGACGGCGGAGGCCAGATCGCGTGTTGCTGAAAGAGGCCAAGAAGTTTAGGGCCCGGGTAGCCCGGCTCGCGATGTAGGTAACATGAGCCGAAAGGCTGTAAGACGCATCATACCAGATCCCTAAATACTTTAGTTTGGGAACCTGGGGAAGAGCAGAGTTGCCGAGCAGCAATTCGTACGAGACGGAAGCCGGAGTTCGCCAAAGGAAAGAAAGGACTGCCGACTTTCCAGCGTTTATCGAGAGGCCGAGGGATAGAAGCCAAGAATTTAGCGTATCAAGGTAGTGCTGGAGCAAGGCTTGCAGCGCGCGCGGAGACGACGCCGACGCCAGAAAAGCAATATCATCTGCGTACACGAGAGTCACAATGTCAGGGTGAAGCTGCACGGAGCGTAAGAAGAGAGTTCTTCCCCTTCCTCTTCACATGCAGGAACGCTCTCGTGGCTCGTGGAGGATGTCTTTCTTTAACATCTTTCTCGTCAAATTGCGACGCAGTCGATGGATGGTAATAATCGTAATGACTGAATGATAATAAACAAACGAATGAGGGCGAAAAAAAAAAAATGGACCGCTTCTCGGTGTGGATCGAGGTCCGCGAAATATTGGGGCGTAGAGTTGCATTTGGTAATTTTTAATGAACTTTATTTTCCTAGTTCAACTAGAAAATCAAGTTGAACCATTAACAACAATAATTTTTATGAATTCAATTCATCCTTTTATTTTCAGGCACCCATAAACGGATGTATGGTATACCTAATTGTGCACACTTAAATACACACATAATGGAAAACATCATATAATGGCGAAGTCCGCTACATGTTGTAGTGCAGAAAAAAAAAGTATGCTGGCTCGAACGTGTCATGTTGCTTTGGTCGCATCCAGCGGGCATCGAGTTAATTGTTCCTTGCCTTCACGCGTTTCTGCACTCAACGAAAGACCGGGACTAGGAACACCACCAGTACCACCAAACAGCCCGGTTTTTATCGCTTTTTATCGACTCATACAGACTTTTGCCACTGATTCGTGACCGCATGCATTCGTGTCACGTTCTGCGAGACAAGGAAACCAACCGTGGACGACCACGACTACTGGCAAAGACGCTCGCGCTAACACTAATCAGGCGTCTCACCAATAAGGAGTCTTTCAGGAAATACATCACTGTTGCACGACGTACATTCTTTTTTTTGTTTCTCTCATTTTTATTTAGGGGGGGAAGGGTTGCCGTCCCTTACGTAGTGTGTGACTTCCATGTTTTGCTGCTCATGTGGCGTTTCTGTCGGTCATTTTGAGCAATGTTGCAATACTTTTAGGCGGTATTAGGGGTGTGTAGGGATGCTCCGAAAATCCCTTGGTTGCATACAAGGTCGTACAGTGTGCTGGAGGAGGTACCATCTGCACGTCTTCATGAGGACGTCTGCATGCAAATGACCCTTACAAAAGTTGGCTTCCTATCTCTATGTAATTCTTCTCACCATTGTGTACACTCTATTTAGTGTCTATCCACTGCTGTCTATCAACTTAATGTAAAGAACTACCACACACTCCATGAACTAAAATTAAAATTTTTCTAACCAGTCCCTCTTTCTACTTCCTATACACGAGACGAACATACATTCTACACAAATTATGTAGAGGTAGAACACATACTGTTGCATCGTGTCGTGGTCTCCTTCACTCTCGGCATAACATAACTGGTGACCCGAACGTGATTTGACCCGCTACACGCCGTAAGCTTCGTGAATTCCTGGGGCTAGCCAATCTCCACCGCTGGTTTGTCCCACATTGCGCCCAGCTCATTCACCCTCTGTTTGCTCTACTTGCTGGCCCTGGCGGACCCTCGCAATCTATTTCGTGGACCCCCGCAGCAGAGAAGCCTTTCTCGGACATAAAGAAGACTATCGCACATCTGCCTGGCTTGCCCGTACCATTTCAGACGCACCAACCGTCCGACTAGGCGATGCGTTATCCGAGGCCGTGGGATCAGCCCTACAACACGTCACGTCAGACGGCCAGCTTCAACCACTCGGATTCTTTTCTAAGCCGTTCAAACCCGCAGAAACCCGATATAGCACCTTTGGTCGGGAGCTGCTTGCGGTACATCTTTCCATCAAGCACTTCCGCCCTTTTCTGGATGGACGCCACTTAACAGTCTACACAGATCACAAGACCCTCACATTCGCCATCTCATCCGGAGCAAAGAGCCACTCGCGGCGCGAATTACGTCACATCTCTTTCATTGGTGAATTCACCACCGACGTTCGCCATCTCTCAGGCACCGGCAACATCGTCGCCGACGCCCTCTCACGAGCGCCGATCGCAGCGGTCACTGATGAATTTCCCGCCTCGATTGACTACTCGGCATTGGCAGAAGCGCAAGAGCCCGACGGCGAGATTCAAGAGCTGCTGCTTTCTTCGCACTCTCTCGACAACAACCGCCTGCCGCCCGCTGATTCCCCGCATGCCTTGCTCTGTGACGTAGCCACAGGAAGCCCACGACCTCTCATCCCTCAAGCCTTTCGACGCCGCGTTTTTTTTACCTTTGTCACTCTCTTCACCACCCGGGTATTAAGGTCACACATCGGCTCATTGCCCCAAGTTTTGTGTAGCCTCCCATGAACCGGGACATCCGTCAGTTGGCCCGGTCATGCGTTGCTTGCCAGCGCTCCAAGGTTCAGCGTCACACAATCTCACCGCCATCGCAGTTCCCCGAGCCCGACGGACTTTTTGGCCATGTCTATTTCGACCTTGTTGGACCCCTTGCACCTTCTAAAGGCTGCGCCTACCTGTTCACTTGCATAGATAGTTTCACGCGCTGGCCTGAGCCCGTACCCATCCAAGACATCACCGCCGACACCGTCGTCCACACGTTCCTCCAGTCGTGGGTCGCTGGCTTTAGGGCTCCGGCGGCTATCATCGCTGATACACGAAGGCCGTTTACGTCACACCTTTTCGCCGACGTATGCCGCTTCCTGGGCGCTCGCCGCCTGCGGACGACGACTTACCATCCCAGTGCTAATGGCATAGTCGAACGTCTTCATCGAACCCTGAAGAATGTTTCCCTCATCAGGATTTGAGACCCCTGCTGAGGAGGGCGATCAATCACAAGTGGCAGGAATTTTGGACCACACAAAAGGATAACAAGTTGCACGTGATAAAACCCTATGTGAGAAGTCCCGGGTCAAGTCCATCAAACCGTTTACAAGATACATTAGCCTCCCGACTGAGAATTGGACACACGTACTTGACACATGGCTTCTTACTTCGACGTGAGGACCCTCCTATATGTGTGCAGTGTGGTGTCCAGCTGACCATTTTACACATTCTCTGTACATGTCCTTTTTTTGAGGAGCAACGCAAGAAACACTTTCAACAATTTTATAAGTATTGCCTGCCTTTCCACCCGACCCTGTTAATCGGTGACGAACCAGCTGTGCCTTTCCAAAAAGTGTTGCACTTTTTAGAAGACATTAATATTCTCAATAAGCTTTGAGGTTTTAACTTGCCCATTTTAGACTGCCACAGCTTGTTTTATTTACAAACATAGTCTTTGTTTAATTACATCAGTATATTTTTAACTCAGTTTTATACACTCACCAGCATTTGGCGCATTATGGCCATAGTTGTCGATGCGCCATGAAAATCCTAATCATCATCATCATCATCCTGAAGAATGCGCTTCCCACTTTCTCCAGTAGTCGCTGGGTGGAGCGTCTAACCCTTGCACTTTTGGGCATCCGCGTGGCCATCAGGTCCGACTTTCCTGTTTCACCCGCAAGTCTCGTCTTTGGGACACCCTTACGACTTCCGGGACAGTTTTTCGAGAGCGCCATAGCACAGCAGCCAGCCCCAGACCCCTTGCTATTCGCTCCTCGCCTGCGGGCCTGCTGTGCGGATCTCCGTCCGCTTCCGACTTGCTCATCGTCCAGCCCAACCTTAATCCACCCAGAACTGGCAACGTCAACCTACATCTTCCTGCGCCACGATGCCACACATAGACCTCTCCAGCGTCCGTACGACGGCCCGTACCTTGTTCACGGCCGCCAAGGCAAGACAGTGATCATCCAACTGCTAAACCGCCGAGAGGTCGTATCCATCGACAGGGTAAAGACGGCCTTCCTCTTGCCGGACGCCCCTGCTCCAGCGTCACGCATGCCCCTGCCAACACCGGCCTTGCCTCCTGCAGCACCTGTGCCGAGAACGGTCCGCTGGGCGTCCAGCCTGCCTTCGGTGCCACTCGTGCCATCGTGACCTTGTGGCCCCTTGTAGCGGCACTGTGCGTAGCCGACGATGAAGATGTCACCAGGCGCGTGATGCCGACGCCCACGCACTTCTGCACCAGCCACCCAGTCATTCTCATCTTTTTCCCAGGTGTTCGCCTGTAAACAGCCTAGTCACGCCTTAGGCCTCCGGTCTCTTTCGCTCTTGGCCTAACACTGTCTTCTGAGTGCTCTGGCAGACCGCACATGACCGTAGATGACGTTCTACGTCCTTGTCCAACTTAGGCCACCAATACCTAAGCCGAATCCGTTGCCTGGAACGGACTATGCCAGAGTGAGACTCGTGACTCAGTTCTATTACGTGCTTCCGTAAGGATGTTGCCGGTACAACTTTTTTTCTCCTCTCATAAGCAATCCTTGCAGAGAGGACAGCTCATGGCGGACCAGTGCGTACGGCACAAGGTCTTTATCATCCTTCACCTCGATCGGCCAAGACGTGTCGAAAAAAGTGAGGACACCCGTCAGAGTGGGGTCTTCTTGCATGCCAGCTTACAGTTGAGGAATAGTTGAGGAACCCAGGTGTTGCAGTATGACGCATACTAGTTCGCCTTCAGCTTCTTCAGACTAACTGCTCTCCTCTGACATCGCCAGAGGTAGTCGTGAAAGGGTGCTGGCGACGACGTTGTGTTCTCCCTTCTTGTGCTGCATCTAAAAATTGTAGAGAAGTAGACGCGCGGCCCATCGCGCGATTCTAGTGGACTGGCGACCCTGACCCTGCGTTGAGAGGAGGGTGACCAAGGCCTGATGATCGGCTGCAGAAGGTTCCACCATTTTTCTTCACCAAGCTAGGAGTGGTAATTTTGTTCAAGAACTGTTGTTATTCCAAACTGTGTGTAACTCTTCCCTGTCGACGTAGATAACTCCTAAGAGCACATGTATGCCACATGAGCCATTACATACCTACACGCCTGGAACCACACACACGGACGAGAACAAAACAGGTAATGAAATAGTTTCGTGGTATGTAACCACATTCAATAATAATAATAATAATAATAATAATAATATTAATAATAAATAATAATAATAATAATAATAATAAATAATAATAATAATAATAATAATAATAATAATAATAATAATAATAATAATAATAATAATACCTTTATTAATGTGCCCAAGAACAGCCGAAGCCTTGGTGTTGGCGCACGCAGACAATGCAGTATTTACAAATATATACACACACATATATATATATATATATATATACATACATATACAGATTAGGTGAAACATAACATAACATATTCAGGAAGAGGAGCATAACGGGAAGATATTCACAGTGATACATACAATACAGACATGGAGATATTCAGTACATAGTACTAAAAGGGGAAAAAAACTGTACAACTTCATGTGTTAGTGAGTGAACGCAAGAGGAGAGTTTTAAAAACGTTTGAATGGGAGGTAAAAATATCAACAGAGGGGTGAATTACGTTTGTCATTTGTTGAATACGTACGATCGGATTTGCAGGCATATGGTGGGACAAGTACAATATATTCGTGTGTCGGGTTACGTTGACAGGTACGGCGATATGAAGCTGATGTAATAAAGATGGTGTATCGAGAAAACTGTGTAAGATCTTATAACAGAGCATAATATGATGAAAACGGCGTCGCGTTGGGAGTGGTTGGAGGTTAAGAAATGACATTATCTCAGTATAGACATACATTCTAAAGTGAGGGCTTTTTCTTAAAAATACGCTATGTACAATGTGTAGAAATTTCTTCTGGACAGATTCAATCCGTGACGAGTCAGTGCACTGGAGACGCGTATTCCAGTCGCGGTAAAATTAAGGAACGATACAGGTGAAGAAATACAGAATGTGTGGAAAAGATTTTGCATGTATATGTGAGCAAGCCAAGAATTTTGAGAGCTGAAGACCGAGCGTAAGAGACATGATCATGAAAACGCAGCTGGGAGTCGAAAATGACCCCCGAATCCTTCAGTACATCGACACGCTTGATGGCATCGGAACACATGTATGTATTGCATATTATGTTAGTTTTTCTTGAGTAAGTCACATGTTTCGTCTTCAATGGATTAATAGTCATCCCATTCTTGGAGCACCATTCAATTACAGAAGAAACGTCACTTTGTAGCTTATGAACGTCATTTGGGTCGTGGATAACTTTAAATATCTTCACGTCATCGGCGTACTGAAGAACATGAGAATGACGAATATGCCCAGCTAAGTCATTAATAAAGACATTGAAAAGGAGCGGCCCCAGAATTGAGCCTTGAGGAACACCTGAAGGGGGAAGTAAGGAGAAGATAAGGCACCGTGCACCTTTACGACACAGCATGTGTTACTCAGAAACGAAAAGAAGAAAGCAATGAGGGCGTTTCCGACACCAGTCATATGAAGTTTGTGAAGTAAAATAGTATGGTCCATCATGTCAAATGGCTTTGAAATGTCGAAATAAATTGAATCCACTTGTCCTCATTCTGAGACACAAGGAGCCACCACGGACATAAACGATACAAGATTGGTGACAGTGGATCTGCCTGGCATAAAACCATGTTGTTGTTCACATATCTGCGACTTGAGAAAAGAAAAAGTGCGATCATAGATTACTTGCTCAAACACCTTTGAAAATGCGCACAGTAGACTGACAGGACGATAGTTTGACACATTTAAAGGATCGCCAGACTTGTGGACTGGTACGACAACCGAAGTTTTCCAGCAGGTGGGGAACACAGAGCCTCGTAGAGACAGGTTGAATACATGAAGGGGGACGGGTGCAAGGAGGTCACCGTAGGCTTTAATGAATACTGCAGGAATTTTGTCGGCCCCTGGGGTCAAAGTAGGTTTTAGCTTCCGAATAGCTGCGATGACCTCCTCGTGGGACACTGCTATACAAGGAAGGTGATAAGATGCGTTCGACACGGAGCTCGAATTCGCAATTGGCTGTCCGTTACCGCGTTTATATATTGAAGAAAAATGTGTAGCGAGGAGCTGAGACATCAGGGTTGGGTTAGAAGATACCCCACCGTTACTGTTCAAAGCGCATAGACTGTTTTCGTTTTTAGAAAGACGCACTTGTTTCCAAAATTGTTTAGGATTACTCTTGAGATCCATTTCAATGGATTTGATGCGTTTGGCATAGTCACGTGATTGTGCCTGCTTAAAGAGTGCCCGGTAGTGAGCAAATAGTATGTAGTGTGTTGTGGAGTTATGCTTTTTGAATTGCCGGTGGTGGTATTTTTTCTTCTTTAGGTAAGATCTGGTATCCTTCGAGAACCAAGTAGGGTATCTATGAACATTCTGTATGGTCCGAGTGGGGACAAAAGAACTTATACCTGAATGAACAATATCTGTAAATAAAACAGCAGCACTGTTAGCATCAGTGGCGTTGAATACGGGTTCAAAATTAGCTGCTGCGAGATGATGATATAGACCAACGTAATCACCTCGACGAAGATCGAAAATATCAGATGCTACATGATGATTACGGAAAGAAGTAGGCACGGACACTGCAAAAGGGGGGTGATATTTGTCTGGCGGAATCAACGGGGAAGCAGGCCTAACAGACGTAAAATTGGCCGAGCGGACGAAACAAAGATCAAGGAATTGTCCCCTATGGTTGGGGACAGTGTTAACTTGGGAGAGTGACAAGAAATCGGCAAAGTCACGAAGACAGTTTACAACGTTTAAACCGTAAGACGGTTGAGGAACGGCAGGGGAAAGTTGTTGAGCTTCGAAATGAGCAATGAGGTAGCTCTCAGTAGCTTTCCCAGGAACAACGCGATCTGAAGGTACACACTATAGCAATTGGGAAAATAGGCGCTGTTCGGGATAGAGTCATTTAGCCAGGTTTCAGAAAGACAGATGATGTCGTATTCGCACTCACACACAGCTGAGAAAAAGCTCGAACTCTTCGTACGCAAACCACGCACGTTTTGGTAGTACAGACTTTCCCACTCATTCTTGACTGCCATCCGTGGGAGCATGTTGGTCGGAACTGTAGATCATGCTGCTGTGGAGCCGACCCCTGAACTGCTTGACTAAGCAGCCAGAGGGACACTGCAGGATCGTGAAGGAGGTCAAAGGCAGCGTCGTCAGTTGATATGTGGAACGAGGCATAGGTTTCGTAACGTGATTCTAACTTTGTGCACTTGATAGACGAGGAGTCAGTTTTCTTTGCGACGAATGCCGTGATGTCGTCTACAGTTGTCGCAGGAAGGAGCTTGGTGACGAATAGTGCCTTGTTGGCGCGGCGCGGTTCCACGGCACTTAGGCCTTCGGAAATCGACTTGCCGAAGAAAGCTCTGGGCTGAGGTGCACGTACGTTGGGCATTTCAATCGGCGACATCTCACCGTTAGAAAGACTTGGTGAAGATGTGTTACCTACAGGTAGTTTAGCGGCCTGTGCCGCGAACGTGACTCCCGGCATTCCAGTCAAATGCTTAGATGGGGCCGAAGTATAGGGAGGGAGGCCGGTTGCGACGACGCCACATTTGCACGAAAATTCGGAGTGACGGCTGCATCCCTACGAAGAGAAGCTTTACGCAGTTCAGCTTGCAGAGAGTGTATCTGGATCACCATAGCCGAAGAAGATTCGTGAAACTCCTTTTTGAGTTGGGCGTTATCACGGCGGAGCGCGGCAACCTCGTCGGTCAGGAAGGAAATCCCCTGAAGGGCAGCTTGGAGTAGGGAAACGAGGTGAAGACCATCCGGTTGGGGCAGGGAGAATCCCGGTGGGGAAGCAGGAGACGATGGCAGGTTGGTCTCGCTAGGCTTAGTGGTCACCGAAGGCGATGGCACAGAGTCACAGAGCGGGCATAAAAAACGACTTACGACGTCCGGAATTTTGGCATCCTCGGAGGTAAGGTTCATGCATTTAATAATAATAATAATAATAATAATAATAATAATAATAATATTAATAGCCTCAATTTAACAATTTAAATGTCGGGGGAGTCCGTCTACGCACACGTGCATAGATACTGCACGTGCCGCAGAATATGACTGTGTTGGTGAAAATGCATTTTCGACTGCATTCACAACTGCCTTTCGATCAATTCATAGTGTTTGAGTTGTCCTACAGTGGAGCTATTACGTGAAACGCTGACATTGGTGTTCCACGATGAGGCTCACAATGTGACGACCAAGCACTCTGGCTTTGCACCCGTTGCACATAATGGCATGAGAATGACATCCGTTTAATATTTTGATTCTATACTTGTGCAACGGATGCAACGAAGTTGCAACCCAGGGTTGAATTAGAGTAGCGCACATTCAATTTGCCCATTTGAATAGGCTTGAGGGGCAGCCATAGAATGTCACTTTCCTGAATTGTTGCACCATCTAAAGGGCATCGTCCAATACTGTCAACAATTCTTTCGGAACAGAGTTGGAATACAGCGTGCAAGCACTCCAGCACAATAATCAGTCCTGGAATCATATTACGCAGCGAGAACGACCTCAGAGAAGACAAATTAAAAACTGCAATTGCCCCCAATCCAATGCCTCACAGAACCCGGCCAAGTAGGTTTCGTTGGACATTCTTCGCCGCGAAATGACAGCTGGCTCTCTTAAACCCCGAGTACAGCAATGCACTGAGAGAAAGCGTAGCGCCAGGAAGTGTTATGAACGGGCTGTAAGAGTAACAGATAGCTTATTACAAGAGTACGTGCCTATATTCATTTCCTTTCGTTCGTGTCGTAGCAGATGGAAACGGACAGTAGGATGGTAAGTATTTTAGGCCGGAAAAGTATGACAACAGTAAGAATATAAACAAATAAACAATACTACTGTGGAATACTTGTTTACGAATACACGGTATCACAAAACTTTGGAATGTTTTAAAAATAGAACAATATTTTTCAAAGAGTGTCGCAAGGAGTTTACCGCCAGTGATTTCTTAGAGGCGCCTAGACTACCGAACTTATGGGAGATGCGAATAAAGATGGAGATAGCGCAATGCGATATATTTAGACTGTTTCTTTTTTAATACTTTACAACATATTGAAGCCGAACCCCACTTCCGTCTTCTTAGTTCGCGACTCCGTCACTCTAAATACGGCGCGAGATATGTACCGCATGAAAGCGTACCCACGACTAAGGAAACTCTTGGTTGGCTGCTTGGTTGGGTCAGGTGCATGGTGTTGGCGTACAGCCCATTGCTCTTAATTTTTAACATGTGTCGACCGCAGTGTGGTATCTGGAGGTGTCAATGTCATGGAGAATCACGTGACGTGTTGCTTGGTCACGCTTTTTGCTGCGATGAGCAACTTCAACCTCACCCAGTTCACAGTAATATCCAGCGTTGTTAGCACAACGATCGTGCAAGAAAATTAATGTACAAAATGGTGCCCTGATCCTCCCCCACACAAAAAAGAAAAAAACATACACTGGCAAGCACCGTGCGAACTGACAGTAGAGTCCACTCTATGCTCGCTTGTATCGACACAGGCGTGCAGTATTTGCCGCAGTTTCATCCCAACCCAATTTCATCGCAGGTAACGATTCATTTTAAAAATGCGTCCCTTTCTTGTGCAAACGGCGCTGATAGTCGCCCACACACGTGCTAACTTGACAACTTCTGCTCTGCACTCAAAAGACGTGGGACATATCGGTCAGACACCTAACGAATACCTCGGTTCTTTTTCGGATCATGAATAGCTTGAATGTTCTGCTCCGTAACCTCGTTCGTGAGTGACAGTCATGGCTTTAGTTCTAACCTCGTCACGGCCTTCCACAAATATCCTATGCCAGGCAAGCACGCGCTGCCTTCACAGTGTTTGGTTTCCGAACTGTGCTGTAAATATGTGCAAAAATTTCAGTTGATTTTACACCGTCACGGGAAACTTTATAATTATACGTTGCGCTATCAAGGGGCGTACCCCTTTCTCAAGCATTATGACGGCCTACTGAAGAAACGTAACGAGACTTCTCGGCTTCTCACGTGACTACTGGCCCACCTACCCAGCACGTCCACAAGCGGCAGTGCGTCCTAATTGACAGAACGCTCTACGTTTATATTTGATACACCCTCGTATATTGCAGCCTAGTGCTTAGAAAGTACATTGTCATAGGAAATAGCTGAAAGCACGTAATAATTGGTTTTTATATATAATGTTCAGTTATGACCGTTTCGAGCACTGTGCTTCCTAGCAATTCGCTCATGCCACCGTGGCACCCGGAAGAGGCATCCCTAGTTCTCCCTCTGTTTGCTTGGTTCAGGAGAGCCGAACACTAATTTTCCGATTCCTGGAATCCCCTCCCTTTTCTTGGAACAGTTACGCGCCTGCTTCCAGGGCGTGCCTGTGTATTTGCTTCGTTCTGTGCGCCGCTTATTGATAAGGTGTTATGATGACTTCTGTATACGTAAGGGTCTTGACGACAGTCGAGTTGTTGCATCGGTGAATAACGAGATGAACTTTTCTGAAGACAAAGATGCCAGAGAATATTCATACGAAACACGGAATATCCAGCGCACGCTATTTTCCGGAAGGAGGGCGAAAAAACACTTGGAAGCTTCCTTGTGGAAGACACATGAAGGGATTTTTTTGTGTATTGACTTTATCGTATGTGTGTGCTCCTTGTGCGTTTTAAAGAAAAATATGCTTGAATATCTTGTGAATGGAAAATGACACTTGACAAGTAGATGAAACTTTGAATTGCTTGTATTCGTGATACCGCGCTTTCAGATTCCTTGCGATGCATTTCAAACAGATCGTACGTCGCGTTTTATTTATATTTATATTTTCCAAAAAGGTCAGACACTTCGTTTATTAAAAAAACAAAAAAAAAACAAAGAACGTTGTATGGCGGCCCCAAAAACTATCGCACCACCCGTACCACCCGCGCTTCTTCTCACGCATTCTCCGGTGCGTGCACCACATCGGTTCCTGTCCGGCTCCGGTGAACAGCACCTTCATCCTGATGCAGTCTCCTCAATAAACTCAGATGGCTTCCCTTCAAGCTGGTGACCCGGACGCGAACCTTGCTCCTTCTGTTTCGCCGTCAGCGGTACCTGCCTCTTCAGCCAGCCCTATTCCACTATCTATTCCACTATCTATCTATTCCACTTGTTGCACTCCGGCATATACAGGTTGGGACAAAAGTTTACGGAACACGCGAGCGACGTACTTTTTCTTCGGTGCGACACCCTAGCGGCTGCCGGAAGCGGGGGAGTTCACTGTTTCGGAGGGGTGGATAGATGCGCAGTTAGCGACATACAGTAGTCGCTCCAGCGTCGCTTCGGTGTGCCTGGGAAGTAGGAGTTACCGCTGTGTGTCGCTCACAGCACACCCTTCCCAGACCCTTCCATCCCTCCGAAACAGTAAACCCACCCGCTTCCGGCAGCCGCTAGGGTGTCGCACCGAAGAAAAAGAACCTCGCTCGCGTCTTCCGTAAACTTTTGTCCCAACCTGTACAACAACTACGACGGTGGTAGTAGAAACTGCCAAACACTTCCCAAGCAGCACAATGTACTGAAAGTCGAGTGCAATAGGGGTGGACGGGTACAAGGTGTAAGGCCTTGAACAGACTCGTGAAATAAGACTGATAAGACACATACCGTCCACCCCTATTGCACTCGACTTTCAGTACATTGTGCTGCTGGGGTGGGAACATGCCCGTAATACCGGCCATACCTTGCATTTAGATATGCCCCTAATCTTAGGTAGGGAGAACCGCTGGGGTATTCGTAAACAGTTGAAATCCTAGTGTCTCAAAAAAAAAAAAAAGAAGAAGAAGAAGAAGCAGATTGCACTATCAACAAACAACCAGGGCCAACAGCATAATGTTACGCCTTCCTGATACTTAACAAGATGTGTGCTGATGCCAGTGGTTCATTCTGATGATAGAATCTGGATGGATTCTGCAACGTAATTTTTACGCTTTTTTACTTGGTATGTATGTTAGTCTGTAACAAATGGAATAAATATGACTATTCCTGGCATTTGGACCGTTTTTACTTACTCAAAAGTGAAATATGGATTTCCTGTACCATATGTGCTTCCTGCTCAGATGTTAACCTATAAACTCTTCATATGACAGCTGTGTTAGCGTGACATTTCTCTTTATTACAGGTCTTTATACCACAAGTTCAGAGCAGCAGTTATTTTAATGCATGAGCATTAGAGGCTCATGTCAAACGATAAATGGCAGTGCCAGTGTAGAAACACGAGCAGGAAACGAGAAGGAAAGAAATACTATCATAGGAGCAGCTTGCATGAAAACCATGAAGACAGCGGGAAACACGTGAGTTATGTTACCTTTTGAGTCTTAGAGACTGCTATAGGTCTTAATGTGCCCATATGAATCCAGAGGTTCTCCTGCGTCACTGCAGCCAAACGTCCTGAAAACCGGAATGCCAGAGTTGCCATCTGCGCTAAAGACGCCATCAGTGTTACACCTCGAGAGATTCGCAGCAACGTTCACGAACATGGTGAGTCCTGTGCATTACGCCTGTCCACAGATCTCGATGTAATTACAGTACACCTCCAGCCAGAGGTTACACACAGGCAAATGGCAACCGCTGCAAACCACATGATATACTGTGTGTTGATGATGTGTTATCATCTACCTTTTAGTCAGTATTGTTAACTGGCATTTGTCCGCCACAGGTTCAGTGGTGGTTTTACTTCAGTTTTGCTCTACAATTTAGCCCACAAATAATTTCCTTCAAACATTTTTTTTCTTATTAATTTAAGTAAGATTAACTTAGATAATTTTTTATCGTTAGGCGCGTCTCCAGGGCTCCGGAGGACGGCTCCAATGTGCAAGACATTAATGGATACATGTAAGAAAGCTTGAATAAATGTATTGGTTGTCACCGTTGCTTCCTCACACTGTAGCATTTTAGTGATACCACATACAGAGTCAAACATCAACTATAACAGGCCTGCCAAAATTATGTGTCACCAGAGGCCCACGCATAATTTTTGCACACCTGTTTTCAATGGAAGGCAACGTCCGTAATATGAACAGATACGACTGCCCCGTCATTAATAGAAAGGACAGACAGTTCCTATGAATGACAGGTAAAATACATTATATGATCAGGGCTCTGTTATTCAAGGAAACCGGGTGCATCCGTAGAACTAACCGCTTGGTCGTAATAACGCAAAGGCACCGTAATCATCACTTAACAGGGCTACCCGTACTGCACAACAGGCATGCTGGGGTCCTAATTTCCGGTATCTGCCCGTTGAAACGACAGATAAATTTTTCTCAGTGCAACGTTCCTCCTAAACAGCTCCACAGGGAGTGGTCGCTATGAAGAATAGCAGTAAAGAACGTTACGACACGATTGACAGGCGCTATTTCTCATCCTGCTACACTGCACCACGAATCAGTCATTTTCGTCACTTCGTGAACGTCACTTTCACTCAAAACTTGGACTATCCGTAGGCTCACATTCTCAAAAGCAAGGCATGTAAACGTTCACATTCCTTATCGTCATCTACAATGGTGGTGGCGTGCTGGTGAAAGGGCTCGCTGTTGTCGGCCTCACAGAGGTGACGTCACGACTAACGGAGAATGTGAGTCCTGTGCCGACTTCTAAGCGAACCGATGTATGCCTGAAAGCGTCTCAGGAAAACCCAGGGAAGACGCAGACAGCGCCGCCGGCAGTAGGATTTCAAGCCGACTACCTCCCAGTCTCGACGTGACATGGCCTGCACGCTAACCACTGAGCCGCGGTACCTAGTATCATCATCCAAGGACACCTAGACAGATATATAATTACGTTTCTGCTCATCAGCCGTCCAATAAGACGCTGCGAAGACGAATATAGTGGCCCCCATGACATTTCAGCGTGTCCTGCTGCTACCGCCAAGGGGATGAAACTCGCGAGTTCCTTTGCGGACTAAAGTGAGGCGCTGCGGGCCTTTCGCGTCATCAAACGTCATGAAACGTCAAAATTTTTACGTCGAAGCGCGAGTTCTCTACCGAGAGCATCCCATTGGCTCCTGCGGCCGCTCCCCTGGTATGCGAGCGCTCATTGGTCGGTTTGAAATTATAACCTTTTCGTGGCGCGGGAAAGCGGGCACCGCCGTGTCTGGGGTGCCGAAGCAGCTCGCCGTAAAGTTTCGAAATATGGTGCAGCAGGGACGCACGCAAAGCATCTTTGCCGGTACCGCTTCGGATGGCTTTTAGTGCCCGTCGATACCGACTCTGCAAAACTCGAATCCTCTTGGATACTTCTGCAGGTAAATTCAGTAATAGATAAGTGGAAGACGCAGGTATGCTTCGCTTGCTTGGCGCAACAACGATTCAAGGAGGATCAATACTGTGTTTTTCCACTCGATGGCAGGTAAGTTAGTTCCTATTCCATTCTGCCGCTCTGCGTAGCATAGCATAGCACCGCACCTGTGGCATATACGCAACATTTCGGCCGGTAGAATTTTTAGTTTTCACGTTTTCTGATCCCAGTTCTGGTCTTTCTTGCTCAGGTATCAACTAGGTACTGCTCAACTCATATCTGCTTCGGAAAAGCATCGGCATGGATGCAATAGAATGGATATGCCACTCCGAGTGTTTGGAACATCATCTTTTGGCTTAGCAGCTGCACATGTTCCTTTGTGACGGGTCAGCCTTGACATGTGACACTACACAAGCAGCAAAGCGATATGGACATGTTTCCTGTCATGCTGGATTTCTGAATGTGTGTGCCTGTGCAGTGAATTTACTGATCTACTGTGAAGTCTTCCACGTCATCAGCTGAGACATCAGCTAACAGTGAATGTGAAGTTGCTTCGGCATATTACTCGAGCTTCAGAAACAATGTTCATGTCAAGTTCGTGTTTGGCGCAGATACAGAAGACTGCATATGTGTGATTTGGAAATACTACCAATCCCGAAAAATAAAGCACCTTGTGCAACAGAAAGAGCCAACGCTTCCGCGTTTTATTTATTTCACTGGATGCGAACGAAAATCCAGAACCGCCAAAGCGGGGAGAGAACAGAGGGGAAAAGGAAAAAGAACGCCTCGGCAGCGTCGCTTTACGTCATCCGTCACCCAGGGAGACAAAATAAAACAAGGCAAAAACTACTCTACCGTGGCCCAACGATTGGCCCGACGTCAGAGGTCACGTGAGTTTTTCCCAACAATAGAAATATACTACACGTTCATTCCCCTGCTACCGCTATATGCCGCCGGCGCCACGCCAGATTCAGGCAGCGACTGCGATCTGATGTACAGGAACTAGTTTAGAAATAAGCAACCGCGGAATACCTACCATTGGAAGCAGGCGTGCCGCAGCTGGATCAGTGTGGAACCATCTGTAGAATGGGATAGAGTAGTACGATGAGGATTGGAGCGTCAGACGACTAGCGTGGAGAGCCATTGACCCACAGCGTAATTTCAAACTATTTCCAGAAACATACAATAAATACCACTGACCATAAAGTAAATAAGATTGAAAAATATTGCAATGCAGTTCCAGTCATTCTTAGACTTTCACTGCGAACCCTGAGTTAGGAATCCCTCCTTTTATGAACAGTTTTCCGAGGAACGTGATTCTTAAATTGGCGGTTGACTGCATGTACTTCTATTGTACGAATGTGAAAAAAGAAATAAGTAAACAACTCTCCCGTTGCGGTCCGAAGAGGTGGGCGGGAGGGATGGTAACTTAGGCACGCAAGACTTACGCCACACGAGGAATCGGAAAAATAAAGAAACAAAACATAAAAATCCTACACTGAACATGTACTGCGTAACGTGTGACATAATGATGGTGTACGCTAACTGCGATGCCATGGGATAGCCACAGCGTCGAATACGCTCCGCCTACGAGAAGTTGTGTCCAACGGATCTCGTTCAATGTTTTTATTTCACGGTAACCACTGTGTAACCACGGTAACAACCACTGGTATTGATGACCTCTTGAAAAGCGCCATTCGGGTTCCGTCAGCAATTGTAGTACATGCCGCGAAACGTTGGACATTTGGCCCTACGGAACCGACCACTGCCAGGAGCCCCCTGTGACAAAGGAGCGAAGCCTGTGAGGGAAAGAAAGTGAATAAAAATTACTCAAAATATGTTGCGCATACATGGATTCATGTTATTTTGTAATTTTGATATTGTTGTTCAACTTGAAAAGGAAGATAAACCTAGTTCGTCTGCTATCAAAATATTAGTGCGCCGCAGATATGACGACAGTCTACTTCTCTATGACACTTCCATATGACACTCTACTCCGGTATTGGTTGTCATGACTGGCCACATGACACTCCGCTGCGGCAGAAAGTGCGTTTTGGCGTTTGATGGCGCGTAGTGGCGCTACGGTACTCTTCCGGAGCGTTATGGCGTCTCCTTATCTCCAACGGCGTGCCTAGTTCACAAACTACAGCCGTGTTCAACTTAAAAACGAAGAGAAAGCTAGTCCGCCAGCACTCAAAATTTTACTGCTTCGCAGATAGGATGGCTGGAAGCAGAAAAGCCGTGCTTGCTGCTTCCGCCACACAGGGCTGGGCAAGATACTTTAAAAAAGTATCTTCGATGCCCGATACTCGATACCCTCAAAAATTGTATTTCCGATACCGGTACAAGATACAGAACCGAAATTTATCTTCGATACAGATACTCGGTACTGTATCGTCGATACTTAGATACATAACTGCAATCCCGAATATAATACAGCTGGTGTTATGATTAGCGAAGTTTACATTACTGAAATAACAATATAATAAAGCTGACAATATGATTAGGAAAGTAAAAACATTTACTCGTTATTTCTAGAGCTTTTAGTGTATTTTTATAGCGCACTTTCTGACAGGGCTTGAACGTATCCGACCGCACGGATTTAATGAAGCTGCACTGTCTAAGCAGCTAGTCTTGTTAGAACTCTAGACAGAAGCCATGGGTACGTTGAAACGATCGCATCAATAAGCAGCCTAGTAAAAAACAATTCTTTAAGACAATGTTTTTCGTGCGTACCGGTCTGTGAGCACTTGACTATACATACGAATAAACCTGAAACTTTTTTTCTGCTGCTTTTATCGTTTGGTACTGCAGTACTTACCCGGTAGCCTCTGACTTTGCCTGTGACTTGATTTTCTTAGATGGCCGTTGTGAATTGTGAGCTGTGGAACGGGTTACAGTGCTCAAGCTAAGCCGGCGGTTATTCTTTCCGCATGGCAGACGCGGAATCCACACTTCAAGTCAAGTGGACGTGCTCTTGTGCACTGAGGAGGGGGACATCGGGCAGCGCAGTTCCAGAAGCCGTGAGGTTGGTCCTGTGTAAGGCGTTTTCGGCGTGCCCGCCGTAGAAAGAGACGGAAGAGATTCTTCTGGAACCAACTAGAAGCCGCGCGCGCCCACGAGCGCGTCCCAGGGCAGGGCCCAGGGCCTCCTCTCCGGCCGACCTTGACGATGGAGCGCGCGCGCGGACGTAAGCTTCGAACGAATTTATGGTCGACATGTCTACGCCGCTGCGGCCTGGCTTGTACTACCGCCAGAGCGAGCACCGCCGACCCTAAGTCTCACAACAGCCTCAATATTTGCGTCTTTTTTTAGTATCGAGTATCGTTAAAATACACGATACACTAAAAATGTATTTTCGATACCGATTACTCCGATACTCTCATTTTTGGCACGCGATACCTAATACCGATACACAAAATGTATCGAAAGATTGTATCGACGATACATGTATCTGCGATACTGCCCACCACTGCCGCCGCATAATGTAATCCATCATACTCACGCTGCTTCAGTATTGGCTGTTGATTCTGATGGCGTAACACTACGCTGCAGCAAAAAGTGCTCTCCCCTATTGAAAGCGCATTGTGGCGCTGCAGTATTACTGCTGGCGCGCTATGGCGTCCCCTTACTTATTACGACGTATGTAGTTGACGGACTACATTTCTTTTCCTTCCCTACGTTGAACACGGGTATAGACTTTTTTTTTTCATATTAAGTTGCACACGACTATAGTGTTTCTTATACTGAATCATAATGCGACCATTCGAGCAGTGAAGTTTCAGAGAGTGTGACAGCGGGTCATGTGACAGGGTGTGAACTGCTGACACCTCAGCGAGTGTCAGGCGCATGGATCTTCCACAGTGACCCCTTCACACAAAGGCCGCGAACCCTGTTTAACAGAACCCTAACCCACAATGCAGAGCAGCGACATTCACCCAAAGACATGGGGACCGGACTCGGCAGAAGAAACGTTACCACAAGGTAGCCACAATCCGTTGGTTATGGGAGGCGTTACCTTGCCTCGCTTGCTTCCTTCTGCTAAGCTTTACTTATATTTTCCCTAAGGTCGTCGCTTAAATTTTTCATGCTATGTGCGCATCTCACATACATGTGTTAAACAGGTATGCGATGATTATTTTCCACTACATCACTTGCTCCTGTCGTTGGTACGTCACTTTGTTATTACAGAAAGTCAACAGAAGAAGCAAAATGGCGGACCGTTTCGGTTTTCCATACATCCGGTTCCCGTTGGTTCGGTGAGCGAAATGAAGGCGACGGTGAACTGGCTCTCGTCAGCTTCGGATTGCTGTTGCCCTCAGAAATGCATGCTATATATTCCTGACGATTAATTTATTTGGCTAGCAGATGACATCAACACTGCTTAAGATCGCTGCTCAAACGCGTCTAATGCTGTAAACAGGTTCATCTGGCAAGTAAAGGGTTGGCAGTGCCGAGGACGATCTCGCTGATTATACATAATTAACAACGTCTAGTCGGTGACACCGATAGCAACACGCACCCAGAACGGCCGAACTTAGGCAACACAATGTACAGGGCTTGCCTCGGTTCCTTCGCCGACCATCGTTTCCGCCATCCATACCTCCATCGGTGCGTTCCGCTGTCCTGCTGTGACAGGTTACTTGGCAAGGTTGCTCGCTAACGGAACAGCCTCGCTGTAGTCTAGCCGACTGAAACTCGTCGACTAACAGGGTCCATGACCAACGGATGTTTGGTTGGTTTGTTTAAGAGGTGAAGAGAGGTTGGCCATGCACAGCAGGCCTGCTACTCTTAACGGCGGATGACTACGTCACACGCGGGGATAGGGGGGTAGCACTGGTGGTGAGCCAAGTCCGTTCTCTTGAGTATTCCTTACTACAAGGGTCGAGGGTTCACAGCGACTTTGGTTTTCTTTTTAAATACAACCTAAATATCGGGAAGGACCAAACTACGGCTCTTCTTCAGCAAACGTATTTATCGTGCGCATCAAGATACCGCTGCCACCGCTGCGCTCAAGACATCGCGGCCCATGTTGCAAAGAGACAGACCCCCAGGGTTGGCATTGATGACACGTACTCTTCGAGATCCCGAAAGTGTTAACTTTTATGGGTTATTTGAAAAATTTGCGGAAGTGCGAAGTCTTTACTGGCTGCTTCCACATTTTCACTGCCGAGTCTCTGAGCTCCGATGATTGATAGGAGCACATTAATATGTCTACTATTTCAGTTTCTTATTATCTTAAAATGTATCACCAACTGTGCCGGTATCTACCTAGGAATACAATGTCGTGGATATCACGGGTCAGAAATCGGACGTCATATCAGCACCTCCGTTTTTTTTTAATACTGTGGTTTCCCTCTCTCGCTTGCACAAAGAAACATCTATCACCTCCCCCCAAAGTGAAGACATCCCTTCTGGCGCTCGTGGAGGTGTCAATTCAGTCATACTTTTAATATCTAGCCTTTTGTGATGGAGAGTCTCAGCACCCATATCAATTTTGTAAGCCCAATCACTTTCATACTGTCTGATGTGTCTCTAGGGCCTCACCTTGGGGAGCAGCCCTGACTGGCCGAAACGCTTCTACTTCGGAAACGGCGCCTGCCAAGAGGGACGTTAGACAGTGCAACTCATCGAGCACGAAGGCGGACACGAATACTCACAACAAGCGACCAGAACGAACAGAATAATGATGGCCGTCTTCATGATGATTGTCTTCAGAGCCTGCTGTGAGAGGTGGAAAGTGGTGATATTACAACCTTTCCCATTCTCTCTCTTTCCGATTATCCAAGTTTCTTGGGCAGCGATCAACACTTTCTTGTGGAAGGCATCGTTTCTTTGAGCATTTTTTGGGTTCCGTGTTAGCGCCGCGAAGCAACTGTGGCTATGAGAGCGTGCAGATGTAGACACACGGAGAGACGACCGAGGGGTTTGTATACGTCCTGGGACGAGTTCACGGGGAATCCTTGAGGTTGAGGAGGTAATTAGGACAGAGGCAGTAGACAGTAAGAAGAAAGGACTAGGATGCCTGTCTCCCTACGATACTCCTCGACCTCAAGGAAGCCGTACCGCCCTAGTCCATACACCAGCCTGCTTGCGTTTTTATGCTAGGCCTCGATAATATCGCGACATCCAGATACACGAAACTCTACCGCAGATGAGCCATCCGTTATTAACAACAAATAGGTCTATTTGACAGAACATAGGAAACTAGTCCATCATGATCAGCGTAATTATTACTGCGGACCAGTTGAGATACTGTAGTGTATCCCAAAGTGTGGGAACTTGAAATAAAAGGGGACAACAAACTATATGTCCTTAACCACATGATGCCCTCCGACTGTTCTGGGTCTCTCGAGGAAGCTCGTGGTAGCGGACTCCGAGGTACACAAAACACGCTCAGTTTAGTGAACAAAGCAACGTCGAGCAATTCCTGCTGCCATGCGAGCATTTGTTGCCCAGCATGTTCACTGGCCATGTACAGCGTAAAATCAAATTTCAGCACCAATTTCGCGTATTACTGTGCATGCATTCAAGTTGAACAGATACCTCATACGTTTGATGGGCTGCGAGATACCAGAGTTTGGGACGCCCTGACTGTAGAGAGTCAGCTCCTGTAAATACCAGTTTGTGACGTTGACTCGAAAAACATTGGTCTTCTCTTCAAATAATGCCGATGGGGTTCTCATAGCCAGTCGTGCATCTTAGACAGTCAACACACGGTGTTCATCACGTGGACGATATCTAATTTATTTTTGCGTATCCCCCAGACCCATTGACGATAATCATCATAATCGTAAAGCACGTTTCATAAAGGCCTCAACCGACTGAACTCGTCAATGTGTTGTACATGAGTAAAATAGGAAAGGGAAAAATAATAGTCCGAAATGGGAGGGGGGCTCAAATTTCGTTAAAAAATACTTTGCCTTGGCAGGTACCCTAATTCATTCATCAGGGTAAGTGAGGACTGTCCTTGGGGTTCCAGGAAATTCATGTGCGGAAACGGGAACCGAACCCCAGATAAACGAAAGCAATTTGCAGGGAGTGAAATCGTTGTTTGAAATGAAATTGTTTTTTCCGAGAATAGCGCGGGATCGCCATCAGTGAACCCCGGGGGTAAACTCTATTCGATGATGACGTCAATTTGTCGCTCACACTGCTCAAAGATCTAGGAAGTTAGAAACATGCCTTTTTTTTCACGTTTTCAATAAAAGATTGCACGACCCTCAAAGAAACATGCTGACTTGCTAAGAGGCTTAATTTTGTGCTGACTCAGTAAATAAAATGATGACGCCAGTACGGTTACAGTTTTAGTTTTTGAGACTCTTCATATACGCACTCTTAGGAAAGAAGGTTGAAACAGTTACACCTGTTAGGAGGGAATAGTTGTCGCATATGTTATGCGTAAAAGGTTGCAAAGTTCTACCTTCTACATCGCTCTCAAAACAGAACTTCACCGCATAACACCTCGTCCGCCAATCATTGCCACGAGTGATATGGTCACCGGTTCAGATTCGCCGAGCGAGGGGGCGCACGCCTTTTGGTAGAAATTTAGATGTGTGATAATAGCTTTTAGCACACTTTTACACCCCTTATCAGACGCTTTGTCACGGTTTGTCATCGTGCGGGAATAATAATAATAATAATAATATTAATAACTTTATTTTTATTTAGGTGTCCAAAAGCAACAGCTAGGGTCTTCTTATTGGTACACTACAAAATGTTATACATGTTTAAGCAGGTTATGAAAAACAAAGACATTCAAATATAATAAATGGCAACAAAGTTAACAGTGAAACATCGAAGTTAAACAGAAAGAATGGCACCAATATTTTTAAGAAATTGGTGAGAACGAGCAAAAATGTCAATGCCATGACGTTGTGACGCGGAGTTCAAGATTAGTTGTAACCGGTTGATCGGAAGAAGCTTAACAAAAGTGTCAGGATAAAAAACAAGATGAGCCATTAGAGTACGTGAGGACACTCGAAAGTTGATGCTCGATAGTACTTCGGGGCGGTCAATGTCAGCACGTATGACCTTACATAGGAAGTGACAGCCGCGAATCGTTCGGCGATTAGATGAAGTGGGGGATAGCAAGTTTGTTCAGAATATGACCGTAGTTGCAGTAAGTGCTGCAACCAAGATGACGAGGATGAAAAACAGAGATGAAGCTTCGCTGAACGTGTTCTATTTCAGCGGTTTGAGTGGTATCTAGGCAGTTCCAGGCCACTGATGCAAATTCAAGAGTAGGGAGTACCATGTAGAAGAATAAGCGAAAGAAGCAAAATGGATCCCGAAAGTTCTTAGTGATCCGCGAGATGATGCAGAGTTTACGCATCGCAGAGGTACACAACTGGGTAATGTGCGTGTGGAAAGTTAAAGAGCTGTCAAGGTGAAGGCCCAAGTCTTTAATGGACAATAATTTACGTCTAATATTAACAGAGTCAAGGGAGTAAGTACAATGACATGGATGCGGCTAAAGAGATGACGGCTGTTTTGGAAATGTTTAGGTTGAGCAAATTGATTGGCACCAACGACGGATCCGTGAAGTGTCATCTTGAAGAGCGATACAGTCGTGACTCTTATCAATGACTCGAAATAACTTAATGTCATCAGCATATTGCAGGACGTGACAGTTTCGTACACAGGTTGGCAAGTCCTTAAGAACCACATTACATAGTAATGGTCCCAGGCTAGATCCCTGGGGCGCACCAGATGTCATGTAGTACGGCTGAGAATATGCATCTTTGTATCGAACAAAGTTATACCGGCCGCAAAGATAGGAAGATAACCATTTGCAGAGTTCAAATGAGACAACAAATAGTGACAACTTCGAACTGGAATAGAATCGAAAGAGGTTATCCGCTGTGAAAAAATTAACCGAAGGATCCGCGTGCTTACAAGCAGGCGCGGAGTCAAAGGAACCACATTCATCGCCATAGAGGAGGGTGATGAAACACGTTAGTCTTTCGACGGTACACTAGTACAGCGTTAAGATCCGTGAACCTTAAGAGAAGTGTCCAGCTTTCGGATAAGAAGGGAAGATTAGAAGTAAGAAGGGAAGAAACTAGATTTCCAACAACGTAACGTAAAGACAATCCTTACTGCAGTGTTATACAGTTGGCTTTTGTTTTGTAAAAGCAGCTTGTGTCGGGAATAATGAAAACAGGAGCAGAAGCTTACCAGACGTCGATGCTGAAGAATTAACATCGAACAGCTTCGTGGCGTTTATAAGGGCGTCAGTCGTGACTTCCGTCCGTCACGCGCATGACACGCGCGTCGTCCCAATTGGCTGCTCAACTGCAAATCGGAAATGGCGTCATTTCGAGATTGTAATGAGGGTCATCACGAAGGGGGAGAATGGGATCTCAGGATTCGGAATCAACTCTGAGGCGACATAGAGAGGAGGAGCGATGACTGACAGATTGGAGGAGCGATGACTGACAGATTGCTGAAAAGAGAGAGAGAGAGAGGCGTAGGCAACAGACGACAAACTGTTTTGTACATCGGAATGCATGGTTATCCACTAACGGTAGACTATGGTTGCTTGAAGGAAAACGTACAAGAAGTCGTCCTGGTCAGTGCGAAGAACACGTTTAAGACAACGCTAACCGTGATCTAAGAAAAAATAAAAATAAACGAAAAATAAAAAAGTAATCGCACGGTGGGTTTGCTGAACGAATGCGTATACATTAGCAAATTCCGGAAGCAAAAATACTAAAGGAATACTGCTTCAATGGAATAGCACCAAGTCACGAAATGAAGAGGCGTCCCTTCCAACCCAAAAGGCGCACGCCCACACACACATTTACAGAAAGGTGTCATAGAATGTGTTCAAAGAATTCGCACAGTGGTTGCACGAAAACAGCAATGAAGCCCGACCATGAAGATTCTTAGATGGACAATCTCATCTCGAAACGCGTGCACGAGGACGTGACAGTAATGACGCGACGTGGTCGACGGCTTGTGTTCACAACTGGGTGAAGAAGAAGATCGGAGAGAAATCGTGCAGAGTGTGTGACGTAAGTGCCGCGTGGAATACAGTGTGCACTGGAGATTGGGTTCTGCTGGGAGAACAAGGCCTTCTGGCTGACAGGAAGAAATCTTTGAGGTGTTATTCTTGTCGTCCGTGTAGAGTAAAATTGTGGACTGAGGTTTACAGTCGTTCAGTTTACCGTTGTATTGAAGTCCGTTACGCGTAGCATGCGCGGAAAAGATTGTGATGATCAATATGCCATTTGGTTCGTCGTGAAATGTGCTTTCCCGTGTTGTAAGCTTGGTACTTGTAGGTACAGTGAGTCACACACTGCAACCGGCCAAATATGGGAAAATTGGGAAAGTAGGAAATACATTCGATGCAATTTCTGCAAAGCCACATCATTTATCGCCTCGGTGTTGCTTACATGGCTGTCTAAATGTGATAATAACGAAGGCGGCTTTCTTTTACCGGGTCGTCCCTGATAAAATGGTAAGGTGTGGGCTTTGTATTCAATGGTTTTCATAACAAAAACAAATAAAAACATTCCGCGTAACGTTCCGGTGAATGAGGCAGTTAAGCATAGAAGGACAAACACGACAGATGCCTCACAACGTCCAAGTGCCATCGACAATCAGAGGGTGTGAGTTGGGATCCGACTACAGGTGCCTTTTCTTAAAGACTCACCATTCAATATTGCATATATCTGTATGTATATTCAGGTTTTTCACTGCATATTTTGAATGTGGTTAGTACGTAGTTGCATGTATATTTCAGGGGTTCCTACTGCATATATTTATCTGCCTCTACCTTATGGTCAGGGTTGTCTCGCCACGTAAAGCCACGAATATATCAAGTACCAGTGTCGACGAACGCTATGTGAAACTAAGGCTACATCAAACAGGATGCACAGAACGTGGATAGACATCCGCAGTTTTGATATCGAATGCGCTTGAACGTTGCTCGTTATTTCACGGAAGTCGTCGCCTATTTCATTCTCATAAACTGGGTTGAGAGCTTATCGAAAGAGCCGGAAAGTTGTAGTAATACGCGTTATGGGCTGCTACTGTACATCCTGCTTCTGAGATCCTAGCGTGGAAATGGTGCCCAATTAGTGGTTGCTATCGAGGCCCCAATAATGAGGGCGGTATGTTAGGATCAGTACGAGGAAAATGAACACTGTGTCCGAGCGCTATGGCTGCGGCCGCCCGAACCACAGGAATGTCAGGCCTCGCATGCGAGAAGCAGTGTTGTATCCGATACAAAAGAATGGTATCGAGTTACTGAAACTCATGACTTGATTTATACGTAAGAATATATCTAAAGCATGCGGTGTTATGTACAAGTATTGGGGTGTACTCCCAAAATCCATTAAACTAGTAATTTAGCAGTCACTTATACATTCCGTTTTAAGCTGTCATTGAGTGTGGGGCAGTACAAGTTCCAGCAACCTAAATAAGTTACAAATACTACAAGAAAGGGCTTTTAGGACCATTGAAGGTGCTGCTCTCTATGCCCACACAGAACGACTTTTTCGCGCGTTTCGCATAATCAGGGATTTTAATATGTTCGATTATTTGTTAACTAAAGTGCATATTACGGCAAGACGCCAGAATAATACTACATGACTCATGTCATGCAATTTACAAAAAAAAAAAACTATATATATATATATCGCACAGTGTTCAAGACAGAATAGCACATGGCAGTTTGTAGAACTACCTACCACAAACAGTCATTAACATACAGGATCAGAGTTATATTATATTGGTTTATCTCACCAAATATTGACGTATATTGAATGACACGTGGCGAACTGCGTAGCTCGTTTTTATGACACCGGAACAGTATTACGGCATGTTTCCTTATCGCAGTCACTAACTTTGCAATACAGTGTGTATTACCGGTACATTTTGTTTTCCCTTTTCTTACATTGAGTTATGTTGAGTTTATTGGCTTTAATACTTCTGTATGCTTTATGTGGTTGTATATACGCCTTCATGTCTCTCTACTGTTCGTGTATAATGGTTTTGTTATCGTGTGCTGCCGCCGATTCCAAATGTAAGGGGCGTGTTGGCAGCCCTCCGCCAGGTATGCTACGCATAGATAAAGTTTCATTTCATTTCATTTATTTGTTCTTAGTTTTTAGAGTAAGCCCAGGGTAATGTGAAAAAAGCCACATTATGTGACTTGACAAGTCCCAGCCCCATCTGCAGCAGTAGAAGCGGCATTACACGTAACATAAGCATGTAACACACATGTAACACAGCAATACAAAATACAAAAAAAAGAGAAAAGAAAAATAACACATGGAGGCTACGTTAATTGAAACACTTCGCAAGAACCGTGCACAACTGAAGACATGTTATTCATTATTCGTCAGCGGGAAAGAGAAGGCGCCTAATGTCATGCGCCTTCTTTAAAGGCATGATGATGATGATCATGATTGTGGTAACACGAAGCAAAATACCGATACCGACAGTTCCGAGTACGCTAACGATTTACTGCTACAATTGTATATATATAGATACATGAAAGAAAGTAGGCGCCATGTTATATACCCGACACTTTCTCTGAAAATACAAACAAGTTGGCATGACATCTACAACATGTAATTCTGTCTTACGTGAACGTTCCTCGGATAACAGAGAGTTAGCAGAAGGCGATTTTACAACATAAAAGCAAAGAATATTAACCGTCCAGCTTAGGCATTTTGGTTGACTGTCAGCTATAGCTGGCGCTCAATGTTTTCTTGTGTCATTCCAATGCTCTTAGCTGTAAGCATGTCTGCGCGGACATTGAAACGACGTTCCACCGAAGCTCTGAAAAGGATTGATGTGTTGTCTTCTCTTTACCACAAGGTGCGAGTTCGGTAGGCTGTCCTTGTGACTGTCCGCAAACGAATAAAGGCAAAGAATATATAACAGGAGAAGGTAGGGCGGGAGATCAAAGAATTGACATTTACCAATTACCATTTAATTACACCATTAATTTTTAACCAAAATAGTAGTCCAATATCGATAGGGAAAAAAACACAGAAAAACTGTCATGATCCGCAAGTCGATATACAGAAAAATGTATCAATTCGGTAACGGCTTTATGTACAACATTGGCGAGAGGTTATGCCACACTGCGTGTGGGACTGCCAGTGTGGCAACACTGCCATGTGGGTCATTCCAGCTCAAACGTCCTAATGGCGTGACTCGAACATCGCCGATTTTCGTGAAAAAAATATATGTCTTTCTCACTGACGTACATAGGTTCTGTGTGAAATATTTCTTTCCGGAATCGCTGCTAGGGGGCTTCGAACTTCCGCTCCGAACCCAAAACCGCAATGCGTTTGAGCAGGCGCAGAGGGTGAACGGCTTTACATATCTGAAAAATCCTAACGGGACGCGCTTCCGAAAACTTCAAGCTAGTTATCGTGAGATTTGCAGTCGCCGCGAGTGGAGAAATAGCGAGCTACGCTTCCGCAAAAGAGGCGCAAAATCGCACGAATTCAACATTTTTCTAACAAAAACAAAAACACTATGCCAGCAATTGTTACGTTACATTTTTTATTTGTGGGAGCCTACCAGTGCATTCCGGAAAAAAGTTTAACGCCAGATAATTAAACTGTTAGGCTGTAAAAAAATGGGAAAGTCGGTAGTTTTAGCAAACATTGAAAAGTTCGCCGAAGAAAAAGTGGCATTCGCGGACGTGCTAAAGGGACGAAATTTCTGCAAGGTGTTTTTGTTATACGACCGCGACGAATTTTTAAGTTCCCCCAGGTGCGCCTCCTCGCGAGGCGACGCACGGGCTGGGGATCCTTGCGGTGCCCTCCTTCTTTTCGCGGCTGCACGACGTGCTGCCCGACGTGCTGCCCAACTTGTGACCCATGCTACGGCACATCTGACCCTTACTGTTCAACTATGCTACTCGGGCCCAACCGTTCAGAGCTGAGGCTGCCTCATATAACAGTCACCTGCAATCAATCGACCTCGCAGTGGACTTCTGTATTCCGTGTCGCTGCACTCGGCACGAGGAATCGCTCCTGCACCGTCTTCGTCTAAACGTCGCCCGCACACTGCTGCAACTATTCAAAATGGGTCAGTCTTGCGCTCCCCTCTGCACTATAGCTGTGCGTGGTGGGTGATATTCCCCAATGCATACCACACTGTCGGCAACACCTTCTGCACGGTGACGCACTCTGTCGTCGTCTATCACAGCCTGACTACGGCACTATGACACTGGCTACCTCACTGGGTTCAGTTCGTCAGTCGACCCAGTGGGCAGTCACCACTGCGCTCCTCCGCTTTGTCCACTCTTCGAAACTTGTCAACGCCTTGTGATTGTGTGGCCGTGTGTGACTTTTCAGTTTTAGTTTTGTGTTCTTCCTTTGCTTTGCTTTTCTTCTTTGTCTTCCCCTTTTCTTTTCTTCTTTTCTCTTCTCCATTTCTTCTTCTTCTTTACCTGTTCTTTTCTTCCCCCGTTTTCTATTTTTTTTAATAGCAAGCCGGCCTCCATCTGGCTGACTTTTCCTTTCTTTTTTCTCCCCCTAGCACAAAAGTCAGCGCAGAGACACTGGCCGTGACAAATTTCAAACCGTTACTCAATTCTGATGCACGATTAAGCATATATGGCACTGACCGTGGTCCTGGCCAGGGAATCGTAATAAAGCAAGCAAGGTTTCCCCGAACACCCATTTGCGACCCTCATAAAAGGGGCTTTGGCGACTCACCACTTTCAGAGCTGCGGAGCGCTATCTCTGTTAACCCCGTCCTACGAAAATGAGCATGTTGCCGATTTCCGTTTATTTTTGTTTATTTATTTTCTTAGCCCCGAGTCAGATAAGACGCACGCCGACACACACATTTACATTCGAAAACTCTGGTATGGTCTGTCTCTTTCAAGTTGTTCAGAGAATTCGCACAGTGGTTACACTAAAACAGCAATGAAGCCCGGCCATGAAGATTCTTAGATGGACAATCTCATCTCGAAACGCGTGTATGAGGACGAGACAGTAACGAAGGGACGTGGTTGACGGCTTGTGGTCCCAACTGGGCAAAGAAGAAGCTCGGAGGGTAAGCGTGCAGAGTGTGTGACGTAAGTGGAACACAGTGTGCACGGGCGATTGTGGCAGCGAGAACAAGGCCTTCTGGCTGCCAGGAAGAAATCTTTGCGGTGTTATTCTTGTCGTCCGTGTACAGTAAAATTGTGGACTGAGGTTTACAGTCGTTCAGTTTACCGTTGTATTGAAGTCCGTTACGCGTAGCCTGCGTGGAAAAGGTTGTGATGATCAATATGCCATTTTGTTCGTCGTGAAATGTGCTTTCCCGTGTTGTAAGCTTGGTACTTGTAGGTACAGTGAGTCACACACTGCAACCGGCCAAACATGGGAAAATTAGGAAAGTAGGAAATGCATCCGATGCAATTTCTGTAAAGCCACATTATTTATCGCCTCGGTGTTGTTTTCATGGCTGTCTAAAGGCATGCGGTTGCAGAATGTGTGTTAATAACGAAGGCGGCTTTCTTTTACCGAGTCATCCCTGATAACATGCTAAGATTTGGGCTTTGTATTCAATGGTTTTCATAACAAAAACAAATAAAAACATTCTGCATAACGTTCCGGTGAATGAGGCAGTTAAGCATAGAAGGACAAACACGACAGATGCCTCACAACGTCCAAGTGTCATCGACAATCAGAGGGTGTGAGCTGGAATCCCACTACAGGTGTCTTTTCTTAAAGACTCACCATTCAATATTGCATATATCTGTATGTATATTCAGGTTTTTCACTGCATATTTTGAATGTAGTTAGTACGTAGTTGCATGTATATTTCAGGGGTCCCTACTGCAGATATTTATCTGCCTCTACCTTATGGTCAGGGTTGTCTCACCAAGTAAAGCCACGAATATATCAAGTACTAGTGTCGACGAATGCTATGTAAAACTAAGGCCACATCAAACAGGATGCACAGAACGTGGCCAGACATCCGAAGTTTTGATATCGAATGCGCTTGAACGTTGCTCGTTATTTCACGGAAGTGGGCGTTTATTTTAAGACCGCTCATTCTCACGAATTGTATTGAGAGCTTATCGAAACAGCCGGAAAGTTGTAGTAATCTGCGTCGTAGGCTGCTACAGTACATCCTGCTTCTGAGATCCTAGCGTGGAAATGGTGCCCAATTAGTGGTTGCTATCGAGGCCCCAATAATGAGGGCGGCATGTTAGGATCAGTACGAGAAAAATGAACGCTGTGTCCGAGCGCAATGCCGCCTGGACCACAGGAATATCAGGCCTCGCATGCGAGAAGCAGTGTTGTTTCCGATAGAAAAGAATGGTATCGAGTTACTGATACTCATCACTTGATTTATGCGTCAGAAAATATCAAAAGCATGCGGTGTTATGTACAAGTATCGGGGTGTACTTCCAAAATCCATTAAACTAGTAATTTAGCAGTCACTCATACATTCCGTCATTGAGTGTGGGGCACTGAAAGTTCCAGCAACCTAAATAAGTTACAAATACTACAAAAATAGGCTTTTAGGACCATTGAAGGTGCTGCACACTATGCCCACACAGAACGACTTTTTCGCGCGTTTCGCATAACCAGAGTTTTTATTGTGTTCGATAATCTGTTAACTAATATGCATATTACGGCAACACGCCAGAATAATAGTACATGACCTATGTTATGCAATTTACAAAAAACAAAAAACAAAAAAATATCGCACGATGTTCAAGACAGAATAGCACATGGCAGATTGTAGAAGTAACTACCGCAAACAGTCATTAACATACAGGATCAGAGTTATATTATATTGGTTTATCTCACCAAATATTGACGTATATCGGATGACACGTGGCGAACTGCGTAGCTCGTTTTTATGACACCGGAACAGTATTACGGCATGTTTCTTTATCGCAGTCACTAACTTTGCAATACAGTGTGTATTACCGGTACATTTTGTTTTCCCTTTTCTTACATTGAGTTATGTTGAGTTTATTGGCCTTGATACCTCTGTATACTTTATGTGGTTGTATATACGCCTTCATGTTTTTCTACTCTTCGTGTACAATGGCTATCGTGTGCTGCTGCCGATTCCAAATGTAAGGGGCGTGTTGGCAGCCCTCCGCCAGTTATACTACGCATGAATAAAAATTTCATTTCATTTCATTTATTTGTTCTTACTTTTTGCAGTAAGCCCAGGGTAATGGGAAAAAAAACACACTCTGTGGCTTGACAAGTCCCAGCCCCTTCTTCAGCAGTACAAGCAGCATCACAAGTAGCATGTAACACACATGTAACACAAGCAAGTAACACAGCAATACAAAATAAAAAGAAAGAAAAGAAAAATAAAACATGAAGGCTACGTTAACTGAAACACTTCGCAAGAACCGTACACAACTGAAGACATGTTATTCATTATTCGTCAGCGGGAAAGAGAAGGCGCCTTCTGTAAAGGCATGATGATGATGATCATGATTGTGATCATACGAAGCAAAATACCGATACCGATAGTTCCGAGTTAGCTAACGATGTACTGCTACATTTGTATATATATATATAGATATATGAAAGAAAGTAAGCGCCATGCTATATACCCGACACTTTCTCTGAAAATACAAACAAGTTGGCATGACATCTACAACGTGTAATTCTCTCTTACGTGAACCTTCCTTGAATAACAGAGAGTTAGGAGAAGGCAATTTTACAACATAAAAGCAAAGAATATTTACCGCCCAGCTGAGGCATTTTGGTTGACATTCAGCTATAGCTGGCGCTCAATGTTTTCTTGTGTCATTCCAATGCTCTTAGCTGTAAGCATGTCTGCGCGGACATTGAAACGACGTTCCACCGAAGCTCTGAAAGGGATTGATGTGTTGTCTGCTCTTTAGCACAAGGTGCGAGTTCGGTAGGCTGTCCTTGTGACTGTCCGCAAACGAATAAAGGCAAAGGATATATGTAACAGGAGAAGATAAGGCGGGAGATCAAAGAATTGCCATTTACCAATTACCATTTAATTACACCATTAATTTTTAACCAAAATAGTAGTCCAATATCGATAGGAAAAAAAACACAGAAAAACTGTCATGATCCGCAAGTCGATATACAGAAAAATGTATCAATTCGGTAACGGCTTTATGTACAACATTGGCGAGAGGTCATGCCACACTGGCAGTCCCACACGCAGTGTGGCATGACCTCTCGCCAATGTTGTACATAAAGCCGTTACCGAATTGATACATTTTTACTACACTACACTTTTACATTTTTACATTACATTTTTACTACATACACTGCCATGCGGGCCATTCCAGCTCAAACGTCCTAATGGCGTGGCTCGAACATCGCCGATTTTCGTGAAAAAAATATATGTCCTTCTCACTGACGTACATAGGTTCTGTGTGAAATATTTCTGGATCCGTACGGAATCGCCGCTAGGGGGCTTCGAACTTCCGCTCCGAACCCAAAACCGCAATGCGTTTGAGCAGGCGCAGAGGGTGAACGGCTTTACATATCTGAAAAATCCGAACGGGACGCGCTTCCGAAAACTTCAAGCTAGTTATCGTGAGATTTGCAGTCGCCGCGAGTGGAGAAATAGCCAACTACGCTTCCGCAAAAGAGGCGCAAAATCGCACGAATTCAACATTTTTCTAAAAAAAAAAAAAACACTATGCCAGCAATTGCTAAGTTAAATTTTTTATTTGTGGGCCCCTACCAGTGCATTCCGGAAAAAAGTTTAACGCCAGATAATTATACTGTTAGGCTGTAAAAAATGGGAAAGTCGGTAGTTTTACAAACATTGAAAAGTTCGCCGAAGAAAAAGTGGCATTCGCGGACGTGCTAAAGGGACAAAATTTCTCCAAGGTGTTTTTGTTATACGACCGCGACGAATTTTTAAGTTCCCCCAGGTGCGCCTCTCGCGAGGCGACGCACGGGATGGGCATCCTTGCGGTGCCCTCCTTCTTTTCGCGGCTGCACGACGTGCTGCCCAACTTGTGACCCATGCTACGGCACATCTGACCCTTACTGTTCAACTATGCTACTCGGGCCCAACCGTTCAGAGCTGAGGCTGCCTCATATAACAGTCACCTGCAATCAATAGACCTCGCAGTGGACTTCTGTATTACGTGTCGCTGCACTCGACACGAGGAATCGCTCCTGCACCGTCTTCCTCTAAACTTCGCCCGCACACTGCTGCAACTATTCAAAATGGTTCAGTCTTGCCCTCCCCTCTGCACTATAGCTGTGCGTGGTGGGCGATATTCCCCAATGCATACCACACTGTCGGCAACACCTTCTGCACGGTGACGCACTCTGTCGTCGTCTATCACAGCCTGACTACGGCACTATGACACTGGCTACCTCACTGGGTTCAGTTCGTCAGTCGACCCAGTGGGCAGTCACCACTGCGCTCCTCCGCTTTGTCCACTCTTCGAAACTTGTCAACGCCTTGTGATTGTGTGGCCGTGTGTGACTTTTCAGTTTTAGTTTTGTGTTCTTCCTTTGCTTTTCTTTTCTTCTTTGTCTTCCCTTTTTTTTCTTCTTTTTCTTCTCCATTTCTTCTTCTTCTTTTCCTGTTCTTTTCTTCCCCCGTTTTCTATTTTTTTTGAATAGCAAGCCGGCCTCCATCTGGCTGACTTTTCCTTTCTTTTTTCTCCCCCTAGCACAAAAGTCAGCGCAGAGACACTGGCCTTGACAAATTTCAAACCGTTACTCAACTCTGATGCACGATTAAGCATATATGGCACTGACCGTGGTCCTGGCCAGGGAATCATAATAAAACAAGCAAGGTTTCCCCGAACACCCATTTGCGACCCTCATAAAAGGGGCTTTGGCGGCTGACCACTTCCAGAGCTGCGGAGCGCTATCTCTGTTAACCCCGTGCTACGAAAATGAGCATGTTGGCGATTTCCGTTTCTTTTTGTTTATTTATTTTCTTAGCCCCGAGTCAGACAAGACGCACGCCGACACACACATTTACATTCGAAAACTCTGGTATGGTCTGTCTCTTTGAAGTTGTTCAGAGAATTCGCACAGTGGTTACACTAAAACAGCAATGAAGCCCGGCCATGAAGATTCTTAGATGGACAATCTCATCTCGAAACGCGTGTATGAGGACGAGACAGTAACGAAGGGACGTGGTTGACGGCTTGTGATCACAACTGGGTGAAGAAGCTCGGAGGGTAAGCGTGCAGAGTGTGTGACGTAAGTGGAACACAGTGTGCACGGGCGATTGGGTTCTGCTGGGAGGACAAGGCCTTCTGGCTGCCAGGAAGAAATCTTTGCGGTGTTATTCTTGTCGTCCGTGTAGAGTAAAATTGTGGACTGAGGTTGACAGTCGTTCAGTTTACCGTTGTATTGAAGTCCGTTACTCGTAGCATGCGCGGAAAAGGTTGTGATGATCAATATGCCATTTTGTTTGTCGTGAAATGTGCTTTCCCGTCTTGTAAGTTTGGTACTTGTAGGTACAGAGAGTCACACACTGCAACCGGCCAAATATGGGAAAATTAGGAAAGTAGGAAATACATTCGATGCAATTTCTTTAGAGCCACATCATTTATCGCCTCGGTGTTGTTTTCATGGCTGTCTAAATGTGATAATAACGAAGGCGGGTTTCTTTTACCGGGTCGTCCCTGATAAAAGGCTAAGGTGTGGGCTTTGTATTCAATGGTTTTCATAACAAAAACAAATAAAAACATTCCGCGTAACGTTCCGGTGAATGAGGCAGTTAAGCATAGAAGGACAAACACGACAGATGCCTCACAACGTCCAAGGGCCATCGACAATCAGAGGGTGTGAGTTGGGATCCGACTACAGGTGCCTTTCTTAAAGACTCACCATTCAATATTACATATATCTGTATGTATATTCAGGCTTTTCACTGCATATTTTGAATGTGGTTAGTACGTAGTTGCATGTATATTTCGGGGGTCGCTACTGCATATATTTATCTGCCTCTACCTTATGGTCAGGGTTGTCTCGCCAAGTAAAGCCACGAATATATCAAGTACTAGTGTCGACGAACGCTATGTGAAACTAAGGCCGCATCAAACAGGATGCACAGAACGTGGCCAGACATCCGAAGTTTTGATATCGAATGCGCTTGAACGTTGCTCGTTATTTCACGGAAGTGGGCGCCTATTTTAGGACCGCTCATTCTCACGAATTGTATTGAGAGCTTATCGAAACAGCCGGAAAGTTGTAGTAATCTGCGTTGTAGGCTGCTACAGTACATCCTGCTTCTGAGATCCTAGCGTGGAAATGGTGCCCAATTAGTGGTTGCTATCGAGGCCCCAATAATGAGGGCGGTATGTTAGGATCAGTACGAGAAAAATGAACGCTGTGTCCGAGCGAGTCCACAGGAATGTCAGGCCTCGTATGCGAGAAGCAGTGTTGTATCCGATACAAAAGAATGGTATCGAGTTACTGAAACTCATGACTTGATTTATACGTAAGAATATATCTAAAGCATGCGGTGTTATGTACAAGTATTGGGATGTACTTCCAAAATCCATTAAACTAGTAATTTACCAGTCACTTATTCATTCCGTTTTAAGCTGTCATTGAGTGTGGGGCACTACAAGTTACAGCAACCTAAATAAGTTACAAATACTACAAAAAAGGGCTGTTAGGACCATCGAAGGTGCTGCTCGCTATGCTCACACAGAACGACTTTTTCGCGCGTTTCTCATAATGAGGGATATTAATATGTTCGATTGCTTGTTAACTAATGGGCACATTACGGCAGCACGCCAGAATAATACTACATAGCTTATGTTATGCAATTCACACACAAAAAAAATCTCGCACGATGTTCAAGACCGAATAGCCCATGGCAGTTTGTAGAACTGACTACCTCAAGCACTGATTAACATACAGGATCACAATTATATTAAATATGTTTATCTCACAAAATATTGATGTATATCGTGAACGTCGAACATCGTAGCTCGTTATTATGACACCGGAACAGTATTACGGTATGTTTCCTTATCGCAGTCACTAACTTTGCAATACAGTGTGTATTACCGGTACATTTTGTTTTCTCTTTTCTTACATTGAGCTATGTTGAGCTTATTGGAATTGATACTTTTGTATGCTTGTATGTGTGTATGCTGTTATGTGTGCTTGTATATACGCCTCCATGTTTTTCCACTGTTCGTGTATAAGGGTTTTGTTATCGTGTGCTGCCGCCGACTCCAAATGTCAGGGGGGTGTTTGCAGCCCTCCGCCAGTTATGCTACGCATAAATGGAAATAAAGGTACGATGACGATGATGGTGATAAAACGAAGCAAAATACCGATACCGGTACTTCGGAGTAAGCTAACGATGCACTGCTACAGTTATATATATATATATATATATATATGTTCAAAAAGACGCGGAAACAGATTTTAGGGAACTTACAAACACTAATTTATTATATAGGGAGACGTTAAAAAGTAAAATGGGCAAGGGGTCGACATTTCTACAGTGACACTGTCTTCGTCAGGACAAAAGATGCGTAGGTGGTTACAGGTTACTGAAATAGGTTTGGTACATGACGTCATAATCGGTACCGGCACGCCAGAGGCGTTTGTCAGTTTGTCAGATTCGGCAATATTCCAGAAGGTCAAGTCCGGGTGGTGATGTCATTCCCCATAGGTCACTGTCCGCTTTGGGGAAAATTCCTGGGTAGGGTTAGCGCTGCTTCGAACTTTGCTGAACAAAAAAAGAGAGAAAAGAAGATAGAAAAGAAACGAAAAGGAAGAAATTGTGGCTCATCTAGGCGGCCAGATTTCTTACCGTTTAAAGTGCTCCCAGATCTTCGTTATTGGTTGATTGGAATTTGTAAATGAGATAAGATTCGCGTTGTTCCCTGCACCGATCTGAGCTAAAATTTGACTGGAGAATGAAAAGTGTCACATTATTTAGTGAATGACCTGGTTGTTTCAAATGGCGAGAGACCGGGAGGTTTGGCTTTTTTGTAGCGTCAGCCCGGTGGTTGTTGAACCTGATCCGAAATGATGTTTTAGTCTGAAATACGTATTGTGCTTGGCACATGCCGCACTGAATGACATAAATGACGTCAGATGAATTACAGTCGAAGTCGCCATTAATTTTGACCGAAAAATTGGAATTAGTGCTTTTAAGTACTTAGGTGCTTTGGATTAATTTGCATATTTTGCACTTTATGCAAATTAATGCAAAGCCCCCAAGAACTTAAAGCCAAACCTCCCGGTCTCTCGCCATTTCAAACAACCAGGTCATTCACTAAATAATGTGGCACTTTTCATTGTCCAGTCAAATTTTAGCTCAGATCGGTGCAGGGAACAACGCGAATCTTATCTCATTTACAAATTGCAATCAACGATTAACGGAGATCTGGGAGCACTTTCAACGATAAGAAATCTGGCAGCCTAGACGAGCCACACTTGCTTCCTTTTCGTTTCTTTTCTGCTTTCTTTTCTCTCTTTTTTTCAGCAAAGTTCGAAGCAGCGTTCACCCTGCCCAGGAATTTTCCCCAAAGCGGACAGTGACCTACGGCGAATGACATCACCACCCGGACTTGACCTTCTGGAATATTCCCGAATCTGACAAACGCCTCTGACGTGCCCCTACCGATTATGACGTCAGGTACCAAACCTATTTAAGTAACCTGTAACCACCTACGCATCTTTTGTCCTGACGAAGACAGTGCCACTGTCGAAACGTCGTCCCCTTGCCCATTTTACTTTTTAGCGTCTCCCTATATTTCATTTCATTTATTATTATACCACAAGCGGTACAGGGACAACCAAAAAGCAGCAACATGTGCTGCTTGATATAATAAACTAGTGTTTGTAACTTCTCTAAAATCTGTTTCCGCGTCTTTTTTTTGAACTTTTGTAAAACTTCGTGGCCGTTTGATAATCCTCTTACCTCACCCTATGTATATACATATATATATATATAAAGTCCTGACGAAGACAGTGCCACTGTCGAAACGTCGACCATTCTTTTTTTAATCTATGTGTTAAATTGCCCATTAAATAAATTAGTTTTTGTTAACGTTCCTGAAATCTGTAGTCCAAGTCTTATTATTTCACTTTTACATATATATATATATATATATATATATATATATATATGTGTGTGTGTGTGTGTGTGTGTGTGTGTGTGTGTGTGTGTGTGTGTGTGTGTTCAACGTGCAGCCAAAGAGCCTCTGCTAATTTACTTCACTTAATACTTTACTGGCTTCGCACTGGGCTTTCAGAGGTGAGTTTCTCACCCTGACGGGAGAACATCACGTTCCACGTGACCTTCCGACGCCACTCGCTCAAACATCGCCCACCTACACATTGCTGATGAAGGCCCAATAAGGCCGAAACAGCTGTCCAATGCTGGTGTGGCGACGTTTGGGACTCATAAATAAATATATATATATATATATATATATATATATATGCTACAAAATTGGGGTTCGAACGACCAGGATGTTGAATATAGATAGGGGAGAAAAGACACCAGAGACTGAAGTAGGGAGTAGGGGAAAGTTATTTATTAAGTTGGCGTTTAAACTAAGGGGGAGTCTACGTTTCGGCGGAAGCTCCGCCTTCTTCGGGACTGAGAGAAAAATCTCTGTACAAGGTCTTTTAAAAGGTTACAAAGGTGTCGTCACAGTCGGTACAATTCCACTGCGAGGCAGTCGTCAGTGAGTCATGTTCTGGAAGATTCTGGAAGGTTCCTGGGTCATCGGCCGGTGAGATTACGTGTCAGAGCCTTGGAGTTCCAGAAAGGTCTGGGGTCGCGCTCGTTGAAAACCTGTTGTCCGGGGTGTTCTTAGCGTCATTGTGTCCAGCTGTAAAGAAAAGAAGAAAAGAGGCAGCGGGCACTCCGAGGACATACAGAAAAAAAGTTATCCGGATATGCTTCTTACAGTTGATAGCACTCCTTTATCCTCATTTATTAGAGATTGGAATTTGTAGATCAAGTACGATTCGCGTTGCTCTCTGCAGCGATCGGATGTGAAATTTGACTCTAAAATAAAAAGTGCGACGTTATTAATGGAATGACCGGGCCGACTAAAATGGCGAGAAACCGGGAGGCTACCTTTTTTCGAAACATCTGATCGGTGGTTATTGAATCGAATCCTAAATGAATTTTTACTTTGACCTACATATTGCGCGGAGCATGTTGTACATTGGATGATATAAATAATGTTACTGGAGTTACAGTCAAAGTCGCCATTGATTTTAAGGGAGAAGTCGGAGTTTGTACTCTTGACCGCTGCCGTGCTTTGCATTGATTTGCATATTTGGCATCTTTTACCATTGCATGGATGGCATCCCACCGTAGGTGTTAATGGTTTGGGAACTTTGGAGTTGACTAGTCTATCTTGGAGGTTGCGGGCACGTCTGTAGGTAACTCGTGGCTCCTCGGCAAATATTTGTCGTGTCCGTTCAGATTGCAGAAGGATGCTATGGTGGCGGTTGAGGATACTGTTAATATTACCCGCGCCTGCACCAAAGGTAAGAACAAGGTTTACGCGGTCGCCCTTGGGTTCGTCGTTGCGTTTACCGAATAAGTTCCTCCGGTCTGTTTGTCGTGCTTTGGACAGAGCGTCTTTTACTAGACTGGGTGGAAAATTACGATTAACGAAGGTCTGCTCTAATTCCTCGAGGTTTTTGTTTAGAACATCGTCGTCCGAGCAGATCCTCCTGTATCGGAGTGCCTGGCTATAAGGAATGGCGAGTTTAGTATGGCGCGGGTGGCAACTGTTAAAGGAAAGGTACTGCTGAGCATCAGTTGGCTTTCGGTACAGGTCAGTGGAAAAACCCTTCTCGGTTAAGGTTACTTTTACATCTAGGAAATTAACAGTCGTTGCCGAGAAGGAGTGGGTGAACTTCATGGCGGGGTGTACCAGGTTGAAATCGCGAATGAATCCTGTGAGATCTTCTTCGGAGTGTGGCCAAACCATGAATATGTCGTCCAAGAAGCGTTTGTATAGACTAGGTTTTTTGTCGCGCACGGCTAGAAATTTTTCCTCTAGTGCACCCATGAAAATATTTGCGTACGTTGGTGCCATCTTAGTTCCCATAGCTGTGCCATTTATTTGTAGATAGTGGCGGCCGTCAAATTCGAAGTTATTATTTTTGAGGATCAAGTTCAGTAGAGTTGGTAATACAGATGGGTCAACCGCGCGATCGGAGTACTTCAGATACGCCGCCTCCGCTGCTAGCACGCCATCCACATGTGGGATGTTAGTGTAAAGGGAGGTAACGTCTAGCGTTACAAGCAAGCTTGCATTGGGTGGTTCACATTTGCTAAGTATTTCGAGGAAATGGTTGGTGTCCTTAATATATGAGGGTAATCGGGGAGGTATATCTTTAAGGAGGTGGTCAACGAAGCTAGAAATTTTCTCAGTGGCGGTGCCGATTGAGGAAACTATAGGTCGCCCTGGGTTTCCTGGTTTATGGATTTTCGGTAACATGTAGAACCTGCCTGGTTTAGGGTTTTGGGGGGCTAGAAATTCATATAGGCAGGAGTCGATTATTTCACGCGCTTTTAAGGATTTTAGGGTTTTGGTGATTTCGGCAGCTATCTTATTTGTTGGATCACTGTCAAGCGGCTCATAGAACGTGTTACAGCCCAGTTGTCGGAAGCCCTCGTTAAGGTAGTCCTGTTTGTCCATCACCACGATTGCCCCTCCCTTGTCTGCCCTTTTGATAATGATATCGCCACAGTTCTGTAAGTCGGAGAGGCTGCGCTGCTCAGCTGCTGTTAAATTTGGTTTAGTTTTGCGGTTAGATGGATTGTTGTATGCGTCAAGTACATCCCTTTGAACAGCCTTGATGTACATATCCAGGGCTTTGTCGCGGTTGGCATCGGGTGTGAAATCAGAAGTTGGTTTAAAGGGATTCGGATTGGAGTTAGGTTTGTCGAAAAAATATTCTTTTAGGCGCATACGTCTTGCGAAATTGTCCAAATCAAGATGGAGTTGATATTCATTTAGTTTAGCGTTGTTGGGGCAGAATGACAGACCCCGATTTAGAAGTGAGAATTCTGAGTCGGTGAGGGTGCGGGATGACAAGTTCACAACGTTTTGTGATACAGTTACACGTTGTTGGACGGAAGAGGCCGCACCATCCAATTCACTATCATGGTCACGTGGAAGTTGGGGCAGTAATAATTGAGTAGAGGTGACCGGTTGTTTATTTACCGAGATACTTTCTGGGGGCGTTTCATTATTATCAGCTAAAATAGGTGAGCATACTCCGTCCCTGGCAAGCTTTTTGCGTTTAGTTCCCGATACGAGCTGTTCACGGGACCTGCAAAATTTCGACAATTCTTCTTGATGGGCGTCAGATAATGTCGTCGTATCGTGGATGATTTTCGCTTCCCGAGAAAGTTCGTTAATAGAGTCATCGCAATGAGAGATTAGTACATCTATGAGCGCAGTAGAGGCATTTTGAACGATGTTATTCCACTGACGGGAAAGTCTATCATCGAGGGGGAATGTCGGGTTCACTTTAATGGTCAACCCTCTAGGAGTTTTTCCTTGCTCTTTGTAAAGTTTGAGTGCGGCGCGGTGAGAATTGTAGCGTATTTTCTTATCGCATACTTGACGGAGCCTAAAGAACGCTTCAGTCTCGGGAGTTATGTCGCTATTTCGTTGGGAAAATTTACGCTCACCGGCGGTTAGTCAGTCGTGCTTCGATGTGGTGCTGCGGCCTCCTCGTCGCTGTCGTTGTTGAAGGAGGGAGTCTGCTTCCTGTGGTGTAGGCCACACCGGATCCGGCACTCCAGGGTTGTCTTGTCGTCGTCGTGGTAGTCGTCGGAGGAGCCGTGGGACGAGGTCCTGAAGATGAGCGCTGATCTGTCGGACACCCTCGAAGTTGGGGTGGAGGCCGTCCGCGGCTAGCACGTGGGGTGGGCGTTGGTGCTGGAAGCCGTGGTCGAGGTAACACAGGTGCGGGGAGCTCCTGCACAACCTTACCAGTCGCCGATTAAATTCGAACGCCCGGGGGTTGCACTGGAACTCCCTGCGCCTGTCAATAAAAGGTCGCCGTCGGTTATAGGATCGAGGTAGGATCAGTGTACATACCGCCATTTCAATCCCGCGTCGGGCTCGGATCTTGTCGAGCAGTCGACATATTCATGGTTTGGCCACACTCCGAAGAAGATCTCACAGGATTCATTCGCGATTTCAACCTGGTACACCCCGCCATGAAGTTCACCCACTCCTTCTCGGCAACGACTGTTAATTTCCTAGATGTAAAAGTAACCTTAACCGAGAAGGGTTTTTCCACTGACCTGTACCGAAAGCCAACTGATGCTCAGCAGTACCTTTCCTTTAACAGTTGCCACCCGCGCCATACTAAACTCGCCATTCCTTATAGCCAGGCACTCCGATACAGGAGGATCTGCTCGGACGACGATGTTCTAAACAAAAACCTCGAAGAATTAGAGCAGACCTTCGTTAATCGTAATTTTCCACCCAGTCTAGTAAAAGACGCTCTGTCCAAAGCACGACAAACAGACCGGAGGAACTTATTCGGTAAACGCAACGACGAACCCAAGGGCGACCGCGTAAACCTTGTTCTTACCTTTGGTGCAGGCGCGGGTAATATTAACAGTATCCTCAACCGCCACCATAGCATCCTTCTGCAATCTGAACGGACACGACAAATATTTGCCGAGGAGCCACGAGTTACCTACAGACGTGCCCGCAACCTCCAAGATAGACTAGTCAACTCCAAAGTTCCCAAACCATTAACACCTACGGTGGGATGCCATCCATGCAATGGTAAAAGATGCCAAATATGCAAATCAATGCAAAGCACGGCAGCGGTCAAGAGTACAAACTCCGACTTCTCCCTTAAAATCAATGGCGACTTTGACTGTAACTCCAGTAACATTATTTATATCATCCAATGTACAACATGCTCCGCGCAATATGTAGGTCAAAGTAAAAATTCATTTAGGATTCGATTCAATAACCACCGATCAGATGTTTCGAAAAAAGGTAGCCTCCCGGTTTCTCGCCATTTTAGTCGGCCCGGTCATTCCATTAATAACGTCGCACTTTTTATTTTAGAGTCAAATTTCACATCCGATCGCTGCAGAGAGCAACGCGAATCGTACTTGATCTACAAATTCCAATCTCTAATAAATGAGGATAAAGGAGTGCTATCAACTGTAAGAAGCATATCCGGATAACTTTTTTTCTGTATGTCCTCGGAGTGCCCGCTGCCTCTTTTCTTCTTTTCTTTACAGCTGGACACAATGACGCTAAGAACACCCCGGACAACAGGTTTTCAACGAGCGCGACCCCAGACCTTTCTGGAACTCCAAGGCTCTGACACGTAATCTCCCCGGCCGATGACCCAGGAACCTTCCAGAATCTTCCAGAACATGACTCACTGACGACTGCCTCGCAGTGGAATTGTACCGACTGTGACGACACCTTTGTAACCTTTTAAAAGACCTTGTACAGAGATTTTTCTCTCAGTCCCGAAGAAGGCGGAGCTTCCGCCGAAACGTAGACTCCCCCTTAGTTTAAACGCCAACTTAATAAATAACTTTCCCCTACTCCCTACTTCAGTCTCTGGTGTCTTTTCTCCCCTATCTATATATATATATATATATATATATATATATACACTCTTAAAAAAGTGTGTACTTTGGGAGTAGAAAGGATGTAACGGCTTCCGTTACTCCCTTCGGAGTTAAGTAACTCCCTTTTGATGGTTGCTACGCCCCTGTCGACATAGAGGGGGTTTAAGTACACCCGCATTGTATAAAGGGAGTTCTGGCACTCCCCTAACGCGTACACGTGAATGCATTGAATCCATCGTACAGGTGTGCATCTGATAGGGTTGTCATAAACTGCATGTATCCAAGTTAAAAAAAGTTAATTTTAACTTTGGTAAGAGAAATAGGAAAATGATGATAACAGCATTTCACGCATTCCATCATCCAGTGCCCTATACATTACGCCATTAGCATTTAAAAACATAGCTCACTGTTCCCGTCTATAGTTGCATCTTTATGTTTTGCCTGGGTCAAATGCAATAACTAGGACGATGAAGAAAGGGCACGACGGCGGCTTGCCATGGATTGGTGCTGCGTATAGAGGCACATTAGGGTGCCGAAAGTGCATGGTGTTGATTCAAGCGCTCTGGGCTCCAGTTTGCATCAGCTCATTAATTGGCACTGGGAGCCACTACGCAAGAGTATTACGTTGGAAATTACGCACCACAATTCTGGGCAAAGAAGGCATATTGCATGAAATGTTTAAGATAAGATGAATTTGATGAAGGGATATTTGGGCTTGTCATTCTCTTAATTCACTCTGTGGCCACTATCACATTTTATTGCACAATGAGCTGCTTGTTAAATAATGTCGCATTAGACATTCAACTGCATTGGCTATCGCGATACTCGTAGAACAGTCGTACATTTGGTTATTGTTCACCTGCCAAGTCCCACGTTGGTGTCACTTCAATGCCAAAGTTTTTTTTATTGCGTGTTAGCGCCGCGAAGCAACTATGGCTATGAGCAGCGTACAGAATTGGACTGACGGAGAGAGGACAGCAGGAAGGAGTGGGGGACAGGGGGATTAGTATGAGTCCTGGGTCGACTTCAGGGGGAACTGTGCCGACATTCGTCTGGAAAATCTTCGGAAAACCTAGGGAAAACCTCAGACAGCACAGCCGGCGGTAGGATTCGAACCCACCACCTCCCAGTCTACAGCACGACCTTGGTTACCACCAACGAGCGGACGCCTTAGCCCACTCGGCCATGCCGCTGAAACTGCCAATGTATAAGTCGAGCATATCATATGACGCCTCTTGTCCAGGGAAACTGACTCTGAAGACTCCGCTTGGAGACACTTTGTACGCACATCTGTGTCTGCAGAATTCTTCTACGTCGAGGTCATTTAGGGGGATATCAAGTTTTCCTGCTATAACGTACAGTCCACAAACTTGCGAAAATTCTGGCATGTCTCCCTTCTTTGCCACCAAAAACATCGCTAGTCCTGTAGGTAGTACCTCCAATGGTGGCACGTGTCACCTACAAAATGTTATCTTCACCGGAAGCTTCCTGAATGCACGACCGCACAGAAGAGGTAGTCACAACATTTGCTTTTGAGGTTTCAAGAATGAAAGCTTCCATCGCGATCTATTCCTGGCTCTCATGGGCACTTGAACTACCAATAGTGTGTTCACCAAATAGGCTGTTATAACGGGAGACGTCATTCGAGCTTTCCATGACCTCGCCGTTGGAATATCCTTGCAAAGGAGAGGGCATTGAATCATACTCCGCATTCGAGCCTCTCATTATGTCAGAATGACAGCGGTATAAATGACTTTGACAGGACCTGGTATTCGTGTACGTGCTTTTGCAAATAGAGCCGTTATTCAGCCTAACTTCGCAGACAACGCTGAAGCCTTGCTCGCTACCATGAATCCCTGTATGAGTGGCCAACCTTGAAAGAGTTTTCGAAAGAAAAAAAAAAGAGCATCTATGACAACGATACGGATTGGCTTAGCCATAGCTGACAAACTCTGCGCACATAACGTCGCACTGTAGGCACTCGTCATAAAGTTCCGTCTTGTACTATTACTCCAACGCACTGAATCCCGGCTGGAAGTTGTTGGAAGCAGACGACACCGTAGCAGATGAACTTCGCGCCTCGCGTATCGCGCATGCGCAGTCGTGGTATCTGGGATGTCTGGTATCTGGCGCCGGAAACGAAAGACGCGCGGCACATGTGCTAACCCACTTCCTGTTATTGTACCTCCTTTGAGCTTCGGCGTACTTTTTCTATAACTTCTTGCTGCTCCTGCACTCATTTGCAAAGGAAAGGAGTGCATGAAACCTAGGACGTATTTCAAAAGGTGAGTTGCTTCTGTTTAAGCCCTATCTTTAGCTTGCCACGGTCGCTACCCCCTTAACAGAGCTCGATTGATGGCGCGTCTGTGAAAACAGTTGTGTTCATTTGCCAGTTTTTGTCATTTGCAGGTAAACTGTTGTGAGGCAGAAGCAGATAACCGTGGGTTTTGTAAAAAGAGATGCAGCCCCATGCATGTAGTGAGGTGTGCCTAACGCAACTGACCTGTTTTTGTTTTGTATTTCGCAGCGGCCAGCAATGTTTCTCAACTATCATATTCGGATGTAGACCGTATATAATATGACAATCATGGCGTTACAGAACGTAAGCTATATTGTGCTCATTCTTACAGTTTCATTCATGGATGAAGAGCCAGTTGTGTGCCTGGCAAGCCATGGCGTCTCCACGAAAAAGATAGTAGTGTGCGGCGAGCGAAAGTTGAATGATGTGATTGCTTCCCTGAGGGAATCAGCTTTTGCTGGATTGGTGACACATGCTCTGCTAGTTCAGGTGAATTTTCCAATTTTCTGCAACTGATGCAATCCAAATTCATTTTGTCCTCTTTTTGTTCTTGTAGTATCGTAATGTTTTAATGATATATAGCCATTCACTAAAAGATAGAAGCATAAGTCTGTAATTTGTTGCTCGGTGTCACAACCATAAGTATGTAATATTTTCTTCACACTATATGAGGCAGCGATTTGGGTATCCCGTGCATGACGGTGCAGGCATTAGGACACAGAACAAGACGCGTCTGCCACTGGAGGAGGGTTAATGCTAGCGCTGCAGCATGCGACCGAATAAACAGTTTTGCCACATTGGCATGGAATTACACTGTACAAGTGATATGTTTGACCTCGCTGGTATTCGACACAGACTTGAACACATACATTGATATGGATGAAACAACAGTGCTCCAGCAACACTCTGAACTGTAACTCTAAATTGTAAACCAAAACACCGTGCCAGCACAAACGGGGCGGTGAAAAAGGTGCAGAATATATGCTGTCTGCTTCAACAAGATGTTTATTTATTTCTTTATTTATTTATATGTTGTGTCGCTTCAGGGGCCTTGCTGCATCACATAGAGAAACATAACTTATTAACAATGAGACAGCTAACAGAACAACAACAAAAAAGGGAATGCATTAATATTGGAAAAAGTAATGCAGCATCACATAAAACTAGTCGCACAATAAGAGTGACATAGATTAGTAACACAGCAAAAAAGAAGTGGAACAACTATTAAATTCAGCCATATCTGGTCAGCCATATCTGTAATGGCACAGAGAGAACTAAAGAAATACTTTGCCACAGGGGTGAAGTTGGTCAGGATGTTACGCCTAAACATTTCTCTTTTTGTTTTCCCTACAGATGCAGTTCTGTTTCAATAAGACTGTGTGCAAAATGTGCGCGCGCAGCGTGTGGTGCATCGCCATTATATTTTTAATGCTTGTTGCGTAGATTGCTATGTTCTTAGATTGTATCGAGTGTTTTCTGTTGCTGTTACCCTTGTATCTGGGGGTACGGTTGCTTTCAAGCTGCCTCTGCAGCATTTTTGGTGTACCTCCCTTTTCCCTTGGAAATAAATACGAAAGTAAAAAAAAAAAAATCTAGCATTTACACTGCGCGGCGATGGAGGGTAAACAATTTCATAGTTTAATGGCATGTGGAAAGCAGGTAAAGAAAATACTTGCTATGGGAAAAGGACAGTTCACATTTCTGAGCGTTATCCAAGCCTTGTCTAATGTGAAGTGCTTGGCCTCCATAAGGAAGAGTAAGAGGAGAGGCAACGAGTGAAAAAGTTTATGAAACAGATGGAGTGTTAGGAGATTACGGTGGTGATCAATGACTACAGGTCGAGAGCAGTCACAGAGGCAAAGAGTGGTGACACTAGTGGGGCAGAAGTAATCAGATAAGATGAATCCAGCAGTACGACGTTGTGTTATTCAATTACGTTTCAAAAGAAAGATTGCTGATGGTGCCAAACACAGCTTGCCCATCTCATTTGGGTGGATGAAAGTAAGTGAGGTATGCCAATCATTTAACAATAAGCTCACTCAGTGATTTGAGTCACTAATGATTTGGTTGATATGAATGTGCCATTGACAAGTGGACATGATATGAAGACCGAGACAGGAGAGCCCGTGACTAAGGTGTAACAGAGCCTATAAGGGTGCAAGGATTGGTGTATGCCGGCGTGGAGGAATGGAACAATTAGATAAGTGTAGGGGCAGCAAACATGTGGAGCACCATGAGTCGATAAGACTGGGGTCTGATTTGGTCTTCGGGAGATGATATGCTTATAAACATCACAGTCATTTGCGAATAGCAGGACTGCAGATGAGAGATTAGTGAGGAGGTCATTAATGTAGAATAGGAATAGTAGGGGACCTAATACAGAGCCTTAATTGACCTGTGACGTAATGTCAGAAAGAAATCAGATTTCATGGATTGGCAATATACAACATAAAAATCGTAACTTATGCTGCTGTTGCATCCTGAATGTTTTAGCACTTTACAAAGTTCAGCGGCACATGAACCTGGACCAAACATGTTGACAAGAGTGTACGAGCTTCCACCAACTCCTGTAGACATTGCTGAAGCTGTAAAAGGAGCTAAACGAGGTGTCAGAGCATCTCAGGCGCAGAATTGTGGATTGGATGTTCTATGACATGGCCTTATACACGCTGTAAGTGCTCCATGTCTTCCAAACTACATTGTGCTGTGCATTCAAGGCAATGTTAAAAATATATTTGATGAGCGTAGCAATTTTTGACATTTACCAAGAGGCATGTCAACAAACATAGTATTGAGGATGAAACAGATCACACTTAACTGACACAGTCAAATACACTCCAGCTTTCCTGGAGCACCGTTAGAAATCAGCATCAGATTCAACGTAGCAAAGGGAATCAAGAGAGCATGTCTATTCTTTCTAAGTATTAAAAGCTTCGGGCACTGTAAACGTAATTTAGTCTCTTTTTTTTACTATAGTGCATATAGTAACTGATTTGTTTGATAGGATAAACTGGAAAAGAGAAAAAAAAAGTGTATAAGTGAAGGAAACAAACACACTTCGAATCCCTTCTCAGCCTTACCTTCATAGTGTTACATGTATAAGCGCTGGCTTAACTGCTTCGTAACAGTAATTATTGACTTTGACTTCCAGGTATGGGGGCAAAATGTGCTAGCCTGCAGCACAACAGCTTGTAAGACGTTATCCCAACTCAGAGACACTGCACTTGACGGTTGTAGGTACGTAGACTCTTATATGCCACAACCCATAGTCACCTAACATATGTAATTTTCAGAAAGTACACTCTAAGAAAAAAAGGAGTCAACCTGAACCCTTTGAGGGTTTTTGCGGCTTGTCCGTAGGGGGCACCTATAGGTTAGCACCTCCAATATATTGGAGGTGCTAACTTGAACCCATTGACGTGCAGATGCACTCTTTTCGCTCGGGTTCGTTTGAGAACCATCTTGACTGGCGTGATAGCACCCCTTTTAGGTTACAATTGCTATTGAAGCTGCTCGGGCACCTTTTTTGCCGTGCAAAAAGGTGCATCGTAGTTTTCGAGGAGGAAAAAGGTTCAAAATCTTCGCTCGGAACATTTTTTTCTGAGAGTGCAGTATGCATGATGGGAACCACATGCACTAACTGTGTCTGGTGCAAGGCGAGGACATCATACCACACTAGGCTGTGATATCGGTTACTGGTGCGTGCTGGTACGTTGTCTGGCTGTCGACCGGCGAAGGGAATGAGGAAAGAGAGACATGTCCGTTTCATGCTGATGGAGTATAATGCTCACAGCACGCCATTGCTCTGTCGTAAGGCATTTGACCAAAAATATCTTCCAGGTCTGTAGCTGTTATAGTATGTGAGGCAACACTGAAGAGATGGAAAAGAACGCGTCCTCCATTCATTCTTTTAGGGTCACTTGATTCGTGATTAAATTTCCATACAGACTATAGCGCTGTTACAAGGCTGTCTTCATTGGGTTTTGAAGACCATGGCTTGACCAATCATGAAGCATTACATTGAATGCTCCTTCAGACACACTTGGAGGTTCCATGCTCATTACTTTAATGATGATTGAAGACGGTCCGTGTAGGCGCAGTATTCAAAACCCATCAGTGCAACCTTGCCCACAAGTTCGTTACAGGAACTTGGGATGTCGAGCTTCTCGCTTCGCAATCCCCTTCATTCATGTTCTCCCTTCCTATCTTCCAGATATGCAACGCTCAGGAGAGATACAACTTCCGAGGGGATACGTGTTGTTCGACCTCGAAAAAATAGACATGCACTGCACGTAGCGCTAGGCGGACACGCATAATATCAAGACTTACATTAACACCACATTCACCGATTGCGAGATAGAACATGGAGCTGCGTCGTATCGTTTTGTCGCAATCGCACCACATTTATGTTTGCATTTTGTATCTCTTGACAGTTTCTGAAACACAGTCACTATAGGCATCCCCGTTGCTTCGTGGGCGAACATCGACCAATATTTGTGTGATAACAGAATAACGGTAGAGTAGTTTCAATATGTACTTTTATTCCCACGTTTTTTTTTTATTGCATACGTCTATAAGCATTGCGTGCCCGTCTCGTATTACACTGAGCATTCACACCCTGCCGGAACGTCGTCTTTGCGTTGGAATACTTGTCTTCTACGGATGATCAATAGGCGAAATATGTATCTGGGTTTAGAGCAGTTATCTCCGTTGTGCCACAATGTACTAGGTCCTATGTACAACGTAGGCACAGTGTACTTGGTATTGTTTGTGCTCCTACGTTCCTAGTGTATATTAATGACCTACCGGTTTGCATACGTTCTGAAAATTAGACTCTATGCAGATGACATCGTACTATATCAAGAAATTATTGACCATAATGTTACATTAATTTTACAGTCACGACCTAAACACTATCGCAACCTGGTGTGACAAGTGTCGAATAGAAATTAACACAGCTAAGCGTAAGTTGGTGACAGTTTATAGACACAGAGTGGGCTAACGAATACTACCTATCGGACAGGCCCATCGAGCATGTGGGTTGCTTCAAATACCAGCATAGAGCATGTAGGTTGCCAAAGAGTTCCTCAGACTTCCGATATTGATTACATAGTTGGTAAATAGTGGTGCAGGCTTGGTTTCCATATGCGAAAATTATATCAAGCAGTTAGGAATTTGTATAACAAGCACTTATTCGCCCAGAACTTTAGTATTTGGAACACATACAGGTACATTTTCAAGAACAATTTCATGGGGTACGGAATAAATATGCACATTTTATTGATAATACAATGACATTAACGTAGCATAACGCCATTAAAGCTAGAAATGTGTATTCCATTCCTTCGGAAAAGATGCTTTACTAAACGACTGTCACTTCAAATCAGCAGCTTTACAACTGATCGCCTTCAATAAATTCCTCTCATTTCGTCACTGGCCGTGTTGACCACCGCATTTTAAACAGAATGCTGCGTTGTGCAGTACATCATGTTTCATGAATTCCCCACTACGGCTTTGTGTACGTGACTGGAGTAATATCATTTCCTACATTGCATGTGATGTTCATTAAATGAAATGAAATGACAAACAAGAGGTAGCCTGTGTTTTTAAACTAAGGATTAATTACAGTTCGCACGATGGAAGTTTCAAGAAACATCGATAGCCTGTATTTTCCTATAACCACAGGCATCATGGTAATCCACCCCCGAACCCAATTCGCTAGCTGACGTACCATATGCTAAGAGCTTCAGCAAATCGTAGAAGATGTGAGGTGCTCGAATACGCTACGCTAGGCCACCGATGCACCCGGTGCGTGCTTGTACGAACAAACGTATTTCCAGGGCATATCGTCTTAGACATTCGAGTTCATGCATCACCAGCAAGCCAATGCAAAGACGGCAGTGGTCTGCAAACCAGCTAGAATATCGTTCCTGTTTGTTCTCAAGTTGTTTTCTCCGGTTGTTTATTTATCTTTTTTCGTATAAAAGTGAGAGTATATTTACAGTTAAGCTGAGGGAGTAATTTCCCAGTCGTTTCTTTATCCAGTTGTTTACTCGTTGAACACTTTCTGCACCACCACGAGGACTGACGAAGACAGAAGAAGAGGACAGAAGACACATTCTAAGCGCCATCCCGCTCGAGGAGCACCACCAACAACAACATTCTTCTGATTCTACTTTTTTAAAAGTTTGTACTACGGGAATGTGTATATAAGTGGTGGGTTTTTGCAAATTATGACAAGTTTTTATGCATAACGTTTTTTTTGTTTTACAGCGGTATCTGTTAACCGGAAGGTCTCGAGAAATCGATGTGGTGGCATCACAAAACTATTTGTTTCGGTTTTGGGTTCGGTGATCCGAAAAAAAAAACACTTAAAATTGCCTAAAAAATTATGATGTGCCAAGAATGAAACGTCAGCCTTGAATGCGGAGGCGCGACCTGTTGTACGGGAACGGGAACGGTTTTCGAAATATGCGCACCACCCCACGTTGTTACTTTCTTCTGCCTTGACCTAGCGACTGGGTTTGAGCCCAACAAAGCAGAACGCTAGCTACTGAGCTACTAAGGTTGTCACCATGTCATTTTGCATTTTCACCTAATCGGTTAGTTTTCCGAAACTTCTATGGTTCGTTAATGGCGTGCAAGATGAGATCGAAGCACGAGCTGGAAGAAGTTGAAGAAACTTCATTCTACACGAGCAGCGCGAAGTTAGGCATATCCTGAACAACAGCGTCGTTGCTCTTCCTTCCATTTGCAATCAGAGTCAAGGCGACAACCTTCAATAATATGGGTAAGTGGCTGCCTTCATGGTAATTTTACATCTTGCTGCGCTCCTTCTAAAGTAAAGGCTATGAGCTGAACGGATTTCTGATTTCCTCTACCTATTAGAAATCTTGTGAACACAGAAATGTGCAGGAGGATTGGGAATGAGCTATCGTTATCTCGATATATACGTCGAGTGGGAGGCAAAATTTACATAACTAGCCGGCAGCATCCGTAACTAGAGAAGCTTGAAAAGTGATGGAACGCAATGCAAGATATCATAGATCATAGATGCAAGATCTCCAGATAATGACGTTCCCGGAAGTCAAATTCTTTCCCATAAATCAGCATAGTTATCCGCAAAGGTATATCCACTGCAACGTGCCTGTTGGAAGCTCTTAGCGATCTTGCGTGCTGTTTGAATGAAGGATCCCAGCTGAATTTTCTAAAGGCCTCTGGTAATGCATTACACCTTAAATTGTTAGCCTGGTTGATGCTGGTATTCACGAGCCATTAGATGAATGCTTGTATCTTCGGACACAGTATGTTCGATTGCAATGTAGTCCACCCGACATTGTTGCACCGATTTCTGATGTGTGCTAGGGATCTGTACTGGAACCCTTATTTCGTTTAACATATATTAACAATAGCCATATTGGTGTTGACCGTCCCATTACTGTAGGTCCGTTCGTAGACGACTTTCTCATTTATTCACCAGTCAAAACGGTTTCTCACAAAAATAAACTTACAATTTTACTTGACAATAATCTCAGGTGTGCTCAGACTGGCAGACGCTGCTAAATTGTGCTAAAACCATTCATTAAGACGCGTCAAGAGAAAAGAAAAACTATCATTGTCTCCATGATCAGATATTTGAAGTAAGACTGAGATAACCGTCTACGGAACGGCGAACGCTTCGGACAGAGTGGGTTACTGTGATGGATCTCTGATGTGTTCAGATCTCTGTACAGTTATAGCAAATATTGTCTCATGGAGTGAACACGGATGTACTAGTACAGTTATAGCTATTAACTGCTGTATTTTCACATTAATGCTTCTGTATATGTTTGCTGATAAAATCTATTCGACCTAATAAATCCGGTCTTTTCGGAGACTATAGGCAGACCTGACTCAGGTTCGTCAAATATTGTGTATGCGTTTGAAAACAGAACCCAAAGAACTAACCCACTAACTAGAGGTGTCGCCTTACGAGCGCCCGGTGATGAGGCTAGCGATCCTCTGGACTTTTTTTGCTCAGCTCCCATTCACTGAGGCGATAAATAAAGATATAATAATGCGCGTACTTGGCCGGTCATATCTAATTTTACGGACAAATTGCGACATACTGCGTGTTGCCCAGTGAGAGCAGACATGACGGCGGGCTTTAATGCGGTCCGATCTGATGACACGTGTTGCGTCCCGAAGGTCTTGGCGCCTGTCCGCTCTATACGATGGGTGGCATGGTGCATCATAGAAAGAGGACAGGTTGCACAGCGTAATAAGTTGATGAGAAATCGCCAAAAGCTATTCGTAGGATGAACTGGGGACAATGGCCGAGATCTGAGAGACTGACAATCAAGACTAGCTCGTAGGTTGGTCTACTGCACCGACATTTTCCTCGTTTCACTGGTGAAGCGAGCAAGTGCCAACTAGCGAAGTCGCTGTTAGGCTCAGAATCCGTGGGAAGCACAGCAGCAAGGATAGCCAAAGCGTAGTCGGTGATACGATTTGCGTGTTCGTCCCGACGGTCCCGGGTGACATCATTGCCTGTTAGAATAAGGCGCACCTCGTCAGGAAGACGCCTAAGGAAAAGCTTGCGAAAGATCGACGAATGTCGTTCTGCATGGTTTCCAAGCAATTTAGTCGCAATTCAGTAATCCTAGTTGCAGGCCGCTCCGCGTTTAAATAATCCCGAAACACATACGTGCGTATCCATCAGCAAATTTCACTATGCAAATGTGCCGAAACCGCGGTGACCGGGAACGCAGGGATCACGGCGCACGTAATTTTGCGGCAATGCAGATGATTTGAGTAAGCATCGATCTGTTTTTCAGATAAACCACTTTCCGACCAAGATAAGCCTCCGTCGGCGAAAGTCATGCACTCCGGATGCGCGTTGTTTCGGTTTCGGCTCATTTGTATGCATAAAGTTGTATGCGATGTATATTTGGCGACACGCGTTCTTTTCTGGATTTTGTCGAATAAGGTATACTCTGGTAGAGTGGAAAAAGTCAGGTCCACTAGTTGTGTAGACGTTGGAAAAACGGCAATGAAGCTTGCTGAAATTTATTAGAAAGTTTCGCGTGTCGGACCATGCTTCGCCAGAAAAAAACGTAATGGTGTACTCGCAGATGTACATGGACACTTAAAAAACGAAAGATATTGGGAGAATAAGAATGCGAGGTTGAATAACAAGAGTTGGATTTTCTTCCTCCTACCTGTATTATGCTCTACTTGGTTGCAAAAACCCTTTTGATTCAAAAGAAAAACGATATCCGTATGATATTCGTGTGATAATTCTATGATATCCTAGTGGGCCTCTGCTCTGTTGTACTCATCGCTGACCGTTGAATAATTCAGGTATCAGGCGCCATATTTGGTTCATCACAGACGACAGAGCGGCGTTCCCTTTCCATACCCTAGTTCCTTGCAGTTATATTTCTATATTCGTTCCTAATATCCCCGAGCCCAGCAACGCTCTGCGCTCAAAGCTCTTCTGACACTTCTGGACACCATCGGACTTCGATCGTTATTGTGAAGGGGCTCGTTATTTTATTCCCCACATTCCCACCAGCAATGGGGTAGAGCATCGCCTGTGGCGATGAAACTCCCCACTCTCCAAGGTCAAAAATAAAATTGTTGTTGTTCGTTCCTAATATGTGTGTCAAAGGGATGGTCTGTGAAACTAATAACCTTGGAGCGGCGTTAAAAATAACAAAATATGGCAAAAGGACGAAATACTGAATAAATTAAAATATCAGCACTGAGTTATTCTGTTATGCATTTATTTATTTTTATTTTGAAAGCTGCTCCAAGGTTTTTACTTTCACAGGTCATCCTTTGGCGCAAATTGTCAGGTACATAAGCAGAAATATAACGATGTGCGTTAATTTTAACAGATGTTCGAGCCATTTTTCCCACGCTGTCCCATCGACTGAGTTCAACGGTGAAAAAATCTTTGGCTAATTTTGAATAATCAGAAGTGTATTAATTGATAATTATACATTGTTCTGGCGAACAGAGGTAGTTCTCGTAATAAACACTCCAGACATATTGACCAGTACCGTTTCCACTCAAACTGTTTAAGGAATTCCTTTTTCCCGGCAGCAATCCAAAGTTGGAACAATCTCCCTCAGCAAGCTGTGAAATGCGAGTCATTCTAAAGTATTCTAAAATAAATAAATAAATAACTGCTGAAACCAGGGTTGAAAAGGGAACGCCGCTTTGCCGTCTGTGTGGAAGCGAATACGACGCCAGATACCTGAATCATTCAACGGTTAGCGCCGAGTACAGCGAAACAGAGGCAGACTAGGATGTCGTTTGGGGCCATCTAGAATTTCGTTTTTTGTTTTGGACCGAAATAGTTTAAGCAGCCCAGTAAAGTATAGTACAGATGTGAGGAAGGAAATCTCTCTTGTTTATCCAACCCTCGCATTCTTAGCCTAATCCAAATATATGTTTCCTTCTTTTACGTGTCTATGTAGAGTTGTGCGAGTTCACCATTTCATTGTTTTGTTACCTGATGAAGCATGGTCCACCACACGAAAGCTTGGAATACATTTTAAGGAGCTTCACTGCCGTTTTTCAATTGTCGGTTTACAAAGGCACAATTGATTTCAATGGGGATTGCCTCCCGTTCCGCTAACTCAGTTTTGTCCTTGTAGTTACACACAGTCCTCCAGAGTTTGCTGCCGGGCCATAGGACTGAACTGTAAACACGTCATCTATGCTGCTCCCATAGATTATTGGATAAAAACAAAGCAAAGGTGAAAAAACAACCTCATAGATGCCTGTGTATGAATACGCTCCCATATTATCGTAACGTGCATTTTAAGTCCATAATTATTTATCTTATCTTCGCAGCTTAGTTTACGGTATTCTCGTTTATGATCTTTACAGAACAGAACTTCTCAGCGGATGCTATGAGCTCAGCAGGCGACATAGAAGAAAGCATGAGTCTAAGTTATCCTCTGATGCCAACGGAGGAAATAATTGTGGAAGGTGAGTGCGGACCACATCAGACTTCAATTCGAAGAGTTTCCCGTAACGATCCTCTAAGGCTATGCAGCATCTAGGTTAATGCACCTTATTCCATCATGTTCTGCTTCTCGGAGGCAAATCCAGTGCAAAAAACTGCGCATCACCTGAGTGTACTTCTATTGGTCTAAAAGAGTGCCCTCTAACTGTGTAGACCTGCTAGTAATTTCAAAAGGCACCAGGAATTTCTTCCCATGTCTGGGAGTACGTGGAGCGGTTGACTGCGTGGTTAGTCCGGAAATGAAATGCTACTAACCATAATTCGGCGCTTTACGTCACGCGATAACTGCTGTCCTGAGAGACGCCACAGTAGTTGGGTGTGCGGATTGATTTTGCACACCTGAAAGTTCTGGTCGAAAGTGCGCCGAAGTCCAGACAGGTGGCACACCACATTCAACGTCCCTCGCTGAAGACTCCCCGTCTGAGCCACTGTATCCTTATACCCCTCCACCAATCTGCCACTGTCCTCGCGATCTTCAGGTCAGTAGGCGGGTACACTGTCGAGTCCGAGTCGAGTGAGCCACCCAGAGCGCCAGTCTGCAAATTGAAGTCCATCTAGTTGGGCTGCGAGCACATGTAGTAGAAATAGGCAGCTGTACAGTTTGATGCAGAAGGGTTCTAACAATTCGTTCTTATATTCCTTTTCTAGGGGACGAGTAAGTATGATATTCCCCTTTCGAGTAACCCAAGGCTGAAGCACAACCGATTTTTGTGCTCTACCAACTATGGTGAAACCTCGAGGTATATGAAATGTTGCCACACTTTATGTATCTGTGTAGGTTCCGTGCATATGAGCAGAGTAGATTAACTACGTCAGCCCTATGCACACCGTATTTAGCTTCACAAGTCCTTTTTGTTAATTTCTGTACTTTACTACAGGAAGGGATGCTAACAGGACCAACGAGAGCCTTGCTCAAAAAAGATCAGTCGTACTTGGAACGTGTACATTGTGTTGGCGATATGCATCGCTTGATAAGTGGCTCGGAACCTCAAGATGAGTGTGCGGAATCGCTGGCTTAAGGTGGTGGTCGCCGGTTTAAGGAATTCGAGACCGTTCCTAAGGATCTCCAGGATCCGGGATTGAATATCGAGAGAAAGACAAACCGACACAGCGCGCAGACACAACCCTGATGCAACAACACTGACTCAAAAATACTCCAAAAGCCCCAAAAGCCAAGCCCTGATGTCCGTTCTCATCCCTTTAGATAATCGAACTGGTCTGTCGTCTCCTCATTCTGAATTGCATTAGTGATGCGTCCACTATGGGACACAAGACGCACTAAAAAAGGACGCATTAAATTGTTTTCTCTTACGTTTCGTCGGTGTAATTCTTTTCGTTGTATGTACTTACTCAGGCATATGTATGCTCACTTGAAATAAGATCGCTCGTTTTATTCCCATGCATGCTCCCATTTTCTCTTGACATTCTGTTTCATATTTTTGCGACAAACCGAAGCACCAACCGAACCAAGACCAACCGAAACATCGAAACGAAAGCCTGGAAAGCAAGAGGCAGTTACTACTCGCTCTACTTACTATTGAAAAACAGGCTTCCCTTTCGAACTTCACCTGTTTATTCGCCAATGAGGTGGCTCAGTCAATGAAGGTGTTTCCTAGCTGCATGGTTTTAAATGCTTTCAGATACCGTATACTACTCTAGTTTATTCTTAGCGCGCAGGAAGCCACGTGATCCGCTCCCCCATTACCCATACGTTGGTTGTCTGCTTGTCGTAGCAAATGAGGCCGACCCATCCTGAGAAAGCCCGGTCTATGGTCGACAGAGAGAAGTATGACACAGGCGTTCTCAGACTTTCTCAACACGGTGCCTGTCCACTTCCTAACGTTCATCAATGCCATGTTTTTTTAAGCTCAACCTACAGGTCATCATCCGTTCTGTCTTTCTTTTTCTCCATCTCTTTCTCGTCGTTGTGAGATGTTTTCCTGTTCCTCCGCCTATACGTCAGCAGCCGATGGTAGGCCACAAGTTCCATTCTAGAAAGGAAACATGGACAACTAATCGAGATCATTCAAACATGTGGTTCCCGCGGCTCACAAACCCGGGTTCGTTCCGTATCCGACCCGCCGCAACCCCGAAGAACGCAAGCACAGCAACTATCAACGAGAAACAGTCTATTCCCTTACATGAAATCCAGCGTGTTTTTCAGTTTGCCGCCTGAGCATCGCCAACAAAATCCAGAGAGAAAAGGCGCCCTACTCTCCCGTACATTGCCTTAAATGCCCTTGGACAGGGGCTTGTCTTCGTGCTGCATTAAATTAAATATTAGATTATTGTTGTAGGCAACCGCAAAAAGAAACCGTAGTAGCAAGCAAGAGTATCAGTAGCATTGAGCAATGCTGCAACATTTTTTTCTGTTCGTTACAGTTCGTTGTGCTGCACGCTGTCAACCACATTCTGCGTCGCATTTATCGTTTCTTTCATTGTGGCATTTGGTAAGTTCTGGTTTTCAAATACTAGCCTTCTGAAATTTCTTCTCGATTTCCAACCTTATACAAATTACAAGCTCTCAGGCGAAGCAAGGGGATGTACTTATTCGCCTTCGTGATCCCAAATCGCGACTGTAGTGTACCGCTGTCGTGTACCCTTGAACTCCTTGGGCATAAAACTGGAACACTAAAACAAACGGAACAATATGACATGTATGCAGTGTAGGTAGAGCAGTTGCGAAAATAGAATGCTTTATTCGGAAGTTTCGGAACGAGGAAGAAATGGAGGACGAAAAAAGAGGACGAGATGTCACCGGTCCATCCTTTCCCCAATGACTACAATGCGCATCCTGTTTTTTAAATATTTTTTATAGCAGAGATTGCAAGATAAGTCACACGGAGATATTAGGTGCCGTTTCGGAACGTTATTCTTGCGAACTTCATAGCTACGCGTACGTATGATTTTGCAATTGAAAGTGCGCTGTAATAAATGTCGCAAAATTGTCATTCTGGGGTGAAGAGTTTCATGGATGGTATCCCAAATTGTGAACATCTGCCTCTTCCTTTAACATCGGTATTTCCCAACAGTGATGTTGAGCCAGCAGTCCAGTATGGGCAGCACTAGTACGGTGTACAGTAAACCTGGAAACGGTGCACCCGACAGAGGCTCGCCCGGGCAGAAGCCTAGCACTAGGCATGCATCATCGACGCAGACTCCGAAAAGAGAAACGACCAATGCGATCCCGACTCCGACCACCAGCTCTGCATCTTTGACACTCAGTCCTCCAACTGCCATACCAGCTGCTGGGTCGACTAGCAGTCTGAGCATCCCGACGACGTTGAAACCAGCTACTACCGCCGTTACAAATCCTGTGATAACTAATGTGCCGAACACCACTAGTTCCAGTACTTCCACCACTACTTCCAGTACATCCAGCACCACTACCACTACATCCACCACCAGTACCACTACATCGACCACCAGTACCACTACATCGACCACCAGTACCACTACATCGACCACCAGCACCACTACATCCACGACTAGTACCACTACATCCACCACTAGTACCACTACATCCACCACTAGTACCACTACATCCACGACTAGTACCACTACAACGACCACCAGTACCACTACATCCAGCACCAGTACCAGTACATCTACGACTAGTACCACTACATCCACCACTAGTACCACTACATCCACCACTAGTACCACTACATCCACCTCCAGTACCACTACATCCACCTCCAGTACCACTACGTCTACCACCAGTTCCAGCACGTCCTCCACTAGTACGACTACATCATCCACCACTACAAGTACGTCCACCACCAGTACCAGTACGTCCTCTACCAGTACGACTACATCCTCCACCAGTACAAGTACGTCCACCAGTAGTACCAGTACATCTACCACCACTACGAGTACATCCACCACCAGTACAAGTACATCGACCACTAGTTCACCAATTGGCACAGCATCCACTCCGGCGTCGCCCCATACAGGTAATTCGTTTTCATGTTTATGGACCTGCTGGAGTATTCACGGAATGCATTATAAGCGCAGATGAAGGTTATTGGAAAACCCTGCATACGTGTCATTACTGGCCGTTGCGGGACTTTAGAGAATGATGACATGTATAGTTCATGGGGGTCAGATAATACAGCTTGTGGCGGTCCGAGCCAAACTGGGACTGCGGGGCGACGTTGCGCACAACTTCGCAGAAAGAGACTTGATAATAAAACGCGACGGCGTGCTTTTCTGAAATTCTGAAAGAAAGGACTCTACGGGGAGAGCTGCGAGAGGGAAGCAAGGCCACTCGCATTTCGTGTGAGTATAACATTCAAAATATCGCGAGCTTCTAGCAGGCTCTGTCGCCTTCCGAATTCTTCACGGAGCTCGATCCGTTTATTTCGAGATACTGCTGGCTCTTCTGGAGCCATTGCAGAAGTGAGTAAATACAATAACATAGGCAATACAGTCACACATCGCAACAACGAAAAAGAAAAGGCCATAATTGATAAGCAAATAATATCAAAGTCGTCTGGGATCCTAGGATGATAACTTAAAACGGAACATGAGCTTTTCCGTAAAAGCTGTATATGACTGGGAGCTACAAATTTCATAGTGATGATTGTTCCAGTCATCAATTGTTCTTGGCAGACATGAGTATTTAAAGGCATCAGTCCGACTAGGAATTCACTTTAAAAATAACGTACGACGATACCTCAAAGTCAACGGATCTTTAAGCTGAATATAATTGTTTAAGTTACTCTTAAAATGTCCGCGTAAAAATTAGGTAAAAAATTGTCTTGTCTTTTAAGGACAACACTTGGATAGTCTCTAAATTCGCTTGATGTCGCAGTCTTGTTGAGGATTCGTTTCTGCCGAAACATATGATTGGATTTTTTTCTAATTCTTTTCGTGCGTTAACATGTATGGATCCCACACAACTTTGGCATTCATAATCACTGGCAATACAAGGGATTTATATGCCAACAATCGTACTTCAGATGTGGAATACCGTAATAATCTTCTAAGGCAAAACAGCTTTCTCCTAGCTTTTGTAGAAGCCTATCGAACATGCGCATTCCATCTTAAGTCAGCTGGAACGATTACACTCAGGTATTTGAAGGTATGTTATCCTGATGTCACTGTTTGCAATGTCCACTTCCAGCTTCCTACTGAATTACAATGTGAACGACGGAGTACACGAAATCGAAGCAATAGCGACAACGTGATCATAACGGGACTAAGCAGAATAGTATTATTTAGTTTTTACAAATTGTCAGTGTTATCACTGTCCCTGCCGTAGCGATAGCACACCCAGTGCACGACAATGTCTGCTGTATGCAATACATATCCCTTATCCGAAGCAGCGGGATACACCGCTGTGCATCCGCGATCATTCCAAAGTTTGTTCATATCGAACTCGGCAGACAGCCGACACAATGCAGGGCATACAAGAGTCACACCTTTCAACTATTTACTTCACAATAGAACAAATACAGCTGCGCCATCGCCGAAACTCTTCCGCTGTTCATTCGTTAGCGCCTATGCAAGATCGATGGCGCATTCCTGTCCATTTGGACAGGATGAGTTCTACCTCTTGTCTGATTCGCATATCGTTGGCACTTTGGAGGATTTGTGCCATGGTCGTGCCCCGTGTGAAAATTGTTGAAATGATTGTAAGTTGTCACTCTTGTACGTCCTCTCTAGTTGTAGTCCGGTTGGTGTCCGCAGCTCGAGCGGTATGGTTTGTTACGTACACCTGAAAGCAAAGAGGTTCATGCAATTATGCTTTCCCGTGGATACGGATGCGGCCGGGAGAAAAGATGGGACGCACAGAGGTCCTGGGATCTCCAGGGATTTAGCCCCATCCCCTCCTATCCCCAGCCTCTCGTCAGCACTGACAAACGTCAAGAAACATCACGTGAGCTGTCCGCCTCCACCCGTAACATGCCCTTTCTTTGGATCTCGGAAGCACTCCTGATGCTACAGGAAATTAGTGAAAACATGGTAGATAACGCAACTGAAGACACCGAAGTAAGCGAGGTCCATACAGCAATTTCGAACAAAACCGGTTGACGGAGATTTTTTCCCTTTTCCAACACGTTTTTCACAGTTTCATTAGAGACAAAACTATCTCTCTAGGAGTACGCTACGTGCACCTGAGGGCATCGATGTACAGGCAGTGTAGGGAAATAATTTGGTGCCATTTCATTTCAGCAGAACGGCTGTTGGTGTGCGTCACAAGCGGTGTCAACGAAATGCCAGATAACCTCTGCGATGTCCTGTTGCTCGAATGCCGTGACAGGTTTCCGTTCAAAAGGAGGCAAAGTGAAGTCGAAAAATTCGCCACCGCTAATGCGGTAACTTGCCGTGGCACGAAATGCGGTATTGACATGCCTATACTGTAAGTAATCCCGGCAATTACAATGTGACATTGGTAAAGACAAAGTAGGCAGGACAGCTCCGGACACCTATACAGTCCGCTGAATGAGTATTTTTGCAAAACGCTAATGTCGAACCGGCCAAACTGTGAATCAATGGGTAGTGTCTGCTTCCCATGATACCCTAGATTGCTTGGCTTCCAACCAAGTGAAGGACTCCAGTATTTCGTGCAGACATACAATGTGCGCAGAAAACGTCTCTGTGGAAGGATGCTAGAAAGGACGTGTAGGACTACCGAGGAGTAATGTTGGGTCAAGGAACAAAACGACAAAGAAAAAGGTAGAATACGTTAGAGTAGTAGAGTCCCCTCCTCCGTCTGCAGCACGCTCTCGATATTAGTCGTCCTGCAATGCGAAGCCATGGTTCCCTCCCGTCAAGGTTGACAATCGATCACGCAGATTTCTTTAGCTGTAGCCGGATAAATTTTTCGAACTGGTCCCAGGCTCAACTAGGACAGGTTGCAAACATCATTGGGACCGGTTTAAGTGATTCCACATCAACTGGTTCGGTAACACAGTTCTCCTCGTACCAGTTCGAAAAATTTCTCTGGGTACAGCTAAAGAAACCAGTTGGGCCAACTGATTTTGTAACCGATTTGGTTTCTTTAGCTGTACCCAGAGAAATTTTTCGAACTGGTACGAGGAGAACTGTGTTACCGAACACGAACCAGTTGATGTGGAACCACTTCAACCGTTCCCAACTCTACAATGAGGTTTGCAACCTGTCCTAGTTGAGCCTGTGACCGGTTAGCAACCAGTTGGGCCAACTGATTTTGTAACCGATCCCACCCAGAACTGGGACTGGGTGAACTGTTGTTCAATATCAGTTCAAACAGGGACTGATTACAAACCTGAGTGACGAGCTTCGGCCTGCTGAAGTTCCTGTTGGCCTGTTCGATAACAGCGTAGCTGGCACCAGTTCAACTGGTGTGTAACTGGTGCCCCTTTACAGGATCGCTGTTCCCAAAAAAGGCAGATCCAAGCTACAGAAACACAAAAATGCAATTTATTTTTAGTTATGAAATGAATGAATGAATGAAAATTTTTAACACCAAGCGGGGCGGGGTAAATATGGCAAAAAAGCCGGAAATGCTTGACGAGGCCATTGCTCCCCTATACGATGCATTAACATCACAATAAGTAAGATTAATGTACAATAACTACAGTAAACGTTAGAAATTTGCAATTTTTTTAACTGGTACCAGTTGAACGGTGTTATCGAACAGGGACCACCTCCAGTGGAATCAGTTGGGCAACTAGTCCCTGTTTGATAACACAGTTCACCCAATCCCAGTTGAGACTGGGACTGGTTAGAAACCAGTTGGGCCAACTGGAACCAGTTGAGACTGGGACCGGCCAGATCCTAGTTGAGTCAACGGGTACCAGTTGATCACCTTTCCCTGTGGAAGGGTTAATGAGCCGACGGGCAATCATAAGGCTGGAGTCACTCTGGTTGTACACGTATAACGAATGGTAAACCAATCATGTATGGCATATGTATAATGCTCGGTCACGCTGGTTATACATGTTAATGCATACCTTGTTTGACAACTAGTTTGGTCCAAACGATTGTATGATTATACATCGTCTCGAACATATGTTATTCAAACATCGGTCACACTGGTTATTCAACTGAACTGGAAGAACAGTGGGAGTGGCTTAAACCCTAATGCATGGCAAGCGACAGTGTCACAGTAACCAACCGAAGAGTTAATATACTTTCCATGTGCCGACATCGCTATTCAAGATGTACGATGACTACGAAGACGGGGCTGCACTTGCCGATTTTCGATTGTCTCATGCTCCATGTGCGCAGACAATGAGCTCGCCATTTTAAACACACGTGCAACACAATGTTGCTGACACGGACTTATAACTGACTCGTGCAAAATAACTCAGGCGCATTACAATCTTGTTGACACTGGCTCGTGCGAACGAACACTGTCGCGGCTAATAGGCCCGTTTATCCAACTTATCCATCACCGTTTTTCCGTAGTGCCCCAATGCATCGTCGTGTTTATCACAACATGTTGTCAAACAGTCCACACTGTCACACTGGTTATACATACGTGTTTTAAAACATTTTAACTGGTGTATAAGCAGAGTGACCAGCACTGTATGATGATACATGTTTAGGGGATGTTTGGTACATACGTTCGTCATACATGTACTATGACGAGATGTTTGTGTATAATGTTATACAGTGCCGTTATATAGTAGCTGAGGTCTCCTTAGTGTAGTGTCTTCATGATGATTTTATGTTTCCCAGGGTACCTAGCAAGTCACTTCAAGACTTACAGACGACGAATGGAAGGGATAATCTGGCGTGGTTCGGGAGAAACAATTTGCCCCATTTTGCGCAACTCAACATCAAACTTTTCACTTCTAACAACGACGCACAAATAGACGACATAATTAGTTTCTTCAAGGCAAGTACATGATGAGCTTTCTTCCAACATGTAACGTCGCTGTGAAGGGGGACCCAATCCAGATCGCCCAATCGGGTAGTTAGGCTATATCCTGTAGGAGGTCCACGATGGATAGCTAGTGGAGGAATCCACTTAAAGAGACGGCAGGAAACCCATCTGTGAAACCTATACTGCTATATTCCGTAGTTGCCTACAGTCTACTTGACGCCCTCTTTCTCCCTTAGCAGATCAGTGAGAAGGCGACACACTCACAGGATAAATGCGACGTAAGACTATGATAGGCCCGCACAGCCGTGATGTTCCTTTACCGATGCTTTCTCCCTTGTTGGTTCGTAGGGAGCGACGTGTTGTTGTTTTGCAGAGGGGAAATTTGGTAATACATGTGGCTTGAGGCTACACCGCTATTTCGCGTGCAATTTTTCGATACTGTGCACAGAGGCCCATGAAGATTAAAATTGCACTCTAGAGACGAGGTGACTGGAAGTGGATTGCGACCCGTTCGTTTGAAGCAAGACGTGTCATATGGATGATTATGACTTCCCTGTGCCTAGTTGAGGTCTCATTGTGCGGTGTCATTAGCGTGCATATAGATAGTAACGTAGACTTTCTTGAATATTGTCTGCCTCATTGTACTCGGTAAACAAGTATATTCACTTACTTTTTAGTCCATTTGTACTATACTCACCATATGTATCTTCCATTGTCGTTCATTTAAGTCGCATTGTGTATGACCACCATAAGCCCAAATCTGTAGGAGTGCTTGCGTCCAAGTGTCCCGTGCTACAGTGTTCATGAAAGAACCAGAAGAGTTGCTCAGCCCCCAGAAAAGCGTTGGACCCAGTAAACCATAATTTGTTTTTTGAACGAATTATCTTCGTAAGCTTAGTTATTGGTCCTCGCCTGGATGAAAGATTGTCCGAGTAACGGGAAAAAGACTGTTGTAATTAATGAACTACCACCAAGTGCATCCCATGTGTTTTCCCACGGGGATGGGTATTAGGCCCACTTTTAGTTTAATTTATGTAAAACATTGCCAAAATCATCGGCTCATGTATCAGATTATGTAGTGCGTGACTGGGTTAGGGTTAATGACGTTAAGTTACGACAAATCGATCTGCTGAGAACAGAACAGTGGCGTAAAAATGGCGTTAAGCACGTGCGAGTGTTAGTAATCCGCTACGGGTAGCCCCGTAGACTAAGGCGTACACTGCAACCTATCAACGGATATTATTCTGAGTCGTGCTTTCTGGTTGGGGTTCCTTTAGGCTCGATAAATTGGCGGTTACCTCGTCATCGGTGTGCTAACACTTGCTATTACTAAGAGTAAGTTTGTCTTTGTGCTAACACTTAATAACCTAAATTGCAAATTGAATTGAGAAGTCTCTCAAAGCGTTGAAAAAGACTAATATGCAAGTGCAAGTATTCAGAGTTAGTAAGACACTTCATTTTACAAGCGGAAATTTAGGACAACACAAAGATACCGAGGAATGAGCGTGTCAGCCACATGTCCTCCAACATTTGGAATACGCTAACCCAGCGAGGGATCATTTTGAATTAGAAAAAATAAAAAAAAATAAAAACGCGCAGCGTGTGTTATTACCAATAACCATCGTTGCGCAGACGAACTCATTTCAAAGCCATGCTGGGGTGGCCCCAACTCCATCGAGGTCCGGTTGACACTCCTTCCATATATTTATTTTAAAGGAACTGTAAAGTCAATAGCAAACCTGTACGCTTTTCTGAAAGCTTGTAACTCTGCAAGCTTGAGGTATGTAATAGCTCCACTGTACCTTCAGTATCTCTCAGCGATCGAATTTCAAAGGGTGTTCTGCAAAGCGAAGCTTGCGAACTCCTGGTGCGGAGCCCTGAGGCTCAAGCAACTGTATGACACATCTAGGCCAAATTGTGGGCGTTAACGCGCTTTCGGAGCACTCACACCTAGCCGTCACCGGTGCACGGTTTGTGTACCGCGGAACATAAGAACCAGACAAGGGGCCTTATCCTGGTCAAAGTAATCGACCTCGATTATTTTAAATCTCTTCAGCCATTGGTGCACAATCCAAAAAGGCGTGAATATTAAAAGTGGTTGACACCTTTTATCAACCAATGGCCCAACGTGTTATCGTGGAAAGCGACCCGCCTTATCACTGTTTCCTCCTGATAATTGTGCCTTGTTGCTTGGGTTCTTTGGTATTGGAAACTGAAAACTGCACCGGCGTAAAACAATTTCGTGGAGAATCCTCGGAAAAGCACGCTCGTAATTTCCTTTCTTGCTCTTTTGTCATTTTTCATGACGTACACGTGTTCGAGACGGCAATGTTTGTGTGACAGCGTGACCGTACACTTAGCATTTATAATGCGGTATGTGCCCGTAAGATAGCGCTGATGGCAGGCAACAAAGCGATAAAACCGCAAAGGATCATGCAAAGGGTCGAACGGACAGTGTGGCACGAGACGTAAACGCGTTAATGAGAAATCGGTTCGTGCTTTAAATCTTGAGCATTATTTATGAGCTTTTTATATATTTTTCTGTGTTCGTGTGCTCGATATGCTAAATAATAAGTGGCATTTATGCTTCTTTTGCTCGTGAGCTGTGGGCGTGGTAATGGTACAGCAAATAAGTTTTACTCAACAAACTGAACTTTGGTTACTTGTACGGTGCCTTGACGACGCTTCGAAAGACGCGCCACTCTCATGCATCCGAGGCGGCGATCCGCACGGAGGAACTGTGTTAACGCGGTGAAGCGCGTTGTGCAGCGGTGCTTTTCATTCATTATTAAAGAAAAACGAAGAAAGATATGAATTTTTGGTTTTGACGGAGCACATAGACTTTATACAACACAATAAATGGAACTGCACATGCATCACGAAACCCGTCGCCGCTCAAAGTAATCGACCATATTTCGCTACATTTCAGCATTGAAGCTAATCTTTTACGTCATTGTTACATCAAAATGACGTAGGGTCACCGTCCGAGATTGCCGCCGAGAGGCTGCGGAGGAAAACTAGGTATAAATTTCAGTTCAACGGTCGGGATCTAAGGACGGAGTATTTCGTGGCAGCCCCGCCCTACAGCTTGTGACGTAAAGTAATCGAGGTCGATTAGTTTTGACGAGGATAGGGCCCCAGACCTGATTTATGTAAATCGCCTGGATGGGAGGGTTCAAACACAGCAGAGATATATAGAGAGGACGAAACAGACGTGGATGCACAAATAGATCAACAGATGGCGCGGATGGCACCGATATCAGGTTACGACCGTTATCTGCTTAAGCTGAACTTTACTGTTCTTCAACACAGGTCCTATGGCAAATAGTAACATATGTTAAATGTGCCTCGGAGTATTTCCATATCCCATGACATCTGTCTGCCGGTCCGGGGCTGGGCTTTCGATCAACGACATGGCTCTGAAGAAATATGCCTTCTCTGCCTTCCACAGGGTTTGCGCGACCAACAAACCCAGATGCAGACGAGAGGTTTACATATTATCGGTGTGATACCTGCCGTCTACGACGCAGCGGATACCATCAATGACGAAATGAGATCGCAGCTGCTACGGTATGCTAGGTAAGTAAAATGTCATCTGTTACATTAACCAGTTCTATAGAGATGATAGTTAATGACGGGCTTCGAAGTGAGCGCACACGCCGTTGATTATCACACGCTTATCTGTCAACTTTACTCGGAAGACAACAGCCCCAATCACTTGCCCTACAATCTTGTACGACGAGCACGAGGTAACCGTTTATCAAGCAGAGCTTGGGAGTCAGGCAGTTCACGATGTGATAGTGCAGCGATGGCTACCACCGTGATGCACTTTAGGTCACTCACATGCGTACGCAATCCTTTGCGTAATCTTTGTCAATGCGACCTCGTAGGGTGACGTTGAGGCCTTGAGACACGGAAGCATATCCCATAATTGAGATTGCTGCATGTGCGGCCCATTGCTAGGCAGGAATAGCAGAGACTATAAATTCCATGCTAAGGGATATCAATCCCGTACCCTACTTGCAAATGTGGCCATCGCCAGCACTGTGGAGAAAAGAAAAATGTCGCGCTTAATCCCGACAGAAAAGAGGGGCTCAGACTTCACTGCACTGTGCACTGTGTTTGTCGGCGTTTCACCGCTTGCATTACTGCAGCAGCCATATCCGCCTTCTGTGATAGACATCCGAAAATGCCTTTTTTCCCTCATAATTTCAAAAATCCGGGGCCTTCATTCGCGAGACTACTGTGACTGTGAGCGACGCCACAGTGGTCGGGTATGTCGATTAATTTTGCCAGGTTGATAGTGCGCCGAAAACCCGACACACGCCGCACCACATTTAACGTCCCTCGCAGAAGACAGCGTGTCTGAGAGACTTGTGCTCTTCCACCAAGTTCCCACCGTCCTAAGACTGCGTCGTAAGACTGCCAGGGCCGTGTCCACATCAGAATTGGCTGCTCCCGGGGCTAGTGCAGCTACTGTTTTTGTTTCTTTGGGTGTTTATTTTTATGGAGAGATGCGCGTCGATGGGTACACCGGTTCACTTTCGAGACCAAGAAAGCCACAACAGTCTCTGATCCTCTTGAGAAAGGTGCCACGGTGCAGGGTCGACTTGGTGTTGAGACTCCAGAGCCAGTCCACGAAAGCGGATATATTCCCAACCTTTTTGTCTCCGGGGATATCGGTGTCCCGCATGAGGTTTGGGGCACCCATATTTGCAGCTTTTCTGGCTTGTTTGGCCTTTCTGGCAGACCATTTGGAGGGGGGTGTCTTTGGGGGAGCCCGGGGGAGCAAAAGAGCGGCGGCAGCTGCTCGGGGTTGGCTCCCGGAAGAGACCCGAATATCTCACTCGGTAGAGAACGATACTCTAAATCTCGAGGTCGTGGGCTCGGTCCCCGCATTGAGCGCCAATTGTGGAAGCCTTTGTTCTCGCTCACACCGGGAAGCCCGTCGGGCCAATCGCAAGACTAGGCACTACACTAGCGAAACAGCTGGGTTCATTATTACCTCACGTACGAGTCACACGAATCTGTTCCAATAGCAGTCTGCCCACACTGCAACCCTGGCTTCCACCTTGTGTCCTTGTTTTCCTCCTTTTGTCATTTTACACTACCAACCTTATAGAACAGCACTCCATGGGTCTCCTAATCAGCTGGACTCACACTCTCTCTCTCTCTCTCTCTCACACACACACACAATTGCTTGTCCCTGTCTAAATCTAGTCAACCAACGCTGTGCTCTTTTTAGACACCATATGACTTCGATCGTTATTGTGAAGGTGCTCATTATTTCATTCCCCATATCACCACCAGCAATAGGATAGAGTATCGCCGCTGGCGATGAAACTCCCCGTTCATGACCTCAAAATAAAGTTGTTGTCCATGTTTTTTGTGTCCATGTCCACGACATGTTCCACCAGTTGGCATCCATCGTTCCATCGTCGTCCCCACGAAACGAAACGCCTGATATGTTGGAATTCGCACTATGATGAACGACAGCAGTGCTAGCGTATCAGTGCACGTTTCCCGCGCTTCAAAGTTTTTGTAATTTTCGGGTGTCTCAGTGTCAGGCTGCAACAGAGTAAGAAAATTATATTAAATCTATATACGTCCTGTGACGACCCATCGTGAACAAATGCACGGACCCTTTACGCTTTCTCTTCCAGGGAACTATCTCCAGATGCGCTACTCGTCCGAACATCTCAGAGAGAAGAAATCGTAGGTGTTCCAAGCTGTCGGCTTAACGCACCATAACTGTGGACACACCTAGCCAATGTCATCGGTCAGCCATCGTTCGTAAGGAAGAACCTCTATGCTGTAGTGTTACGCTCTAACTTGTCTTCTCTGCGCCATTGTAAAACAGTTGACATACATACCTGGACATCACTTTGCTAACGACTGCAAACCGTGCTAGTTACCGTATTTCTTTTCTTCCCGTAATCCTTTACCCTGCGACCAAATAAAATATCTAAATGTCGTGATGCGGCCTCCCTTTTGTATCAGTCTTTACGCGTTGCAGCAAATGCTCTACAACAAGGTAACCATCCTTTATTTTGCTCCGCGTGAGATATGCCGACTTCACGAGAGCATTGCCTTAAGTCTGTTGCGAATTACTACGTGGGTGCAGGAGCATTTCCTGCTGTTTTTAGTTGTTGTACTTCACTGTGTTCGCTGCGTCGTACTTGCAAAAATACTGGTGCTGGTACTGTACCGGTTTCCTATCGACGGATGAAATTCTTGTAGCAGACCATGACAGCAGCCAGTGGGTCAAACCCAAACAAACACGGCGGAAATTAGAAGAAATTATACTTTTAACGAAAAATTCGGCTTCCGTGCATTCGAATGGGTTATACAGAGACAATCATGGGGGAGTTAGAGGGATTGTTTGCAAGTACAGTTGCGAGAGCAATTTCTGCAGACACCGCAACGATACTTCAAGAAATATGCTTAATTGTGGTCCCTTGGTGTACCTACGCATAGCTCTGCTGATACCCTGCTGCTGCTACTACGTAATCTACTTAAGGAAACCAAACTAAGCTTAATTCCTAGGATTTTTCTGCTTGTAAATGTCCACCAGTATGTAAGTGTCCAGTAAGAATTCATGACAAGTGACCCTGTTTGGAGAGGATGGATAACCTTTGAGCAGCAACGCCGTCGGGAGGCGCATGGCGCAAGGTATTACACCGCATATCAAGATTCGAAACCAATTTGTCACAGTAGGGATTTGACACAGAAAAGCAAAGCCTTGCTAAAGCACTTTTCGTGCCCTGCGGTTCTTTCAAACTTGTTCGTTATCATGCAGGTCCAGTCGTTGGAGCTCATCAAGACCGTCCAGCTTCCCTCCGACCTGCCATTATTGCTTTCCTTCACCTGCGTCCGCTACATGATCACCTACAGGGGTATACCCAGGGGCTTGGCCAATGACAATATGGATCTAGTCAGCAATCAGCAATGCCAGAAATGCCAAATCAATACACTGAACCTTTGGTTTAACTGGGTAAGCAACACCTTGAGACTGGTTCACAACAAACATAAAGGGGACTCGCGGAGCCCGCTAAACTGCACGTTGGCGAGGAGCTTGCAAAACTACCTTACCTTGTGTAGCGCTTCCGTGCAAAACTAGCGCAACTATTAATTGTTGACGACTAATGAACGAACGAGGACGGGGGACAGTACGCAAGTCAGCTAGTCCACTGTCTTCAACGCTGTCCCTGTTCGTCGTCGAGTGTATCGCGTTGCTTCGAAAAGTAATTGATAGAAACAGCTGCGTCACCGCTACAAAATGAGTAGTGTGAAAAGCACAGCTAGCAAAGTTGGCGCTCAGGAGGGGGAGTCTGTTATAATCTTAGTACTGATTGTGTCCTCTGAGGTTCGATCTGGGATTTCCGACACTTTATTGAGGGATGATGGAACTGTTCCCCCTGAAGTCGGCCTGAGACAACTAATGCTGCTTCCCGGGGTAACCGGGGAGTCACAAAGATGGGCACCCACGGCCTGTGCAATTCGCAGCTCTACTTTATTTCTTATCTCGCCGCATCGGGAAACTGGGAAACACAGCAGATTGGAGGATCCTTTTGATAACGGTTCGGAAACATAACCCAAGGTCCCGATTGCCTTAAGTAGCTGAATATCATGATGCTGATCATTGATTGGACTCAAACTGCCTCATGTGTGTTTCTCCTGTTTGTGTGTTTCCCCGAAGAAGCTTTGCTGTTATCCGCGCCACACAGACGTGGACAAATGCTGAAGGGAGAATGATTGACGGAATGGAGGACAGCGTGTATGTTATGCGCCCTGGACCGACTTCGGGGGAACATTCTTATGGGGACTCTGTAGGGAGCCCCTTGGAAAATATGATAGGATACCACAACAACAAAAAAAAAAGAAATGCCGCGAGATCTTGGCTGCCATCATCCAAGCAGACGCTGTTTGCCTTCTCGGTTTGCCCTCTCCCTAATGTGGCTCGTCACTCATTGATTGCACTGCGCGTCCGACGTGATATCGTTCATATCCGACGGTACTACGGAGGGATGCTTCTCTGGAGCATTCGCGTACGTGTAGAGTTGGCAGATGTGCCGCCATTCGGATCCAAATGGGATGACTGAAAATTAGGATCGTAGCGGCAAACGTGAAAGCCTGCAGCCACTGCATTCGACCCGATTTTAACTGGCACTAAAGGGTGCACTGAAGTGGTCCTGTTGGCAAGCAAACGCCCTGTGTCTGCACGATGCCTATGGCAACTTTTGGAGCTTGGCTGCACACACATGAATGAAAGCGCTTCGACTTGCAGAATGCTATTGTATGTTGTACGCGTATACCAGTGGGCAAAAAGCAGGTTGATTTTTTGTTCTTTTTCTGCGAACCTAGCCTACCGATGTGAGCTGATTCATGCTGTTTACCAATCATGATATCTTGACGCATCCGGCGATCACCCTCATCTCGTAGGATCATGGCCAGTATAGTTGATCCAGAACCACATACATGGGAGTTCCTACGAAGAGACGTCTACGCAGACGTAACATAATTATCATCGTCGACTGTTTAACGTTCCTATAATACAATGGTTGAAACGGATCATCATACGATGTCTGTTGGTGGATAGAGTAGTGATTACTTACAAGGACTCGAGAAGAAATAGGAGTATGTCGAGAGAACAAAATATTAGGATTACATGCCCTAGGACACACACTCGCTCCAAGAACCACAACTGCAGCGTGGAATCCTGGAGCGCATGAGCTTTCAATCTCGCGTGCCACAAAAAAAAAAAAAAAAAACTCTTCCCATCGGCCTCTCGTGAAGAACGCCACAACCCTTCTTCCATCTTCCTTTTTTTTTGCAGGGGTATTATTTGGCAGATAATGCCAGAGTTCTAGGGGTGCAGTAAGCGAGACAGAGCAGAAGACAACACCCCATAGCAAGACGATTCACGAGATCAGACGACAACGGCGAAATAATAATCATAATATCAAATAAGTAATATAATTATATCGCGATACAACTGAGATCATGAGCGATGGCACACCTGTTGGCCTGTGGATTAGTACTTTCACGTGCGATGAAAGCTCAGCACACACGACCCCGTAATTAGCGCCATCGTGGAAGACTGGCCCTGCACGCTCAACTTGTACCCTGCTACCAAGTAGCTGGCGTCCACGGCCAGGATCGAACCAGGGATCTGGCAACCAGAAGGCGAACGCTCTACCGATTGTGTCACAGAGGCCGGTACTACCATGCACAGAGCACATGGCAGCGTAACTCGAGCACATTTTCTGGAGGAAGAGCGCGTTGATTGTCTGGCCCCGTGTCCATCCGCAGTTGACGACATTTGCTCCATGGAGGTTAGCTTTTAGATGAAGGGGAGAGTTGCGCTGATTTCGCTCTTTGATCTGATTTTCTTAAACAGTAAAAGCTTTGGTATCACGCACATTACATGTCACACGCGTCCTTCACATATTCCTTCTAGAGTGAAAACATCGCTTTCATTCTGCAGTGTTGTAGACGACGTAAGGCCATCACCTTAGTGCCCCTTTAACAGCTGACGCTGTATAAGTTGCTGGATGTTCATTATCCCCTGAAGGAGGTGATAAAGAAACAAATTCGGGAGGTGTCGCGAATTATCTTGGAGGCCTTCGGCGGAGGTCTGTATAAATGACTTCCCACCGCAAACATAAGTTCGAACCGATTACCTTAGGAGCCCGTTTGGTAGTTTTTATCAACCAATCTACGCGGGAGAATTGCCTCTTGGGTATTATTTCACCGGTCTTGACACTCCAGCACTGATGTATTTCGCGCGGTGTATGATGTCAATTACAACAGCGTAAATTCCACCAGCGTGGCACTTGGAGCAATCATGCATTACCGAAAGCACCGCTTGCTGCTAGCGCATTCGTCCACCAACGAGGTAGAACATAAGTCTCCGCTCACTGCTAAGGTGTCACGCATAAAACCATGAAAAAAATTCACAGCTCACGCATTCCATCAACTTCAAATACAAATTTTTCAATGTCTCAATATATCAAGTACAGGACTTACTAAAATAATCTTCTTTCAGGACTGCACGCGAAAATTTGGACTTGAGAAGCGCAGCATGACTAATTATGTTGCTAAAAAATTTCTGTCCCGAACTGAAATCTACATGTTCGACACAAACGTCACATACAGGATGAAGGTAATTCACTTCACATATTATTGACATACGTTGATGTCAAGACGTGTTGGACATAGATTATATGTGGCAGCAAGGCGTGCTGTGATGTATCAGTCTCAGTCGCATCAGTATCAGTACCAGTTTCGATTCTGCTCTTCTCCGTGGAAGACCCAGTGTAGGGCCATATCGGTGCAAACAAGCGTGTTGTACGTTTATCTGGAATAACCTGGGATGACGTGTCGGGACGCCTTTAGCGAATTCTTTGTGTAGCGTTTGTACGAATTGGACAGTCTTGATCTGATCGTAATTGTTTTGTTTCAGTGTGCTTTTAAACACAAACGGTAAAACGTTAGAGTACAGAAAGAAAAATAAGCCCATTTAAACTGCGGTCGTTTCCAAGGTGTTATCAGAATTTTCAGAATCGTTTCAGAATTTTGTGATTTTTCTAGTAATTATGTGGTACTTTCTCACTTCATCGTATAAATATCGTCATGTGAGTTTAGCAGCGGTAAAAGGGCAGTGACAATTACATTTGACACTGGTTTTACCGGATTTCATAAACTTAAATGCAATTTTAACAAAAATACACAACAGAGATAGGTGCGCTCGTATATAGCTTAGACATGAGGGGTAAACTGTATTCAGAAGAATAATTAAATGTTTGCATAACTTTGCGCCAATTAAAGCGTGTGCACTAACAACAAGCAATGTATATTTAACCAGGATTTGTAGCTCAAACGGCGTATTACGTCCGCGTATTATGTATGTATTATATGTATGAATGTAGTACTAAGTCCGCGATTTTACGGCACTCGCGTAGCAGCCACCGAAATGCTTCAAAGTCCCGCCCAGAAAGAAGAGAGAAAAAATGTCGCGCTGATGTGCCCCTAGCCGACTGGTTTAACTTGAGATGAACACCTGTTTCTTGTATTCTTTTTCGCGCGAACGCTTATCGCGCCAGGTGTTATCAACTTGTCCCCCAGCGACGTGACGAGGGCAACCTCCCCACGTTCTCCGAAACTCCAGGTCCTTCGGGCAAATCGGGAAACTCCATGGCTTCGCAGCGCCCGTCTTGTTCATTTTGTTCATCAGAACGTTGAAGAACTTTCGCTCGTGGACGCGAAGCGGATGCGGATCGCGGTTAAAGCGCACACCTCGCCCACTCTCTATCAAAATTGCTTGGTCTATGGCCAAACCCAGCCCACCAACGCACTCAGTTTTTGATTCCACACATCGCCACCAGCAATGAGGCAGAGTATTGCCACCGGCCATTAAATACCCCATCATCGACTAAAGCTCGTCTTCGCGAATACAATTGTTGTTCTGAAATATGAGGCAGCAGCACCTAGTCAGCATTGCGGAAAGTAAGCGCTGTCAGGCTGAAACACGGGGACAAACTAGAAGCTTCAATGTGCTGCTCGCGAGACACCGTTGGCGAAATCGCCTGTCGGTAGTTGTGCAGCCTATATTACCTTGATTGCCCACGAACATCTTGTTCCGATATTCTATTTAAACGTGGACCATATCCTGCACGTGTCCTAGCAACACCTGGTTTAAACCACGGGGGGCTGATGTGAGACAACCGTACCGCAGGCGATACCTTGGTACCACGGGAGAGGGCGCTGAGTGTCCTTGGGACCACGCCACAAGACTGTGAACCTCTTCACTCTTCCATCTCGCGCCCTCTTCCCACTGAGTTGTAATCGACTGAGTGTCGTGTGCATAACATCAGATCCGTAGCTCTGCCCTCATGCTCTGCTCCATGCAGTTTGGAACACAGTTTGAGACGACACCTCGGTGTCGCCGTTCCTCCTTCGCCCTAAATCAGGCATTCTAGTAAGGACTTGCTTCATCAATTCGTCTGCATTGATGCTATTTTGTCCGCGCTTCAGGTCAGGCCGCGGTTTGTGTGTCGCTCGTAACAACAGTCTTTTTCGATGTTCCTTCAAATGACGCTAGCCCTGACACACACACTTCCCGAAACATGCATTTTAGTGCATGTACAGAGTACTATGAAAGCGATAGGATAGGGTGTCTGTTAGGTTCACGCACACACACACACACACGGACACGCACGGACACAAGCACACATTGTGCTGTACTCCAATTGATTTATTCTTTCTTGTGCCGTGTGTAGAGTAGTACAGAGCCCGGGTTTTCTGGTACTTGAGCGAAATCACTGCACTGCTGTAGTCCGCGATACGAAGGCTGTTCTCTTTGTTGAAGATACCATTGGCCTTACTGCACCAACAAAAGTTATCGACGGCACCACAGTCATTCTTAAAGGTCAGCTACGCCGATTTCCCGATGTGTTGAAACGGTTGTGATATTCAGAACGAGCACATCCAACTGCCCCCGAAACGCACCTTCGTTTCTCAATTTTGTCTTCCTATTACGAAAATTAATTCATCAAAGGAACCAAAACAAGCCATGGGCGCAGCCATTTTTGTGACGTAGATGGGATAAACCTGCTCCATCTACGTAGATAGAGAATCGTGCGTCTGATTGGATGAAAGCGGAGGCTTTCTCTGACTTCCCTAGCGTCTTCTCCCGTTTGCGAGGAAATCCAGTTATGGCCGCCGGCTACGATGAGCGTTTCGTCCGAGGTAATCCCGAGAACTATTGAACGATTGAAACAACAACCGCGAACTCACCTCAACATCATTTTCGGCGTGAAATTGTGATTTTGTGCTCGAGAACTTCGCAGTTCAACCGTTCAGCTGCCATTCACGTCAGCCCGTTTGCTGCTTTTACAACAAGTGCTGGAATGGGAGCGATTGAGAAACAACGCGAGACTTGGTGATTGTTTGAGAACATACCTGCAGAGGACTGGTCTTCAAAGAAAGAAGGCCGTATTTCTGCCCATGCACATCGTGCGATTGCCAGGCTTGTTACACGAGATACATATATTGTGCAGCATCATAGCGCGACTGCAATGAACGACGTAGGAATGTATCGTGACCACTCGAACTGCATTCGTTGAATCATTCGTCGGTTATATGAAAGTGCTCATTAGAGCTGCCCCGCACAAAAAGTGTTGGATGTAGTTTTGTAGTGTGTTGTTTATCTCGTAGAGCGCATCGCGGCATGTAGGTCGAGAGCCCTTATACGTATTTTTTGCATGTTTACTTGAGTGTGCGCATTGTTCTATACCACACAGGCCATATTTCATTCATAATAGTTTCGCAAATAAACACGTACGGGTTGATCTCATATTGCTTTTGAGTTAGGCATAGTGTCTTCAGATCAGGGTATGTGTATCCTGTTTGCTGGGCCCAACAGATGTTATTAAGGGTAGTGCAACATTTCCCACTTCTTGAACCATGCTAACATTGCCAGAATAAGGAACATTACACTGTGCTGTGTATCCTACACTCAGTTGTCTCGCGACGTAAACCCCCAATTATTATATTGGGTACTCCACATGTTCAACCAGTCAGCACTTCCCATATCCTATTTTTTTTAAAACATGTGCTTAAAATTGCACAACTGCCACTCAAGTAACTTTGCCACCAAATTAGTCAGTGACAAAAGGTATATGTACTTCATCACAAATTTAATAACCTTGGTAGAAATGGTTGATGGTGTCCTCTGCCTTGTACGGTGCACTTCATAGCAAAATACACAATAGTCCAAATGTTTTCCTTGTCCACAAATGCCCTGTCAAAGCTGAAAGACTCTTATCAAAATGGGGAAGCGGGCTTGCTTGTCCAGAGAAACAAATATGAAACTGCAGTGCTCAACGTAAATAACTGCATGCTCAACAACTAAGGCTGGTGATGCCGAAGACCTAATATTTCTAGGTTAAAGGGAACAAAGGAGAAAAGACCACTGCAGCGTATTAATGTTGTTTCAAAAGTATAACACCACAAAATTTGTGAGAGTCAGTTAGTGTATGTAGTGATGTTGGTCACCTCCTGCACCAATTTTTAATAAGATTCAAATGCGTTGCTACCAACCAGGACCTAAGCCTGACCTATGATCTAATAATAATAATAGTATCTATCTATTACCTATATGGACCTTCACCACTAGGTTGGTCTAGGTTTCACACGTGGCTTCTAGTGAAATTCGAAGCTGCTCTGTAGAGCTGACAGGAGACTTGCAGAGTAGATAATTTTTTATTTATATTTTCCAAAGAACATGTAAAAAACAATGTGCTGTACGAACTGTATTCAAAGAAATACAAATATACTTTGTTTTAGCTATGTGCATGTTAGCAGATTACAGATGACCGATGACACACAATGGGCGTCAAGGGTGAGAACATAAGAATGCTACCACTGCAGGCACTGTCCTGAAATTCTAAGTCACCATTTGTCAGAAAGCAATGACCACGCACAGCCTAAGGATCATATTGAGCCCCTTCCATTATTTTTATTAACAGCATGTTGGCTGCCATCCAGTCCATGAAAGTGACCCTTATCGTTGAAAGAACGGTTCAACAGGAAGCGAGCTGGTGATGGTGTCCATGATGGCGAGACCTGAAGAGGAGATACAAGAAGGGACATAAACACGCTATGTTGAGACATTGTGTATGTCCCTTCCTATCCCTCGTCTCAGGGTTTTTCGCTATGGACCTTCATGATGTTTCCTTCGGCAAACTTTACATATTTTTATGTAGAATTGTGAAGGTACAGCCAGGCGCTGTTAGCAAATCACACAGTACTTTTCTTGAATCAAGAATCCATGGAAGGTACACAGTCATCTTCAGCATTGCACACATCTATGGGACATGTTAATCACTTTGGAATGTCACAGACATGTCATGGAGGCTGGCACATGAGTAGTGGTGCTGAACAGACAACTATTTGTCATAGTTTTGGCATAAGAAGTAGTTTTGTCACCTGCATGTTGAGACAGATGTATCTGTACATACTTTGCCAGGACACAAATATATGAAGCAACAAATGAAGCTCTACCTTATTATGGTTATAAGTCAACACTGCCAAGAATGTGGGAACACACTCTTGTACCACCTACACTCTTCAAAATGACCTTCACACACGACACATTGTAGGTCAACGAGACTCCAGAATGATGTCCTCTCCCTCCCCATTAGCTGAAAACATTTTTCTACAACCTTGCATAAGGGGAAGTTAGTACAAGAAATGCACACATTCCTTTTTTGAGCAAATCAGTATTCAGAGCGTTACCATACTGTGGTAGGCCTGCAGTGCATTACGTGGTACAGCACACACTGTAAAAAATTTCACCGTAGAACATGTCCCCCATTCTAATGACAGTCTTCTCCAGTTTTTCAAACTGCCATTTCCCATAGTGCTTTATGGTATGACACAGTATTTCTAAACCTTTATTGTAGTTTACTGGTTGTAGCAGAAAAAAGACACCACTGTTTCCGATCACAGGACGCAAGCCATAAGTGCTATACGGAAACAGTACATGCTGCTCTCTAGCAGTTGTTCGTGTTTGAACATGGTATGGTGCATGCAGGGTAAATTCCATGGTTAAAATATCCAAACGTGAACAACTGTTAGATTACATGATGTAGAATGCTCTATAGTACAGTAAAACCTCCAAAGTCGGACACCTCCCTACCTCGGACAACTCCCCATGATTTCATTGCACGGGCAGGCTCCCATTGAAACTACATGGGGACGAAATTCTCTATGTCGAACACCTCCCTATCTTGGAAGTAGGATAGGGTTTTCCCTGCAAAGTCGGAGAAAACCCTGGTCAAATTACCTCAATATCGGCCCATCTTTGCACCAAAAAATCCCAAAATGAGCCAGTGGCCTTGACTTTTGCCCCTTTTTTCCCCTATACTGGTCTCAGCATTTTGTTGCTTTAGTTTTTAGAGTAAAAAAAAACAAGTGCTGTCAGCCTACATTGTAATTCTTTATGTGAGCACTTGTCTTCAGTTTGTCTAGAGCCTTTGAACAAACACTGCACCAAAGCTATGAGAAGTGGGCTGACGCTTCAGAGACAAGTCCTTGCTGCTCGAAAAGCTCTAGAAGTAATGCCATTGAGTAGAATCTGAACGGAATTCAATATACTAAAATCAGTAATAATTATCAGTGAAGAGTGGGTAGAGGTACCACTACCAGGAACCACCACCAGGTACCACTAAGGACCTTAAATTGAAGAAGGGGGACATTTCTCACAGCTGTGATCTCTTCCATTTTTTGTTGCCGTCATATTCTGTAACTCGGACACCTCTATAAGTAGGAGACGCTTCGGCTGCACCGCGGGTGTCCAACATAGGAAGGTTTCACTGTATTTGTGTTCCGTGTCATGTGACCACAAACAATATATGCTTTTGCTCATGCTGCACAGCACAGGCAAATTGATTTGCATGTGAGGATAATAACATGAAACCCGAGGCGCGGAGGAAAAGGCATGACTTTACGGTCTCTGTGTCAGTTGTTTCATGTTGTAATTGCGTACCAGCTGGACTGTACCTGAGAATAGGTTTGATGCATTGTACACGCACCATAGACATGCAGTATGTGGTGTGTTGTGATAGTAATGCCAATTGAAGGATAATGCTCCAGGTGGACTGTTTCGGTACAATCTTGAACTATGCATACCAAGGGGTAGGGCATCTGCGTGACAGGTTTACCTGGAAGTAAGAACGTAAATGTTAGCTGAAGTCATTGAATAATTAACATTATCAATATACTGCTGCAGATGATACAAACAATAGCACACAAGATGCTCTAATATGCTCTGCAGGAATGTCTCTGTACTCACAATATTAGTACAGCAGCTACAGAAAGGCATAAAACAAGTTTTTGTATACATGAGACCACTTGAATTCAACAAAAGCTTCTGCTGCACTGCCAGAACACCACGGCAGACAGATTTACCTTACTTCACCTGAGAAAAAGTATGTACTGTTGCACACATGATGCTGTTTGAATGTCTTGAAAAACATAATTTATGACCGAAAGACATCAACTGGGAGATTTCGATTTACCTTACTCAAAACTGAGAAAAAGTATGTGTTGTTGCACATATGAAACTGCTTGAACTGCCCTTGAGCGCTCTGGAAGAACACCTTATTTGTGACCAAAATACAACAGCTGAGCCAACATTGTATTCATACCTTACTCAAAATACACAAGATGTGCTGCCGTGCATATGATACGATGATACTGCTTAAATGTACTCTGAAAGCGCTGGCACCTCAGGCATGGTTGCTCTAAGCTAGCGAGCAACAGCAATGGTATACGAACACAAGAAGTCGAGCACAAGTGATGGAATGCACTTGATTAATCAGAAAATGAAATGTCTCAGTACCAGGTGTCACTGTTCCGTCAACAAAAACAGATGAACTTTGAAGGGGCGTCTGGTTGGCACTGGTGACAGCCTTCAGCTTGAACCCGAGACGGTGATAGTTGAGACGAGGAGTGCAAGCTTTTCGGTGGTGCCAGAATGCCTGCGAAATCATTTAACAAATAAGGCAATTCCAAATCTGTACCCGCTGGGGCGTAATCTCTAAAGGATGAAGCAGTAACTAACAGATAGCGTATTTTTCTCTTCTACGTGATGCAATTTGCACCGCATGACTGACTTGTCTAACATTACCCGTCTTACCTTTATCTGCTGCCCAGTCCTGCCCCTGCAATCTCCTGCTGCAGATAAGGTTGGCACAGCATCCCGGACGAAACATCTTCGGCTTCTTGTGAAAGAAGTTGCGCATTGCTTCCGTAACATTCGTATGAGCCAGATGAACTGATCAAATCGCTGCTTTCGAAGGTGGCACACAGTCGAAGTTGTAACCGATTGTTGCAGTCAATAGATTTCTCTTTCGCCTTTCGGAAAATTGTGGTTTGAAACACTGGAACTGCATGCTGAAGTGTTCTTGCAGACGGGAGCAAAATGCTCACGCATTCTCGGCACGCAGCACAGAACACGAACCACACCTGTACTGGCCTAGCAAATGCTTTGCAGTCGAAGGAGGCAAAACTCACGTTCCTCGTGGGTTTAGTGAAGTCCAGAAATATACTGGCTCCCTAATAGCGAACTGTTTATCACTTCCCCAATGTGAATCTGCGCAGCAGACGGCTCGGCAGAAGAAACTGGCCGGCTTGGCGGAAGAAACCAAGCCAAAAGTCATGACAAGCCGGAGCGCGGGCAGACCACGAATGTGTCGTCGACACAGGGTTTGCGGGCCACAAGACGGGATGTCAGTGAAACTAAAAATTCACTTTTTCGGAAAACCGCGAGGAGTTTGGGATAACTATTTTGCATACATAATCAGTGTTCCCTTATGAACACATCGTGTGAGTACCATTCCATTCTGTGACACTCGAAAATCGGCGTAGCTGAGCTTTAAAGGGAGTTCACGGAGACGTTTTCTCTAGACATGGAGACAGACCTTGTCGGTGATCCCGACATCATCCCCAAGCATGCCACTGCAAGGGGACCAACACGTTAGGGGGGGGGGGGGTTCAAATAAACTAATGTCAAAGTTAAATGCGACATCGTTGTTGCGTCCGCACAGTTATGCGTGTTCTTTTAAGCGCGGACTATTCGTTAAATATTCGTTCATTATATTCGAAAACTGTGTGTCGCTTCCGCATTGACTTGTCGTGCAGAGCAAACAAAAGGGCCAGTGATGTGATGTAAATTTCTTGTATAATTTTTTTGCCCTTTGTAAAACCCCTCGTCACCCTCTGACTTTACGATGTTTTCCAGATATGCAACGCCCAAAGGCTATACAACTTTAGAGGTGGCTACGTCTTGTTCCTCGTCAACTATCTGGACTCGGGAAACACATGCAAGGACACCAACTTCACGCGGGGCTATGCAGACATACACTACATCAGGGCATATATGAACACTGTCTTAACCAATTGCTAGATGCAGCAAGCAGCTGCGTCCTGTTCGAAGATTATTTTCTTTATTTTCTCATACAATTCTAATTGGTATCTTGGCTGTATCGTGCGTATTGATGCATGTTCATTGTTTTATTTGGATTGTGGCATACCTATGGAAAACAAACTTTTCACTTTTTCTTAGCTTCTATTCTAGTAGAGTAACTAATATCATAGGACCATCCGTCATGCAGATATAAATACCTTGCAAATAAATATATAACACTGTGTCGATGAAGCAATGTCAAACTCCTTGCGTATTTTATAGGGGGCGCTACGAGGGTGAGTAATTGGACTTGGACTTGGACCAACGCGCCCATCAAGTTATTTGCCAGCGACGGTCATATTTTCCGGAGTACAACGTGGCTGTGTCATCCGCGCACTGGTCCGTGTTACTTAAGGCTAGTATATCATCCAACTTGTCCAGTTCACAACTCTAATACCGTGCACCTTTTCATTTCCCGTAAAATTCGCCAATATCAAAACTCGGGTGACTCTGATTATTCACGACACTGTATAGACCATCACTCAACTTCAGCCTAGAGTCACTGAATAAGCTTCGCTTCAGAGTATCGACACTGAGGTTCAAGGGCGAGTAGGACCGCCATCTTGTTTCGGCACTACACCGGTATCATCCCCATTTGAGGATCAAAGACTGCTAACATAATACTCCCTGTGGCATAAAGAAGCGTGTGTGATTGTTGTGCGATAATCCATGTATTGTCAACCAGAGCGTCCCGAGGATGTCAAGGTGAGCTCAATGCCGCGAACTCGTGCTTGCAAACGAAAGGAACATTTCACTCGCGCACGACAGATGGCATCGTGCGCAAAAGTGCGCATTGCGCGTGCGTGTGGGTTGCGTGGTGCCGAGACAAGATGGCGCATGCTCGCTCTTGGAGCTCAGTGTCGATACTCTGAAGCGTAGCTTATTTAGTGACTCTTCTTCAGCCACGTTCGGTGTGATTTTATCTGTTACATAGGTCATATGAATAATGCCCAAGGCGACACGAAATCTGCGTTAAATTGAACCTGCTCATGGCAACCGAAACAACAGTTGGGAACATCTTTATTAACCAGTCAAGATATTCATAGCCTTAAGTGAGGAATACGCGAGAGCCGACTCTTTGACCATTCGTGCACGAACCTCCGCCTGGAATTCAAGGAGTCCCTTACATTCGGGGAAATTGAAATTGTCCGGCGTCTTCGTATTCGGCAAGGCAAAGGGCAGCGCTCCCAGACGAACAAGTACGAGCGTCAATGGAGATAATCCTACAATACTGTTATCCGAAAAGGTATGAACGAGCTTCCTGGGCCAACGCATCAAGGGTAGTGAAGCGATGGGCTCTTAAGTAGGGCCGGAAGCGCAGGTGGCACTGACGGATAGCCCGTGCGACGCGCTGCTGTTCCGTAGCAGTGGGATAATGGAAATAATAAACCTTGTATGTTTGATTGAATCTCTGTTGTGCTGCTTTTTCCTTCGCACGCGGAACGGACGCGCTGACGCCCCGGGGTTGTGGGAACTGAGGTTTCCACAACTGGCTCCCAACGTGGCACCCGAACCCACGACCCTGAGATTAAGAGACTCGTGCTCTACCGACTGAGCTAGCCGGGCAAGTACGAACATACCTTGTTACATCCTGCCTCATTCCTGGGCATGTCGCAACACGACACAACTTTTCATAAGTTTTCCTGCGCTCAAAACATACTCGCGCGTTATACTCAATTGCCTCGAGAAGCATGATTTTTCCCGATAGGACAGATCCGGAATATCACTGTCGGTTATCATGAATTTGAGTAAACTGGGCAAGCTCTTCCTGTTGGTGGGGTAAAAAAGTGACATTCAGTTGGCAAATTTCCGAGTTCAGCTCGCAAAAATTTACATAATTAAACCTAGGGGTCATGACATGCACATCAGGAAGTGGGAAAAACCTAGTAAGAACAAATGCTGTTCGCCGCATGATTCTAGGTGGCGTAGTTTTTTTATTATAATACAACGACACGTTTTCTGGGACACCCTGTATGTTCCCACTCGCTTTACTGTCATTTATTTATTCATTTATTTACCTGTCCGTCCGTCCTATTCCTTTCGAAAACCGCGACGTTCTACAACCACCCGTGACGATGACATATGTATCATGTCCGTATCGCTTTTATGTGCATCGGCGTCAGAACTTCTACTTGGCCGGTGAGTAGAGACTGGAAAACATACGAAGGAACATAGGTATCGGAAACCGTTCGTAAGGCGAGAAGGGACCTGAGGCCGCATGCCTGTACACCACTCATACAGACTTTTGCCACAGATTTGAGACCGCATGCATTTGTGTCACATACTAATTAAGCAGCGAGACAGGGAAACCAACCGTGGACGGCCACGGCTACTGGGAAAGAAGCACGTGCTAATACTGATCAGGTGTCTCACCAATATTAAGTCTTGCAGGTAAATACATAACTGTTGCACGGCGTACGGCAGGAATTTTCCCAAGATTGTCGTCCTTTGTTTTTTGTTTATTTTATTTTTATTGGGGGAGGGTGGTTGCCGTCCCTTAGGCGATGTGTGCATCCATGTTTTGCTGCTCATGTGGCCTTTCTGGAGGCCATTTTGAGCGATGTTGCAATATTTTTAGGTGGTATTAGGGGCGGGTAGGGATGCTGCGAAAAGCCCATGGTTGCATACAAGGTTGGACAATGTACTGAACGAGCTCTGTCTGCACAACTTCATGAGGACGTCTGCATGTAAATTACCCTTACAAAAGTTGACTTCCTATCACTATGGAACTCTTATCACCATAGTATAAACTCTATTTAGTGTCCATCCGCTGCTGCTTAATCTAAAGAACCTCCACACACTCCATCAACGACATTTTTTAAACCAGTGCAGCTTTCTACTTTCTATACATGAGATGAACAGACATTCTACACAAGTTCTGTAGAGGTAGAACACATACAACTAGATAAGATTTGAGAAATCACGAGCCTATAGTGTTCCCCTGAGTAGCACCAGACATGATATTACCAGCAGGGATCGGAACCGGCATTTTTTTTTCGGGCGGGTTCGGGTTCAGGTTCACGCATATTGGTTCGGTTCGGGTTTAGCTTCGCTGAAACAAAATGATCAGCCTGGATGGGTATAGGTGAGAACAGGACAATAGGATACAGGACAAGAACTATACAAATTTATTATTTACCTGATATTTTACTGTATTGCACTGATCTGCTGAGAACGAAAAGCGAAGTGCTGGAAGCCTTTTGGCAGAATGTGGTCAGGGCGTTGCGAAGGGACAGACAAGGTACGCAACTGTTCAGCAGCAGAACCAGAGCTCGACTGGGGTCGTGAGATTTTTATTCCTCGCACTCTTCGGCGCTAGTGGCGCTGAGGATATTTCCGTCACAGTCCTACCCCCTAGGGAGTGACTGGTGGACAGCAACGAGAGATATATCGTAGAGTGGGGAACCAGGTGACGAGACGTGACAGGGAAACAGCGGGAGTAGGCATCGAGTGGGTGGGTTGGGTATTGATGGAGGCTGGTTTCAGGCGCTTGGTTGCCACGGTGTCCTCGTGACCATTAATGCAGATTGTAAAATGTTGACTGGATCGTCGAAGGACTCTGTAAGGGCCGGTGTAGGGTGGTTGGAGCGGCTTCCGGATTGCGTCAGTCTGGTCAAAGACATGGGAGCAGGTGTCCAGGTCTGGGTGTTGATAGGCCTAGGAATAGTTCGAGGATAGAGTAGGAGCTGGTCGGAGGGCGTTCATTGTACTGGGCAGACGAGAAACGCAGTCCGGAGTAGTGATGGGTGGTTCGTCAGCTCGGGAAGGCAGGAGCTCAGCGGGAAGTCCGAGGGTGGTTCCATAAACCATCACCAAATGTTCGGGTCACCAAATGTATAAGAGCTAGTGTCCCTCTACATAAGTCCTGACCGGCGATGATGGAATGTCCCAGCGGGCAGATGATCTGGCCTTACGCTAGGACGGTGCCGGTAGAACTGGCTTGCAGGCGCAGTGGCGCGCGCCAGCAGAGGCACCTCTTCACCGCCACAACCGCCACAACGACTTTCTTTTGCTCCGGCAAAAAAAAAAAAATGGTGCAACAGTCGCAAACGTATATTCGCAACTCGCATCGTACAACAAATGAACTAACAAACAAAGAAGGTCGGTCGGTAACACAATTATTTCACCTGTGTACCGATTCCCGAACCGGTAACTGTATCATATATTTGCGGTTCAGCTCGGGTTCGATTCAGGACAAGCAAAAAAAAATGTTCGGGTTCGAGAGAAAATAACGGTTGTTGTCGGCTTTCGGTTTTGCGTTCAGTTCCGGTTCCGATCTCTGATTACCAGTATGTCGCCAGTGCCGGTGTCTATCGAGTGAAGACGGGGGTGGGGGACCATTCCCTCTTTTACTGGCTAAGTGGGCCCCACGAAAACACCATTAAAGGAGCAATAAACAGGTATGCAAGGTGCATGTTTTTCTAATACATTGTGATTCGTTTCCTACAGTGAGGTTTAGCGAAATTTTTTGTCGCAAAAAAGTAAATAATGTCTTCAAACCGACCGAATATTCACTGCACTCTTTCGCGTTCATGCCCCGCCCTGCGATGCCCTGGCGACAATAGAGACACGTCATTTTGACGTCGCGCACCTTCAACCATTTAAAATGCAGGACGCCTATGCATTGATTTTGTTTTAATATCGGGTAGTGAAGTCAATCCCAAACATATTTACACTTGTTAATCCTTAGGTAGCCAGGTCAAAGCCCACAATATTCCATTTTATGTTCGCACTATGTTTTCAGCGTTGTATTGCTCCGCGAGGTCACCGCGATGTTCCCACAACCGGTTCTCCCCGCGCGCTGCTCCTTCTGTCAACGAGGCCCGTCATTGGCTAGGAGACCAAAATCTCCCCCACCTGCGGTAACTGGAATGCAGCTTTGCTACACGTGCGAGACGCGTGACATGGGTGCTCTCCGAGTAGGAAGGAGAGACTCACGCGGATTATGCTCTTTGATTGGCACTGTTTCGTGGTAAAGACGCTCGCTAGAAGTAAATGAATTTCATAATTGGATATCGTGAGCCACTTTCATTCAGAGAGCATAATAACTGGAAAATATTCGTGAAGCTGTTTAGTGCCCCTTTAAGGCACCAAGAATACGGGGCGCGCAAATCTCCCAATACCACCCTACCTCCCATCCGCGTACGCCTAAGGTAAGCCTGACATGTTGTCTGGCTAAATTAATGCTACACGAAAAAGCTGGATCACACCTGGAAAGGATCATAGGCTCGAGTAGGCGAATCAAGAGTGAGAATGCTACCAGGGTCTTCAAAGGCATTGTACTTGCAAGGTGCTGGTTATGCACAAACCTTCGTGAGTAGTATTGCACAGCAACCACATGTTTACCCAAACGTAGATGCCGGCACTGGATGCCACAAATGCTGTTTTAATACAAACCCAATTGAAATTGGCCGACGGCCGACTCTCGGCAGAAAGTCGGGGACCAGTTGGCAGCCAACTAAGTCGGCCAGCCAGTCATGTCCTAAAGTCTGGGCAACGTTAACTGCCAACTACGTCGGCAAGGCCTGGCCAGTGATGGTGGGCCAGCAGCCACGTGCCGACGGGACGCCACCCCGTAGCTTGCCGTCAGTCGGTTACCGAACTCATCTTCACGTAGTACCAAGGTAAGTGGCTGTAGCTGTAGTAAATGGTGTAGCACTGCGTAAGTTCAACTTTCGATTGGCCAAGTGATTGTCTCAAACCAAAAGCAGTAAGAAACAGAGACATTATCTTCATGGTGAGCTAATACGGCAAGCAATACCTCATTTCAGTGTTGTTTGTGTACGCATCAAATTAAACTTACACACCTCACCCTTCATTTTGACTCACACGCGAGCAGGACTCTCGAATTTGTGGAAGCTCGCGGAGACAAACCTATGTATAGTATCTGCTGTTCTTCCTCAGGAAAGAAATGCAATTTCTTTTCTTTATACTGACCTGTTTGATTCTAGTGATCTCGGGCATATTGCAAGCTTTTACGATTCTCCCCCTACGCCGTTACCCTACGCCGCGAAACAATTGAGTGAGTTGGATCATGCATTTTTTTGCAACGGGCCGTGGTTGGCCCATGCACAGGTGTTGTTCCATGGGCCATTTTAGGGCTCACGTTTACCCAATCAGTATCCAAGCTAGCTTCCTTATCTTGCTTCATACCAATCAGAACATCAATTCTTTCTTGCTTCCTTATTGGCCAGACATCGGCCCTACATCTGTCAGGTCGGCCCTCTACATTGGCCCGAGCTTGTGCCGGCTAAGTCGGCCCGAGTGAGGCCATTGTCAATCCCCCACCTTGGCCTAAGCTTTTTTTGCAAGCTTGGCCCGACAACTTTTAGGTTGGAAGCAGACGTCGGCCCAGTGTTTCGCCAATATTGCTTTCGCTGCTGGGACGTAGCGTTGTCATGCAAAATTTCTCACTGGGCCGTGATAGGGCCATATATGGGTCATCGTTGGCCAGGTTGGCCAGAAAGGTTGGCCCTATGTTGGTGGCCAATGGATACCCAGTCTCAGGCCATTGTCAATCCCCAAGCTCCGCCCAACCATGTTGTCTTACCTTGGGCCAAGGTTGGCTTAGTCGGCCAACTCCTCTCAGCCGATCTTGGACCAAGCACGTTTTTTCACTTGGGAACGTGTACAGTTCTTCATGAATATGTTCTCAATAATGAGAAGCATACAGCAGAGATATTACAGCAGTGCTGGTAGGGTCACGTGGGTTGCAAACACATGAATTATATTCTACTAACGATCTTTGATTCTGCCTATTTTACATACATATAGTTGTGTATTATATAGTGAAGTTGTGTATTGTGTATATATATAGTGAAGTTGGGGTGTTCCTGTTGATCGGCATAGTGGGACACTCACCCACGCTCCATCCAGTTTGGTTCCAAGTCATTGCACGTGAAAAACTGCTGTATGCTGTATCAATCTGGTGAAGCTACTAGAAAAATGCATGACAAACAAAACGTTGAAAGATGAAAGTCACTGAAAAGGTTAGCCAGCTTTCGGACTCGAACCCACATCTTCTGGATTGCCGGTCCAGGGCTCTACCAATTGAGCTAAGCTAACGCGCCTTCTCAGCGACTTCCAGGGTGCGTCAGCTGAAGGGACAAACCAGCCATCCTCTCTCAATCATCCTCCTTTCACTCTTACATTTTTGCTCACTCACACACACATTCATATGACGGGATCGACGCAGACGACAACTGATGAACATGAAAGAACTGATGTTCTGAGGCTGGAACAACATAGAAGGGACACATACATACAAAGCCTCAATTTGCCTAAGAAATTAACGATCAAAGATGAGTCACTGAAAAGGTTAGGTGAAGTTCTTTCATGTTCATCAGTTGCCGCCTGCGTCGATCCCGTCGTATGAATGTGTGTGTGAGTGAGCAAAAATGGAAGAGTGAAAGGAGGATGAGTGAGAGAGAGTGGCTGGTTTGTCCCTTCAGATGACGCACCCTGGAAGTGGCTGAGAAGGCGTGTTAGCTTAGCTCAATTGGTAGAGCCCTGGACCGGCAATCCAGAAGATGTGGGTTCGAGTCCTACAGCTGGCTAACCTTTTCAGTGACTTTCACCTTTCATCGTTAATTTCTTAGGCAAATTGAGGCTTTGTATGTATTTGACCCTCTATGTTGTTCCAGCCTCAGAACGTCAGTTCTTTCATAAACAAAACGTGTTCAGCAAAACTCCAGAACATTTTAACAAAATATTATACACAGTGGGGTAAATATACACTATGGGACAAGTTCACACATGTGAGACATGACAAGGTTTCAAAGATAGGCATTGCTCCTACCGTGCACAACACTTCAAACAGATAATTTTATCACATGCAACAGAACGTTTGTTCTGCATGTGCAGTTGACACAGTTACTCTCGCAGATACGCAAAATGTTTTGTATTCTCCCGAATGTAACACTGCTCTCAACACATGAATTGCTTCGTCTTGAATTGCCCACAGGCCTGGTGCACTTTTCTAAAGGAAATGCCACTTGGTACAGCTGACACTTTTCCGAACACTATGACCCCAAACATGTTCTTGCATCTTTTCTCAGTTCGTATCCTGTCAGGAAGTACTTCATCAATTCAAGAACATGTTCACTCCTGCGAGCATTTGAACTCTTGGTTCATATTTTTGGCAAGGTCGACATGATTGCATATTTATCTACTGTTTGGAAATGCGCGAACCGTGTGCCATTCACAAGTTGTGTAAGTTAGTTTCTTCTTCTTCAAAGGGGTATACCGAATAGCTCCAATCGGGACCCCAATTTTCTACACAGTCTGCAACATGCCTCAACGGGTGAGAATTATAACTCATACACTCTATGCTGCACAGAGGCTCGCATTCCTTTAAAAAGTTCCACATTGCGGTCCTGGCAGCTCGTAGCTTATCAAGAGCGATAGACACCCGGAAAAAGGAATGAACAAGCCTGAGAATCTTGACAGGAGGATCGAACAGAACCCAGTTACGCCTGCTCGGTGCTTTGCACAGCTTTCTTTGCTCCAGTGCGCGTGGCAGCCCTGATATCTCCGATATTGGTGTGAATGCCATCATCCGTCAAGCTACTTCTGGGATGGCATTTCCAGTGTTGTATGAAAATGCAGCTTTATGATCGAACCACATGCTTGCTGTATACTTGACAAAGGCGGCATATAAAGCATGCGTGTAGTCTACCACAAAGCCAGCGAGTAAAGTGGAAAAGAACTGAAAGTGAAAAAGTGTGAAGGAAGCCGAAACCGCACCGATCTGAAGCGGTGGGAGGACAGCGCTCATTCCACAACAGAGGGGTACGTGCTTTGGAGCGATGACTGAAGGAGCCGCTCATCTGCCTCTCAAATGCCATTATTGTGACGGATGAGTAAGTGATGCCAGTGCTACGTTGGATACCCAGCTGAAAAGAGTCCTTCTGATTATGTACGAAACCGTGGTCTGTCGCGAATCAAACTGGCCTGAAACAAACGGCGATACAGGACAGCAACCTGGACCAACCAGCGAACCGCTCGTTCTCATACGTGGAGCAAACTATGAAAACAAATCCCTGCTGCTCGAGCAGGAGAGTCGCCATTAGTGTATACGGCGTTGGATAATGTTGATGATGTTCATCACCTTGTGACTTGCACTCTTCTGATTTAGCTTTGCGTGAAAACATTTGGAAACTCGTTGTCCAGTTGTGCCACAGAACGACAAGATCGAGCAGTCGTCTCGTACGTGTACCGCACCATCCAGCTATACTCCAAGAGCCCGTCATGAGCTGATGATATTCGTTAAGTAAATTCTACCATGGGGGTACTTCAGAGCTTCCCAGCGACAAAGCCGTGCAAAATGACTTCATGGCATTTTGAATGCGAAACTGTGACAGTCGCTTTCTTTTATATCGCTTTTATTCATTTCTGTTCGCTTTATTGGCCTGGGAGAGAATATCTATTTTGTCATTTTCTTTGCTTCTTTTGTTCCTATCCCGACATAAAATTGTGCACATACTGCAGCACTGCAAATAAGTATTTTTGTTCCGTGGGGATGTGGTCGTATGTGCATTCCTGAAAGGAAAGAGACAACGAGAGAGACGATTAGAATATTTTGATGCCAAAAATTTTGAAAGTGTATGTGAAAGCACGCACAGAAGAAGTGGATGACCACGGACAGTATTCAACTAGAAACCGCTTTATTTAAACAACACGTACCAGTGTAGAAACTCCCAAGACACAGAGACAACCAACAACATGGTCAAGTTTAGGGATCTCTGACTAAAACTGCAAGAACTTTCAATTAGGTTAGCTTCCACAATTTCGTATCCGATCTGAAACGTATCGCTGCCAAAATGACAGCCAGCGCAGATCAAAGTCAGTTTTTTTTTCACGGAAGATGTTCGATGAACAATAAAATTACATCTGAGAAGTAGTCTTCGTTGAAGGTCGCCCTTGTGCGTTGGAACTTTCCTGACTAGCGCTGTGTAATTGAATACGGATAGAGGCACGCGGTTGCCTCACTCTCGTCATCTCTGGTATCCCATAAGTTTACAACAGAGCAGCAGCTGCAGGGACACAATTAGTTGGGACAGTGGCAGGGATAGTAGATTCCTGACATGTCCTGATTATCGGTAGGAAGCATATATATCTGTTTTGAGTGCCCAATAGCACCAATCTCTTTTCCAGTAATAATCTATTTGGGTGACCGTAGATACCCCTTTTCGATTCCCACCGGGCCCAACATGCCGGCCGAATGCAACACGACATAACCCACTGTCGTCTCCCTGTGGTAAATCCTACGCTTTCTCTGTAACTTCTTTCGCTTCTAACGCGCCCTTTTACATGAGACCTGAGACCACACATTGTATTTACACAGCCATAGAATAGCCATCTAGGCACCGCCTCATCTTCCATCTGCCCACCTGTGGAGCGCACGGCGACCTCCACCACATCATCAGGATTAATTATGGGCAGCATCACCAAGACTGCACACTCATAGAAATTAGAAATTGGTCTTCAACATATTGACCAATAGCCGTTTGACCTAGCGAATATTCTACCACGACCTACCAAGACCCAACAAGACCCACCACATGCAATCCCTTCACGTTCTACCGGAGTTCTTACGTTCTACCAGACTGGAATCAGATGTTTAAGATAACTCATTTCATCATCATCCCCTGACTAGTACTCAAAAAGGAGTACAGCGCTGCAGCGCCACAATGGCGGTGAATCGCCCATAGCACCATCACCATCTGAAGTATGTGTGTTGAGTAAGCCAGTTTCTAGTTGAACGCTGTTTGTGTCAAATGTGCGTTCCATCATATTCATTTTGAGCTAACATGCTCCAGAGCTTGTCGCGATTTTGAACATCGTCCTGGTAGGCTGCTTCGTGAGTAAAACTGATTGAATATCATACACGCTGGAAAGCTGTTTCTGTCGCGTCGAGCTCTGCGTCGTTCCCTTGCACAAGCTCAGGCTTTTTTCACAGTTGATGAATTGTATTTCAAACAATATTGTGCAATATTAATGCTGCAATAAATGCTGAGTGACATCTCATTGTTTGTTTGAGGTTGACTGTTACCAAAATAATCATGTATTGCAACTGCATGCCAACGGCCTTCATCCTGCAACTTACCCTGATTCTCGGCATTGCAGTCGTGCTGTTCATGTTGTAGGCAAAGAAGTCGTCCTTAGAACAGAAGGCAACGTAATAGGCATAAACAAAAGAACGTAAGGCATAATAAAATAGCGTAAATAAAAATGAGCAGTCTGATATGACATTCGTCAGAATGAATCTGGGTGTGGTCCCTCCTTCGCAATACCTAATGATCATAACTTTTGAAAAAGCTTTAGGAGACTAAAGGAATGGCAAAAATTAGCAGCCAATCCATGTGGTTCACTAAAGGTGGTTCCGCTCACAGCTCGACCAGTTTTCATACTACTCGTGTAAGTTTGTTCCATCTGTGTTTGAAGAACCCTTCGTACATAATATGCGGTAACCGCAGGTCTTATTTCGTAGACCTAACTGTGGCAGCCGAACGCTGCCATTGCTGATGAATGCACTGTTGCAAATAAATATAAACCTTGAAACCCTAAACCCCCAAACCTATTTTCAGAACGCACTTTTCATTATTCTTCGCGAAACAGTGCCGTATACAGGGTGCTTCACAAAAAATGAGCGAAAGTTCTTTAAAAAATGGTGCATCGTACACCAATAAGATGGATGGCATAGTGTTACCAGTGATGCGAGGAAAACTATTTTTGTTTTTCAAGTATGTAATTAAGTGAAATTAACGAATAACTTTGTTTTGGGTTTTGGGAGCTTTGCAAAAAGAAAAGAAAACGCGCGTCTCTGTTGCTGACGCACGAGGAGTCGATGTCACACCCGAAATGTCAATGAGAGCTGTGGTCTACTCAGTGCTCGAGAGCGCTGTTACCTGGCGCTCCTCGCGCGTCTGCGACCAGTGTTGCAGGTTTAAATCAAATCCGAATTTTTTTCTGATGGTAGTAAATCAAATCCAAATCAAGTCCGGATTTAATTTTGACACGTTAAATCAAATCCTTTTAAATCAGGATTTGGTTTTCCGGACCTAAATCAAATTCGCTTTTAAATCCGGGTTTATCGAATCTTTTGACAAATCCGGGAGCCAAAATTCGTGCAGTAGCATTACTAGACCTATAACCGTGTCTACAAATTACTAATACTGCACGTATTCACTAAACAACGCTTAAATAACAGCGTGACGTGGCACAAAGAGCAATAAATTTCGTCTGATTGATGAGGATATAAAGGGCCAACCTATCAATCCGCTGGCCGAAATTTTATTCATATTTTAGGACATACATTTTTGAGTTTACAAAGACATTTTCGGTTACGCCTGCTCGGCGTGTACGAGACTATCAGTCACCACGTGTCAGCCTGTCTCAGGGGCGGATCCAGACGCTCGGTTTGGGGGGGGGGCGGTTTCTTTGTCGGAGCGCGTAGTGGGGGAGGGAGGAGAGGGAAATTCAATGTATAAACTGACGTTTTGGGGGGCGATTAGGGGGAGCAATTTGGCGAGTTGCTTCTACTTACAGCCATCTGCTCGCTCTGCCACAGGAGCTATATAAATGATATGTATACCATTCGATAGAGAATGAGTTAGCAATTCTAATGAATCTACCTTCAAGGGAATGCGTGTACCCGCTCATGAACAATAAAAGTTCGAAATCGTACATTTTTTGCCGGAAGTGCTGTGTTTCTGAATTTTTTCGTAGCGCCCCTTTAAAGTAGGAGTCACGGGGCTTTTTCCGCGTGCTGTCTTGAACCCATATTTTTTATCAGCCAAATTTGAAGGATGTGGTAAAACAAGAAGCGCGTTGCTATGAGGTCAAAGTTGGGGAAAAATTCGAACCAACATTCGCCGCCGCAACCTTCCGCCTCTCCATATCGGAAACGGTTCATCGGATGGAGCTCGAAATTGTTGCATTTGTCATCAATCGAGATGCTATCTAACATATATTTTTTTCATGGAAATTAAAAATTGTCAATTTCCCACCCTTGTTCATTTAAAATGGAACTACCCAAGAGTGGACAGAAGGCGACCTCACTGTGTCACCTCTAGCGTTCGCACGCCCCGTGCGGGCAACGGGCGTGCCGAGCGTGCTCCCTCTTAAAGGTTGAAGACGCGCAGCCATTTCGGATCGTTGGGATCGTTTAATGTGGATGTTGTATTTCACGCGCGACCAGCCGCCGTACGATTAGCTGGAAGCTAACACCGGCCGCGTTTTGGAGGGCATGACTACTTCCCCCAGAGCTAGGCAGTCCCGAGCATTGCCCGAGCCCAGAGATGCGTCGGCCTGCAGTGTGATAGCATTAGATTCCTCCTCACGAAAAAAACTCGTCCTCCGTCGTTTAATTCCCCGTTGGCTCAGACGGCTCTCCTCGCCGGCGCGTAGCCGACAGCTGGCCACTCCGCCGCGCGGAATTGCGCAATGCCAGTGGAAGAGGGACGCAAAGGGAAGCCCAACATAAATACATGTAATGAATGAATGATGGGAGTTGAGTTGAAGGCATCCAGAAAGAAAATAGTAAAACTTTATCGAAAATCGGCCGCACTTTCTGTTGCATTGCCAACACGTAATTCGTTAAGTGCCCTTAAGTTTTTGTGTTACACCAAAATAGAAAAAGTGATAATGATAAAGTGTATTGAATCGTAGATGACTGGCTCACTCTCGGAGGGGCGGTGCACAACCCCCATCTCCATCATCACGTATCGTGTTGGTGTTGACTCGGGCTTCACGGGGCATGAACAGTGTGGAGTTGGTAGGTGTGGTACACCTTCCCAAAAGCGGATTTTGGGTCAGGAACCTCCTCGTCATTTAGCACCGGGCGAGCACGCATGATGTGAAGGAATTCCTATCGCGGGCCTAGGCTCAGCTACGCCCAAAAACACACGCCTGCGTCGATTTCTACCATCAGTACTCAAAAGACCACAGGTCGTTGGTTACTATACCCTGGGGGTCACAATTAAATGGATCGTTAATAAATCGTGGGACATGTTACAAATACTTATACTAAACATGTAGCCCATGGGTCTATTTTAATGCTGACGTTTCGGGGCTTTGTAAAAATTTTCCTCGCGCGGTACAGACTGTTGTAATCAAGGGAAAAAAAGGGTATGCGACGAAGAGTGGCACATCTTGCCATGATTGTCCGTGGGAGTAGGAAAGGCTTGCCTTCCAAAAATCACGAAATGATAGGATGTGATATATTTATTGTTCGTTTTTACTTTGTTTTGACGTGAATGCGTGTACCTATATGCGTTCAATATGATGGCGAAGACGAAGAATTTCGCGACATATTTGGCAAGCTTGAAACGGGTCGTGCTTGAAGACTCACAGAGGTCCACGGGAAAGGTGCCGTCCAATCGACAGAATAACGTTAACTGCGTTCAAAGAACTGCACCTGGTGTTCCCTCGGTGCGGTGAGGGGAAGTGGTTGGAACAAAACGGCTACTCCTGTCGCTCTGGAGAGAGGACGCCGCTAGTGCGTGTGCAGATTTCAGACAAGGTCACATCAATTCGCGTAGGATGCGAAACGGCGCTTCGCTCAATTTGAAATCCATGCGTCTTGTGAGGGAGCTTTGCGAAATCCACGCGCAAATCTGCTTAAAAAAGGGCGATTCAATCGGCAATTCATTCGTGGAAAATGCGATTGAATCCAAATCCAAATCATACCTGGAATATGCGATTGAATCCAAACCCAAATCATTAGTGGAAAATGCGATTCAATCCAAATCCAAATCCTGCCCATATTTTTTGCGCAAATCAAATCGCAAATCAAGTCCGCCAGCCCTCCGGTGGATATAAATCCGGATTTAAATCAAATCCGTGGATTCAAATCCGCAACACTGTACTGCGACAGGTCCCCTGTAGTTTTTTTTTTTTTTTTCACAAACCTCCTTGTCCTCCCGACCCTTGGGGTTTTTGAAGTAAATAAATAAATAAACAAACCCGAAAGTTAGTATTTGAAACCGAAACAAGAAAAGTATCCGTTAAAGGTACCAAGTCAACGGGTTTCGTCTTGTTGAATCCCCCACCAACTTTCTCAATGACATTTCGAATCTAGTCCCTAACGACTAAATATGACTAATTAATTTCACTTTATTAATGAATTGTTGTCTTAGTCCGTCCGCTAGGTGTCCGATGAACCTTTTTATTTTATACATTAACATTATTTTCTTGAAATACCCTGTATACACATACCATATTATTCTGTATTCATACGTGTATTTTTTGTTCAAAATAACTACTCTACGGAACTCTATTTTCGAGTCGTGCTTACAGAGTTTTCTGCCGTTGAATCAAAGCCTCCTTTGTGCAATAAGTGGAAATTAAATTGAATCGAGGGCGAATAATACCAATGCGCTGTCCAGTTCTCATTACTATGGCGATACCCTTGTCTCATTTCGCTTGATATCTGCACTCTTTCTCCGTTTTGGGGAGGGCACACAACATATTCGCATTTTGTATGTTTTGTTCTCTCGTTGTCTGTCATGAAGGCGGAATTCTCATTTTTGCTAGATATATTTCACCTGAAGTGGCATTGTACACGGTGTCCCAGCTAAATGCGAACATATTTAAAAAAATGTATATATATAACTTTTTCCAAGATGAAATCAATTGCAATATAGCATATGCTGAAGAGCACTCATTAGGAGGGCATTAGCAAAGTCGTAAGACAATACCTTAATTAACTGTTTAATTATAAAAGCTACGAAATTGCCCCAATGAGAACATCTGTTCCTCTCGGTCACCTGATATCATAACCGTTTTCAGAACAAAAATCCGTTCGATAGATCGTCGGCAAAAAAATCGTGAAGGAACACCATTTTTTCTTTATTTTGTTCATTGCGCGTCTTCGGAGACTTGTCTTTCCTTCACCCCAAGGTGAGTGGGTAAATGAGCACAGTGCCGCCTGATACGTCGAAAATGATCTTTAACTAACTGCCTAAATTACTAACTGCCTAATTGCCTAAAACTAATTGCCTAAACAAACTGAACAATAAGAAAAAGCGCTTGTATCGATTGGCAAGGCGTACTGGCACTGAATCCGCTCATTTAAGGTATCAAGAGTGCTCCCGGCAGTATTTATGCGCCCTACGCGAGGCCAAACGTGCCTTTTACACTACCCACCTCCCCAACTTGCTTTCTTCTAACCCTCGAAAATTTTGGAAGGCTATTAACCCGTCACAACCCGAGTAGCTACACGTTCTGGATTCAAACGGTTCCAAAGCTACTGGCATAGAGTGTGCTGCCAAGTTCAATGAAGCTTTTGCTAGCGTCTTCACTAATGATACTGATTCTGTTATACCTGACTATATGGCCCCCATAGGCATCCTAACACCCATGAGTAATGAGAGAGGCGGTACCCGAGACGGGGAGGGAAGAAGACGACACAAGAAGAATTCTCGAACACAGCAAATTTTTTTATTTTCCAAACTCTATATATTCAAAAACCTCATGAGAGGAGGAAGAGGAAGGAGGGAAGGCTTGCTTACGCAGTTGCCACGTGTACTAATCTCACAAGTCTCCCTGAGCAACCTACGCGAAGTGTACACGTGGCAACTGCGTAAGCAAGCCTTCCCTCCTTCCTCTTCCTCCTCTCCGGAGGTTTTTGAATATATAGAGCTTGGAAAATAAAATTTTTTGCTGTGTTCGAGAATTCTTGTTGTGTCGTCCTTCTTCCCTCCCCGTCTCGGGTACCGCCTCTCTCATCATGCACCAGTTTGTCAGCGCCCTGTCACTTCTTTCGACCCATGAGTAAGCTCACAATATCTCGAGCAGGAATCATAAATATCATTGATAACCTAAAGCTCTCGTCTTCATGAGGGACGGATTGCATTAACTCCAAGATCCTTAAAAATACAAAAGAGGCGTCATCCTTGTACCTGCGTGACATTTTCACTCAGTCACTCGATCACGGGTATGTGCCTCACGACTGGCGTCTGGGGAAGGTCATTCCTGTTCATAAACATGGCGATAAGACGGCTCCTTTGAATTATCGCCCATATCGTTAACTAGCATATGCTGTAAAATCCTAGAGCACATAATCTATTCAGCTGTCTCTTCTCATCTCGAATCTAATGATTTTTTTCATGAACACCAACATGGATTTCGCAAGGGTTACTCCTGTGAAACACAGCTATCTTCTTTTGTCTTTGATGTTGATTCTCACATGGATCGTGGTATTCAAACGGATGCAATCTTCCTTGATTTTAAGAAACCATTTGATTCCGTTTCTCATATTATGCTAATACGCAAACTCTCATCGCTTAATATTCACCCTACTGTACTACTCTGGATTCAGAATTATCTCAATGATCGTTCACAGGCAACCCTTGTGATTGATTGTCTTTCTCCTTTCCTTCCTGTTTCATCCGGTGTCCCACAGGGTTCCGTCCTTGGCCCACTATTATCCCTCATCTTTATTAACGACATGCCAGGTACACTCTCATCCTGTGTCAGGCTTTTTGCCGACGACTGCGTTGTCTATAGTTTCGTAACATCCTCTTCTGACCAATTATGCCTTCAGCAAGACCTAAATTCAATTTTCTCATGGTGCTCCACATGGCTCCTTTCTCTCAATTCTTCTAAATGTTCCTATGTTCAGTTATCTCGCTCCAGGTCACCGCTTCTTTACCAGTACAACGTTGGCCATTCTCCTATACCACAGTCGTCTTCGTATAAATATTTAGGAGTCCATCTCTCCTCAAATCTCTCCTGGTCGGATCACATCCGTAGTGTTGTGCGTGATGCCAATCAGAAACTCGGCTACATTCGCCGTAACCTTCGTTGCGCACCCTCGAATGTCAGGCGCTTGGCCTACTTAACACTAGTAAGGCCCAGGCTTGAATACGCGGCAAGCGTCTGGGATCCGCACCATGCTAACCTCATCAGCCTTCTTGAGTCAGTTCAAAACCGAGCCACTCGTTTCATCCTTTCAGAGTATTCCTATCCTTCTAGCATCTCATCACTTAAGAGACTTCTCTGGACCTTCCGCCTCTCCGAACTCGCAGAAGTTTCTTCCATGTTTCCCTTTTTCACAAATTTTATTCCAGCCCATCTATACGGCCATCCTTCATCACAGCCGCACCTTACATCTCAGGCCGATTAGACCACCCGTGTAAGGTAGAACCAATCACTTGTCAAACTTCCCACTTTTTGTATTATTTTTTTCCACTTACGATTGCCGATTGGAATGACCTTCCTCAGTCCTTAGTCACCTTGCCTAACCACCAAACTTTCCGTAGAAACTTGGCATCATATCTACACATTTAGTGGGGAAGCATTATCTCATCTCTATTCTGTTTTCTTTTGATCTTTTTTCCAGGACGCAAGAGGCGAAAGTGTGCTCTTTCACGCTCCCACATTGTGGATTAAGGAAACACACGTCTCCTTAGATGTGCAATGAACAAAATAAAGAAAAATGGTGTCCCTTCACGATTTTTTGCGGACGATCTATCGAATAGATTTTTCTTCTGAAAACGACTACGATATCAGGTGACCGAAAGGAACAGGGAACAACATCGTTGGGACAACTTCGTATCTTTTATAATTAAAAGTTAATTAATGAAAGTTAATTAAGACATTGCCTTAGGACTTTGCTAAAGCTCTCCTAAGAAGTGCCCTTCAGCATATGCTATATTGCAGTTGATTTCATCTCGGAAAATGTGATATGTGTATAGTGTTTAAAAATATATGTTTGCACTTTGCTGGGACACCGAGTTGTACGCGAGCACTTCTGTCACAACGGCGGCCTGTTACGTAGGGCAATCCGCCCTTGTTAGTATCCCAGTACAGCTGCTTAGAGAGATCGATCTCTGCGAGATGTTAAATAATCGTCCGAGATAGCACCGTTAAATAAGTATGCCGTGATCTAAGTCACTGCTAATGATACTGTCTGGATTTTGACAACAAAGTTCCATTCGGCTGTGCCATACACGGAGATGTCTGATGCAAAATTGCGCCATCAACAGCGCCGTTTTCCCCGATAAACAAGAAAAATAGACGATATAGTTATGTCCGGTTTAGACAGATGACGTAAGCGTAGGCCACAAAAACAAGAACGACGAGGTGACAGTATGCGATCGAGCAAAGTGTCACTGATTATACCCCTCGTCTGGAAACGAAAAATGAGTGACAATTGGAATCTGCTCACACTATCAGTTTACACATTAAGTTTCAGTGTTTGTGGCCGATTTCATAATATAGAAGTTCCGAGAAAGTCCGTGTGACTTAATTTCACACAGCGTTTAATTACTTAAATGGGATGCGGCAGGTCATTCCAGGTTATCCCAGAAGAAACGTAAAACACTGTTCATTGCACCGATGTGAACCTGGATTGAAAGTTACACAACAAAGAGAGCAACAGAAGCGGGGAAATGGCCACCGCGACTACCGAAACACATGCGGCTCTCACATCACAGCCCTGGCTGCTGCCAGTGAAGCAGCGCGAGCGAAGTCACGTGCTTACGGCTGCCAATCGAAATGGACGCAGCTCTGAGCTTTGTTCGACGACTCGTACCTCGCTAAGTAGAATAATTATTTTTTCCTCGGTACTCTTGCGTACAATGCGTCCATGATGTAATGAACCATATCAATAGAAGTGTCCCAATACCTTCAAGAAGCTTACTTCTGAAGCAATGACACTAATAATTCGGAACAGACATAGGGTGCAGGCAAGCTAGTACATCTCCATCATGTAAGAAACCCGAGAAGAACGGACCAACAAAGGGAGACAACACACCCTCAGTGACCCTCAGTGTCACACACAGATACTCAGATCTGTGTGTTGCGCTCTTTTTGTCCCTGCCTCTCGGTTTTCCAAACATCATGACTCATAACTGGGGGTCGGGAAATTGTAGATATTGATGATCCTATTTTTGCTACAGGACATCAATGAATGAATTGTATCTTCTGTTTGCATAGAATGTTCACTCGATTGTGCAACAAGACAAAACCAGTACCAGCGAAACACACACCGGTCGCCTTTCCGGTACACGCTGAAAAACGCTTGCATTTCTGGAAACTTACTGGTCTCAAGGCCTCTCTGACTCTCATGCTTCTGCCCATGCAAGTAAACAGTGTCTCTTTGAACTCTGTCATGTTCTGGAAAATGTACGCATAAAGAGGCGGCGACATTCAGTTTTGCTCATTGTTTATTTAGGCCTAAGCATAATTCTAACCATAATTAGGGCTAAGATAATTCTATACCTGAGGACGGCAGCTTTAAAATCGTCGTGAATATTGCAAAGCTCGTACTTTTTATTTTTGGCATTATTTTTTGGCATTATTTCAAAGAAGAAGGACCACTCAATTTAACAACACAAAAATATAAACAATTTGTGGGAAAGAACTTCGTAAGCATGATATCTAAGTGAAAGGAGAAAACGCTGCGCTGCTACATATCACCAGAGTATGCCACCTACAGGACGATGTGATATGAGAGACATACAAATGCAATGGCGTGCCCTGTTCTACAGCATTCGAAATAATTCATTGCAAAATCCACGCTTAAAATACCACCTGTCCATACCCACCCTCTGAAATAAGCCACTTAATAATCCACAGCTTTGAAATCCACATTGTCGAAATAAATCACAGTGATATGTAAATGCTCTCCTGTGCTGTGTTAGCTGCTCAACGGGATGTTTCACGTGGGTGACCACGTAAGATTAGTGTGTCTTCTAATATTATGCTTTATATTTAGCATATTTCCTTCCATTTAAAATCCGCTTTACTGTTTACAAATAAGAGGCGCCAACCGACACTGTTCCTTATAGGATACGAACTTAGTACCTGCGTCGTTAATACCGACTTAGTGTCTGCGTCGTTATGCAGAAACGTAAGGCAGGATATGCTATCGGTGGCAGGGTTCATATGTGCAGTACGACAGTGAACCTTTTCGGCATTGGCCAAGAATAATTAAAGTGACCGGCTCCATTGGAAACATTCTTTCCTCGAAGGAGAGTGACGATGTCAAAGTGAAACTCATACTGCAACCACTGTATCGCATTCTCAAGCAGTACGGATTCGATCCCTACGACAATAAAAACAAGGCGTCCGTCGCTACGAATGACTTTGACTATTCCTGTTCTGTTCCTCCTGTACCTCCTGTTCGTATTCTGCGTATGCACAGGGTTGGTGTGTGCAGAACACAATGAACGCAGCCGTGCGAACGCTTCCCCCAAGTGCGACATCGGCTCTGTTGCACTGCTTTAACGCTCTTGGGTATTTCATTGCACAATACCCGAAATAATTTAGAGCCCTGAATGAATGGGACGACTATTGCTGAACGACGAAGTTGTTTATGGAAGGTACACAACATGGCAATTCCTTTGCGCTGCACATCAACAACTCGAGTTTCAGGGGTCGGATTCACAAAAAGCTCGTGCGACGGAATCTGTCGTAACTCCGTCGTACGGGAAAGTTACGACGAAGTGTAGATTCACGAAGATCGCGCGTCGCAAAATCTTCGCAGCTTACGGCGGAATCCAGCGAGAGCTCCCGAGCAGTCTTACGAGGAAAGATGGCGGCGTATTTGGCAGCGGTAGATTTGAAGACGGCAAACAAAGACTCCATAATACGCGCCCACGCATTGCACTTTGCCACAGAACCTTCGAGACCATCCCCGAAGCGTCAATGACGCACTTTTTTGCTCGATAACCTTCAACAAATGCTTCAATTTTGTGCTCCGTAAAATCGGGTCGCAGGGATTTTTCAAGCATCCCCTACACCCCGCTAAGACACCCCCAATAATCGTGTAACACCCCTCCAAATTGTCTGCAAGAAAGGCTAAAAAAGCCATAAAAGCTGCAAATATGGGTGCCGCACACCCCCTACAAAACACCCTCCCCCGACCCGAGACGAACATACTGAGAATATCCCTGCTGGGTCGTCGAACGCGTTTCGCCTGTGATTGTATGGCATCCATTATGGCTACCGAAAGACCGAGAGCACGTGTGGTAACAACACAATTGGGGACGGACGACTTCTTCTTCTAACGGGACAATTATTATTGGTACGATTGTAGATTTTCGTCATCGTTACCATAGTGAAAACATAGTCTCGCACCCGTTGCCTGTTTCTCTCCTGGCAACTCAAAGCTGGATAGCTTTGTGAATCGTGCTTACGACGCCGTCGTACGCGCGTCGCAGGCTGTGACGTCTTAGCGCATCTCAGCGTTACTTACGATCTTGTTTGTGAATCCGACCCCAGATAGTCCCAACACATGCCGACGATCTAAATCGAACTGCAGTTTATCTAATAGTTTCGCCGAGCCAGTTAATTCCTAATGTTGCACAATCGTAGAAGTCACTGGAAGCCTACAGTTACGTCACCTTAGGCGAGCTGTTTAATAGAAGCGTTTCACGAACAACGCTGATGTAGTGCCGTGGACTGGTCCATGTTAACGTCCTTTATTTGTGCATAGGCACTGGGAGAGTATCTCACAAAGGCGATGTCAGATAATTTTGTGGGTGTAGATCAGACTGGTCCCAAGGCAGTATTCAGTGAGAACACGTATTCTGAATGAACGCAGATTTTTAGCCAAAGACAGCTTCCCTATGAAAAGCCAATTTTAAACATGTTATTGCTGTGATTGTTATGCTACGTAGCTATATTACTTGTAACATCTTTTTCTTTCCCATGTTTGCCATATACTATGTAAAAGGTATACTTTTTCATCACGAACTTGCTATTTTCTTGTCTTAGTCTTGCATAATCTTGAGAATAACGGCCGCTCATACTGTTGAGACCGAGGACCTTATCGAGCTCTGTAGCTCTTTGGTCCTGAGCTCAACTATTGTTTGTGGAAAGAAAGCTGGAACTCAAATCTCCAACTCAGAATCCTGCACCCAGGTTCCACTGACAGCACAATATTTTTGAGGTAATAAACACGGAAGCAACCTTCGAGGACATTATGAATGCATTACTCACCTTCTGGAGCGGTGAGGCGACAGCATAGCATAACCGCATTGTCATGCACATTGCCCTGAGTTCCTTAAGAACATTTTAAAGAAAACGATGTACATGGATGCAAGTGTGGTGAGATATCAGAAGGACAGTGAATCTCACAGAAGAAAACTGGGGCAAACCTCACTGATTTTGATGGTGAGATGCAATGCATCATACTACTGCCGCAGGAACTGATACCTCTATCACAGTCTTCAATTATCATCAAAAGCAATGACCACCGAAGCCTCATCAATTGCTAAAGAAGTTGACCAATTGGATCCAAGTTGGCCTCCAACAACCTTGGTGGTGCTACCATCATTTTCGATGCAAAGTCACTGACTGGGGATCCAATGCAGTCCGCCAATCCAGTGACTGATTCAGTTACCATTGGTTTCGATTATCATTGAAAAGTAGCCGGGTATCAGCTGCAGGGAGCATTGCTGTATGACATATTGCTGTGCATCAGGCTTAAGATACAACATTCGCTATTATCTAGTTTACCTTGTTAGCCTGACGGGTGTCCGACTGTCGAGCGCCCAGAAAAGGTCCTACAGGGACTATTGCATCAGGAAACGTGTCAGTGAGACCCATATGGTAATGCTGTGCACTGCCCCGCAGTTTACGTCACCAAGTTTCTGTTCCGAAATCAGCTTACATGTTAAAATAAACGAGTTCTGGAGATTCCCTATCCCTCCTTCTTTTGTTAAAGATGACTCAGCGATAGTAACATAATGATGACGTAGGCAAGGCACAAGAACGAGAGTTGTTGTGTCTGATGCATGCGATTGTCTCCGAGCTCGTCAGCTTCACGTTCACACTGCACAAGTCCTCCTCAGTACATTCGCCGGCTTTCTGTTACTCGTAGGAGCCCTAAGGCGAAGATGTTCCGTAAAGCACGGTGTTATGGCCCTGGCTGCACGAACACATCCAACGCCAACCAGAAATGACACATTCACGAGAGGTCACCAGAGGCCGCCCCAAGCTCCTGCTGGTCGGTGTCTGACGGCTCCCCGGCCACTCCTTCATCGGACTTTCCAGATCCAGAATACTCTCAACATACATTGCCTCCTCTTGTCATGTATTACGTTAAATTGTATAGCAAGTATTCCCCTAATTTGCGTCGTATTTTCGGCTTTATTGTCGGGGACGAATGAGGAGCAAAACAGCATCATAGTCTGGAATCGACAGTGAGTGATGCGATAGTCCCTTTAAGGCAACGTATATGCCTTTCAGTGGGCAGCGTTTACCCATGACAATGTTATCTTGTATGAGCAATGCACAAGCAGTCTCATATCCGCTAGCACCCCACGACGCTTACCGTATCCTTCCACTAGATCGTTTTAGCCACCCTCGTGTCACGTTAGGCATTCGCTAAAGTTTTTCTTTGAGCAGCGTGGACCCCCAACCATTTCACGCACAGCACTGAGGTTACCCCTGCTTTTTTCTTTGTTTTTCCACGGCGTGTTCTCCAACAAATAAAACAAACATCAGCGTAAGAACGACGCGCGCAAGACCTGCACCCCGTTCTGTTTCGTGCGCCTTTAAAAAATAATTCGCTCTTAGAACGGGCATATCGGAGAATGAGGGAAATGAGGAAGGTAACGCTGTGACCTACAATAGTCCCCTGGCATGTGGCTCGTGACGTGGACCAGCGTAGCCACAACCGGTACAAGCAGCATGTCAGCTGAGAGGAAAGAAAAAAGAAAATGGTACGTGGACTTCCTTACATCACGCGAGTACCGTGCCAAACCTGCGCTGCTGCCATTTCTAAAGGGATTTCTGAATTTGATTGACAGTGCACTGGACAACAAAAATATTTTTAATGGTGAGTCTTGATTGGAAGTTTGACGAACGACACAGGGTTCCGAGCGATGTTAAGTGTCACATCATTGCTCTTTTACTGAAAATAGTGTTAATCCCCTGTGGAAAATTTTCGTTTTTGCCCCTGTAGGATAAATTTTAGCATGGTAAAAGCCCGTAAAGTTTAGCCGTTCAGGACATAGATACAACAGGGAGTACCCTAAAGTGAAGCATCGAGGAGAGGAACACATACAGCTAAAAGCTCAAAAGTCGTATACTTACTCGCATTACCAAGGGCTTGAGGTTCAGTTCGATAAGGGTATCTTTGCATGCCATAAACGTTGTAGTAGCTACGCGGCCGGCGCGAGCAAGTTCCATTGGATCTTTGCAGAGGAAGAAATACAGGAAAAGTTGTTATATTTTCTGAATGTTTCTTTCTACAATATGTCACCACACATTAATCATCATTATTTACACCACTTCATTGGGAGCTGCATCTGTACTCCAATGTGACAGAATTTTGCCTCGTTTCATTAATGCACAGCCTCTTAGATTGGCTTATAGGCATATACAGGAATGAACCATTTGCATGTGAATGCACAGCGAGGCTGACAGAATGCGCGGCTCTCGTTCTGGCTGAAAACAGCTGGAACCATTACTACGTTAGCGCCTTCCGTCAATCATTGAGGCTACGCTTCACGGGTTTCGGCACCCAAAATGTAGGAAAATGACTCAGAAACGATAATGTGCAAGTTTAATTAGAATGGCTGCATTACACATTAGCATTACATTAGCCTGTGGGTCTTTCTACGCTCTTCCAGAGGCATTAAGCCACTCCGTGCGTAAAGAGGAGCAACTGAGGCGTGACGATGGTAAGACTTGAAAATAAAACGTAACGCTCTCTTTTGAATGGATTCAAGAAGTCGGATATTCGCAATGGTGTAGGGATCCCAAACAGTATCACTATATTCCAAAATGGGACGGACTAATGTTCTGAATGCCGTTAACTTACTATGAGTTGCTCATTCACAAAAATGACTTTTTAGAAACCGTAATTTCTTGTTAGCCTTCTTTGTTATGTATTGGATGTGCTTATTCCAGCACAAGTCTGATGAAAGAAAACCGCCCAGGTATTTGTATTCGGAGACCATTGAGAGATTCATTGAGTTAATGCAATAATCGAAGGTGAGCGGTTTCCTTTTGCGAGTGACACTCATAACCACACACTTGTTTATGTTAAGAGGTAACTTCCATGTCTCGCAACAGTTAGCCATTTTCTACAAACAATTATTTAAACATGCACGGTCACCAACGCCATTGATCTCTTTATACAATACACAGTCATCACCCTTGGCAATATGGGCCCCATATTGCCAGGTTTGAGCGAATCTGAAGAAAATCCTGGCAATATGCCCAATTCATACGTCGTTACATCCAACAAGTTTGTGCAGATGATACACATTGTTCGAAACACTTGTAGAGGAGGTGGTGTCCCTCTACATAAGTCTCGACCGACGGTGATGGTATGCCACGGAGGGGCGATGACGGTGGCCTGTCTCCATGGCCGCGCCGGTGGAACTGAGGCAGGTGCTCCAGGGGCGTGGCCATCTTTGTCGTTGTCTACCTGCCGCTACACACTCAACATATGTGGTAATCCCTCTGCAACCTGCACTGCAACTCAACAACTTTCGCCATCTTGCTTCGCCATGCAAATGCCAAACGGTCAACCTATTGAAAGCATGGTTGTTTGAGCGGAATTACGCGTCCTACGACTAATGCGCATGTGCGAACTGGGATCGGACGTTTGATTCGGGATAATTCGGATAAATGTCACTGGCTACTAGAATGGCGACGGACTTGCAACAGGTTAAGTAAAAAACACAATAGGAAGGGATATCTCTTCTATAATGCTAGGGGCTTTCAAGTTACTGCAGGCAGCGTGAGTTTCTGAGGCGTATGTGCGTCATCGTCACGAAAGTGTTTCGCTCCTTTTTACTCTAGGAGCGGGTTCTAAACTTTTGGTTCATATACTATTGCGCTCGCAATGACTGCTTCTGAGGGATGTTTGGCATTGGCAGTTCCGTGGGACTCATTGGCTCCTTCAACGACACGGGCGTAGAACCTATTCTTCGTTTCTAGGACGATGCAATGTTGTTTTTGTAGCGCTATGCAATGAGAAGATATGCAAGAATCAATAAGATCAAGATCAATAAGAAGATATGCAGAAATGAAAAAGCAAAAAGAAGAGATAAGTAATATTAGTTGTGGATGTTATACCTGATAATGATTTAATATTACACGGACTCACCGTTGGCGATATCACGGAAATATTGGCGCAATATGGGCAAAATGGGCTTGCGCATATGGTCCCGATATTGGTCCAATATGGAGCCTGTTTGCGCTCCCAGTATTGCTCTGATATTGGCAGCCCATATTTCCTCAATATTGGTAATCCCGACAACCCATATGGGTCCAATATTGGACAAATATTGGAGCTGTTTGTGGAAGGGCCTGACAGCTTGATACACCTTACGGCCATGGGATTTTTTGTGAGAACTCCTTATGACCCATTTTCTTGGAGAGGTTCGCAAGGATTTTTGGCGTAGAGCTTAGTGTGCTGACTTTTAACTTAACTATGTTAATGTCATTCAGTTGACAACGTTAATTAATCCTACAACAAATAGTAACGCCGAAACGTTAGATGGAGTTTCATAACTACCATCCACATAAACCATCAGGAATGCCTAAAAACAACGTCAAAATTTCGGTTATAAACTAGAGCTCTGCTAGCACAGTTAAAACCCACAAGTTGTACGCCAATACGAACGCTACACAAAAATCGCAATGAACGAAATGCTAAAAAGCAAACGACCTGGTGCTTAGAATTCATATTACTAATACCCGAGACTAGAAAAATACAAAAACAGACATGCACTGTCCGCGCGTGTCTGTTTTCGTAGCTCGTGTTCCTTCGTGTGAGGGTGGTGGTGGTGGTGATGTTGAAAGGGCTTCAGAAAAGTACACAACAGATTTTGCGTAACCAATCATCTGAAACCAAATAAGAGCGAATTTTATAGGACAGCCGGTAGAAGTAGAAGCTGTTGCGATAGTTTCTGCTTCTATGACCTTCAGACACGTTGGCGTACGCCATTACAATGAAATGTTGTACAACAAAAATCTACAAACGATAGAATATTTGGTTTCATTCATACTATTGTTTGGATCCCAGTACATAGCCCATAAATGCTATACAGCAATACTACATCATGTGATCTTGTAGTTGTTTATGTTCGGCCATTTTAAACGTAGACTTTCTGGTGCATGCGCTATGTCATGCGATAGTGCATGCAGGGTCAATTTTATGGTTAAAATGTCATCAACAACTAATAAACAGTATGATGCAGTCTTGCTGTGTAGGGTGGTTCCATAAGTTTCCGGCCCGACCAACTTTTAATAGTAATAGAGACGAAAAAAGTGTATCACTTTTCGACATAGTCACCGTTAACTTCGATGCACTTTTGACACCTTTCAACCAGTATTCTTATACCCTTGAAAAAATAGTCCGAAGTTTTGTCGCAAAATGCTGCAAAACTGCCTCTTCACTATCGTTTTGAAATCTCGGTCCTCTGAGGTCCCTCTTCAAGTTTGAGAACAGGAAGTACTCACTCGGTGCCAAGTCTGGCCTGTAGGGTGGGTGGTGGATTTCTTCGAAGCCGCACTTCTTCAGTGCAGCCTTGGCAACACACGCCGTGTGGAGAGGGGCATTGTCCTGGAGCAACGGGACACCTCGACTCAACCTGCCGCGCCTCTTTTCCTTGCTGGCGTCTCGCAGTCGGTACAGGAGTGAAGCATAATAAGTCGCATTCACTTTTGTGTTCCTCTCTTTGAAGCCGATGAGGAGGATCCCGTGACAATCCCAAAATATTATTGCCATGATCTTATTTTTGGATCGTGTGACCTTGGCTTATCTGGGGGTGCTTCTCCTGGTTTGCGCCGTTCCATCGACTCTTTTTTCGAAAGGGGATCATAGTAGAGCACCATAGTCTCATCCCCTGTGACAATTGACTTCAATATTTCTTCTTCGTTCTCTTGACAGAGCTCCAAAAACTCTTTGGCACAAACGACGCGCTGTTGCTTTTGAACTGAGGAGAGAAGTCATGGCACCCATCTCGCACTGACCTTTTTCATGTGAAGGCCCTCGTCGATGATGCGAAAAACGCTTGTTTTGGAAAGCCCCAGCCTTTTTGAGATTTCCTTCACCTTCAGACGCCTGTCGCTCAGCACCTCCTCCTCGACAAGAGACAAATTTTCTTGTGTCACCACTTCCACTGGACGACCATCGCGTGGATCATCTTCAATGGACTCTCGCCCCAGTCGATACTGCTTAGCCCAGTCTTTTACCGTTGTGTACGACGGAGAGGGTTTCCTGTCCAGTCGCGCTTTAATTTCCTTAGGCGAAAGTCCCTCTTTTGTCAAGTATTTTATCACAGCGCGGTACTCATTTTTTTTTTCATTTTAACTGAAGAGTGCACCCTGACTGTTTGAAATGCCGCTCTCCAACCGACAAAAGCATGGAGAGGGTTAAGAGTGGTGCTCCGGCACTCCAACAGATAGCGCCACGCGTCCTTAATCGCATTTTCAAATTCGCGCGCATTTTCTACCTCGGGCCGGAAACTTATGGAACCACCCTCGTATGTCCTGGAATCGAAAACAATGGTATCTGTTTTGCCACAGTACACAACTGGAAAAATATACCACAAAATAAGTCAGTATGGCAAATGACAGTTTTAAATACTGTGGGAGCCTGTCATTATCACCACAGCTCTGAATGGTAACACTGAGAACAGTGAGTTGCCCGAACAAGGAGTGTATGCCTCTTTTGTACTAACTTCCCCTTGCGCAAAGTCGTACAAAATGTTTTAAGTCAATGGGAGGGGGGGGGGGAGCAGGACATCATTCTGGACTCTGGTTGGCATAGATCGTGTCGTGCCTGAAGGTCATTTTGAAGAGTGCAGGTGGTACAAGACTGCATTCCCACATTCTCGGCAGCGTTGACTAATAACCACAATAAAGTAGAGACTATATGTATTGCAGCACACATCTGCAGCATCTCAAAATATCTGGAGATATACCTCTTTCAACATAGACAGGTGCCAGGAAGTGAGCTTTTTCTTGCGTGTTTGTGCCTAGAAGTGTGGGCTCTAATGATATGACAAATAGTTGTCTGCCTCTTGAAAACACGTCACTCACCGTGTGCCAGCCTCCATGACACATCTAAGGCATACCACACTAATTAACATGAACCATAGGCATCTGCAATGCTGATGAAGAGTGTGAACCTTCTATAGCTTGTTGTGTCAAAGAAAAACGCTCCGATTAACAGTGTAATGCCCAGCTGCGGTTTCACAATTCCACATCAAACCAAAGAGTTTCAGGAAGAAACCATCATGAAGGTTCATAGCAACCAGCTCGCGACGAGAGATAGGAAGGGGCATACACAATGTCTCAACGATGCGTGTGTACGTCCCGTTTTGTCCCTCCTGTTGGGGCTTTCCCGTCATGGATACGTACACCGTGTTCGCTTGCTATTTAACCATCATTTGGTTGATCGAGGTCACTTCCATGAACTGGTCGGCAGTCAACATGCTCTCGCGAGAAAACATAACGGAAGGAGCCCAACATGACTTCTAGGCTGTGCGTGTTTGTTGCTTTCTGATGGTCATCATGATCGTAATTCAGAATTTCAGGACAGTGGCTGCAGTGGTATTACGCTTGTGTTCTCTCATGCGCGTGCTTGGCAGTGGCGGATCCGTCGGCGGAAACCCAATATACACATTGCCGTTCTGGAAGGGGCGATCGCCCAACCGTTCGCTCTCACCCCCTTGGAACTCCAACTGGTTGTTGGTCACCTGTAATGTACTAACGTGCACGTGGCAACAACAACCTATATTTGTATTTGTTTGAATATAGTTGGAACAGTGTATGACTGGAACCGCCATGACTGGAAAGTCGAAGAAAGGGAAGCCTCAGCTTGCATCCAGTCAGAGCACGATACCCCATACTTCAGAAGATTGCCTCCGCCCATGGCTCGTTCTCGTTTCTTTGATTCATTAATGTTCGTAATCGGAAGAATTGCAAAATTGAGAAAAGAAGGGGCGTTTCAGGGACAGTTGTGTCCTCGTTCTGAATATCACAAGCGTTTCAATCCATCAGGAAATCGGCAGAGCTGACCCTTAAAACACTGTGTCAGTCAGGTGCGCACACCAAGCATACCAGCATCATTTTTGTGTGATAGTACGCCACTCTAAATGGAGATCGAAAACAGATGCCTGTCTAGCGCAGACACCATGAGAACATGACAACACAATACAATTTTCATGTGCACATATTACAGACGCCACCTACGTCCACTGCGAACCCCACGGACACTGGAAAACGCAAGAATATTTCTGGCGCTCTTCTCTATCGGCGGGTCATGTGTAAATAGCGGCATTAGTTAGCTAAAGCGCTAGCTAGCCAAGAAAGGCCGTCAGAGGAAGCCATCATTTTTTCTCACTGTCATCATGCTCAGTCGCGTATGCGTCCCTCTGTGCAGGAATTGCGAAACTTGTCTATTCAAACTATTATTATATTACAATTTTATGGATAAAGAAGACGGAAACTGAATCAGCAGTAGCGCAAGTTAGGAAAATGCACTACCCGCAGCACAAATCTTTTCAGTTTTGGGATTAACGTGGGATAGTGATCTGTTCCTTTAAATAACAGTCCCTCCTATATTTTTTTCATTTCCTATCCAGAGGGACCTCACTTTATCCACGCTTCACTCACTGATGTATCTGTGACCAGCACAGTGGGCACCCAGCACCACGTGGGACGCTATTTTAAACGCAGCTTCGACGTGCGGAGCGGGGCGATAGATATCCTAGCAGCGCTTAGGAGAAGTAAAGGAAGAGATGATTATCTGGCTCGCTTTACAACTGTGTCCGTCGCATGTCAAGCGCTGTTAACCGTATGCGGGGGGGGGGGGGGGGACCCTCAGAGCGCCTGACAAACGCCGGACAGCCATGTAACTACACAATAATGAGAAGAGACCCGCTGCTTCCACCACCGCGTATGGGATATTTCCCGTGTACGGTGTACAGTTTCCGTGTACAGTGTTTCAAAACAGCGACCTCTCCATCAAGAACCGACAGAGGGAACAACTAACGTAACCTAACTGAATCTTATCTAACGTGGCTTTAAAGAGACGTGGTGATGCCATGGCATGAGCCGTAACGTCATAAAAACTAGACCATCAACGAAAACGTAATATTGGACAATTGATGTTCTGAGGCTGGAACACATAGAAAGGACAAACACATACAAAGAACACCTGTACAGCTTGCTAAGCCTTTTAGTGACTTCCATGTGTCACCAAGAACTTAATATTTCAGTTGGGTACACTATTTCTGTGTGAATGGTACTCCATAGGTCGATTATGTTATAATCCAGTGCTAGTCCTAACAGTTTCGCTAGAATCGGCATTTAATCATCTAGTATCATAACATAATTCTTACGTACATATCCTGTTTAGCGCGTCATTGCTCTCCCTACTCCTGAAACACTGCAAGAAACATACAGAAGCGGTTTACTTAATTTTCCGTCATAGCACGCTCTCATCTTCTGTGCACCAGTAGGAATAAAACACGCAAGGACCATCGGCAGCAAAATCCGTGATCTTCTCGCCATGGTGGCTGAACATAAAATATTCTCTTACGCAACTAAAGCAGCACACAGTAGAACATTGCCCGACCATGAATGAATGCATGCTTCCGCGTCTATTGCTCCGTGTTTGCTCAGCTGTGTAAGTAAGCAGACGGTACACGACAGCATCCGCACGTGCCACAGGGTCACTGCTTTCGGCTTAAAAACAAACTGTTAAGCTAACGTCCTTCATACTTTTCACACCAATTCATTCATAACACTTCTACAAACCGAAAGGTGTCGACGTTCGCAAAGGAGGAATAATGGAGTATTGGAGTCGGCCCACGATTGGCGGAGAGATATAACGTGATGTTGAAGTAATTCATAACGTATCTGAGACAAGTTACTAATTACCAGCTATGTTCAGTTTAAACTGTGAACGATTGTAACCTGTGAACTCTGTTCCTGCGAGCAATTCTCTTGTGTGGGATCCGTGGCATCTTTTCACTTTTCTCTCTCTCTCTCTGTCAATCTATCTTTCTCTATCTGCTCTCTGTATCGCTACTGCTTTCAAAACGTCGCATCCGGCCGCCTTACCGGGACGTAAGGTTTACGTTCTAGTGTGTCGGGATACCCAAAAGGTGCAGCTTCGACGACGAAATGAACACAGTACTTACTTACTGTAAACTGTACTGAACACTGATGCCTCACTTAGTTTCGTCCAGTTTCAGTAGAGGGTATCAGTCGCCTCATTGTTGGCACTTCCCGAGTCCGTGCGCTTTGCTTGGCGCAGTAATATTTGCCATTCGATTGCCGAAAGAATGATAAAGATACGGCAGAGATTTTACGTATCCGAAGCATCCAGGTTACAAGCTTTCAGAAAGGCGTACAGTTTCCACAGATTTGCCAATCACTCTGCAGTGCCTCTAACAACTATGCTCGAATTTGCTTCAACCAGGATCCATAGTGGTTATGATGACCGCTTTCCACGAAGATACTGTGAGGACAACCTTGCAATCCCCGCAAGGGCTGCGCTGTCTCGGGTTTTCCGGCCGAATTTCTAGACGAATGTCGCACAGTTCCCCTTGAAGTCGGCCCAGGACGCACACTAACCCCCTGTCCCCTAGTCGTCCTGCTGTCCTTCGACCATAGGTTGGCGAATTAATTCACGATGGCCTTCACCGGCCTCATTCACCATCACATCATGAGGAATAATGCGAGGTTGAATGAAGGGAAGTGGGCTAAGGTGACGTTGATAGAAGGCTATGATGTGATGTGACGTTAAGGTTGAAGGAAGGGCTGTGATGTGATGTGAGGCTTTTAACTAAGATCCGCCTGATGGGTTTTGAGGTTGAAGTCAGTGTGAGCGGCTTTGAAGGTGAAGTGATTGTGCTACGTTCTGCGAATTTTGCCTCCACTGCTGTGATCCCGATGAAATCTAAAACTTTTTTTTTTGTTATCATCATGGCTTTGGCAGCAGCTATACGAGGGCACTAATGCATTTTAAAGGGGTCTGGCGCTACCGTTTGCGAATTTTGCGGCTCCACTGCTGTAATCCCCGCGTATTTTGAAATGTTTGTTTCTTGTCATCATGACTTTGGCGTCATCGATACGAGGACAGTAGTCCATATGAAAGAGGTGTGGTGCTGCTTTTTGCGAATTTTGCGGCCTTAACTGCACATTGATACCCCAACTAGTAGAACGGAAACAGTAGTTATAAGATTACTGGTTGCTTGTTTAAATAATTCAGTTTTCTTATTATGTCTTACTGGAATACTTACTATTCTTTTAACTCCAAATCTAGCATTAGTGCTGACTTCCTTTCGGTTTTGATATTTTTCAACCGCATGCATTACTGTTGCACAAAATACTTCTGGTTCAAGCTATATAAAATTTGTTAATTCATTACTATTCCTTGTATTACCTTTCTCTCTTCAGAATGCATATTATCTCTATCTTGATGTTCTACTGTGCTAGAACAGATTGCTACTGAAAATATCATTAAAACTGTTGAAAAACTATCGTCCGTAATAAATATCTAACCGAGAAAAACTCTTAATTTTCCAACACAATTACTTATATGAACATCAATCTCAGGTGTGTTGAACACACGTTTTGTTATATTATTAAATAACTCTTCACTTGTACTTTTTTACATGTTTGTACTACTAAAGATGTTCATTAGTCTTTGAGTCTTCGTTTTTTAAGTGAGAGTGTTTTTTTTTTTTCAAATAAATCTATCATATTCTTCAAATATAAAAAGATCAAAAATAAACTTTTCATTTAGTAAATTAATTCGCCTTATTTTTCCATCTTCGGTTAAGAAGGAATATTTATTACAACTAGACACTATTTCTTGTAGCTTATTATACGATGGCTTGTAATGACAAGTAAACTTTAAATATTCATCAGTTTAGTTATTATGTAATACACCAAAATCCTCCGTAGAAATTGTAATTGCCATCTATATTGCATATAAAGCTTACCTGGATGATCATCACCTTGTACACCGAGTATAAATTCATTAAAAGTTAAACTGATTGATATTTGTACGACGGGCTTCCAGTTAACTTTATTGAACAGTTCCTATTCATTTTCGGGAGTGACTTCGGATGAGCTGATGCCCAACGTTCTATGTTTGGTGTCGTTGTAGTCACGGACGATTTTGGGAAGCGTGGAAACGAAGTGGTATTTTCCGGTTAGCCTAAAATAACGGAATATTCTGTCGAGCAAAGTTGTTATGACTCGTTCTGCTTGTGAAGCTTTAATTATACGTGGAATACATGGAGAACTTATTCGTGCGAGGTAGTCCTTTATAGTCTTGTTCAGAATTCCCCCATCTATCACTAAAGATGCGTCTACGAACATTACCTCCCCGAAAAAGTCGTATGATTACCATTTTAGTTTCGGCAGGACGTTTTCCCTTTAGCGGGAGGGTGCAGAAAAACGGGAGAGGGAATCTATCGCCAGGAGAACGTAGCGGTAACTACCGTTGACCCACTTGTACTTTGAAAAGTCGGCGAGATCCATTTTCCAGACGTAGTTTATCTGAAGGGCCATGATGGATGGTGGAGAGCAACTTTCTGAGAATGGTGACAGCCTTGCTTTTGCTACAGTGACTCGCTTTTCTGTAACGTTCCACGCCACCCAGTCCCCCCTCAGGTTTATCATATCCCTCCATAAGTCGTCCACACTATTAAGGCTTGCTGCTGCGGAACCTCTCAAGATTTGGGAAGGAAAATAAGGCGCAATAGTTTCGAGACTTTGGTAATCAGGAAGGTTTCTTTCCGGTCTTGCTGAGAAGCTCAGGACCTCTTGGATACTTCGGGAAGCCAATTCACCGAAAGATAAGTGGAAGGCATCCCAAGCAGCAAAATGTACTGAAAGTCGGGTGCAATAGGGGTGGACGGGTAGGTGGAAGGCCTTGAACAGACTCGTGAAACTAAGGGACATCGATAAGACACATACCGTCCACCCCTATTGCACTCGACTTTCAGTACATTGTGCTGCTTGGGATGTTTGCTTCGCTTCTTTTGCGCGACAAGGACCAGAAGGAGCAATATTACGTTCAAGAGCAGCATTCAGGGACATCCCCTGCGAAACCGACTTGACCTGATAGCAGATGACTATGTAAGGAAGCTAGGTTTACAGGGTGGTGCCTGAGTACGTGAGGAGGAACAGATTTGCGCAAGGAGAGGAGGACATATCTGAGGCAAACAATTCCCTTTTCGCGCCCTGACCTGATAACACCGATAACACGCCCGGGAGCTTTCGCGTAAGATAAAGAATAATACCCCAGTCAGACGGCATGCTCGAAGGACTTCGGGGAATTTTCATTTGCAAAAAATGACCTCTCAGAGCCGTGTCAGACGGCAACTCAAAGGACCTTTCTAAGAAATGACCATCAACGCGAAAGGAGGCCCCCAACGACATTTGAGGTGCCGAAAGGAGCAATCTCGACAACAGTGTTATGCCATTGTACCCTCGCTACCTTCGCAGCTGAATGTAGGAAAACCTATAAAATGCGGATAATGGAGTGAAACTGTGTAAACGTATTTAGATCCTATTTAGAGAAGTATATATGACTTCTGCATCTTGATTTGTGACGCACAGACCAACTTCAAATTTCCACAGCAGACAGGGAAAACGAAACCGAAAACGAAACCGAAAAAGGGAGCCGGTGAGGGCAGTCAGTTGAGGAGCACTCCTTTCCCGCCTGTCTGGCAGGCGCCACCGAACAAAGGTCGTTTGAGAGGCCGGAGGTCATTTCTCGCAACTGACATTTGAAATGCTGTCTGACTAGGGTATAAGACGTGATGTATAACTGTGGGAACGAGCATGATACTTTCCAGATATCGGGAGATTGCCGGATAAAATTGACAGGTTTGCGCCTGTGACAGCCTTCTGGACGACAAATTGACTAAATGCGAGTTCTAAGGGTGCAGGAAGGACAACAGCTACGGTGCGCAGACGATACACAGACTACGTGATTTGATGATGACACCGTAATTATCAAGTTGGTATCAAGAGTTATTACGAGCCAAAATAGAGAAAACTGACAATTTGGCTCCAGTGAGTGCCACTTGGACGACGATTTGTCAAAATGTCTGAAGTATATAGATTGGGCTGGCTGGTGTAAATCCATAAGCGACCAAATAACAAACACGGAAGAACAACAGAGCGACTTGTGTGTGATCTTGTCTCCTGTTTGTTCTTTGGTCGCTTGAAAATGAACGATTTGACCAAACGCTACTTCGCAGGCTGTAGCAAGGGAAACAGATATGGGCCGAGGACTCATAGCTATTAAGCATGGATATACAGACTACGTAATTAAATGATGACATCTTCGACATCACGGTTTTATCCAGAGTTATTACTAAATGAAATGGAAGATATGGACAACTTGGCGTCTGCGAGTGCTGTGGCGATGCGAGTGGTGGCGTCTGCGAGTGGCAATGGTTTGATCAAACGAGACTTCGTTGGACCAGAGATTTTGGTGCAGAGCTAAATACATTCAGAATCGAAGGCGTGTGTATTCCCAAATCCCAGCAGTGGGTAATACAGAAGGTCACCGACACCGAAGGTCACACAAGGCGGTGAAGAAGTAGAGAACACTGAGTCAATTTTATTTTAGCGTGTTTACAATACTGTTCACCCATACTTGTAGGTATAGTCGCAGGTGTAAAGGTCACACGGCAATTTACGACAACACAAGAACAGACAATTACAACAGATGTTGCAGTTTCTAACTTAAAGTCCCATGTCAGATTTTGCCTTCCGCAGATAGAAAAACTTTATTGGTTGAAGTGTGGGAAAGGAAAATCAGTGATGAAACCAAAATAATATGAAAATGAGCTTTTTTATGTGGGTTCATTTTGAAACGCGCTCGGTGGTGTGTTACCGCATCTCTGAATGACAACGCACGTCTGCCGCCTGCCCCTTTGAAAGGAAACATTTCCGCGACGTCATCCAGCGAGTGAAAGTATCTCTACGGAGGCGACATTTGTCTCTTACAACTACAAATGTAGGGTGCATCGGATGCACCGTACGGATCTTGTTGCATTCAGTTCTTTTTATTGCGTGTTAGCGTCGCGAAGTAACTGCATCTATGAGTGGCGTACAGACGTCGACAGATGTCTGCTGTATTCAGTAGTTATGCGTGGAATATGTAAGGTGCTCCAAAAATAAATTGCATAGGAATCAGCGAGTTTATATCAGCTTGAAACGAAACAACAATAACGCGGTTTGATGGTGCGACCCGTTCCTTCAATCCCAGCCTATAGCTTTGAACTGGATCTCCAATGTTTATTGTAGATTTTCCAATAAGCACCCAGTAAACAATATGTGTCTCAGAAACGTCCACACGATATCCCACTTGGGATTTTGGGATATCCCAGGGACTAGGCTGAATAGCCCGTTGACGCCTCGTCTCTGAGACAGACAGAGGACCCGTATTTCTTCCACATTTGCTGATCCAGGGAAGGTTCCAGGAATGTCTGTCAGGGATATTTGGACATATAGAGGACATATACAGGATGTATTATTATTATCGTATTTTGTAGCTTTTTTTGCAATTTTTACTTATTCTACGGAAAATACCACTCTGCAACAGAGAACATCGTACCAACGAACTCTTGTTTATTGAACACAAACCGAGTACAGTGATGTTACATGCACTGTAAGAAACGCTCTTTCTAATAGTACAAAATATGATATTACAACATAAATAGGCTAATTATTAACAATATAGGGTGACACGGATAAGACGCATAATAAGACAATAATGGTCATAATAATAATCACGCGATTGCTACGCCACTTCGCAACCGTCATCCCTGAAAGATAATCAATAACATAGTTAATTCCATCTATTGGGATAGCAGCTCAAACACTGCCATAAATAGGCGTAAAGAACAGACACTCTGCAAAAAGTGGGAACAAATGCAAGACAGTGACTTACCGCAGTTTCTCATGCAGTATAGATGGTTACATGCGGAAGCAGCCTAATCACTGGCAGACCCAAGCGACGTCTTCCGGTTTATGCCTGGCTCTTCAGTGTTGTAGAGACACCAGTAACTTTACACATGTGTGAGGCTATCCATGTGTGTGTGTGGATACTGTAAAACAGTCATGTTTTATTAATCTAGAGTCACATCGCGTCCATGTGACATTTAAGAAAGATACGCGGTCATGCGAAAAACAAGGAACTTTGAAAAACAGTGCAGTCGAACGTGAAAACATAACTGCTATCCTTTATATGAAAGACAACTGTAGCGGAGCCAAGCTTATCTACTAGCAGGCTGCGCATAGTTAATAGAATTTGCTTCACCATTGCTTTCATCATTCCCAATCAAATCCTGAATCAAAGAGATGTGAAGAATTGGACTTGCACTTTGTAGCTGTACACACACAATCTCACACAGTTCCGCCGTTCGCATGAGTTCGTCAGTGATACGCACCAGACTCTGCAGGTAAAGCAAACTACAGCTGTTTACTCAGATACAAAGCTGTCATTGCTCCACACATCTACAACATGTGATTGTTGAAAAAAAAGAACAACGCACAAATCTTAAGTGAGGCAAAAGGAAGAACGAACTCACCTTAACTGCAAAGCCGGAGAACAAAGGAACGCTAGCTCTCGCACACCACGGCAATCCTTGTTATGCACAACGTAGTTGTTCGACGTACTGGCCAGTACTGCCTCGATGCTCCCGAGATTCCAGTACAAAATACGCATGATGCTGAGGTTCCAAAGACCCTTCCGTGTAACATGTCATATCCTACCGAACCGCTACGACGACGCGCCTCGCCTGTTTGAAACGGCGGTTGGGGAATGTCGATGGCGATGAGGCAGACGTTGTTACGCTTCGGCTCGCGCTTGTTGGGAACTTCATTCTTGTTATATCCCTAAACATACGTGACCGATCATTATAATTCCCGTGGAAAAGGTAAAATATGTTTTTTTCTCTCTCTCTTTTGTTTATTGACTATGGTGCGATACGTGATGAGTTGTTACAAATATGATTAGAAAAGGTATGGATATGAGGGTATAAAATCAATATTGTTATTATGAGGAAAGAGTGAGAAATTGCCACGTCTGAGAATGCTGGAAATGGCTGTTATCGACACAATAAATCCTTGTAAGGTAAAGAAATGTCATTGTTGTGATATTCGTAGTATATCCACAGAATATTCACTGGGGGATATTTGTGACGTCTCATGGTGGATGTACAGCGGACGTTGTGAGGATACGCGTGACATCTGTGACGTGTGAGACCAATTTGGGAGGTCTGTGGGATATTGATGGTTTGCTGGGCAGGTGTGTGAATCCATGGTATGAAGACTGGCATGGGATTGATTATAGCCTGTATAGGGGAGTAGAAACTCGAACAGGGTAGAATATCGCAGGTGGCGATCAGACACCCCAACATCAAAAATAAAGTTGGTCCTTAACAGATTTGGAGATAACGCTAAACAAGTGCTACGCGCCCTCGAGTACATTATTTATTTCTCGCTTAAGATGAAGCAATGCTTAGATCACGGTAATCAGGGCTCCCACACACGCGGGCCGCATGTGCATGGCTTGCAGTCAGCTATTCTGTGCCCCGAGGGCTCTTGACCACTAAATAGAATAAAGCTGCCCCTCCCCCCCCCCCCCAATAATGAAGAATTCGGAATGAAACCAGGTTTTCAGGCATTGTTTTTACCCTTGCTCGATGTAGTGCTGCTCCTGTCGACGTTAGGAAGTACATTCACATTCGAGCGGTTCTTGTGACTCATGAACCTCAACAAGTAGTTATAGCGATCTGGTCTGAACGTGCATTTTGATAATCTACACTGTAAGTAATATGATAAGTGAGAAGTCATAGTGGAGACAAGTGCAGAGAATGGCATCATCTTAATTATTACACTAAGTTTATGGGCTTGCAGTATAGCAGCAGCCTCGCCGGATATCATGCGCGAAAAACTTTACGGGGCACAGAGAAGCGCAGAGAAAAAAAGGGGGAAAATAGAGATGGAGTAGTTATGTACGAGGGTCATTGTGTGAAAATTTTTAATTATTTCTCTTTCTCTGTTTTTTTTTCTTTTTCACGTTGAAAATGCAAGCAAAATCAACAATACAGTGTGTAAACCGACAATTTCAGTGCCCTTGAACGTTGGGATAATCGTTCGTGAAGAACTACGTACGAAGAACTTGAAACGCCTTTCAAATTTTCAGTGTCTCATTTGGAAAAGAAGCTCATTTTGTTTCTGTTGGTGTGTCGAGTGAAGTTTCTCATTGACGAATTGTATATGCGAATGGCTAATGACTATACCGCTCAGCTGTTTACGCTAAGATACTTTGCTATAATTGCGGTCCTTTCCAGGGGTTTCATTACCCCCATCCCCCAGGGAGGTGTACACTCCCCCTGAATTTTTCCAACCACCGCCCTGTAATTCATCAGACTTCCTGATACAGCTTGGCCACCAATGCATATACCTATAGATGCCCATTTATCCATACCCATACCCATGTACCCATTTATCCATAAAGATACACCCCCTATGGTTCGCTCCACTCATCACGCAAACATCGCAAACATCACAAATCACGCAGACATCTTATCACACCGGGTACCGCATCTTGGCTGCTATGCGTATTGATGATAGTGCCAGCCGCAACAACAATGACAAAGAAGAAATAGTCGTTGCTCCTCGGTGCTGATACGAGTTGCGCAACGGACTAAAAGCTGATACCTGCCGTTTCAATTCAGCATGAGAGAGCCGCGAACATATGGCAAGGAAAAAAATCTTGCCAAGATACGGGGCACAAAAGTGAACTTGCACGGCATATCGCCGTCGCAGTCCGAATATTTACACGGCAGCAGACACCTACGAGCACTGGTGTAAAGTCTGAGGAAAAGACATGATAGACGAAAATACATATCCGTTGCGAAGCCGTTTGAATTTCACTGTTCATGGTAATCAACCAATTTTTCTCGAAGTGCAGCAGGCATAGAGAAGTCCATGATTCGCTTACACGTCTACCTATAAGAATTGACCCACAGTCTTCTTCTGAAACATTGCATCACTTGCCAACTTCTTTGAGAAAAGTAAAAAGCAACCTTTCTGCAACCCCGATGATGGCAGGGGCATCCAAGGAATACACCACAAAGAGTCACTGGTGTATTCTACAAAGCGAAGCCATTATCAACGACTGATACTAGGCTCTTGTACTGGGAACAGTGGTGACCGCAAAATTTGGAAAAGGCGCCGGCAGAGCCCTTTAAAGTGATAGTCCGGTCGAAAACATAGGTCTGGGAAACACCGCCTTATGATTTCTAATACTCCGCACAACAACTGTGCAAAATATTTCAGAAGAAATCGTATAGCACGATTTATAATCGACTTTTTTCTATGCCGCAGTTGGTCCCGAGTAAAGGCCGCGTGCATAAGAGCAATGCCGCACGTGACTTGCGCATGCCTGTTTGCGCGATAGTTGATTGTTGCGTGCTAGCATTTGTCCATTATGATGTTTTTGAGTAGCAATCACGCGTTATGTAGACTAAAATGCAGAGTAGCGTCAATGTAAACACAGGTATCACGACGTAGCCTTCTGTTCAGTACACTCATAGACAAAAACACCTCTCTGCATTCCCAGCAACGGCGCAGTCCTCCGCTCCACTTTGCCCATTGGGGACGTCATCCTCACGTGACGGCTGATGTACATAGAGGATCCTTGGGGCAAGGAGTATGCGAGGGAGAAAAACGAAACCGGATGTCTTCAGAGGAGTACTTTATTCGATATCTCGAAAACCACGCCATTTTGTGAGCTGAAACTTTCCACCCAGCATGTAAGCTTCCGTGGCAGTTGGAAAAAATCAACTTCCGGTTTTCCCGGACTGTCCCTTTAAAACGGGCGAAACTCTTTGTATCATGGTGCCAAAGGCATATTCGAGACGGCTTATGCTATTGCCCTTCCCACTGGGATTGTAACGGAGGCGACCGCAAAATCCGTAAAAGACCGCAGCAGAGCCCTTTAGAACAGGCGAAACCTCTTTAATCATGGTTCCAAACAGATATTATCAACGGCTGATGATGCTGTTCTACTGGGATTGCAACAGACGCGACCACAAAATTCGGAAAAGGCAGCAGGAGAGTCCTTTAAAACGTACGAAACCCCTTGTATCATGGTACGAAAGGCATATTCATGACGGCTCATGCTATGCCTTTCTACCGGGATTGCGCAAGAGGGGAGCGCGAAATTCGGATACGGCGGCAGCAATGCCTTTTAAAACGGGCGACACTCTCTCTATCATGGAGCAAAAGAAAGAAAGTTATCAGTGGCTTGTGCAATGCTATTCTGCCGGAGTTATAACACAGGCGATCGCCAAATTCGGAAAACGTGGCAGCAGAGCCCACTTAAACGAGCAAAACCCCTTCTGCCATGCTGCCAAACTCTTATTATCAACAACTTATACTATGCCATTCCACCGAGATCATAACACAAGCGACCGCAAATATCGGGAAAGCATGCAGAATAGCCCTTCAAAACGGGCGAGAGCCCTTGTATCATGCTGCCAATGACATTTCATCAATGACTTGTGCTATGCCCTTCTACTGGGAATGTAACAGAGGCTACCGCAAAATACCGAAAATGAGGCAGCAGAGCCCTTTAAAACGGTCGGTACCCCTTGTATCATAGTTCCAAAGTCATATACGTATTCGCAACCGCTTATGCTATTGTCATTCTACTGGAATTATAACGGATGCGGCCGCAAACTCCATAGAAGGCTGCAAAACTTCAAAACACGAAATAAATAATTCACATAGAAATTAAATAATAAGGGAGCTAACACGGAACCTTGTGGAACACCAGTGTCTACTACTACAACGTTACTCAATGCACCACCCACAAAAACCACCTGGGTTCGATTACTTCAAAAAATTAACCAGCCAAGAGTATTTACGACCTCTGAACCCGTAAGCATAGAGAAGACGCAAAAGAATATCATGGGATATGGTGTCAAAGGCCCTAGAAAGATCCAACGATAATCCAACAGCGAACTGCCTGTTTTCTAAAGCACCATAAAGTAGATCGCTAAGGTTCGCCAAGAGCATTATTGTACCGCGACCTTCAAATGAAACCGGACTGTTTGTCGGAAAAGAGCTTAAAACGGGCAGCAAAGTTATTCATTACCGAGAATACAAATTTTTCCACAACTAATGCAAGAACCGGGACAATAGATATTGGACGATAATTCTTAACATCATCACGCTTGCCGTTCTGAAAGACAGGCGTAATCACCGCTCGCTTTAATAAAACAGGCATTTGACTAGTAGAAAAAATACTATTTAAAATCGAAAGCAGAATATGTTTAATAACATGAATATTTCTTTTGATGTCAATCGAGCGAATGCCATCGAACGCAGAGCTTCTTGTACTAGAGAGGTTGTTTACAATAAACAACATGTCATCCATTTGCAACTCGGGAAACCTACACGAATCCCTATTGGAAAATACAGGCAACTCATAACCAAAGGAAGTAGAATAACCCTGCTGCCTTGGGACACTACTAAAATGATCGCTAAACTTAGCCGCAAGATTGTCCACACTACCAAAGCTATTCAGCACAAATTCATCGAGGTTACGTTCAGCGTGCACACCCCGCCACTGGTTTACTAAACTCCACGTCTCTTCCGACTTTTTTCCTTCCGAGTTCCGAGTTCCGAGTTCTTCGCACTACTAAATTTATTACTGAAGTAAGCACTCCTCGCTGATCGAATGCGAGCTGGTATGGTATTACGCATGGCCTTGAATTTATTTTTTAAGTCTTGATCTGAGGGAAACCTTCGACACCTATGTCACAAAATTTCATTTTGCTTAATTAGAGCAAGGATATTATTATCAAGCAACCCATTTTCAACCTTCCGCTTGTGGAATCTAACTCGCCTTTTCGATATATCATCACATTTTGTAAACTTGCCAACTAAAATATGTCTGGGTGCGTACAGTCTTTGAAATCACGATACCAACCAAACGATGCTATATGTCTGTGAAATATATCATTATCAATAACATAAGCAGAAAGAAGCTGGTGCATGGTAACAGGGGGTTTGAAGAAATCCTGACAACACATAAATACAAAGGTGAAAAAATGACCAGAAAGTTTTTCCTCAACAACACCTCCCCATCCGGAAGTGTCACGACATCTCATATTAAAATGGACTAAACAAGAAGAAACAAGATGATCGCCCAAAAACTCAACACTAGTAGGAACTTGTTACAATGAAGAAATACCAAAATCTGCAAGAATATTCAAATAATCACATGCAATAGATTTTTCAGGTTTCATAATATCAATATTAATGTCACCAGTCATACATATGTCAGCGGAAGAAAAACTAGCAAGAAGCTTTCTTAACTCACTGAAGAATACATTGATATTGCTCTTAGGTGGCAGGTATATGACTAGCAAACCAAATGAAGCATTGTCTGTAGTTATCCTTAACGCCACGCACCCCATCCCTTTACACATGGTTGACTCTATGCTAGCAAGAATACAATTTTTAACAAAAACAGCTATTCCGCCCCAAAGACTGTTCTCACGCGTGAGCGAAAAACATGAATAACAAGGACATTGTCCAGATATGCGTAAAATAACTAGAGTCCTAACGATTGCTGTTAGTGGAGAGTAGTTGCAATAAGCGATGCGTAAGCTACCTAACTTATAGGCCATGTAGCAGTGCCAGCGGTTAGAGTAGTGTGTGAACACTACGCGGTCGCTCCGATAATATTAGCCGATAATGGCAGATATCCCAAGGTATATATAGAGAGGTAGCGAAACTTCTGTAGGGCCCTGCGTCTCCAGAATGACGCCACGATTGAGACCGTCAGCCCCATCCATCCGTTGCGCGGACTACTACGATTGTAAATAAATGACGTCAGATATGACGTCAGCTGTATGCATAATAAGCACCGCATGATTAGCCATGGTGCGATTGCATTCGCGTACTTCATTTGTGTTGTATTTTCTTCCCTTTTTCCTGACCGAACCATACTAATCACCAAGGGCAGCATTACCAGACGAAAACATTGAAAAATAAATCATATCAGATTTAATGCCACATATCAGTTCGAAATGCATACAGTTATCACAGGTTTTGAAGAAGGCTACGTGATAACCACAAATAAACTGGAGGTTTCACTTAATGTCCATTTCTCACCTAGAGCTAAACGTACACGTAGTGATTAGCCGTTTGTATTTCTCCAATGGGTGGTCATAATGGGTCCGCGGCATAGTTGGTACACAGCTGATTAGCTAACACTCACGCTATCATGGCCGAACATTGTTTTTTTTTTTCGCGGGCCCAGCAACAGTGGTTGTATTCCACTCATCTCTTCACACGTCTTGGTCTACAGCTTTGAGGTGTGAACGTGGCTTCCTGTTTAATCCAAGAATTGTGCGAACTCCGCATTACAATGCACGGACACAAGGATGTACGGCCCAACAAGCCTACTGTTACACATGCGCCGTGGAGCAGGACACGGAAACGTACTCAAGTGGTAGATGATTTCATATATGTGTACTAGTGGGGCGACAGATCGCTTCTTGTATGCTTAAATTATGAATGAACTGGTAGTACATATAAGACACATGCGCGCGTCGTAAATATTTTTGCTTTACGATCGTACACGTGCTACCAACACCCAGGATCGCCCGAGTCAGGGAGAGGACAGAGTTGCCTGATCAGATTTGTTTTTTTGTTTCCCGCCTTCGCTACCTGGCTAAACCTACCTAGGATATCCCCTGAATGTTGCGCGTTGATAAAATATTATAGACAGTGCGAAAGGGAGCTGAGACCATGACTTTCTAGATTACATGCGCACTTCCTATTTACGCACTGCATATTATATTGCGCAGAATGTACCCGCGATCACAAGACTACAGACTGCAACAAAAGCAACACAATGAAATGTGTAAATTGCGGGTAGGACCACGCGGCACTGGAGAATTCCTGCCCAATCTAGCAAGCAGAGACCGCTGCTCTGCGTTACAGCAGCAACAATCAAATTACGCGGCGTGAAGCTCGCAACATTTTGCGATACAAACACAGTGTCAAATTCCATCAAAGCACAAACGGTTCTGATTCCCAGAAAACAAGTGAGGCCCTGCCGTCGTAGCCCATGTAGCGAAACCTTTCGAACGGCATGTGGACCAAAACATCGATGCATTATAGAGCGACGCGGCGCGCCACTTGTGCCACAAAAGAATCGGCAACTACACCTAAGTAGGCTCCTGATTCAGCCCCGGCCCCTGCCGAATCCTATCGATTCCTCAGCGAAATCAGCTGCTCATCCTCAACCGGGTTCGATTATCTCCACCATGGTCCACCTGGTATTGACTATGCTGAAGGCAGTCATAGGATGCTCCTGGTTGCCAGCCGGGCATCCTCTCTTTCCTTTCGCTTCTTTTGACTATTCAACACTCCCTCAGCAGCCCACTCGACGCATAGATCTTCATCGTAACGACGTCTACACTTCGTCAGCTCCCCATCAGCGCCATGACTAGTGCACCAACGAAGGGGGGAGATATGTTTATTAAGAAAAAAGAAAGGAAGGTCAGCCAGACGGAGGCCGGCTCGCTATTAAAAAAAAAATGTGGGAAGAAAAGAAATGGAAAAGACAAAGAAGACCCACGAAGACTTCAAACCATCAATGCTTGCCTATTCTTCTACAGTGGAACTGTAATGCTGCTAGGGGCAAGATTTCAGAGCTTCAGTGCCGGCTCATAAAGCATCCAGTGCCTATTATGGCGCTCAGTGAGTGTGACATTCCCGTAGCGGCTGGCATTACTGGTTACACGAAGCTTACGTTGCCACAGGAAGTGTAGCCCTATTTATAAGAGAGGATGTGGTGCACTACCAGATAGAGCTCAGCGTGGCCCGTGGCCCTGATGCTGAATTTGTCGGTACAAGAGTGTTCTTCAGGAAACGGTCCCTCGATGTGGTGTCTGCTTATGTCCTTCCAGCTAAGAATGTTGATATCGCAAAGTGCTTCCGCCTTATAAGGAAGGCCTGCCCTGGCCGCCCGTTTTTCTACACCGATTTCAACGGTCACAACACTGCATAAGGCAGCACCAGGACAGACTTTAGGGGCCGTGAAATTGAAGACGTGGTTGACAGCTCATCCAGAGAGCTAACGTCGCTACACAACTCACTTGTGCTGTCCAGCATTCTGTACTCGTAGCCGTACACGTTGCCACCACAAACAAGACAAACATAGCTGGAAGCAGCCCATCGGATGGGAAGCAGGAACTCACTGGGTCTGCCTCAATAGTCAACAAGCGTGCTTGTCTATGGAGAAGCGGGATAAATGCCCCCTCGCCTTCTTGCTACCGAAGGCTTCCTAAGGCAACACGACAAATGTCTCGATTATACGAACTTTATTAAAACATTGTAGTGTAGTTCATTACACACAGCAGCGCCACAAAATATTCTTCATGCGTTTTTATAAGGCCGTGCGACCCACTCACGAAACCTACATCCAGATAGCGTTGATAGCTTGATTTTAAAGCTCTCGCGAACGATAGAGAAGCACCCAGTACACCAGTAAAATTTTATCGCAATTAGTGGAGATGGAAAAACGATAACCGACGGAATCAGCATCTTAAGTCGTTAGTCGTTAAATATTGCTGTTAGGAAAGTGATGCTCAGTAGTGGACCTTGCATGCGTTTCGTCAAAGAACACAGACGAAGTGTTAGCCAGCTTCTTCCGAACTCCGCGGAACCAAGAACTGCTCTCCCCCAGTGTAGATCTCTGCGAATACCCTTTCGAACGAGGCTTGCAACGCGTGACGCCCCCCCCCCCCCCAGCTCGGCTGCAGTGTACCGCTATGCAACACGTTATCCACACTTGATACTTGACCTCGATGACTAAACGAATGAAGTGCCGTCTATCCCGGATCGGAAGGGTAGTTGAAGGAGAGTCTAAATGGTCCTCCAGCGAACCCGTGGACCTCTATACAGCTCCTCAACTCTGTGCCACAAAGCGTCAGGAACGCTACGCTCGTGGAAAGTGTGCTGAGTAGTTTAATGGCTAGAGCAGAAAGGACAGCGTGGCGTGGCGAGACCATAGCGACATGGACAGTCCCTGAGTGGCAGGACATCTTCCGCAAGTCACCAAAGCCTCCAAGTCTGCGAACTTGCACAACGAGAGACTATCCATCTATAGCAAAGCGTCGCGCCATCTGACGCAGCACAGTAGAGCCAGTGCACCCGTCAGTAGCGGAAATAAGTGCGGCAGGGGCACATAGAAACCCTTCACAGACGAGGTAGAATGCTAAGCGTCCACATAAATCTCGCGGAAGCGACGGGCTAATGAGCAGCAGTTCGCGAGGGCGGCCTATTTTGTAGAAAAGAACAAAAGAAACGAATCTCTGGGCCAAGAAGGCAGTGCAAAAGTCCGTGTGTATGATGGTTATGCTCACTCATGGCGTAAAAAAATGGCCTTTATATCTAAAACAGGGCATACCACCTTTACGTGTGGCACTCGCAAGACTGATACAGACGCGCGCGCGACACCCATTCAATGCTGTTACCCCTTATGAACTGACAAGCGACGCGGGGCACAGTAAGAAAGATCTGATGTGGTGGAGTGATCTGGTACCATGTTACCAGTACTTGCTTAAGAACCACGATGCCGCTAGACGGGCGTTAGAAGTAATTGGAAGAACCAGACGATTATGTTCACTAAGAACAAGAACGTTGCGCTGGTGAATCCGCATCCAAGATGATGCTGCGATTCCCCGACTATTGAAATAGTAACCCAGTATGCGCACTGGACCGTGCGCATCCGAGACCAGAGCAAATGAATAGAGCATATGCTCAAATGCGAGCTATGCTCAAGCTATTATTTATAATGTGATTACCTGCCGAGTGGACCGTAAAGCTAATCGAACTTTTCTGTTGTGTGACCGTTGCGCACAGATAAATGCTTTGCGCGAGGAGCAGCACGCGAACGATAGAAATACGCAAGGATGTTACTTGCTCCCCCATGTCTAGCTTTTGCCATGATTTCAGAGCAAGAAAACATTGGCTGTCGGAACAAGACGGGACCAAACGTCACAGGTTTATCGGTATATCTCTAAACGGCGTCCTGGCGACGTTCCTGTGACGTTCAATCTAAGGATATCTATGGGATCTGCAGACTACTTCCTCCTTCCAAACATCCACAGCGCGATATCTTGCAGACGAACCTGGGGCATCTCCAATTCACCCAGTAAGACTGAAATGCTAATGTCGTCCTGAGGCTTCCCATAGGTACGCATCGATATCCGAATATTCAGGAGGTTCGCGACCATGTAGGGTATGTCGTAGGTATATTAATGGTTAACTGGGTGAATACCCAGCAAAAGTTACTGCTTTTCCTTGATCTCTCTGCGTGAAATGGTGTCCACAACGACACATAAACGCACACCTACTAATTTCACACATGGGTCGACTTTTCTAAATGAAAGAAGAAAGGATTTGGAGAACAACAGCGCATACAACGAATCCACAACAGATCACAGGAACCACTGCGATATTTAGTGCAAGACTACGTAATGTTGAACACACATAGCTTGCAGCCCCGTTGCTGCTGCACACCAACATATTTATTTTATATTCATATAGTCACCGCGTGCATCCTCGCAGCAAAAGAAAAAAAAAACAGTTGAAGGATACAGTGAAATACACATGAAAGCACACGCCAATGGAAAAATTTTGACGTAAAGTCCATGAAAAATCCATCGAGTGCGACGTGGTCCATTCTTATGTCTTAATGCGCAAGGTGATGAAATGTTCGAAGTATGGACCGTATCTTTCTTACCATGCGTCTTCTGGCCACCCTACATATAATCCGGCCTCTACACCCTGAGTCACGATTTTCAGGGTGCTGTGAAGGTAGGGTGAAGTAACCCCGATCACTGGACCAAGGATTAGGGTTTCCGTGAGTTCATCAACCTTTCCATAGCCCATTTGTAGGAGTTCGTTGTGTGCCTCCACACTATGCAGGCGATGGCTCATTGTTATATAAGTATCCTACATATATATCCTACATCCAGATATTATCCTTCATGCTGCGAGAGGCCCCTCCTACGAGGTTGCTAACGGCGAGGAAAGCAGCAACATCAACTTCCCTCATCAGTTCACGTTACTGTTTGCCAACGGTCTGGGCTTCCCTAAAGGATTCTCACATAAAGTTACAGCCAGGCATGCCGCTCAGCCCGTTCAGCAGAAGTTACGACGGCTTCCACTGGAGGTTCGAGAAAAGGTCTCAGCTGAGCGTCACAAACTGGAGCAAGCGGACATCATTGAAAGGATTGATGCTTCTCAGTGGGTTTCCCCAATAGTAGTTGTCTGGAAGAAAAGCGGGGAACTGCGTCTTTGTGCCGACCACCGGAAGCCGAACGAAGCCATTGTAGTGGACAGCCACCCACTATCTCACCCGGATGACCTGTTCCACAGTCTTGCTGGTGCCCGCCACTACTCAAAATTGGATCTCTCTTCTGCGCACCATCAGTTGGTGCTTGCGAAGGAAAGCCATAATATAACAGCGTTCACCACGCACGAGGGTCTCTTTCGTTATAAGAAAGTCATTAGAGGATTAGCGTCAGCCGCAGCTGCTTTCCAGAAGATGCTTTCGGTTGTACTGAAGTGCTGTAAAGGCGTGCTACATTACCTTAACGATATCCTCATATTCGGACGCACCAAGAAGGATCACGTCCGTCACATGGTTCTGGTACTTCGAAATCTTGAAGAGACTGGCTTACACCTAAATAAGAAGAAATACGTCTTCACTGCTACCGAAGCAATTTCTAGGACATGTCCTTTCCAGAGGGAAGATCAGGCCCAGCCAAGACACGACTGAAGCCATTGTTCAAACACCAGCGCCGTATGATGTGAGAGGACTACGTTCTTTCCTATGCTTGGCTACATATTACCTAAAGTTTGTCCCGCATTTCACTACGGTCATGCAACCTCTTTGTCAACTGCTACGCGAAGATATTCCTTTCGTTTGGGGCGCAGAATGACGGGGGGCTTCCTCGCAAATCAAACTCTTGATTCGTGACTGTGTCGTCCTCACGCTTATTTGACTCTTCGCTTCCTACCTTCCTAACGGTTGATGCTTCGAACTGTGGACTAGGAGCTGTAATGCAACAAAAACATCCCGAAGGGCTACGAACGGTCGGCATCGCTACACATACACTCTCTGCCACCGAGAAGAGGTACTCTACATGAGAGAAGGAAGCTTTAACTTGTCTTTTGGCTGTGAGATGTGGCACGTGGCCCTGTTGAAAAATCCAGTAAAACGTAGACTGGTTTTCCTACTGGCCAGACTGGAATTGTTACTGGCTAGACTGGAATTCGTACTGGCTAGACTGGAATTCTTACTGGCTATGTCTGGAAATACTGGGTTTGAGACTGGTAATACTGGAAACCAGTCTACACTGGTTACTGGACACACTGGGATTCCACTGGAATGACTGGAATCTACACCAGTGTGACTGCAAACCAGTCTACACTGGTTACTGGACACTGGAATTCTGCTGGAATGACAGGGATCTACACCAGTGCCTACTGGAGGCAAGCGGCCTATGATGGTTACTTTGGTAACAGGGATTGCTCTGGAAGCTATATCAGTGACAGAAACCAGACTACAGTGATTACTGGGCTGCACGCGTACTAAAATTACTGGGATAGAGTCATCACAAGTCGACTTGTGTGTACTAATGAGAGCTCAACCCTTGACATATTTTTGGTAATCAATTGGATTGTAACAACAAATTTTTCAGTGGTATGCTATTAACAATTTTGAGTATACAGTCAACAACTAATATTTACGGGTAATTAATAGGAGCTAATAGGTTACACACAGACAATTTTTTCAATGGGATGTGTATAGTCAGTGCACGTAGCATCTGGCAGCAACTGTTGTGGATATGAGTAAACGTATGGAGGGAGGACACGTGGAAGAAATGGGAGACAGGACTTAGTAAATGTTATCAATCAACTTCAAGAGGCACTGAGCAGTCTCTAAAAGGACTGTGGGAAACCCACCAAAAAGCTCAGAACACAGCCTGGGATAGGATTCCAACTGGAGTCATCTCCCAGTATACAAGGCAGTCGTCATGACCTCTGAGGTCTGAGCTACATGTCGTCAACATTCAGTGAAAATCAGTTGTGAAAGAGACATGAATTCGTTATGCACACAATTGATGCAAGTTTATTTTCATGCAAATTGTCAAAACAAAAATCTGAATGTTTAGATCCATAACTCTCAATTATGTGGTAGCAAGCAGGTGGTATAGATCCATAACCTAATCTGTGACTGGGGGGACAAAAAATGACAATACAGACAAGGTATCAGTATTCACAATTAGTTGAAGTGCCATTAACTCAGTCATCAGCTTGTTCCAGAATCGGTTTGGTCAATACACTTTTCCGGAGCACAATGTTTCACTTGCATGTGCAATGTGTCACTTGTGTGTCAATTCTTCTCGCGTGTCTCGTTCGGCACGGACGCTTATTCCTACTGCTCCCGCCCAGACTTAGCTTAGTTCGTCAAGCTATCTTTCGAAACCCAGCTATCGCTTTGGATCAAGTTATACGTCCGGGAGCCTTCCCGTCTGCCTATGGAGGGCGGGGATGAGACCCCGTGTGTTGTGGCGAGGCCGGCGAGCCGTCCCGCCCCACAGCCCGAGCCTCCCTCGTCCTGGCGTGACAGGAGTAGGTCACCTGTCGGCCGCCGAGCAACTGATGAACCTCCTGTGGACTTTCACATGTCGGATGCAAGTGGACCTCCTGCCCCTCCGTCGCCGCACTGTGACTGGTCACAAGATACGGTGACGTACGACCCCAATAAGGGCCCTGAATATGATGGTGCAGCGGACCGCTTCACATTGGGGACATATCGAAAGAACCGGCCGAAAGGAATTCCCGTGCTCTTCAAACCCATCGATGTCACCCGTTCCTTCTGGAAGGTTAACCCCAATGTTGTGGCTCAGGACATATGCGCTGCGGCGCAGGAGTCAATTTCTCACCATCGCATTAGCAAGGATGGCAGCTTGTGCGTCTTCGTGAAATCTCAAGGAGCGGTTTCCAACCTTTTGGCGCTTGAATTCGTGGCGGGTATGGCTGTTTCCGCTTCAACCCCGTCATCGTATGTGAATAACATAGGAAAGATCAATGACGAACCACTTGACTATGACAACAGTGACCTTGTTTCGTACCTGGGGCAAGAAGGCGTCATAGCGGCACGCCGCCAAGTTCGTCGCACCTATCATGAAGACGGTACAGACACCTTCATCCCTCTTCGTAGCGTCATCCTCACGTTCAAGCCCACCCTGAAGCTCCCTGAGAAGGTACACTTGGGATTCTGCGCACACAATGTTTACGAGTATGTGGAGGGTCCAACCCAATGCTATAACTGCCAGCGTTTCGGGCATCTCTCGCGCAACTGTCGTTGGCCCACACGGTGCAAGATTTGCTCGGGACCGCACTTCCTCAAGGAGTGCACTGCGCGGCGGCAACCAAGATGCTCCAACTGCGGAGGTCCACATGCGGCTTCCCACTCACTGTGTCCGCGCAAGCGGTCAGCGATACAACTGTTCCATATGGAGGTACTCCCCAGCATTGTGGGCCCGGGGGTCTGCAGTGCCGGCGATCCTCGTAATCGGCACGCCACAAACGTGGTGTCGCCCCCCCCCCCCCCCAGCGTGCGCCGCCTCCACATCGGGTTCAGCGGGCTCCAAAGCGCACAAGAGTGTCCTTGACAGAGCCAACGGTTAGCCTCGATGCCCAGCACCCCCTGACGTCTTCGCCTCCCTTGCGCCAGACCTATACGGATGTCGTCAAGAGGGCTGCTGTGGTTCCACAAATTGGTGCACAGACAAGCACACCGCTTCCTCCGCGCCTGAGGCAGTCTGAGCGACAAGTGAGCGGTGGCGCTCCGGCAGCTGTGCTGGTCCCTCTGATTCTGGCCGTCCTCAAGGCCATCTTAGCGGCGTACCCGGACGCCGCTGGACTCCAGGAGGTCCAGGCCTTGCTCGCTGCGGAAAAGTTTCTGACCGCGGGTAATGGATCATCTGTATAAGCGAGCTACTATTCTCCAGTGGAATGCGCGTGGTCTGCATACGAAGTTGCCAGAGCTCAAGTTGTTTTTATTGAAGTACCGGACTCCAATTTTGGCCATCTGTGAAGCATACGTGAAGCGAGATTTCCGACTTAGTGGATATACTGTCTTTGGTCAGCAAGGGGGGTCATCTTGGAGGACAGTGCTGTGTGTGCGACAAGACTTGGCTGTGATGCAAGTACACACGGCGAGTCAGCTGCCTTTCGACTGTGTCCACTGCAAGATTCTTCTTGGGAAATTTTCACTGGCTGTTCTCAGCGTGTATGTGCCGCCGTCAGTCCAGACGACAGCCCATGACCTAACACTAGCTCTGGCAGGGGTGGGTGATCCCTTCCTTGTTGTTGGAGATATTAACGCTCATCACCCCTTGTGGGGGAGTCGCAGACGAGACAGCAAGGGGTCCCTGTGGTGCGACATCATTGAAGACCTGGATCTTTGTGTCTTAAATGACGCGTCTCCAACATTCCTCCGCCGGGACTACTCAACAGACGTATTAGACATTTCGCTTTGTTCGAGGGACGTTTTTCCGTACCTGACCTGGTCCACGGACCTGGACGGAAGAGGTAGTGACCACGTTCCTATATTTGTCTCCTACTCCAAGTACACATCCGGGGCAGGCCGCAGAACCGTACGGCTAACAAATTGGAGGTCCTTTCGTGAACTGTGCAAAAAGGACGTGCGCGTGGGAATGACCGCAGGTGAATTTACCGACCATATTGTGAACTCTCTGACGTCTTCCACCACGACTGCAAAGATCAGCGCTGGCCACGCAGGTACGGATCCGGAGGTGGAGCGTTTGCGTGCCATTCGGAGACGGGCAGAGCGGAAGGCTCGGCGATCCGGCCAACTTGCAGATGCACAAGTCGCGCGTCGTGCGAATGCATCGGTACAGAAAGCCTTGAAGGCTGTTGACAAAAAAAGATGGCGTCAGTTTTGCGCGTCTCTGACTCCGTTTTCAAGCCCTGCGAAGGTCTGGCGGATTGCGCGGTGTCTCCGCGAAGCTCCTCCCGCGAGGAACCCCCTCAGATCTCTGGCACTCTCAGTATCTAGGCGTGAGAAGGAAGTTGCCCACGACTTCTGCAAAATTCTGGCAGAAAGGTCCGAGGCAGCTAAATGTGCAGCTTTTCGGAGCCATGCATTCGAGCTGCAGCATGCTATTAGTCAAGCCCCGTCAGTGTCTGACCCTGACATGGACGCAGACCTCACGTTTGCCGAACTCAAGGCTGCGCTGGCACTCTCCCACAAGAAGTCGTCGCCGGGTCCTGACAAGGTCACCTACGTGGCGCTCCGCAATTTGGACGACTCATCCCTTTTGGCGCTCTTAGCGGTTTATAACACGTCATGGAGGGATGGGCAGGTCCCTGCCGCATGGAAGGAGGCACGTGTAGTCCCCATCCTGAAACCGGGAAAACAACCCTCCGACCTGGCGTCTTTCCGACCTGTGAGCCTCACCAGCTGCTTCGGCAAGGTCCTTGAACGCATGATACTGCACCGGCTCGAGTGGTGGCTGGAGCGAAGACCTGTTTTTCCTCAGGAAATGGCGGGTTTCCGCATGCACCGTAACTCCATGGATTCGGTGATCGATTTAGTCTCTTCGGTCGAAGAAGCGAAGGCGCGAAGGAAAATAGCGATGGCTGTCTTCCTGGACATCAAACGGGCGTACGATTCCCTAAGCCATCCCTGTGTTATTCATGGGTTGTTGCAGGCCCAGCTGCCTCATAGGGCACTGACGTGGCTCTCAGACTTCCTCCGTCAAAGGAAGATTTTCGTCACTACAGGCGAGGGGGACACGGAAAAGATCACTGTGCCACAGGGAGTTCCTCAGGGAAGTGTCCGTAGCCCCCTGTTATTCAACATTGTCTTGATGGGCCTCAAGGAGTGCCTTCCTCGGAGGGTGCATCTGTCCATCTATACTGACGATATTTGCGTCTGGACTGTGGGCAAGTCCCGCCCTGCAATTCAGCGTCGGCTCCAGAGCTCACTTGCTGCCATACATGCCTACTTCCTGAACGCAGCGATGGACATCTCCACTGAGAAAAGTGCTACCCTTCCGTTTACCCGGAAAGAGATGCGCCGGTTCCAAGTACACATCGGGGGTTCCCCGTTAAGGCAGGTCAGGCACCACAGGTTCCTCGGTGTTGTGTTGGACCGCAACCTGTCGTGGGCAAGACACATTGACTATCTCTCTTCAAAGGCGCAACGTTGGCGAAATGTGATACGTCACTTTGCCGGCTTGCGCTGGGGGTGTACTGAGCGGGACCTTCTTGCACTCCACAAAGCGCTTGTTCGTGGCTCAGTAGTCTACAGCCTTCCTGTGTTGCACGGACTATCACGGACGTCCGAACACAAGCTCCGTTGCGTCTTGGCGCGCAGCTTGCGGACCTGTCTTGGCGTTCCGCGTTGCGCTGAGACGAGGATGGTGGTAGCCGAGGCCAGGGAACTCCCAATTGGCGTCCTCCGCAAGAGAGAAACTTTCCGCCACCACTTGCGATTGCGCGCTCACCATCGCCGTCACCCACTGGTACAGAAGCTTCGTAAGCGAAACCGCAGCAAAATCGCGCAGTGTGCGCAAGAACTAACGGACCATATACCTGCCTTCACTGTTGCCCCATCCGCTGCTTCAGCAGCGCCATGGACACTGCCAAAACCATCCATCTTGTCTCACATCCCGGGGATCAAGGGGCCGAAGAGCCAAACCCCTGCTCCAGTCCTCAAGCAGGCTACTCTGGAGTGGATGGACGCTACATACGGAAACCAAACCGCTGTATATACGGACGGTTCCTCCACTACAGGCGGCTCATCTGCGGCGTTTGTAATCCCAGAGGAGTCAATTTCACGTGGGTTCCGCCTATCGCACCGCACCTCGGCCACCTCTGCGGAGTTGTATGCCATCCTGCTATTCCTAAGGTCTATTTTGGATCACCACCCCCGCAACTGGGTGGTTTACACAGATTCGCGGGCAGCGCTGCAGTGCATAGACAACATAAGCATCCGTGGCTCCTTGGCTCCGGTGGTAGTGAACATCCTGACGACACTCAAGGTTTTAGAAGACAGGGGCCACCGGCTCACCCTCCAATGGGTCCCTAGCCACATTGGAATAAGAGGCAATGAGGTAGCGGATCGGGCAGCTGCTGCAGCTCACCATCGCCGCTCAGCAGTCTCCATCATACTTTCGAATGGAGATAGGCGCACCCTCTTGTCCGCGTTGACGTCGCCCTGGGCCCATCAGGAATGGTGTCATGACCTCACCCGGTGTTCGCTTCTGTATGCTGTTGACCCAACGCTTTCATTTGACATGCCAAGCGCTTTCCCTCGCCTCTTTACGCCTCTAGTGTGTCGTTTACGACTTAGCGTCGCATTCACCCCTGCACTCCGGTATAGGCTGGGCCACAGCACCACGGCGCTGTGTACAACTTGTGGTTTACCGGCAACAACCCGACACATTCTCGAAGACTGCAGCCAGTACGTACGCGAGCGACGGGCCTTTACATCTCAGCTTGAAATGCTGGATCAGAGGCCATTCAACATCTGCAAAGTTCTAGGCCCATGGAGTAAAGGGCAACCTCCATGGAGCGAATGTACAGCGAAAAAGCTGCGAACTTCGCTCAGCGTCGGACGCCCTGCGCGAGGCGTCAGAAATGTGAGCGTCCGCCGCCGATCTGCCCATGCCAGATATTTTCGCCCAGCGTCCGCGATTCCGGAAGCGTCAACTGCAGATGAACCAATCAAAGTGCTCTTCCGCTACGAATCTACGCCAGATCGCCTGCACGTGGTCGTCTGCTCTCGTGAATCATCGTCGTCGTCCTCTTCTTGCAACTGGATGCTGTCGTCTGCTCGCTGTTTCGCCAACTGCATCGTTAGAACGTGAGGCATTCTCTGCCAAGAAACATTTTTTCCTTTCGCAGTAGTGAATATGCTTTTCAGTACGTTACTGGGCGCATCTTTGCAGACAGTTGTTGGATTTAGTTGCAAAATTTGTTACATTAAATGCACTTTTTCGAGCAATTGATTTCACTAAGCTTTCACCTTATACCCTGGCAACAGGGACATCACAGCATGACTTCCCGACGCCGTCCGCTGGTTTTTCGCTCCATGGAGCTGGTGCCGGCGAACAACTGGCGGCGGAACGCGCGTGGCAGTCTGCCGCGCGAACTTCGTTGCAAAAATTCGCTCCATGGAGGTTGCCCTTAACCCTGGACACCAGTGCCGTGCACTTGGTGCTCTTCTTTCCTTTCTGAGAGCCACCGGCCTCCTTCACGAACTGTAGGGATTTCCTTCCCTCGTCATCCTTTCATGTGAACCTTTTTGGAATGGGGTAGGGTCCTGCACTCAACGCAGGGAAACATCCCACATCATCATCATGATCCATTCATCTATGTTGTTGTTGTTGTTGCATGTGCAAGGAAAATAGAGTAAGTATATCATACATATTTCAGATGTACCTAACACCAGCATGCTTTCTTTGGGTCTCCTTCCTAAATGGTTCCCAATGAACTTTGAAACAAAAATTCAATGGTTCTTCAACAGCGTTTTGTGGCTCGGCTGTCGTTTTGCCTGGGACATAAAATAGTTTATGACCAAGCCTTCAATAGTTCAACAAAAATATGTATATATATATATATTTATAAGCTACAGGTATCACACGAGGAAATATGCAGGAACTGCACAATAGTTATCAGTTCACAAATCTGACTGACAACTCCTGAATGTTAAAGATAACAGCACAGAAAAAAACGATGTATACAGTGCAGGGCGCCATGCATTTCTTGTTCTTCTGGTTTCGACTGCTAGTTCCTATTGCAATTATGACATGAAAACCTATGACCTGAAACACCATAACACCTATGACATGAAAATTACGGTCCTGACCATGGATAAGCAGAATTTGCACTACCAGCTCCTTGAGAATAAGAAAAAAGGTGCAAAATCTGGGGTTTGCAAGGATTGTGGGAAATTTCAAGGTTTTCAGCCCTTCGAAATGACATTTTCAAATTCCACGGACTAGTTTGAAGAACCAGTGGGAACCATGTTCCTAGCTTGCGTCTCATTCACATGACATGTGTAGCAGAAGTTAACCCACAAAATATTTACATCAGTATTTCCTAACAAATGGTGGCCTACCCTTTGCTATAACTTGATATAATGTGTCATATCTGCAGAGTGTATACATGTACATATAAATCCTGAACCTTTGCAAAATCCTTTTCCTCGCGAAAAGAGTGCCTCACTGAATGAGAGGACATCCTGATATATGCAACTCCCCTCACGTGAGCAGTAACGTACAGCGACACAGCACAAGCATGTATAAGCATCGCATGATATGCGATGAAAAAAAGAAAAAGGTACAAATCCATCATGTCATGAGAGAATCTTATCGGCCAACCAAAGCTGCATTCCTAAACCGTTTGTTTTTCCCAAATTGAATTGCACAGCTAAAATATGTCGCATTGTGACTCCTGCTGGACAGCGTGACAGACAAAGCATAATTTTGAGCAATATTAAATGTCTCCCTGTTGCTCCTTTAAAGTATAGTTTGGATGCTCTCGGCAACTTCGTTGTTCAAGGTGAAAAATTAGTCACGTTCCAGTTTGTTGGGTAAATCGCAGACGTAACACCTTCCTCCTGCAAATGAAATGAACAGACAGGAGCCTCGAATGCCCACAGGGTCGAAGATTTGCACTTCTCCACGGTGTGAAGGGAAGCATTCCTTGATATGTGGTGGCAGCGGCCGTGAAGGAACACACACTACAATGTGTCTGCATACCAATAAGCACTTTGATGCAAGTTGTGAACGGACTTGCACTACCTTCTGGATTTTGTAATAGTCACCATTGTTTCCAACGAACACAGTTGAGTCACTTTTTGATGGTCTTGTATAGCTTGCACTGTGAAACACCATACTGGAAAAGATAAATCTGTCGTACTCGGTGATGCTGCACGCTTGACAACCTAAACGTTCTTGGACTGCTTGGAGTTCTTCCACGCTCAACCTTGCTGCACGGCCATTTCCTATCATGCACACACTTCCATCGTAGGAGGCACACTGGACGTGAGGGTAGCCAAGAAGTTTCTCACAAGCTGCTTTTTCTTCTGGGGGAAGGCGGCCTACAGCCAAGACAACTTCTAGTTCTTGGGACATGATAACCCGTTCCGTTATCTGCTGTGGAGCTCCTTTTGCTGCTGTAACAAGATTAACCAACTTGCCATTGCCTCCTTCAAAGACAAAAGCCGAGTGGGCCCATAGGGGACCGAGAAACCTCACAGAGTTAGCAAGGTGAAGGAGAGCATGAACATTGAAAGTCATGAATACTTCTCCATATAACGTGATGCAGCGCCCAATCAAGCTCTTGAGAGGGCTATCTGCAGAGCAAATAGAAGTCAACAATGAAATAAATAAAATGCTGAACCTGATGCACATACACGGTCACCTAAAATTCATGAACTGGAAACTCAATGAACAATCTGATTCTGATAATTCAAACACATCCGAAATTTTCCTTAGCACTAATGCCTTACAACCTTGCAGATAATTTTGAAATGTCTGCCATAGGGAATAAATTTCTCACTGAAAATTACGGCTTTCACACCTGAAAAACCTTTGACAAGAAGAAGAAACAATACAAGCACTTAGGGGTTCTTATGTTCTGCATTTTCCAAAACAAAGTGACTAAACGGTGAGGAAACAGGTGATCTGGTTGCGACAAACATCACTAGTAGAACCCCAGAGACTGAGGGAACATAAGCGACCCAAGGATTGATCCCAGACACACGCAGTATTTGTGCCATGGGAGTTCGTGTCGCAGTTCGGGACCTTGAGCATTATTCACTTAATTCATATCTTTATGACAATTTTAACAACGGAGAGGTTTTACTAAAGTTTTATTTGTTTTTGTTTATTTGTATTACGTTGGTATTGAATAAGCACCAACGTTCATGACATTTATTTGCAGCATAAGCTTTTGAATTTGGTCATTTATTTAATACGCGAAATATTGCTGGCAGAAAAAGATGCTTTTTGGGTGGAATTATGCAGGCGCTTGATAAATAGATCAATAATTCCAGAACTATAAAATATAAAAAATGAGGAACCCTACATATACTCATCAGAAAATAAAAACAGTGGTGGCCCTCTGTTACCCGCATGGGAGATTTCTGGTTTTGTTACCTTTTCTCTCAAAAGGATGTGAATAGCCTCCGAAAGCCTAGCCAAGTGGCTCCAATATTCCCTCGGCAGAATACCAGCTGTACATGGGAGGCTGTAGTACAGCAACCAATGTCTCAGCTCAGAAGCCTTCCAGTGGGCACGATCAGTGATACTTCGTGGCAGCCTTGTTATGCAGTGCGGAGGCTTTATGGATAGCAGGAGGCTGTTGATCTTTGAAGTGTTTGCGCGGGAGCCTATAAGTAGCCAGTGAGATAACATGTTAGTACAGTTCTCTGACGTATCTGAACATGGCGTTCAGAGCTGTGAAGACTAATAGGACTCTGCAATACATATGTAGTAGCGTTCCAAGTGGTGGGAGTTGCCAAACAGATAGTCGTTGATCTGGCGAGTAACCCCAAGCAATACTGAATGCATATACTCCACACTGCTTCCTCGGACAAGGTCAAATCCTGAAACTGTGCCAGATTTTCAGATAGGTTACGATAGCAGCTGCAAAGGAGCAGATTGTGCCTGGGCCATTACACACCAAATGATCTAAACAGTCTGCTCCACGATCACTGATTTTTTTTTTTTTTTGCGTGTGTGTGAAAGTACAGTGCTTTGAGGGATGAGTAATTTTGTTAATTTGCTAACATGATCGATGCTAAAAACTGCGGCTTTATAATTGCATTGATACCAACCAATTAACTATGTGATTTTATGAAGTACTCCAGTTTGCTAATGAAACATAGTCTGACTGAGTATATTACCTGTCGGTCCTTTGACACCGTTTATGTCGGTATCCAATTCCAGTGAAAGATCAGCATCTCGCACTACCAAATCGGAGGTCCTGTGTTCGACTGAGCCGCTGCTTATGTAGCGTATGCAATCTAGAAAAAATATACAGGAGATTATTATGTGGTAGATAGACACAAAACAGCATGCTCTAATATACAGAAAACACCCCTCTCTTGCACCATATTTTAATGAAACATGTATACTTACTGTCCACGTAGTTGCATGGTATAAGGCACCATGTGCACGAGCTATATCCATTATGCTGCTTCATGTTGAGAACAGCTGCCCAGGCTGGTGCGTCAACTGCGCAGCAGAGAACAAATGCTCGTGATGCATAGTGGTGCCTGTCTTCCTCCCAGAGAATAGGTTCCATGGTGTTTATTTCGTCCACAATCTTTGTTAGGAATATGGTCATATCAGGGTGGCTCTTGGGGAACCACAGCCCAGCTAATGTGCAGTTCCTGAAACGTGTTCGAGGAGGCAGCTCGTTAACAACGAACTGAACTGGCCACACTGAGGTATTCGATGACTCAAAGAGCGGACTGCCATCTGTGTTTATAGTCAAGGTGAAGTCGCCATCACACAGCCCAACCTTTTCACTCAAATCTGCATATCCGGCAGCAGACGTCATGTCAGTTAGAATTTCTGGAGTTGTGCTCAGTGTCTGTAAATTCCTGTGCAGTTCAGCTTTGGTCTTTTCCACAACAAATTTAATTTGCTTGTGCATGTCAAACACAATAAAACACGGGTTGTTGCCATCCACCTTGCTCCTGTCTCCACACACCTGGCACTGTGAGCCACGCTGAGCATTACTCTCCAATACCGACTCACATGTTGAGCAGAGTTGATACCACTTCGCCTGTTGCTTGGCTTTCTGGGACGAAAGCTTTCGAAATAGATACTTGCTGCGTGGTAAGACATTATCTTCTGGCTCAAAGAGTTTATTCACAAAGGTGATGAGGTCTCCAAGAGCTTTCCAGGTAAGGCCGTTACTCACGACGATAGCCATCAGCATTGCAACAGCACCGGCCTTCGTGGTAGTTGAATGTGGTAATCTTTCAGTCCCGAACTCGTCAAGGCACGTTGCCAGAAAATATTCGATGTGGGCTGGTTCCGGAGAATCTTGTGCACGGTATGTTGTCTCTTCTTCGATGGGACTGGAATCATCTGCAGCGCTGTCTCTCCAATTTTCTTCGGCAGGCAAGCATTCTTCTTCATGTACAACAGGAATTTCCTCGCTCTCGCCTGCGACACACGGGTTCGGTGAATCCGAGCATTCGACAACAAGTTCTCGTGGTGGACTGACATTGCGCACCTCACGTACACGCTTATATCGTAACATTGACACCGGTACGATAAAAGGGGCGTCGCCATCCAAGTAAGGCTTTCGGCGTTTTGGAGTTCCCCCTGGCCGGGCGTCGTTTACTTGCGAGCACTCAGCCAACTCAGCCGTGCTGGTATTTGCCATAGCTACGACGTATCACAGTCGGTGTATCTCTTTTCGCTGTTCTTTTTGTAGAAGATAGCAAGAAACGCTGCGCCACTGTTTGTACCGGTTTGTGCAAATTTGTTCATTCACAGAAGTACGGTAAAAAAAAGACACAAAACAATGTCCGTAACAATCAACAAAATGCAACCGAATTAATAACATTTTAATATAAATTCTTCCTTCCTTGCTTCACCCTACAGTTTTGCATTATCTGTGTTTCTCGTCGGAGAGCCACGACAGAGACGGACATTTCTGTTTTGTGATCTGGCAACCGTTGCACATGAGATTCCGCCTTTTCTTGCTGCAGCCATAAGTCGTTGTGAAATTGTCAAACTGTATGGAAGTGAATATTCTTGGACTACAACTGTATATACTTTCTTGGCAACATTTAACCCGTCGTGCGTTCAAGAATGCATGCCTACGTGAAGTATTTGGCCGACGACGTCAAGGCGATTGTGCCCGTGTCACTAATCCGGGACTACAAGCCAAAGAACGATGGTGACTTCAACAATGTGCCGAAAATGGTGTACTGGCGCTCCAAGCAAGGGAACGATGAGGAATATTACGAAGTACAAGTTCTGGATTTGGCAGGTAACATATTACTGACGGCTTTTTGACTACTTTACCGTCGCTGGCGCAACAGTTAATCCCATGTCTCGCCTTTTGGCTAACGTACAGCACTGAAATCGCTCGCTACTCACTTTGTAGCCGTGACATCGTTTTTCTTTGTGGCCCATAATCTAACCAACATGCTGTACTTGGGCCCGGTTTCACTAACTCCGATTACCATTTGAACCTAGATCAACTGTCCCTTAATTTGAATCTAAAGTTTAACTCTGCGTCACTAAAGGTAGTTATTGTCACTGAAACGTCTATCCTGTCACCAGCTAACGTTTGCAAAAATGAATTGAGTGTTAACTTCAAGTTTTAGCAACGCTTGATCTCGGTTTAAACGTAATCAGCGCTTATGAAGCCGGGCCCCTTTCGTTGCTAGAATTATCATGACTGCGTTGTATTGTTGCGCAAATTTAAGCGTTGCTTTGATCATTCAGACTCTATAGCTGCTCTTATAATGAAGTTGAAGAGCTAGAAGGTGCCAGTTCCACACATTTTCACATGCAGCGAAGAGTACAACCCAACAAGTAACAAAAAGGTACCTGTGATCTCTGTGCATGTGTAGGAAGACACCTGTATATTACGGGAAACGTTTATCATTGCAGAGGAGACCCATATTGCGTTACAAGTGGTTGCAGTTACTCAAATTTCTGTTACTTGTTTATGCCCCAAAATTGCTGTTACTGGTATTTTGTTGCTTCTGGATATTTTGATGCTCTGTTAAGTTAACGGGAGTGTTGCTGAAGTGTGTGTTTCGTTTTAGAGAACTGAATCAGACATTAAGCAACGGAAAGAAGCTGCAAGGAAGCAGCGTTTGAAGGAGATCGCTGCATGTCGTAAAATAGAGCGGCCTTCAACAAGGAAAGTGAGTAATATGTGCTTTGGTATGAAATGTACGGGCTGTCTATGACTCATTTACTTTGTACTCTAGTTTTTGTTTTAGTACACATATTCAATGAAGTGTAGTGATGTTTACATATCACTTGCAGTTGAATGCCAACAAATTACTCTGTTGTCAATTACTCTGTTCTTTTCCTTGTAGGAATCTGGAAAACGGACAAAACGCAGATCATCAGAATCTGGTGTAAGCTCTTCTGACGAGAGCGTTGTAGAGTAGAGATCAAGTAGAGATTTTCTAGCAAAACTGAATTGGAAGGATTGTCTTGCATAGTAACTATTGTCGACGATATCTCGTTTCAGCATGAGATTGGTTGCTTGCTTCCTTTGTGCCTTGTTAATGAGACACACATCTAGACATATGTGATGTGTGAAGCAAAAAAAATTAAAAACAAAGTGGCACCTGAGATGCATAATATATAATAATGTATCTAATCACACTTTTTCTTCCAGATCGTGTGTCGAAGTTTATAGAAAATTCTATAACCGATGAGCCCAAGGACGTCCGGACGAAAAAAGTGAGAAAAATCCTGGCAGATTTCTTTGCCGACACGGCGTGCCAGGGGAAGAGGAAAAAAACTCATTTGTAAGACTAAATAAAAGCTTTAGTGGCAGCAAAATGTGCATGTGTACCTCACGCAGTAGGACTGGGCCAGGCTTCACACATGAGTAAAGCCATAGAAAATGGTAGTCATCAGTAAAGCCATTACAGCTTAACACTGACTGACTCATACACTCACTTACATACAGCTCTAGTCTTTCGCTGCTGCTTGTCATTGAGGCAGCAACACCATTCAGTAAATGCAGTCTGGAGCCGTGTGAAGTGCTATCAAGTAGTGTGACAGTATGAACTGGTGTAGGCACTGGACAAACCAGTATAACCAGTGTTCTGTGCAACCAGTAAGACCAGTGACACACTGGACCAACCAGTAAGACTAGTGACAGACTGGACCAACCAGTAAGACCAGTGACAGACTGGACAGACTGGGTTAATAATCCGGTGTGACACTGGATACTGGTTTCCAGTCTGTCCAGTAGACTGGATTTTTCAACAGGGGGTTCGTCCTGCGCACTGACCATCTGGCCTTGGTCACCCTCCTCTCAACGCAGGGTCACGGTCGCCAGCCCATGAGAATCGCACGGTGGGGCGCGCGTCTACTTCTGTACAATTTTGAGATGCACTACAAGCAGGGAGAACACAACGTCGTCGCCGGCGCCCTTTCACGGCTTCCTCCGGCGAGGTCAGTATGCGTCATACAGCAACAGCTGGATTCCCTAACTCTTCCTCAACTGCAAGCTGGCATGCGAGAAGACCCCACTCTAACAATGATCCTCAATGTTGTCGACACATCTTGGCCAACCAACGTGAAGGAGGATAAAGACGTAGCGCCGTAAGCACTGGTCCGGGATGAGCTGTCCTCTGTGCAAGGATTGCTTATGAGAGGAGAAAATGTTCTGCCGCCAACATCCTTACGGAAGCACGTAATAGAACTGAGTCACGAGTCTCACCCTGGCATAGTCTGTTCCAGGCAACGGATTCGGCTTAGGTATTGGTAACCTAAGTTGGACAAGGACGTGGAACGTCATCTACGGTCATGTATGGTCTGCCAGAGCACTGACAAGACAGCAATCACGCGTCCTGCTCCTCTTCAGACAGTTAAGCTCCCCGACGGACCAGGGGGCAGATCGGCATTGACATCACCAGCCATTTCAACACGCTGCCTGCTGAAGATCATTTCATCATTTCTGTGGTGGCATACGAAAGTAAATGGCCGGAAGCCCGCCTCACGTCGACGGTTACATCGGACTCCATCATCTGCTTCCTTACGGGCATCTTCGCTAGGGAAGGATACCCTGAGGGGGTCATTTCTGACCATTGACCAGAATATGTGGTCCGCGCTTTCAAAATATTTTTGCAGTCGAGGGGTTATGAACACCGCGGTTCACCTATCTACCATCCCCATGCTAACCGACAGGTTGAGCGGTCCAACCGAGTTCTAATGGATTACATTCAAGCCATCATCGTTTCGCATGACAACGTTCATCGAGACCTCGAACAGATTCTCGGTGTGTACCGCAGCACGCCTCATGTAGCCACTCAGCTTTCTCCTCCTGGAGACACATGAGGACACGTCTGGACAGAGTTGAGTTCCCGGCATTCGATGGTGACGTCGTACAGGAGATGGCCAACTTGAGGAAACGGATCATCGCCTATCAACAAAGGTCTAAGGCGCGATTCGACAGGACCAAGGCGTCCGGAGACATGACGGGGACTTTGTGAGGATTAAGTTGCCGGGGAACTGTACAAAAGGCACCCCACACTCCAGTCCGTCAACAGAGATCCAACGACAGACTGGGCCGGCCGGGTTCCAGACCGCAGATGGCAGGGCGTGGAATGCAACACGGCTTTCAGCCACTGCCTCACAGCAGCCACCAGCGTCCGCCGTAATAGACGTACATGTTAATTGTGACCAGCACGGCTCGAATCCGTCCCGTCCACCCCCACAACTTTCGCAGTGCAACAAATGCCCTCCTGGACGATTCGTCCCATAAGCATCTCCCACGGAAGGGGAGTGTGTTGTATAGTGTAGAAGACGACGGTGCCAAAGAAAATGCATGTGTATTTTTTTTATTGGGCTCGTGAATAAAGTTGAGATCTGTCGCGTACTGAGGGCGTTCCTTCTCGCGTTTGAACATGCATCAACATGCAAAGTACATAACCATCAGCAAAATGCATCTTATTCCCTTTCCACATCATTTATTACATGCCCGAACGAGGAGGTTCAATCCTCATTTATCAACAATCAACTCACCTATAAACATATATATCATAACCCCTACATATAGATCACATAGATATAGATAGCATATAGATCACCCTGTTTCCTGTCATCGCTGTGTTTGCGTAGCGCTCCTGAAAGCTTAATTTTGAACACCCTGTATAACATTATCTCACAATAGCACATGTATAATACAATATTATTTAATAATATAAGGTCACGCACGCAACTGGAACTTTTAGGACGCCAGATCTTCAGCAAAGCTCAGATACCGTACTTTATCAGTGCATTTGAGCAGGCAACAGAGAAACCATTTGGTTATCTAGTCATTGACCTACACCCTCTGACGCAGTCTCAATTTCGACTGCTAACAGTTCGCCAGTTCGTTTTCTTGCCGAAATGAAAAGACAGTGACATCATTTAACTTTTCTAAGAGTCCTTGCAACGTGTACTCCTACACAGTGCGATGAGATTTTAAAGGAGGCGCCACCTCTGAGCATAGAAGCTCTTTTTGAAGTCTGTGAGATATACTGAGTGGTAATATTAACAATCCCAAATTTCATTACTCTTCCGGTAATATTAAGCTACCACCCAGATTGTTCAAAGAGCTGGAAAAGTATAAACACACCATTTCATACATTGTGTATAAAACGTTGAAGAAATCACAAAAGAGGACTAAGATCCTTCCTCTATTGACGGAGGGGAGGCCTAGTGCCTCTGCTCCCCTTGCTGCTCACAGGATTAACCAGTGTACTCGATGGTTTCGCATGTCGTGCTCTAGCGAAAACAGTAGGTGTCTAAAAAATGGCCATAAAGGTCGAGGTATCGAATCTTATTGAATCAATTCTGGAATCTAACGAAAGCGATGACATTAAAGTAAAACGCATGTTACCTGTAATGTGCTGCATCATAAAATCATCGGAAACTCTCTAATAAAACAAAGCCAGCGCCCAATACATCAGTACAGGAAGAAAAGAATAATGTGTGACTTCCGACGATCGTTTGATTACAATTTTCTTCCTACTAATGTCAACACTAAAAAAGTAAGACATGTAGTCTCAGTGCTACCTAGGAGCTTGATTTGAAATGATGAGGGAGAAATCATTCATACAGCCAACATAAAAGAATTTGTGTTGCATCTGTCTAGATACAAGAGAGAGAATTCTGCTTGGCATCGAAAAGAGGAAAAGTTTTTTTGCAGCCACTCAAAATACGTTAGAAGAGGAAAGCAAGGAAACGTATACCCTGGGAAAGATACAAATCACCCCAAAGAACAAAGTTGCTTTCATCATCATCAGATGAATATATCACAGAAGGAGAATGAATTATAGAGATCCAAACTCTGGTTTGAGAGGGGTTGCCCGATACTGCAGAGGGCGAAACATCCCTAAGAAACAGGCAATCGAAGAACTACAGCAAGATTATGTCTACACACTTTACAAGGGAAGACATAGATTTAAGAGAAGAAAGACCATCTCACTGCACGTCGACGATTTTCATCAAGCAGACCTGATTTTATTCCTGGGGTACAAGAAACACAATAAAGGATTTTCCCTCATACTCATTGTCAGAAATTGCTTATGAAGACGGCTCATGGCTGCACCCATTAGGACCAAGCGTGGTGAATGTGTGAAGAAAGGCTTGATGAAGCTGTGTCGCCATCAAAACACCCTGCATGTCTGATCCTCTGCAGGTGTATCAGGGGAAAGAGCTCTACAACAAACATGTGAGAACATGGTGTCAACGTCACTCAATCCAAATGTTTAGCGCCCGGTCTGTGTTCAAATGTGCTTGGGTTGAGAGAGCCATCAGATCAATTAAAGCTAGACTTTATCGTTATTTCGCCAGGAAATGTCATCACAAGTACATTGCAGTTCTCCCAAAGATCATTGCCGACTACAATTCGTCATTCCACTCGACTATTAAGATGGCCCCGAATGATGTCGATAAAAATAATGAGACTGAACGATTCAATAGATTTAACAGTAAAAATGAAAATAAATAAAAAGTTGTCTTTTGAAGTTGGTGGCCAGATGCATGTTCTCATGAATAGATCAATTTTTGACAAGGGGTACACTGGGCACTGGTCCTTAGTTCTCAAGACGATCATGCGGTACAAGAACTCGGATCCACCAGAGTTTTAGGTAGCTGGTCCGGACGTTGTCGAAGACGATGCAACTTACTACGCCAATGAATTGCAACATGTAGTCAAAGGAGCAGATGACCCGTACCCAATTGAACGCATAGTAAGCCCAAAGAAAATAAATGGTGTCACGCATTACGAAGTGAAATGTCTATGTTGCGATGACTCATTTAATTCTTGGGTTCTTGTGCGAGATGCCACGAAGCTCTGATTTTTACATGATCCTCCTATTCAAGAGTTGTATGGATATGTACCCAAACAATAGCCTCAATGACTTTATAATTTCTCTGAGTGAACCACTACAATTGAATGAACAATGTAAAGTCGGCCTACATGAACTTTCCATCTCTAATATATTCTACAACACTGCAATTCTGCAACACATACGTCTATGTCTTGTACGATGTACAGAATTTATTCATCCGGCTTTGTCATAGTGCCAAGTGAGTATGTCCAGTCAATTTTAATTACTTAGCATTCCTTATACATATATCACTTTAAATCAATTTGAATAAGTCGGCATTATTAAAAAAATAATTTGAGATCGTTGAAACTCAGGTTATGTAATAAAACATTTCCTGTATTACTAATGTGTATTCTTGTTGCACCTATAGTCGCATGTTAAGGGGCATATAATGAGATCTTATAATTCAGATATAATCAGGGTGTCGAACCGAACCCGAACCCGAACCGAAAACCGTACCCGAACCGTTATTTTTGCCGGAACCGAACCCGAACCTGAACCGAAATTTTCATGACACTGTTGAACCCGAACCGGAGCAGAACCGTAAAAAATAATAGCGGTAACCGGTTCGCAACAAAACGGTTCGGACATAAAAGATGTCAGCATAAGAGTTCCTCTCTATCCCCAAACGAAGACACATTGGTATCATCATCACGCGCCTATATCATAAATTTCAGAAATGTTCACCTAGCAGTCAGACGACGACGTATAGTAAGTATACTTTCAGCGTCTTTTTAACATGTTGAAGCGCAGTTGTCGTTGTGAGTGCCGCGGCTAGCGCCCCACGCACGCGGTGCGGCGTCTACTCTTCAGAGACCAGGTGCCACGCGGACGAATGAAACACGAATGGAGTAGGCCAGTTATATAGCTCTACAGGACGAATATGTGATCAAATAAGCGCCCAAGATATCCCTTTACACGTGAGCAGCACAAATTAAACAAGTCAGAAACATGAGAAGTGGAGAAGGAGCGTACGCAGAACGGTGCCTGTTTGATTGGTCGTGCCTTGAAAAGTAAATGTGGTTCTGCTTATTGGTAGCGCAGTTGTATCGTCGTGACACATTGCCGTTGTGTTGTGGATTAACAAGTACACTGCTGTGAGCTCGGACAGAGTAAGGCTTGCAGGCTTATTTTCGACATGCTTCAGTACGGTTTCAGATCGATTCACGCTGCGAAGGCAGTTTGCCGGCAAGTACTGTCGTCTATGTTACGCTGTCCATCTCATTAGGCTTCATTTAAGTGTATCTTGCTGGCACTGTGCGTGTGAAAAAAGATATTTTGGGAACAGAAAGTAGCAGGACTACACCGCTTCAACAGCGTGAACTCTAGTTGCAATAAGTGTTCATCCATTTCTCATTTCTCTCACTAAAGGGCTACCTCACCGCTAGAGACGTCAATGCAGACAACAGCAGTAAGCTATTAGCCACGCATTTCCTGATAAAAGCAGTTTTATGGAACATATATAACGGAAGCGTTGAACCGGTTCGCGAAACGGTTCGGGGCTGCGAACCGGTTTGCGAACCGGTTCGATTTCTGGCCTGGCCGAACCGGAACTGAACCGGAACGAAATCAAAACAACGCGAACCTGAACCCGAACCGAACCCGTATTTTTTGCGGTTCGACAGCCTGGATATAATCCAAGTATTATGAGATGGAGAACCACTATTAAGACCTACACTCTGGTAACTAATGAAACTGAACTGCGCAGAATGCACAGCTATGGTTGCCCACAACTGTCCCCTGAGAGTGCTGTGAGTGCTGCCCAGGGACATGTTGAGGATGTCATTGGAAGTCTCCCTTTGACACTTAAGCGACGACTTGGCGACTTAAATGACCTCAGTTTGGAGCGTGCTCGTTTTTATGTAATGGGACCGAAAAATTCAGTATGAGGAAGTGAATAAGCAAGGATCACGAATGCGTGAACTTTGGAGAATGAAGCAAGTTTTCTTTTTTTCTTTTATTTTTTTTTTTTGATTGAGCGACGCATTAGCGGGCGCTGATCAACTGGCAAATCCCAGCTGAGACGCTAACGATTCAGAAATCCAAATAGCTTTGAAATCAGGGCTACCTACTCGGATTGATTGCAACTAGCATATAATTGATTAAAAAAGTATTCACACGTTTTACGTAACCGAGTATGGCATTAACAGCATGGTGAAAAGCCATCAACGATAATGCGTTACCACCGTGTCAGCGAGTAATGATAATTGATTATAATTTCGATGCTCAAGAGTACATATAGCATGTAATGTAGCACGCCGTTATATTCTTGATGGGTAATATATCTCTGTTAGCAACTTGAAGAATGTAATCACCTAGTAAGTGCATACTGTACAAACGTATAATGATTTGGTAATGCATTATAAATGATAATGAGTAATGTAAATAAGTGCATTTTGAGTATTATGAGTAAAAGTAACACATCTCTGATCTCTGAGACATGAATCCAGCGGGACTATGGCCTGTATAGCAAGTAGACACTAGATTACAGTATCCCCAGTGTCCCTTCCACTTCTAGTGAAACTCCAGGGTGGCTAGTAACCAGTGTAGACTGGTTTCCATGTACCCAGAGGAACTCCAGTATCACTCTGTAAACTATGCTTGTAGAGTATCCAGTAAACTCTGGTTTCAAGTGTCTCCAGTGAAATTGCAGTCCTGTAAGTAGTTAGTGAACACTGGTTTCCAGTGTCCCCGTGAAAATCCAGTATATCCAGTGACCAGTATCAATTGGTTTCCGGTATTGCCGGTCTGATCTAAGATCTTTTGCAGTCTTACCAGTGGCATTTCCACTCTGGCCAGTAACATTTGTAGTTTTGCAGCAGGGTCGCAGCTGAAGGGTCGCTCATGTATATAGACTAAATTTTATACCAAATGGTGTAAATCTGAATCCAAATCAAAATATTTGGGGAAAAAATGTGATTTAGTCCAAATCCAAATCCTGTTCATAGTGAGGACGCCAATCAAATCGAAATCGAATCCTTTTTCCCTTTCTCCCCTTTGCGGATTTAAGTCCAGATGTAAATCATATAAAAATCACATCCGAGATTTTAAATCGTCAACATTACTGCTCATACGGGTTGCCGATTATGACATGGTCGGTAGGCCATGTTTCAAGGCCATCTCTTAGTCCATGGTTTCAACTCGCATTCGCTGTAAGCAGGCTTTATTCGAAGCACAACATTCAAGCCATATCTGCCACTATAGACGAATATTACGGCTGGGGCTGCGTATTGTTCACAGACTACTCTACACAATGATGGCGATAGATGACCTAGAAAATAGGCAGCTTACGCATCGTTTACTGCAACTACTCTCTGCTAACATCGCTCATTTGGACTCCCGTTACTTTATTCGTGCGAGGGATTGCAAGAATAATATTTCCACGTAAAAATAACTTTAAGCAAAAATAACTTTACTTTTATTTATTTACTATCGTGTTAGCGCCACGAAGCAACTGAGCGGCGTAGTGACGTGGGCAGATGGAGAGACTCCAGCAGGAAGCAGTGGGGGACATGGGGGTTAGTACGCGTCCTGGGCCAACTTCAGGGGGAACTGTGTCGACGTTCGTCAGGAAAGTCTTCGGAGAATCTTGGCAGAACCTCAGACAGCGCATCCGGTATCACCTCCCAGTCTCGTCGTGGAAAGCAATCATCATAACCACTGTGCCACGGGAGCTTGCGGCGAAAATAACCTGCCTGAGAACACCTGGAAGAAGCAGATGCAGATGCTGCATCAGGCATTATCTTCACGGAACTCAGCGATCTGATGCTATGAAAGGAAATCTCATGACCATCAAAATGTACGTCGAATAACTTGCGTAAAATAAAGGGGGGGGGGACTGCAATAGATCGGATTATAACACGTATTAAATACTCCAGAAGATGCAGTGCTGGGTAAGAGGTCCCAAGGTACCGTTGCGTCTACGGTGTCGAATTGGTCGTTCCCATATGATTGTCGTCCTCATAGAATTGTGGAGGGCAAAACGAACTTCTTTTCCAATTATTTGAAGCTCTCCAATGGGAAGTATGTCCTTCACGAGCCTGGAGATGAGTAGGATATACAGATGGGCATTCCATAGACCTATAAGCATAGGATATGGCCCCAAACTATATAATACAGACTATATATTACAGACTATCTTATTACCAACTTCTTCGTGCATGTCACTTTGTTGAATCCTCAATCGCCGTTTGAACCACGCACTAACTAATTCGATAACGTTTGGCTGGTATGTCAATATGTTGTCCGCGGTGTTTGATTTTTTTGTGTTGTACACTTTTGAAGTTTTTTTTGTTTATAGATGAAGCTAAAACTTGTGTCTGCATTAGAATAACTGACAAAAATAATTGATCCTCCACGACGACTCATGTGGAAACGACAATATGCTAATGAGTGAAAAATTGGGTCGTTTCATCCTTCATAACGAAAAGCGATAAAACCCCATACCAACTAGAGATAAAGGTCGGAACAAGGCGGCACGTCATTTGTACGGATGTAAAACGCAAACTCCACACCAAAGTGTTTTTGAAGCTGTTCCTTTGAACGTGGTTTTAATCCTTGTAACTCTTGTAATCCTTAAGGATAAGGACACCCCTATTTAAGGATTGCCGCCATTAAAGAATCTGTTGATAGTGGAGCAAGTGTCGTCTATGTGTGTTCTTGTCCGTGTTTTGTGCTCCGGTTTTATTCAATCATGTACCAACAGGCCCATTCTGCCATTTTGATGAGTTACTTCCAAGTTACTTCGGGAGCAAAGTAACGCTACACAGGTACAGCGTGAATGAGCAATTGAATTAGACCTTGAGTTGCCTGCAGAGGGATGCAACACGCTTAGATCGGTTTCGTTGATGTCGAACAATTGGAACGCTTTGCATCTTACTCCCTGTGGGCGCACAATGGTTAAGCTGGATTTCTAAGGCAGCGGTTCTTACTTCCTGAATAGAATGTGTCATTGCATAGAATGTCACGTCTGATTGCATAGAATGTCATGAAAGAACCGAAAAGAAAGCAAGAAAATATGTGGACGTGAGTGAAAAGCGAATTAAAGGCAACTTGGTACTTAGCTTAAGTTACTTTGGCAAAGTTACCTGAAAAAGAAACGAGTTCCTCTGAAAGTTACGACGGCGCAAAAGTACCCAGTTAAGTTACAAGTTACCAAGAAAGGATATCAGTTAAAGTAACGAGTTACTTGCAACGAGTTACCTCGACCTCTGTTATTAATATTCATCCGTGTCGCCACTAGAAAATAGTTTACAAAGCTATTTCATTTGTAAGAAAAAAAAACGTTTCCTTTCAATGACTCTGTGTACAACACAAATCGAGAATCCTACCCTCTCTATCTTGATGTGGTTGTAGGGGACAGTTTATGGTCGTCGGCTTCAAACTCTTCCTTTAGTGCGTGAATCCGCTAGTTGATCCTGTTTGTTCATTGAAAAAAAGACAAGTTTCTCTATAGGTTCTGAGGTGTATTCATGCTGCTTGCTTAAAAATGATTTGTCTGAATTAATTAATGTTTTGACTTTGTTTCTGATATTCACTCGATTGATATCCTATGAGTTGAGAATAATGTATGAATGATGTATTAATTGTGTCTGTTGAGTTTACGCCTTCATTCACGAGAAACTTCATGACAATTCGCTGTTCGATGTGCGCGCTCACCTCGTTGTCGGCCATCTTGTCCAGCACGTGTCTTCTATTTTGCAAAAACTTTGGACCAACACGTGGTGAACGCGGAGGCCTGTCGCGTGTGAAAGTGATGAAAAAGAAGCCATTTGTACACTCAGGAGACAGAAAGTCCCGGTTTGACTTGAACACCCCTCGTATTTCAACTTCTACTTTTGTGTATGATTGTCCTTTGCGTGTCTATATTTGCACGTAAACCGTTTATCAGAGAGCTGTTGTAACGTAAAAAAATATGAATGAAGTCGGCCCAGGTGTGATGTGTGACATCGCTTGGCTGGGTTTGCGGCGTGCATGTACGATGTTGTACAGGCATACTTGCATGTAAACCACCCGCCACAGAGATGTTGTAGCGGAAAAAAAGTGAAGTGAGTCAAGTCGGCCTAAGTGGGAAGATCGCGAAAGGAGTCGGCCTACCCTGTTAAAAAACAGTAAGATTTGAGCTGGAAATGTTACTGGCAAGGGTGGAAATGCCACTGGTCAGACTGGAAATGCTACTCGTCAGATTGGAAAAGACTGGAGATCAGTCTGGCAATACTAGAAACCAGTTAATACTGGTCATTGAATATACTGGATTTTCGCGGACACTGGAAACCAGTATATAAGCGATACTGACTGTACAGGAGTTCCACTGCTTGCCCTGCTGGAAAAAAAATCAGTATACTGGCCATACTAGAAACTAGTCGCTAGCAGGATACCAGATTATTAACCAAGTATGACACTACTGGTTTAGCGTTACTGGCACTGGCTCTCACTGGTTCCCAGTACCGACGTTGCTTGTCACTGGGTCAGTGGTTTTCCGTACTGACACTGGTCGTCAATGGTTTCCAGTACCCACACTGCTCCTCACTGGATTCTAGGGACCGCAGCTGCAGAGCTGCTGTTGCTTCTGCTGCTTCCGTGTAAGAAGATGCAGTCACAGAAAAAGGAATAAACGTGAAAGTGTGTAGAGTTGTGTAGGTAGTGTGCGAAAGTCCACTGGACTTTTTGCAGAAGCCTCCTTTACGAAAGTGTGTGAAATATATAAACGAAAATACCGGATGCTACCTTTGTCGCAACAGGAAAGTGCAGGTGTAGTATAACGTTTGTGTCAATGGCATGTTTCAATAGGCTTGCAGGCGTGCACACATGCACGCATATATGTGCAAGTTGGCGATGAATTTTATCCTGCTTGTGCTGGTACTACTCATCTATATTTCCTTATAACTCGCAAGATGGCACCATAAATTTAACCGTAACATTCGCTGAAAATAATCCGAATATTAACCATATACTGAATCGCCTCATGGCATCCCACTTCATTCCGAACACACAAAGGGAATTGTCCCTGAACTGCGGCGTGTCACCTGCATGCGTGAACTCAACTTACAGAATAGCCTAGTGAGCTCTAAAGTAACCGAACCAGAATATTCACCAAGACGCTGGCACACATGTGATGGTCGTAGATGGCAGATTTCTAAACTAATGGAAACGACCCAATCAGTCTAGAGCACAAAATCTGATTTTCACGTCAAATGCAACGCTGATCTAGATTGCAGCTCCTCTAACGTTTTATATGTAATTGAATGTAGCACGTGCCAAGCACAACACGTGGTCAGACTAAAATTATTTTAGAATTGCGTTGAATAACCACCGGTCGCAAGTGACAAATCAACAAACCTATTTTGGATTTTCCCAACATTCCATCAAGTAGGGCCATTCAATAGGTCACCGGTAATTCCGTGCGGAAATGGCGTCAGTGTCGTCGCTTCCGTGTCAAGGCCTCACAGAAAACGTGTTCGGAAGCAACTGTCAGATAAACAGCGTGTTCCACATAACGTTCGTTTTTTTTATAAGATTATAAAAACGGTAACGGTAACGATAACGGTAGATTTTTATAAGATTTTTTAAACAGCCTGTATATTCGCCCAGACATTATCAATCGCATAAGGGTGTTTTAATACATTAGCGGCAACGTTATCCTGCAGCAGGTGATTGTACAGGAGCGTCAACGTAGTCTATTTTCAAAGCGTTATAGATGATTCCTTATGAATTAATCTGGTTGAAGCACCAAAACTGAAGCGTGGTTCTCGGTAAGCATTTCTATGCGTCTCTGCCACTAATCTGTCTTTCCCTGAATCCTACATAGCGCTTGGCAGGCAGCCTCTGGATCGTGAACGCCCAGAATTGTTGAATTGTATTGAATTCCACGGAATTGAAGTTGAACCACCTGCGTGGAGGTGAGCCTCCCTGGATGACTGAAGTTTCGCTAAAGATCAAAAGATTCCACAGATACTAGAAGACAAATGTTACCGCAAGCAATAGACGAATCACCGCTGATGGTGACCGAACACATTAAAGATGTCTTCATCAGAAGTCTTCATCAAGCGCACTATGATATTTAGTGAGCCCCCCAAAAAAAAGCACAGTGGCGATATCGTATGCCAACATCGCTCATGACCAACGATAAGCGCGTCCGAAGAGCCGATGCTTTCACCACTCTACGAAATTACATTATCGTATGCTTCTGGCCTTTTGCCTTCTTCCTATCTAGGCATATCAGCTTACTACGTACATTGCTGTGCATGTTAAAGTACTCGCACTGGTTGAGGTGGATATCGTTCTCCAAGTCTCGGGTGCAAGTCAGAGCGCCTCGCAATCTTTGATAGATTAAAATCGACTGGCGGCCCAGTGGTCGATAATGCACAAATGCTACGGTTCCAGGACAGACAAGTACGTATGCGGACGTAGAGAACTGGACTGAGAGAAGCTTAGCGGAGTTACCGCGCGCTCAATTTAACCACTTAGATCCCGACTGGACCATGCGTTTCACAGCGATTGTGATCGCATGCCTATTCCACGTAACAACATGCCCTAAGACATTTGGTTCCATGGAAGACTTGCTGGTATCTGACGTTCTTCCTCAGGTGATCAGTGTTTTCGCAACAAACAGGCCAGTGGACGTTAGAACATCAGTTGGGTGCATCGACACTTATCCTCATCATCTGCTCAATTTGCTTCATAAAATCAACGTTCCCATCGCTATTTTGACAGATATGAAGATGTTCAGTGCTACTTTGGAGAGGAACTGGAAACATGCACATCTGGATGGCCGAGTTTTCCACATAATTTCCACTTTTACAAAGATTTGTTGGTACCCACAGCTTGGAGCACTTTCCGACAGTGTGCCTTGGATATGTCCATGTTACCAGAAGGCGCTGATCCAACGAGGACGAAAGGTCTACTTAAATCATTAGGACAGTTGACGGAGAGTTGAGAGACGTGTTTTCGAGCACCGGCGTCATTAATGTCACTATCGCAAACGGCAACGCTTATCTGAAGGACTATGCTTCGGAAGAATGCATTACATGTGACCCGCAATTTACGTTTGGGAAGCATCTCGTGAGAAGGCGTAAATTTGAAGGGCAGAACTTAGTCCTTAGTTGTACGAAGGGAGGGACGTGCATTCATCCCAATGTGAAAACGTTGATTTTCACACTGCAACATAGGAATGTGACAGTCACGATGTTTGAGAAACACTTCCCCAAAAGGCGCTTTCTCGCAATGAGGACAAAATTCACGAAGTTTCTGTGCAGGGGTAACGGTATTGGTGCGAATGGTTATTTGAACGGTCACACGTTGATTGATAATGCCATTATCGCTGGGTATTTGGACTCCGTGGTTTTTCCGTTTTATGCTGAGAAGGCGAAGCAGATGCCAAAGGAAATGGTTGTACTGATAGCGTTCAGCTTGCAAGTGTGGTTATCTCTGCTATCTTCGTTCATCACACGCGTGCTTATTGGTTTCTCCTATCTTTACATGAAACGTCCGAAGAGAGCACACCTAGTGGAAGTCGCTGTCCTCTTTATGAAATCCATTCTAAGGCAAAGCGTAGTGCACACTACGGCCTTCCTCAACTACCAACCCTTGCGAATATTTTTTGGAGTTTGGCTGATTGTCGGGATGATCGTATCCACGGCTTTTCAAGGATTGCTAATGTCCTATTTGAGAGACATGCCGCTCAAAAAAGGAATAGAAAATTTTGATTTTAAACTGTTTTCAGTTCAAGGTTACAGACTTTGCATTTTTCAAACTGCTAGCCAGTGCGGCATGTCTATCCATGATAGCTTCAAATATCTTAGGAAAGGTGGATGTGATTGCTTCAACACGGATGGCTCCATTAAGCGAGGAAACGATGGGAAGGATACTTATGGATTAGTGAGCCATCGCCGAGGTAGTGTGCAAAGGCACAACAAACTCCTACAAATGGGCTACAGAAAGGTTTATGATCTCATCGATTCCCTACTCTTGGGCCCAGTGATGGGATTTACTTCGTCCTACCTTCACAGCACCCAGAAAATCGTGACTCAGGGTGTGGAGACCGGATTATATGTAAGGGCACAGAACTTGGAAGCATTCAGAGTGTCGCATCAAAACCATAACGACAACTTCCGGCAGACATCCGAAGAGAAAGCACTGACTATGATCGATTTGCGGCCACTTTTCTTACTGTGGGCAACGGGCATGCTGATATCCACTGCCGTCTTCTTGGTTGAAATGATACTCCATCGTTACAATGGCGCTACGAAGCATGTAATCAGGGTGGTCAGAATACGCATGGTAAGAAAGATGCGCTTCCTACTTCGAGCATTTCATCTCCTTGCGCATTAAGCCATAACAGTGGACCGCATCGCACTCGATCGATTTTACATATACGTTACCAAGCTTCAGACTTTACACCAAAAGTTTTGCCTTGGCGTGTATCTCCATGTGTAATTCACCATTGATGCACACAGTGATTATGAATGTGAAATAAATGTGTTTCTGCGCACCAGCAACAAGGAGTAGCTATGTGAGTTTTTCGACATTGCGTCCTTATGCAATAAAACATCACAATGGCGACATTGAAAAAAATGGCTAAGAAGCAAGCGAGATGGTGAAGATGATGCATAATGTAAAACCCTCGAGACTAGGGAACACGAAGGGACAGACACAAACACGAAATCTCAATGAGATTTCGTGTTTGTGTCTGTCCCGTCGTGTTCCCTAGTCTCGGGGGTTTTACATTATGCATCACAATGGTTCCTGTGATCTGTTATGGACTCATATTGCGTGCTGGCAATTTGCAGACGATTTATACTTTCGTTTGCAGAAGTCAACCGTTATGTAAACATCTTAGCTGTGTAGTTCATCTGTAATCAAATGTCGTTTGTCCACATGTGTCATTCAAAGCAGAGGAATCAAGATCAATCACTTTTACTGAGTAGTCACCCAATAAGTCATTAATATCCCCAGGACATCCTTACATGGTCGCGAACGGCCTGACCTTCCGGATATCGATGCGATACCCATGGGATGTCTCAGAATGGCATTTGCGTCTCGGTTTCACTAAGCAAATACCAGACGTCCGAGGCACGCCTCTAAAATATCGTGTGTGGAGGTTTCGAAGGAGGGCGCAGCCTGCAGTTCCCAGAGACATCCTTGTATTGACCACCAGAGGAACGTTGCCAGAACCTCGATTGGAGATATGCCGATATATCTATGACGTTTGTGACAGTTTGTTCACGACAGCAAATTGTCCTTGTGCTGAAAGCAGGCAAAATCTAGATATGGGGAAGAAAGTAAAATTCGTTATATATTTCTATCGTCTCCGTGCTGTTCCTGCAAAACATTTATCTGTGCACGACACTCGTCGCACAGATGAGGAGTTCGATTACCTTTACAGCTCCACTCAGCAGATAGTCCCATTATAGCCTCGATTAAAAGCGCAATATCTGTCAGGAAGAAATGTCAAAAACGTTATTGAATACGCACCGAATATGTAGATAGACGATATGTTCGCAAAGTCCGCACCACCTCACCGTTACAAACGCTTTACGCCCCAATACACTTAACGAACGTGCCTCGCATCAACTTGTATTTCAGGATATGCTCTAAACACACTGTAAAAAAACAAGCAAAAGACGCCGTAAAATGTACGGTCAAAGTGCAGTTTTTGGCATAAAAGGAAAACAGGCGTGCTACCGTAATTGGGAATACGGCCCAAGTAGTGTAATTAATACGGCACCGATGCATTCTCATTGTCCGATGTACTCTATTTGCAGGCGATCTGCACAACGACAGGGAGATAGAACGTTAGGTGAAATCGACTGTATGGTTTGTGCAGAGGATATGTCATATGTACACTGCACTACACTACTCTACATAGGTATCCTGCCATCCTGTTTTCTGGAACGATATTTCTTGCAGCTTGAGCGTGTATGACGCAGCGGCCTCCAGCAAGAGAAACGCAAGCACCGTGATCAATGTGGTGGGGACCCTTGCTCGACATGACAACGCTTCGAAGTTCTTTTTCGGAAGACGGACAAGTTGGACCGGAAATGAGGACCAAGGTGTGCTATTTTTCGTTGTTGTTCACCGTTCGATCATTACCAGTTTTGTGCCCCCGTGAGCTCAACGCTCAGGTATGTTGATGATAAATGGATATGCGTTGAAAGGTACGTACTCCGGAGTGGTGAATAAAATGCGTTGCAGCTATCTTCTGTTTCGTGAGGGTTCTTGTCGGTACTCATCTACCGCAGGCATGAGGGGCTCTCTTTGCAGAACATTTCAGAAAACAAAGACTGCAGCATTTTCAAGATTGCCATAACCAGCATCAATGCAGCTCTCCTGTCAACATCAGCATCAAGACAACTGTGATGTTAGCATCAGCCAGGGCCGCTCTGATGTTAGCATCATCATCAGAGCAGCTGTGATGTTAACATAAGATCTGATGTGATTTGGGACACTGTCTTGATGCTAACATCAGTTGATGTGAACATCAGCATCAGAGCGGCTCTGATGTTAACATCAGCTGGTGTTAGCATCAAGACAGTGTCGCAAATCACATCAGACCTGATGTCGCTTTTTTCAATAGGGGAGATCGATGGAATCAAAAAAGTGCACTCACTGTGTTGCTGACCGTTTCTCTATCGTTTTTCTTTTTTTCTTTTTTCTTATGATCAAAGAAAGCAAGGTTACATGCTACACTTTTTCTTGACTGTGTGCGATCGTGTACATCGCAGGTTCCTAATGTGCAAAGGAACTACTTAAAACCTGCTGATGCTGTGAGGGCATCACATCTTTCGGATGTGACATCAAGCGAGACGGTGTTCGCCTGATGCTGGCATCAAAGCATATCTGAGACACCTGATGCCAGCACCAAGAGCATGAAGAAATCTTAATTGATGTGACACGAGAAAGTTCTCATGCTTCTTGATGTCACATCAAAGTATCTTGATGTGACATCAAGAAACATCAGAATTGAATTTTCTGATGTTCGTTTTCAATAGGGAATTAACTGTGGCTATGAGCGGCGTACAGGCGTGGACAGATGGAGGGAGGACAGCAGGAAGGGGTGGGGGGTCAGGGGGATTAGTATGCCTCCTGGGTCGACTTCAGGGGGAACTGTGCCGACATTCGTCTGGAAAGTCTTCGGAAAACCCAGGGAAAACCGGCTGACGCCGGCGTACTCCAGTCACCACAACATCGTAAACTTAACGTAGAAAATCCGTTCGCAATCCAGAAAATTAACATTTAATTAATGAGAGCTGAGAACGTGGACTGGAGGTGGGAAATGTCGCCCCGAAACCAGGTTATATTAACACTGACCAGCTAACGGATACTCAGGCGCTGGTTAACAACGACAACAACAACATAGATGATTGGATGATGATGATGACTTGGGATGTGTCCCTGCGTTGAGTGCAGGACCCTATTCCAAAAAGGTGCACAAATCTCTACATTCTTGAAGGAGGCCGGTAGCCCTCAGAAAGGAAAGAAAAGCGCCCTGTGCAGGGTTAGTCCATGGGCCGAGAACTTTGCAGATGTTGAATGGCCTCAGATCCAGCATTTCAAGTTGACATTTAAAGGCCCGTCGCTCGCATACGTACTGGCTACACTCCTCTACAATGTGTCGGATTGTTGCCTAGAAACCACAAGTTGTAGACAGCGCCGTGTTGCTGTGGTCAAGGCAACCGGAGTACAGGGGTGAATGCAACGCTAAGTCGTAAACGATGCACAAGAGACTTACAGAGGCGAGGGAAACCAACTGGCATTTCAAATAATAGAGTTGGGTCAACACCATACAGAAGCGACCACCGGGTGATTTCATGACACCATTCCTGATGGGCCCAGGGCGGCGTCAACGCGGAAAAGGTGGAGCGTCCCTCCCCGTTCGAAAGTATGATGGAGACTGCTGAGCGGCTATGGTGGACCGCAGCAGCTGCCCGATCGGCTACCTCATTGCATCCCAATCGGAAAAACGTCTTGAAGTTACCCAAGAAATCTTGAGGTTACCTCAGGATATCTTGAGGTTGTCTGAGGTTACCTCAGAACTGTCTGTGGTTCTTCTGGGGTTACCTCAAGAAATCCTGAGGCTCTACCTCAGGCCCTCAGACCCACCTGTGGTTCTTCTAAGGTTACCGCAAGAAATTCTGAGGTTCTGCCTCAGGATCTCAGACATCGCTTTCGCTCTTTTGAGGTAACCTCCAGAAATTCTGAGGTTCTACATCAGAACCGTAGACCTTGCTGTGGTTCTTTTCAGGTTCCGCCTCAAGACCTCAGATCAGGCCGTAGCTCTCCTGCGGTTACATCGGCGAATCGAGATTCAACATAGGGCCTCGCACCTTGCTCCGCCTACAGCCTTGGGAATTTCTCGGGAGGCCCTTTTCGTTGAAGAGGTTCGCAAGGTGTTTTGGAGTAGAATTTAGTTTGATGACTTGTAATTTAATTATGTTACCTTCATTAAATTGGCAACGTGAATTAAGCCTACACCAAACCGTAACGCGAAAATGTGAAATTTCATAAGTCTCATCCACATAAAACATCAGGAAGGCATAAAGTCAGTAGTATGGGATCAGCTCAAGTATCCGGAAACTCACACAGTCGCCTGGACGCCATTAATTAGCAATTAGAGCAATTTGGGACCTCCCACAGTAATTAGGATCATTCAGGGAGTCATTACACTAATTGGGGATCATCTAAGACACGTCCAGACCACTGTGTGAGTTTCCGGCTACTTGAGCTGATAAAAAATAAAAAATAGGTAGAAAATAAAATGAAAAGATAGAAATAGAGTGGAGAGAAGGAGTTTAGTTGAAGATCAACGACGCCATCTTGAAGAAAGGGTCCGGAACGGCTGCTGACCGTCGCTGGGCGACGGAGCACAGAGGCAGGTTGCAAAGCATCTCAGCTATAACCACCAGTTCCGGACATCCTGTGACGTCAGCTGTGACGTCATCATGGCATGTCTGGGCAAGTTAGGACATCTCTGGACATGCAAGGAGAAAAACACTCGTAATACAGAGGCTGAGAAAGCAAGAGTATGCAAACCATCAATAGCTAACATGAAAAAACAATTAGTTACACAACAAATGAGCCCACCAGAACAGGAGCGCAGAACGATGCGAATGCTCCATCCGAGAGGCAGGCAGAGAACTGACTCGTAATGGCTTTTTCTCCTGTATAAAGCCCCACAGCTGCATCCCCTAGCGGGTACTTACTCAACTAATCTCACAACAAAATTATTAAGAATCACGCCAGCGCTACTCCCGTTCCCAAGGCAGAAGATGATAGAAAATGCCGGGGATGCCCGGACAACAGCAATCAGCACCCGACGTGCACTGGCACGAAAATCACAAACAAAGCGGGAAGAAAGTTGACGAAAGCATTAGTTACACAACAAATCACCTCACCACAGCAGGAGCGCAGGCCGCTGCGACTGGTCTCCGTGACAGCCAGCCAGAAACTGAGCGAGCGCGGGGAGCGCACGTCTGCTTTCTGCGACAGCCGGAGAGAAACTGACTGGGGCGCCGCTCCGCGGCCGCTACGCATACGCGCTCCTAGCGCCCTCTGGGTCGACCACCTCCGAGAGGCTAAGAGTGAAGAGCATTCCTGCGCCCCCTGCTGGCCGTTCTTATTGGTCGTGAGGCTAAGAGAGAAGAGCATTCCTGCGCCCCCTGCTGGCCGTTCTCATTGGTCGTGACGTCATCCTATTGTCTCAGGGCTACCCTGTTTTTTTCCACTAATGCTCCTTTGGTCAATCTACAATGAAGCCACAGTATGACGTCATCATGCACCTGCGTGGCTCAAGGACGCGTACGCTCTAGACAGGGGACCTATTATTTATTGAATCACTACCCCATGATTATTTCCTTTATTCTTCTATAACGATTGAATAGGAAACTATTGCAGAAGAGCACCATGCATGAAAGCTGATCGTAGGAATTCCAAAGTCTTACTAAATGAGACTTGCAAAAGAACAAAATATCCTAACACGTAACTCCATCAACGACAAATAAGAGGACTAGGCACTCAACAAATCAACACAGAGTACGGGTAACCAGGAGCGCAGAACTCAGGGCAGCACTATCGTCAAGACAACAATGTTCCTTGTCGAAAGAGAAAAAAATACTAAGCGTCAACAAAGGAAAGCATGCATATCGGGGCATGTCAGGACACGTCAGGACAAATCGTACGACTGCTGGGCAACAGAGGAAAACAAACACTTGAACAGAGTGAAAAAGGAACTCACCATCATTTTTCCCGTTCACAGCATTCCCTCATTGTAAATCCGCTCGTCACAAAATCCACCTGCATCATCGAACACCATTCACCAGTGACGAACCACACATCCGCACCCCATCAGAGGCAGGCAGACAGAACCCCACCGAAGCTACGCTCTTCCACTGACGGCCAACGCAATTACCAGGAGCAGAATTTGCGTGTCGAGACCCGTCAGTGTCCAAGAGAGAAGTGAATCCTTGCGCCCCCTGCAGGCCGTTCTCATTGGTCGTGACGTCATCCTATTGTCTCAGGGCTACACAGTTTTTTTCCACTAATGCTCCTCTAGACAAGGTCAACCTGAAACAATAGTCTCTCGGTATGACGTCATCATGCAGGTGCGTGGCTCAAGGCCGCGTACGCTCTAGACAGGGCACCTGTTATTTATTGAATCACTATCCCTAGATTATCTCCTTTATTCTACTATAATGATTGCATAGGGAACTATTGCAGAAAAACACCATAGACAAGAGCAGATTGTAGCATTTCATTCCCAAAGTCTTACTGTACAGGAAAAAAAATGGTTCAGCAAGACAAAGTCACACACCTGTCCCCCTCGCGGTTACTCTCTGAACTAAATGAATCGCAAAATTATTAAGAATAGCTCTACTCCCATTCAAGGCAGCACTATCGTCACGAATATTCCTTGTACAAAAAGAAAAAAAAACTACATGTAGAAGGAAAGCATGTCAGAACAAGCCCAGGCATGTCAGCACATGTTTGTCAGACAAGGGGGGAAAAAGCGAAAAGAAACAAAGAAGGAAACCAGCATCAAACTATTTCTAAGCACATGCACTCCTCTTATTCAAAAACAGTGCTCATCATAAATCTACCCAGGACAATACACACTATTTTTCTATTGCCACACTTTTTTCCAGTAACGGTCAATGCATTGCTACAGACTGCGTGACGTCATCACATCCTGTCTGAAGAAGACACCGGCAAAGACTCCTATTATTTATTGAATCGCAAGATTATTCCCTTTGTCCTACTCTTAATGACATTGATTCTCTCATTAAAATTCAACAAAAAAGCACCCTGCATATTAACGATTTTCACCCCAAAGGCTCATCATGGTCATTAGAATTACAGTAAACAGCCACTGCTCTTTTAAAATAATAAGTGAGACCACTCAACATCACCTCCAGGCTTATGTAATACATGACCCTTTCTATCCTCATACATTCGTTGTCTGAGGCTACACCTGCGAGCAAAAAGGCGCGAAAGCCGGGGACAAAGTTCCATTCGCGCATTGCGAGCAAAAAGGCGCGAAAGCACAAGACAGAACGCCGTTACGGGAACACGATGGCATTCCTATACTATATTAATGATTATTGCATTGCAGTTTAGAAAAGCTACAACTAAACTATAATTTTAGGAGTCCATTAAAATTCTACTTTCTATGGAAACTATAATTGCCCTATTACTTGGATCGCTATTAATGAAGCGCTCCAATTTTTTCTCTATTCCCATTTCAGCCTTGTCATGCAGGGAAGCAGACTCACATCCAAAATAATTAATTTACACTGAGGGTGCCGTGCTTCAGGAATTCCTATCCTGCGCTCAGATGCAAGCATTTCTTCACGGATACCTTTAACAGCTGACTTCCTCAACATATCGAACACCCAACAAAATCAAACAAAGAATCAGATAAACCCTCTTCTCAGCTGTACCATGCGACTGTCTTCTTCGTAAAATCGGTGATCTGAGGAAGAGAGCAGCGAAAAATTGCGCGCACTTGTGCTTGACTTAAAAAACCTGAAGCATATACCAATAAACCAAGAAAAAGACACTCATGTCTGGTATCTGATAGTGCCACATACACAGACGCATTGCCCTTGCGTAAAGAAAGCACAGGACAGGGATACACAAATATCCTTAGGTGAGCAGGGAAAAGGCTTAAGACCTCAGGTCACCACACATCGCCACGCGGCTAGCACAACATGACACCAACAACATACTAGCGGCGGGAAGAACTGCAACAGTGCTAAACAAGTCCAGACATGCCACGATGACGTCACAAATCAGGGGAAAAAGCACACGCATGCACGCACAGAGGACAACGCATTAAACACACGGAGCGCTCAGGAATAATCGTAGCGTTACCGCACATCGCTACGAAGCTCAACGTCTAACACAAGACGGCAGCAACAAGATATTAGCGAAGGGTAAAAATTGCAACACTACTGAACAAGTCTAGACATGCGACATCGAATGCGAAAACACTGGTGATCGGGGAAAAGGCCTAAGCCTGCGGCGGATCATCATAGAGCATACACAACTTCATTTTTCTATTTTGCGTAAACTAAACGCGGTCTGCTTGGAAAACGACGTACAAATTTTCTTAGGGAGCAGAGAAATATATAAATTTGTACTCCGTGCTCAGATACCAGCATTTCTGCTCAAAAACCTGCAAAATTAAGCTCTGCTTACTTTGTCAAGATATCGAACACCCAACAAAATCAAACAAACAACCCCACTTCCACTGGTAGAACACTATTCAGCTTTTACGCAGGAGGCTTTCTTCTACATAAAAAGTAGAGAAAAGAAAAGAGCAGCGAAATATTACACGCACTTTTGCTCGCATAGCTATAAGAGAAAAAAACAAATAAAAGAACGACGCACACGCTAATAAACTGTGACAAAGACACCCTTTTCTGCTATCAGATAATTATTGCATAATGCTAAATACTCATTTGCATTGGCTCTGCGTGAAGAAAGCACAGGACAGGGATACACAATCTATCTTAAGCGAGCACGGAAAGTCACTTCTACTCGAATAGCTTAATACCATAAAGTCTGAATTTTTGCAAAGAAAATAAAGCCTGAACAGCGCTACGAAGGTGACAGACACATACTAACAAACAAACAAACACTTCTTCGAGCCTGTATTATCTTTTAAAAAATAACGAAAGCACACATAAAAAAAATCTAATCGGCTAGGTAGCCTACCAGACGTTGTGCCTTAAAGTTGGCTGCACGCAATGCGCGGAAGCATGCTGTGAAGCCAACTTGCGGTTTTGCTGGATGCACATGAAGTCCGATTCCAATTGGAAATCGCGCAAAGGACGTGCCAAACGTGGAATTTTCGCAAGATTAATCCCAATACCTGGAATTCTGTTCATTTTAGCGGGAATGCTGGCGCTTGTGCTCCATTATTCGAAATTTTCGAATATTCGAATTTCTCGATTATCAAATTTTCGAATACGAATAGGGTTCGAATATCAACAATATTCGAACAATATTCGAAATTTCGAATATTCGCACACCTCTTGAATACTGACACTCAACGATATATAACAAAAAACAAACAAATTCCATTCTCATGAACTCTCCTCTGCCGAGCGGCTTTCTCCTGCTCTACCTGGATGCTGACTTTTCCCCCCTCACCTACATTCTGAGTAAAAGCAGTGACAGAAGAAAAGAACCGCGAAAAATTACACGCATTTGTGTCACAGGACAGGGATACACAAATTTGCTTAAGTGAGCAGGGAAAAGGCTTAAGTCGTACCGCTCAGGAATAATCGGAGAATCACCGCTTATCGCTACGCGGCTAGCGCTTGAACAGCGCTACGAACGTGACAGTATGACATTGGTTCCTACTGGTTTGGCGTTACTGGCACTGGCTCCCACTGGTTCCCAGTACCGACGTTGCTTGTGACTGGGTCAGTGGTTTTCCGTACTGACACTGGTCGTCAATGGTTTCCAGTACCCATACTGCTCCTCACTGGATTCCAGGGACAGCTGCTGCTCCTGCTTCTGCTGCTTCCGCGTAAGAAGATGCAGTCACAGAAGAAGGAGTTTATGTGAAAGTGTAGAGTTGTGTAGGTAGTGTGCGAAAGTCCACTGGACGTTTTGCAGAAGCCCCCTTTACGAAAGTGTGTGAAATATGTAAAGGAAAATACCGGATGCTACATTTGTCGGAACAGGAAAGTGCAGGTGTAGTATAACGTTTGTGTCAATGGCATGTTTCAATGGGCTTGCAGCCATGCACACATGCACGCATATATGTGCAAGTTGGCGATGAATTTTATCCTGCTTGTGCTGGTACTATTCATCTATATTTCCTCATACTCCCAAGATGGTACCATAAACTTCACCGTAACATTGGCTGAAAATATTCCGAATATTAACCATATACTGAATAGCCTCATAGCATCTTACTTCATTCGGGACACACAAAAGAAATTTCCCCTGAGCTGCGGCGTGTCACCTGCATGCGTGAACTAAACTTAGAACTCAGAATAGCCTAGTGCGCTCTAAAGTACCCGAACCAGAATATTCACTAAGACGCTGGCACACATGTGATGGTCGTTGACGGCAGATTTCTAAAATAATAGAAACGACCCAATCAGTGTAGAGCACAAAATCTGATTTTCACGTCAAAATCAACGCTGATCCAGAGCCGTATATTAAAAGGGAGGAGTCACAAAAAGAGGCTCGACCTGTCAATCACAGTTTCGCTCCTCTGATTGGTTTGCTTTTTACCAAGGGGGTCGCCATGACACCATACTGCCACCCAAAATGGTGACGAAAACAAACACAGTGAAGCGGGGATTTCGTGACAAAAAATTTTCACAGACTAACCTGATTTTACGCTGCAAATGTACATCCTAATATAAATTTCTCAGAACTCAGTTTCAACTTATGCTCATCTATCAATATCTAACTGAAAATAATACGTTTTGTCGCCGGTGTTAGGCCTAGTGAACACGGCGATCGCGGCGATCACAACGAAATCATAACAAAAACTGCGCTGTGCTGTACAATCTTATTTTTAACAGCTGGATTTCATGGATATAAACATTCTTGCCTCTTATATTCCAACTATTCATGTAGATTTGTTTAAAAATCATACCGACAACAGAATGTGTCCCAGCAGGTGGTTCTGCCGGCAGCGGTACAACGACGGAAGCAGACGACAATTCCAGACGTGCCTTACGCTCCCTAGGTGGCGCTTATCAAATTTGCACCAACAATCCACTAGTTTTGCAGATTGCGAGAGGTATCCATTTCAATCCCATCCAATCCACTTGCCACCCAAAATGGCGCTGCCCATGTTGGATAGGGGGCAAATAGTGAGGATAGGCTGATTGATAGCGCCCTATATTTCAAGACTTCATCGGTCGGAAAGCTGAAAAAGTGGGTGGAGCTTCACGTATAGGCATGACCCATTAATGGCCAGACTCCCTTTTAATATACACTTTGCTCTGCGCTGATGTAAATTGTAGCTCCTCTAACGTTTTATATGTAATCGAATGTAGCACGTGCCAAGCACAACAGGTGGGGCAGACTAAAATGTATTTTAGAATTTCGTTGAATAACCACCGATCGGATGTGACTCCGTGCGGAAATGACGTCAGTGACCTCGCTTCCGTGTCAAGGCCTCACAGAAAACGTGTTCAGAAGCAACTGTCAGGTAAACAGCGTGTTCCACATAACGTTCGGGTAAGTAGATTTTCATACGACCTTTTAAACAGTCTGTATATTCGCCTAGACATTATCAATCGCATAAGGGTGTTTTAATACATTAACGGCAACGTTATCCTGCAGCAGGTGATTGCACAGGAGAGTCAACGTAGTCTATTTTCAAAGCGTTATAGATGATTCCTTATGAATTAATCTGATTGAAGCACCAAAATTGAAGCGTGGTTCTCAGTATAGCATTTCGATGCGTCTCTGCCACTAATCTGTCTTTCCATGAATCCTACATAGCGCTTGACAGGCAGCCTCTGGATCGGGAACGCCCAGAATTGTTGAATTGTATTGAATTCCACGGTATTGAAGTTGAATCACCTACGTGGAGGTGAGCCTCCCTGGATGGCTGAAGTTACGCTAAAGATCAAAATATTCCACAGATACCAGAAGAAAAATGTTACCGAAAGTAATAGACGAATCACGCTGATGGTGACCGAACATATTAAAGAAGACGTCTTCATCAAGCGGACTATGACATTTAGTGAGCCCCCCGAAAAAAAAAGCACAGTGCGTGCCAACATCGTTCATGACCAACGATACACGTGCCCGAAGAGCCGATGCCTTCACCACTCTACGAAATTACATTATCGTATGCTTCTTGCCTTCTTCCTAACTAGGCTCATAAGCTTACTACGTACATTGCTGTGCATGTTAAAGTACTCGCACCGGTTGAGGTGGATATCGTTCTCCAAGTCTCGGGTGCAAGTCAGAGCGCCTCGGAATTTTTTATATATTAAAATCGACTGACGGCCCAGTGGTCGATAATGCACAAATGCTACTGTTCCAGAACAGACAAGTACGTATGCGGACGTAGAGAATAGGACTGAGAGAAGCTTAGCGGAGTTACCGCGCGCTCAATCTCACCATTTAGATCGCGATTGGACCATGCTTTTCAGAGCGATTGTGAGCGCATGCCTATTCCACATAACAACATGCCCTAAGACATTTGGTTCCATGGAAGACTTGCTCTCATCTGACGTTCTTCCTGAGGTGATCAGTGTTTTCGCAGCAAACAGGCCAGTGGACGTTAGAACATCAGTTGGGTGCATCGACACTTATTCTAATCATCTGCTCAAGTTGCTTCATAAAATCAACGTTCCCATCGCTATTTGGACAGATATGAAGATGTTCAATGCTACTCTGGGGAGGAACTGGGAACATGCACATCTGGACGGCCGAGTTTTCCACATAATTTGCACTTACAAAGATTTGTTGGTACCCAGAGCTTGGAGCACTTTCCAACAGTGTGCCTTGGATCTGTACATGTTACCAGAAGGCGTTGATCCAACGAGGGCGAAGGGTCTACTTAATTCATTAGGACAGCTGACTGAGAGTTTAGACGTGTTTTCGTGCACCGGCGTCTTTAATGTCACTATCGCAAACGGCAACGCTTATCTGAGGGACTATGCTTCGGAAGAATGCCTTACATGTGACCCGCAATTTGTGTTTGGGAAGCATTTCGTGAGAAGGCTTAAATTTGAAGGGCAGAACTTAGTCCTTATTTGCACGAAGGGAGGGACGTGCACTGATCCTAAGGTGAAAACGTAGGTTTTCACGCTGCAACATAGGAATGTGACAGTCACGATGTTTGAGATCGACTTCTCCAAAAGGGAGCCTCTCGCAGTCAGGAGCGAAACCGCGAAGTTGCTGTGCAGGGGTACAGGTATTAGTGCGAATGGTTATTTGAACGGTCGCACGTTGACTCATAATGCCATTATCGCTGGGTATTTGGACTCTGTGTTTCCTTCGTTTTATGCTGAGAAGGCGAAGCAGATGCCAAAGGAAATGGTTCTACTGATACCGTTCAGCTTGCAAGTGTGGTTATCTCTACTATCTTCGTTCATCATATGTGCGCTTATTGGTTTCTCCTATCTTTACATGAAAGGTCGGATCAGAGCACACTCAGTGCAAGTCGCAGTCCTCTTATGAAATCTCTTCTAAGGCAAAGCGTAGAGCACACGACGGCCTTCCTCAACTACCAACCCTTACGAATAATTTTTGGAGTTTGGCTGATTGTCAGTATGATCGTATCCACGGCTTTTCAAGGATTGCTAATGTCCTATTTGAGAGACATGCCGCTCGAAAAAGGAATAGAAATTTTTGATTTGAAACTGTTTTCAGTTCAAGGTTACAGACTTTGCTTTTTTCAAAGTGTTAGCCAGTGCGGCATGTCTGTCCACACTAGCTCCAAATATCGTATAAAAAGTGGATGTGATTGCTTCAACGCGGATGGCTCCATTAAGCGAGGAAACGATGGGAAGGATACTTATGGATTAGTGAGCCATCGCCGAGGTAGTGTGCAAAGGCACAACGAACTCCTACAAATGGGCTACAGAAAGGTTGATGATCTCATGGATGCCCAAATCTTTGGTCCAGTGATGGAACTTACTTCACCCTACCTTCACAGCACCCAGAAAATCGTGACTCAGAGTGTGGAGACAGGATTATACGTAAGGCCACGGAACTTGGAAGAGTTCAGAGTGACGCATCAAAACGATAACGACAACTTCCCGCAGGCATCAGAACAGGAAGCGCTGACTATGACCGATTTGCGGCCACCTTTCTTACTGTGGGCGACAGGCATGGTCATATCCACTGCCGTCTTCTTGGTTGAAATGATATACCATCGGTACAATGGCGGTATGAAGCATGTAATCAGGGTGGTCAGAAGACGCATGGTAAGAAAGATACGCTTCCTACTTCGACCATTTCAACTCCTTGCGCATTAAGCCTTAACAGCGGACCGCTTCGCAATCCATGGATATTACGTACACGTTAGCAAACTTCAGACTTTACACCAAAAGGTTTTCCCTGTAGTGTACCTCCATGTGTAATTCACCGTTGATGCACACAGTGATTATGAATGTGAAATAAATGTATTTTTGTGCACCAGCAACGAGGAGTAGCTATGTGAGTTTTTTCGACATTGCGCCCTTGGCAATAAAACATAACACTGGCCTCTGTGATCCGTTGTGGACTCATAGTGCGTTCTGGCAATTTGCAGACAATGTACACTTACCTTTGCAGAAGTCGGCCGTTCTGTGAACATCTTAGCTGTGTAGTTCATCCGTAATGAAATGTCCTTTGTGCACATGCACCATTCAAAGCAGATAAATCAAGATCAATCACTTTTACTCAGTAGTCACCCAATGAATCATTAATATCCCCAGGAGCTGCTTATATGGTCGCGAACGGCCTAAATATCCGTACATCGATGCGATACCCATGGGATGTTCGAACACGTGTTACCTCTCAGTCTTGGCGTGGAAAGCGGTCATCCTAACCACTATGTCACGGGAGCAGGTTTTGCGTTGATCCCGTCGTATGAACATGTATGAGCGAGAAACCATGTAAGAGTGAAAGTGGGATGAGTGAGAGAGTGGCTGGTTTGTCCCTTCAGATGACGCACCCTTGAAAGTCGCTGGGGAAGTGCGTTATCTTAGCTCAATTGGTAGCACGCTGGACCGGTAGTCCAGAAGATGTTGGTTCGAGTCCTGGAGCTGGCTAACCTTTTCAGTGACTTTCTTGGTTCATCATAAACTGAGCAAGCTCCGAGCGCATATGCCCCCTGATGTAGCCTGCAGGCAAATTATTTGGCTGATGTGTTAGATCTTCGTGGTCCTACTTCAGTGCTTCAAGACACTGAATGCTAAACCGCTAAAGCCTTTTGCTGTGAAATATGTTTTGTAGATGAAAATCTTTAAGAAATTGCGCATAGCCGGGGGCGCCGGTTCTCCAGAAAGAGGGAAGAGAAGCACGCTTACAGGCGGGGTCGCCTATATGTCATATCATGTGTTCCATATCCCTACGTGCTTGTCGTTGGGGGGTAATGTGCTTGTACGATGTCGTGTTTTTTTTTACGTGTTCTTGACCCCCGCTTAATGTGTTTGGTTCAGCAGCGACCATCTCTGCTGGGCACACAATCCCTGCTGATGAAGTCGTGTGGAAAGGCTTAGGGGACATCTCTTTTGCACTGCTTCTGATGAGTATTCGAATTTTTATCATCAATCAGTCTTGCTTCACTTTACTGTTTCACTCTTTCACTCTGTAGAGCACATTTCAACTTGAAGCTGCTATTATTCCGGCACATCTTGTATAAAGCCGGATGTACCACCATTGCTTGGCGATTGTAACACACGCTTGCAGTGTTCATAATTTAAATGTCGTATGTATGTTCATAAAGGTAGAACCAAAGCAGCTGATGTCCCTTTTAATTTCGCACGAAATTAGTGTATTTCGTTGTCATGCTGATTGTCCGCTGAACACATATCATTTCTTTGAACTTTAAATCGGACCTTTTTACCCACTTAGAAACTGCGGATAATGGATAGCATGGCGAATATTGTTCGGTATTCCTTTGTTTGTGTTTTTCCAAAACAAGGCCGTTGTCCAGTGAGGCTACTGGTCGGCGGCAAGTACGTGTAGTTGCCTACCTCAGTATTTTGAGAGGTACTGTTTCTTCCTAGTAGTAAGAAAGTGTAGCACCCTGTGTAAGGCAGGCAAACCCCAGTAAACACAATGTCGTAAATATAACGCAGAAAATCCGTTTCGCAATCCAGAAAGTTAACGCTTAATTAATAACAGCTGAGAACGTGGATTTGAGGTGCGAAATGTCGTCCCGAAACCAGGTTATATTAACACTGACCAGCTAGCGGATTTTCGACGTAATTCACGTGCTGGTTAAACATAGGTACAACGTACCGCAATGTTGACCAGAGACGAATATTTACAGCAACAAAGTCATGTTACTTTTACAATGCCATCAAGCATGAAGTGGTTAGCTTTCTTGGAATGGCTATCGCCCATAAACGGTTACCTCCCGATCTGTTCAAATTCGCTGATGACTTGAGATGCTGCTTCCGTCGGCTATCGAGTTTCCATTTTCATTGATGGCGATAAAATTTGACCAATGGATTGGTGCTTCTCTATCGTTTACAGTTCATTTTTTAAAATAATAAAGCTACCAGGGCTGTATGCGGTTTGTGTGAGTCGTTTGCACTGCATTATGGAAAACCTGCGAATAATATTGAATAAGCAAATGACAATCGTGCAAGCGGGCTGGCGTGCTGCAGAAGGAGGAAACGGTTCGTGAAGAGTTGTAACGTTAAGAGTATCGTGCTATCCTCTTCGGATTGTGCGTTCCTCAAACTCACGAAAATATTGCCTGTTCATGGAGAACATTTGCTAGCGCTGCTTTGTATAATGAATTACAATGCGCTAATCAAGTTCGTAAAGGAGACAATTGCGGAAAAACCGAAGTACCGAAATTCTAGGCAATGCTTTTCTCACTTTTTTTGTGTGCCGAGTCCATACACGCGGGAAATACGGGCTTTAAGCAACGTATGTCTTCCTCCCTCCCGTCATTTTTCCTTAATGATATCAAAGACACAGGCTGACCACCTCAGGCGCAGCGTGCGAAGTGCTCGAACTCCCCCCTCCCCCCATCTCCTCTGTCATGTGATTGCCTAAAGACAGACAAAACGGACGCCTAATAAGACGTTTATCTCACCAAAATAGACCAAAGAACTGCGACTTATTTCTTTCCTCCAGCTGAGGCTGCTGCAAACGGTGCTGGCATACTTTAACTGAGGACTCGCTGTTGGGCACGTTGGTGACTATACATGAAGATCCAAAACACAGCGCGGGAAGACACGACGGGAGAAGAGAGGATAGGACAGGCGCTGACTCCAACGAACAGTTTAATGACACAAAAAACAGTACGCAGGCGCACAGCCGCCAACCCAGTCATCCCACCTTGGCCCAAAAGCGCAGACGCTCAGACAGACACAATCACTGCCGCCTCGACAACATCCTCCTCTCCCCCGATAACAAAGACACAGAAGTTTGGCTTAACACCTGTAGTTTATGAGATCCCGCTCACGTGCGATAGGGTATACATTGGCCAGACCGGCCGGTGTGTTATCGACAGGGCCCGAGAGCATGAAAGGTCTGTCTAGTGCGGACACGCGTGTTACCAAATGCGCATGTTACCAAATGTAAGTGTACTCCGCTATTTAGTCAGATTGTCGTGCTATAGCTAGGAGTAGAGATAAGGGTGCGCGGGAGTTATCTGAAGCGTTTTTTTATCGGGGATACAGGCGGTAGGTGTGTGAGTCAAACTTCTGTGTCTTTGTTATCGGGGGAGAGGAGGATGCTGTCGAGGGGGTAGTGATTGTGTCTGTCTGAGCGTCTGCGCTTTTGGGCCAAGGTGGGGTGACTGGGTTGGCGGCTGTGTGCCTGCGTACTGTTTTTTGTGTCATTGAACTGTTCGTTGGAGTCAGCGCCTGTCCTGTCCTCTCTTCTCCCGTCGTGTCTTCTCGCGCTGTGTTTTGGATCTTCATGTATACTTTAACTGGATTCGGAAAGCCCGTACTTCTGCAGTGGTTTCATTGTGTGAAATTTGGGAGATGAATAATTCGAAGTTTGTTGTTGAGGAATGGACTGAGCGCGACGAGGAGGTTGCCTACCACTCTGCCATTTCTGTTTAACAAAAAATCATTAACTGAGAAGCTGGGGAATTTTAGTTAACTATGCGAATTAGAGTCTCAAACTACTGTGTACTTGTGCCGGGTCGTATAACCGAACTCCGAAGACTGTGTCTAGATAGGTATCATAGTTTCATTCTAAAAATACGTAACGGTTAAAAGTGCGTGTTTTCGTAAATACGTGGGAAAAAACATTGCATATGTGCACAAAGAGTAGATTCTTCCTCTATTAATCGACATATTTTGTTCATTTGTAACACATTTTTATTTCTGAAGAGGCCTGCATGTCAATTGGGAAATACCCGAAGGATCCAATGAGAATAACTGCCTTTCTTTTATTATTCGTTTCGTTGAAACTTCCTTGTTCTTCCTCGTGCACGCGTTTACCTAACGTGATATGTTTATCATTTACTGCTTGCTGTTGCATTATGTTTGTCATGCAACGTTTACATCGTATTAAATATTATCCTAAAAGCAGTTGTCCAGCTTTTGTAGGATTCTTTATTTGCGTGGTTCGGTTCACAACTTACCCTGATATTCTCCTTCATTTGTTTACAAATCAGGCTAAGGCAAGACTAGAGTCACTATATAGGGAGCAGAATTGCGACACTGAGCCACGCCGGCGAGCGAGCCCGCCATCTTGCGTAGGGCACGGCAGCGTCGCCTAGCAATGGGACGCCAATCGCCCCTTCTCAGCCGGAGAACAGCGCACGGTCGAGCCAGCGGTTTACGGTTTTCAGGTCTAAATGCATGGAGCCTTTTTGTGACGTTTTTAGGACGCGCGAGCGCTCGTCGTGCGTGTGATCTCGGTAAAACCAGGGGCGCGTTACCGAACACTGCGCGAGCTTGCGAGCTCGCGACGCTCCGCCCATCGTCGGGGCTGCGCAGGTGGCAGTCGCACGATCAGTAACACTACCGTTGCGCCATCGCATCGGGAGCCGTGGCGGAGCGAAGAAACTCTCGAGAACACGTGCGTCTCGTAACAGCAATACAATAACAACAGGTTGAAATGAACTTGAAGTGCAATGTATACTTTTGTTCATATGAATAAAAGAATTGTGAGTACGCCTCGAAACTGCAATTCATTTGAGTGGTTTGTCTTATTCTTCAACTTGACCAATGGGGGAACACCTCTTCGTCGTCTGCTACGAAAACCGCCAAGTTCATCTCGCGAAAGTGAACAACCCAAATATTTACCGGTAAGTATAAACGTATTCTCAGAATTAATTGCCTGTGCTATCGCACAGTCGTATACCACCTTTTGAAAGTTTATATCCCAACAAGACTTAGTATAAGCCATGAATATGTAAGTCAACGAAATGAAATCGTGTAGCTACATTGCCGTATTGCTTCGCAAGTTCGCATGCTGCACTTTGTTGTCATGACGAGCTTTTCGTATTGAACTTCTTCCACTGACACGAGTTATATCACACTGTACAATACGCTTGCAGCAGGCGCCGACCACACTTTTACGTGCGTGGCGACGCAGTTTAACACTCTCGGTACACACGATACATGATGTGGGTCGTTAAGTTCTTATTTCATTTTGATGTGCCTTCCTTTAGCGCCGGCGTATAATTTAAGCAACATTTCACACAGTCTGTCTTGGCGCGCTACTGTAGGGGTGTAGTTAGTAACTTACCATGATTATTTTGAATAAAGAAAACAAAAAAAAACAGCAGTATGGTGAAAAATAGGGAGATGTAGCGACAATAGCGATCCCTCCCTCTCTAGTGCAATTGATAAAGTAAGTAGCCATCTATATGAAGTAACATCTGAAACAAAGAAAAGAAAAGGCGAAAGGCTTGCACCATCCTTCATGTAAATGTTGTTCATGCTGGAATTGTACAGCTACCTATTCAGACTCACCTAAACATTACTAAAGCTAGTGCATGAATACATGCAATTTCAGCTGCACCAAGAGCTGTACATGACCCACTGCCTCCATTCACATGTTCAAAGCGTATTGTACAGTTGCATGCAAATGAATAAACCTGAGGGGAGTTTATTAATCATGCAGTATTTCAAGTTTGACATGCGTCATATCAATGTAAGTGTAAATGTGATCAATGTAAATGGTTTTCCTCCCTTTACAGCCATGGCAACCGAGGCACAACGAATGCTGCTGTTGTCACTACTGGAGGAAGCTCCAGAACTCTGCAATAACCGGACCTTCCTCCGGGGTGAGACAGCAGCTGATCGCCGTGCCAAATGGGACCGGATTGCTGCCACCCTTAATGCTGTTGGGGCATTTAATAAAGATGCTAAGGGGTGGCAGCAGCTCTGGAAAGACTGGAGGTACCGTGTGCGCAGCCGCGCACGGGAGATGACGCGGAAAATGCAGGCCACGGGTGGAGGCAGTGGGTACGTGGTGTCCAGTCAGGGGGCCACTCCTGTGGACATCGCTGCCCACCTGTCTGGACTCGACCAGAGGGTGATGGCCCTTGTTGGATGGGACTCCTCCTCAGGATTTCCCAGAGGCGTGGAGCCATCTGTGGAAACCGGAGCCATGGAAGTGAGACTTCCTGTCTCTGCTGTAAGACATGTACAGTAATCTTAGAATAACACGATTTTGAAGCAATTATGAAACAGCACACCCAAATGGAGAACACTTCACATTCCATCCTTTTTATATAGAGTCCTCCTTCCTTCAAAAAGAGTGATGTGTTGTACATATTTTTTTTACCATCGACCTGTACCATCGCCTGTACCATCGACCTCGGCCGGTCCTGCTGGTGCTGAGCCAACCGAGACGGTAATGTCAATATTGTGAAAACTGTCCAGCCACTATTCTAAAAACAACTGATTCCATGGCTTACAGGACCAAGCACCTCCTCCGTCTGACAGCAGGCGCCAGGGCACAGGTGGTGCATGCCGACGACGGAGGAGAAGAGTTCCTCCCTCTATTGCTGGGCAACTCATGCAGCGCCAGCAAGAGTTGCTCAGCGAGCAGAAGGCTCTCCTGGAAGAGCAGAAGAAGACGGTCAACTGTTTGACCACAATTTGTCAGGTAGAGTTGAACCGTTGTATACAAAGGCAGATATGGGACAATGTTGTCAGTAAGAGAAACAGGATTGAATGATTGTGAATAATAATAGTCATAGCACATTAAAGTAGCATGTCAGCTGACTTGATCAGTTGAGCAGTGGTAGTACTGATTGTGCACACTGTATTTCTCACTTGAGTTCATGACGACAGCTGTGCAGAGGACTAAGAAAATGTAATGAAAAAAACAGGTACGGGTAGTCTTTGACTGCCTTCTTTACAGTCAAACCTTTTTTATCTTCATCTTGTAGTTTACAACAAAAATTGCATCGAAAGTGAAGTATCCTGATGAATAGAACTCAAGAGGGGATCAGTCACTAGATGATAGTAAAGAAGATGTTGATTTCAGAAGGTATGAAACAGTACACTACAGTACAACAACGGTACAATGCACACTTGCATAAAATTTCTGTACACATTAACTGACAAAGTGATGTGCATGGCTGAAGGTGTTGTTGAAAGTTTTACAGTCGCCATTCTCCAGGGCTTCAAATGACTTGGTCAATGCATGTTACACAGGTCCGAGGGGAAATTCTTCAAGGTTGTCACACTGCCTTGATGAAATATAGGTCGCACACTGTCTCTCACTCAATACCGCACACAAATGTAGCACACTTTGTACTGAGCCCTCCAATCCGGATATGTGAAGGCAGCTGTTGGGCAATCTCCTAAGCATTTTCAGAAAATCGTTGGTCTGATCCAGAAACTGCCCGGATGAATGAAGGAACATTGAATGGACTAGAATCTATCACCATGCTGTTTGTCAGTGTGGTGCTGGATCCACATCTGTGAAGTCTGGATAAATAGGGGTTGACTTGGCTAGATAATTACATTTTAAAATATCTCAAGCACAGCTCAGCCTCAGTTGTTTTTCGTGAATGACAAAATATACCGTCTCTGCGCATATCACAGCTTGCTTATCACTTGCAGCTGCTCACTCCTATGAGCGAATATTTCGCTTATCACCTGGAGAGAGACAGACGAAATGACAGTCAATGAGGTAGGTTATCTTCTTCACCTAAAACCATGCGTAATGAGCTGGCTTCTAAGTTGTGCTGCACGATTTCTCATAGGCTGAGAGTCATGGTCCTCCTCTTCCTGTGCTCCATCCTCCTGTGTCTCCCCTGCTGGACCAGCTTCTGCCCCTTCCCCACTTGGCCCATCACCTTCATCTGTATTATCAAGAGGTTCACGGGTGTTGTACGCCAAGCACATATTGTGAAGCACAGCACAGGCGTTGATAATTCTGCAGCTTCGATCAGGAGCAAAGTGCAGCGTACGGTACCTTTGAAGGCATCGGAACCGCATTTTCCACAGCCCAAAACATTGTTCAATGCACACGCGGGTCCTGCTGTGTGCATCGTTGTAATCTTTTTCTTCCGATGTCGTTGGTGTACGAACTGGTGTCATCAGCCAAGGTTGGAGGGGGTAGCCACTGTCACCTGTAAATAGTTGTAAAGTTATATTTATTCTCTTGAAAATCCACAAATTCAGACAAATGGATAGAGAAGGGAGAGCAGGAAGAAGTGGGAGGAGTTTGTGCGTGTTTATATATTCATGTTGACAATGTGTTATGCTGCTGTAGATAATGTAAATGAAAGTGTATGAAAATAAATGTTGTTGTAATGTACCTGTAATAATGTATGTATGTATATGTAATGTAATGTATCTGTAATAAATGTATCTGGCACAATAATTTATCCCTTCATCCAATAACACATTAATATTAATTAATGGAATACAGCTGCTTAGTTCAAATATGGATTGCTGAAATGAACTGAATGTGAAGTGTAATGCACTGTGTACTGTAAGAGTACAAATTGCATTATAAACAGATAAACGCATCCTACCAACTAGCCACTCTCCTTCTTCAAATACGGTTGAGGTGGCTTGACGGAGGTTGCAGGCAGCCCATACAGCTGCGTCATGGCATGAACCAGGGAACCTGGCATTCAGGAAGAGTATTCGCATGGAGGCATCGCAAACCTGGGTATATGAAAACATGTTTAATGAGAACCTTGTTGTAGGTGCCCTTCGCGAACAGCAAAATGGAAGAAAGCATTATTGGAGAAGAGAAAAAGACATGGGGCAATTGTGCCTCGTACTGGTTTGAGACATGCATGGTACTGAAATTCTGAGCAGAAAAGGCACATACCATTAAGACGTTGATGGAATGGTAGCCTTTATGGCAATAGTAATTGCCATCCACAAATCTCGGGTCGAAAATGCTCGGCTGCAAAATTGCTACCTGCGTACCGTCGATAGCCCCTGGAATCATGAACACACTTTTTGGGATATGTCGCAGGCAGCACATTTCAACAGACAGTCAACTCGAACCATGTGTGATCACTCGTAACTTATCAGTACAGCATGTATACTGTACTACATTATGAGTCACAGTGCACATAGTGACTGACATAGACCCCTGTCTCGCACGAAACGCCTCTGCACCGAAAATCAGTGTATTGAAAACACGTAAGATAACACAGGATTCGCTCTGTGCATTAGCCTTTTCATGCGTACATATCATGTGTGGTCACATACCGACACAGCCTGGGAAGCCTGCCAGCTCATGAAAGCCACGTTTCACTTCTAGCTTCGCCTCAGGAGTTGTGGGGAACCTCAGGTACTTGGGCGCAAGGTACTTTAAGATGGCTTCGCTAACTTCATGGACAGCCTGCGACACTGCACGCTTGCTGCAGGCGATCGTTTCCTCATTTCCAATGTTTCCAAGGAAAGCTCCAGTAGCATAGAAACGAAGGGCTGTGAGGACTCTCCGCTCTACGCTCAGAGTTGTCCGACGGGATTCTCGGGCTGAAATGTATATTTTAAAAATGGGGAGCTGTTACGTGCGCAAAGAATAAACCACATTATGATCGTGTACTTACTGCGCTGCAAGTCCAGCCTAACAGCTTCGCACACCTCTCTGGCAGCTTCCTTCGACAATCGGAAGGTAGCAATGAACTCGTCTTCCGATAACGCTTCGAAAGCATCTCGATGACTGCGGAAGCTGCGTACCGGCTCTTCCTCAGCAACACCTTCTTCGAGGAAAAGCAGATACAAGTCCACCGGGTCCGCCATTTGCAACGCGAACGTCGAGGAACTTTGCGTTGTTCTTCCTTCTCTGCGCGGGCGATTACCCTCTGCCACGCGCAGTAGCTGCGCCGTTCTCGAAAAACGGTTTTTTTTTTGGCCACCCGCGAAGAGTACCACGTGACCGTCACGTGAATGCCCTGTTGCTATGGTGAAGACGACGCGCAAGGCGGAGGCATCGCGAGCTCGCAAGCTCGCGCAGTGTTCGGTAACGCGCCCCAGTTTTTCGTCACGCGCGGACAGTGTACGCCGGAATCTGTCGACTACAGATATTCGCGCGCGGCTGGGCGCGTTTTCCGAGAAGTAGACAGAACGATGGCCGTCGTACGGGAGACAAGGTTCCGTTTGAGTAGCTCGCATAAATTTTTGGGACATTATCCACCACACTAAATGTACTTGTATATTTTAATGACATCTAGAATGAATGAACGCAGGAACCACAGTAAAGAAGAGCATCGGCATGTTCTAACAGACATTTGTAGCAACAGTGGCGGGCGTCACTCTCTCCGTACGCATCCCATGCGTCTCGGGTGGTCACCTCGCGTGCGTTTCTCCGCCGCGTGTGCAACGCCATGGCGTGCGCGCGGCGTTTTGACGCTGGAAAAACGTCCCACCCGTTTCGGGCTTACAATGGAGGGGACTCAACATGGACGGCGCGTTCTTGGAAGGAGAGACCACGTGACTCGATCGGCCCAATCACCGACGCCGAACGGCGGCACGGCAAACGAATACGATACTCTGTACCCCTATTTAGTGACTCTAGCAAGACGAGATGGCGACTTTTTTTTAGTTTCACAGAACAAGCTAAGATAAGGGAGGTATAAATCTCTCAGGACGACATTTCAACTGAGTGCGAATTTCGAGGGCATTTGCCCATCGTTTCTTTTCTAAGCAAGTATCGCATATTTAAGTAGACACGTGATTAGGCGTTCTGTCTGGTAACTCGGGGTCAGGTGATCGGACATGAAAACTAATATGCGGCTAGTACGTGCAATGCCGAAGTCGATGCTTGTTCAGCTGTCAATATTCACTCATTGTCTACTCGTAATTATTATTATTATTGATGTAATGCTCTAAGAACTCGTCAATCTAGACAAGAAGCTTCTCAATTGTGCAGCAAATTCTTGCGAATGCACTTTGAAAACCCTCGACGTACACGGCGTTTTTTTTTAGTGCTAGCTACGTAGAAGCAGCAAACCAAATTGATATTTGTAGAAATATCAGCATTTCAGCATTAGATAATAAAGTAAATAGAAGGCTTCCAGCAAACGTTCAGTATGCAGGATGTTTTTCATTAGTTCCAGAATCAAGTCAAACTGGGTCTTTCTGTCTCCTGAGTGTACAAATTGCTCGCTCTACTTCTATTTCGTCATTTTCATACGCGACATTCCTCCGCGTTCACCACGTGGTGGTCCAATGTTTATGCAAAACAGAAGACGCGTGCTGGACAAGATGGCCGACAACGAGGTGAGCGCGCACATCGAACAGCGAATTGCCAGGAGTTTCTCGTGAATGAAGGCGTAAAGCCACCTGAAATTCACAGAAGACTTCAGGCAGAGTAGCGCCACAATACACTTAGCCGCAGCAAAGCGTTTGAGTTGTACAAACGGTTCCGAGACGGCCGTACATCACAGCAGGACGATCCCGGCCGGGGCCGCTGAGAGCACAGTGTCAGAGTTCCTGAGAATATCCAACTTGTGGAGCGCGTGATCCTCAGGGACCGACGGATAGCATGGCTCGAACTAGCTCGAAAGACGGACGAGCCTTTCTGTAGGAACGTTGAACACTATCATTCATGAGCATCTGCAGTATCGGAAAGTTAGTGCCCGTTGGGTCCCGAGGCAGCTCCCCGTGTTTGACTGGCAGAGAAGGATCTCCCAAGAGCTAAGGTACCGTTTCGACACTGAACGACAGCCGTTCCTTGATCGGATCATCACGAGCGATGAAACGCGGGTGCACAATTTCACTCCTAAGTGTAAACGCGCATCAAAACAGTGGAGGCATTCGGGCACGCCAGCTCCCAAGAAGGTCCGAAGCACCCCGTCTGCGGGTAAGGTAATGGCCACGGTTTTCTGGGACAAGGCCGGCGTTGTTCATGTCGATTTTTTACCCAGTGGTACCACCATCAATAGTGCACATTACTGCCCGTTCTCAGGGATGTGCATAAGGCGCTGAACCAAAAGTGGCCGGGCCTCACCACCAAAGGAGTCATCCTCCTACAGGACAATGCACGCTCGCATACCGTGCTTCTCACGACACGCACGTTACGAGAACTTGGCTTGGAGTTGCTGCCACATCCCCCTTACAGTCCAGATCTTTCCAGGGATTCCACAGTCCAGCGATTCCAGGGTACAGTCCTGCGATTTCCATCTCTTCGGGCCAGGCGTTCTTTGGGGGCCGCCGCTTCAGCTGCCACGACGAGGTCAAGAATGCGGTCCGATCATGGCTGCTACGCGCCATTAAGGATTTCTACACTGCTGGCATCCAACCCTCGTGGAACGCTGGGACAAGTGCATTAGTGCAGCTCGAGATTACGTTGAAAAATAAAACTAATTTCTCGCCTGTAAGTTCATTTTACATTTTTAGAAAAAATATCCTCGTTTGACTTGAACAGCCCTCGTATGTTTGAAAAACAATAAAACGAAAAAGATGAATTTATTACTTCCGTGTCGCTGGTCTCTCCACACATCTCTTTGTACGGTACACCTGCCACATGATACATTTCTTGCTGTGTAGTATGTACGAATGAATGCGTGAAATATAGAGACTGGAGAGCAGCATAAATCATAGAGCACTGCAAAAACTGATGGGGAGTAGGAAGGATCAGATACCTTAGGCTTTTCTTTTTCCCGCGCATGAAATATAGGGCGTAAATTGACGTCAGCAGCCTTTTGCGCCAAAAAAACCTAATCAATTAATAAATCATGAATTTTATCAGTACAATTTGCCATTTCACCCAGCTCTGTTGCTGTTGCCATTTGTAAGAATGTTTAATTTTCTGAGTGGCGTTACTTATTTATCTGAAATGTAGTTTTAATATGCATATTTTTATCATATCATGCTTGTGCTTATATCGCAATTTACGAAGTTTTTTTATATTTAGTGTTATCTGATTTTTAACTAGTCACAATTTTACCATAGCTTTGGCGCACTATAGCCTGACTTGCTTATGCGCCATTAAAACTGAATCATCATCATCATGACGTCAGAAGCGCGGAAAACCATCGTTGCAGTGTTCCTACAATACTACCGAAGAACAACCTTGTATTCTACGAAGAGTTGCCGAGGTTTTCTCAGTGGCCTATTTGCCAAATATTGAACTGTATTTAATTTACTACCGGCATTACATTACAAAGTGTAGCAGAGGGAGCAAGAGCCGAAGCGAACGGCCACGGTCCCGCTAGCATGCTCGTCGCTCTTGCATATGGGCTGAATTTCATGGCAAATGGTGTAAATCTGAATCCAAATCAAAATATTTGAGAAAAAACGTGATTCAATCCAAATCCAAATCCCTAAGCAAAGATATGAGTCAACCCAAATCCAAATCCGGTTCATAATGAGGCCACCAGTCAAATCGAAATCAAATCATTTTTGTCATTGTCTCCTTTGTGGATTTAAATCCAGATGTAAATCAAATCAAAATCAAATTCCGAGATTTCAAATCCTCAACACTGCTGCTGATAGTTGCTGCCGATTACGACATGGTCGGTATTATATAGTAGGTCATGGTTTCAACTGGCAGTCACTGTCAATAATATTTTATGAACGCACGACATTCAAGGCATATCTGCCATTATCGACGAGTATGATGGCTGCGACTGCGAATTATTCACACACTACTCTACACACTGATACTGATACATGACCTGGAAGTTAGGTACCTTACGTGTGGTGAGGTAGAATGAATGGTGTGCTGAACGACGACTGAAACCGGACGACGGGCCTGCCGATAGGTGGCTACCAAGGGCTCAGCTCGCAGCCGCTTCTTGCGCACTCATGGCTACGTGACCATGTGCAAAGAGCACCTGGGAGAGCCAGGGAGTTCCCACGATGGGCGAAATTGAAGCAGTCCATGTCAGATACGGGGGAGAGAAAAAAATGTGGGCGTGCCGCTACGTCACGCTTCGCAGATATGATTACGATGGACGGGACGGACCAGTTCGCGTTTGGAATGTTGTGGTAAAGACAACGTCTCAATGCGTTCCAAGGAAAGGCCAGTCTGCTTGTCTTCCGTTTTAGGACATGGTGGAAGGCTTTTAAAATTTTGGCTGCACCGTCACTGAAGCGTACAAGGTACTGCAAATTTCCATCTCGGATTCGTCGTTTTATAATCCCCTCCATCCTTCGTCCCTCTCTCATTCTCACAATTTCACTCTCATAGAACCATAGAAATATTATGGAGAGGCTAGAAGGAAAGGCACGGAGGAGGACCGGAGGTGAGCAAGTAACCTGAACGGAGCTCTTCCCTCTCCCAACGTATGCGATCGGCGGCAGCCATATTGAATCAGCCGAGGGACCGTCGCGTATTTTTAGGCCGTGAAAGCAGGCGCAATTTTGAAAACAGTTGGCAACGCTTGCTCCACTGCTTCCGTTGGCCACGGATTTTGTTACTGTCCGCCTCTGTCCAGACATGTTACCAATGCTGGTCGAGGCGGCGGCGGTTAGCGAGTCCCCACGTGCCGTCTGTGTCGTGCCTATCACTCTAAAAATGGTGTCACTTTTGTGACGCGTTGCAAGTGTCACTTTTTTGCAAAAAAGTGACGCTTTGCTCAAGTGTCACATTCAGACGCTTTTTGTTCCTTTTTGCTTTTTGAAGCATGTGTCACGAGAGCTCTCACAACAAGTGTCACAAAAAACGTCGCACACTCTAAAAACAGAGCTTCACCGCATAGCCACGCAGTTATGATAAGTGTCCCGAAATGGCTTACCCTCCCGTTTTCAACAAATCAACAGTGATAAAGACATCGATCTGTACAATGGTTGGCCGTCGGCGTGCTATGCGATGAGCTCTGTGTTTAGAGTGCAGGTGGTGTCGTGGTCACGATTGTGCTGGTGGTGCTAGCGAAAGGGCTTTCGGTTGTCGGCCTCACAGAGGTGCTGGCTGTGCTGCTTGGGGTATTTCCTGGGTTTTCCTCAGATACTTTGAGCCATATGATGTCGGCACAGGAAGGACATTCCCCCACGGCGTCAGTCGTGACGTTGCCCTCGTGGTCGCAACATCGCCTAGTTGCATAAATGATGAGTGTATTGTCTCAATCCCAATCTCGACAATCTTGATAGTCCATTGAGTGCGCTCCCACGAGCCCACACGAGCACACAAGGGAAGGAGCCAAAGCGTCCGAGACAGCATGAGACAGAGTATGAGACAGCTACTTAACTTTTATGCAGAAGACTCTCAGATGTGGCTCTATGGGCAGCATGCAGCGGACACTGACACCTGATGTACTCGTATGTGGAAGGCACGCACATGCTAGGGGTCACGTGAAAGGAAAAACATTTTATTTCAGAATCGATACATTGCGAGGTAACATAGCATGTGCGCAGCAAGCACGGAGTTCAAGAGCCTCCTGGTTGCTTGATTCCGTAGAACCCCGACTAAGATGGCAATCGTTGCTCGAACTGCATCTCGAAATACGGGGGTGCCCTGAAGGGAAGCATGGTAACTGAATAATTAGCAAAAGAGCTTCATTTGCGCTTGCGTTGGTGACTCACACGCTATTCTGAAATTTCCTAATAGGGATTCTGCAGGTCATAAATATAAGTGGTCAGTTTAGATCACGACACATTAAAAAAGATAAGTGAAGACAAACGAAATCCAGAACGTAATCGGAAGAAACAGCGCAATGAAGTAAGAAGAAAAACAGGGCGCAAAGCCTCCATTCTCGGGAGCTACTCAAAAACCTTTGAATTTCTCTCCATCGCTGAAACTTGCGATTACGGATATCAAAGAATTATGGCGCCCAGATGCACTGGTGAAGGACGCTCATTACGCGAATACGGGTCGTGCTCGTGGTGCAGACGCGCGGATGTGATTGTCTGCTTGGTAACAATTTCACATGCATAAAGTCAAGTATTTCCTAATGGTTTAGGCAAAGCAAGGTGGTTTCCGAAAGTGAGCTCGCGTTCGACAGAGGGGCAGAGCCACAGAGACAATGCGGCACACTTTGGTCCAATTTATCCTACAGCCTCCCTGTATTCACATGATTTCACTGCGTTCGTCTTTCCGAAAAGAAAACAAGCCCCAAAGAACTTACCGATACGTCCGTGCTTCACTGAAGGATGCTCTTACATGATGCACCAATCCTGCCGTGCACACGGATGTGAACGGTGTGACCTCATATATGACAGGCACTAGCATAGGTCATACGCACAGATTCCTCGAGATGTTCCAGTAACATGAACGTCTGAGTCGTCAGAGTATTCCCGAAAGCGAGTTAATTAAGCCACTTTAGCAGAAACAAACCGGACGCGAGAAACCTCGTGCGCGTCCTCGCTTGAACTGGCCAAAGACTTGCCCATTGTTGGTAGCTGAATGAGAAAACATAGAGATTCGACGCATTCAAACAGCGAAAATATCAAGCCATGTGTCACGGGCAACGGCCGCAGCTGTGGCAAGTGTCACAACTCCACTGTTCAAACGCCCTCCCATAGGCTTCAGTAATCGTCTACGACACCTCAGCCACTTCGGTGGCAACAAAAACGCGTTTCCGGTAACTGTATATGGACAAAGTTCGCTCTGTGACACATTCCAAATCCAAGTTTGGGCTCGCCCCAAAGTGTCACACGAATTTCACGTGTCACTAAAGTGTCACCGTTTTTAGAGTGTACGTTTCTTCGTGTTTAGTTTTATGTTCAAATCTCAGGGTTTCATAGATTCGGACTGTGTGTTACTGCTCCAAAACTTCATTTGCGTTATGATTGGTGTGTGCTTACCGGATTATTTTTCTTGCATGCCCCGCGGCAACGGAGGCCGATTCATTATGGCGCTTCCCTCTTCCGTACGTCCTAGTTTCAAGGGTTTTGTTCTAGCATACTCCTTAAGATTTCTGTGCATAGAACCCACCGAGTACATATTCGTTTTTTTTAAACGCATCCAATACATACTACCACGAATGTGGTAGTATGTATTTGGGTGACCAAGACTGATTGCTCGTATAGCAAAGAGCACCTTTGTAAATGCCCCCAAATATTTTTACCATTTAATGCACGTACTTTGCAATTCATAGAAGATCTCCAACTTTGTAACGCGGTGAGTCGTTGCCCAAAAGTGTGTTCACTGCCTTTATTTACGTTCACTGGCCTCGCTGTGCACGTAAAAGGTAATTTATTAACTCTTTCGCTGTTGGATTTCGGGCGATTTCGCGCGATGACTGATGGAGCCGTTCATCTGCCCCTCAAGAACTTTATTATGACGGATGAATAGGTGATGTCAGTGCTACATCGGATATGCTCCTCAAAAGAGGGCTTCTAGATGTGTACTAAACGTGCTTTTTCGCGGATGAAATTATTCTGAAACGAACGGTGATACATGCGGTTCCAGCCTGAATCAGCCAGGCGAACCACGTTTTCTCAGAAGTGCAGCAAATAATGAAAAATATACTACTGATCGAGCAGAAGAATTACCATCGGTGCAGGCGGAATTGGCCCATGCTGACGATGTTCATCACTTTGAGGCTCCATTTGCAAGATTTCAGTTCCTATTGCGCTTCGCTTGGAAACATTTGAAAACTCCTTGTCCATTCCTGCCACAGAACGACAAGATAGAGATGTCGCCCCGTATGTGTACCGCGCCATTCAGCTATACTCAGCTCGTCTTGAGTGGATAACATTCCTTAACGAAATTATACCAAAATGGGTGCTTTGGAGTGTCCCAGGCATGCAGAATGACTTCATGGCATTGGTTATGCGAAGCTGTGACAGGCGCTTTCTTTATATCGGTTTTATTGATTTCTCTTGGTTTTACTTCTCTGGGAGGGTGTGTTAACTTTATCTTCCTCTTTCTTTATTTTGTTCCTATCCTGACATAAAATTATGCACGTATTTCAAAAATGCAAAGAAGTATTTTTGTTCCGTAGGGATGTGGTCGTATAAGCATTCCTGAAAAGAAAAAAAAAAGAACTGATGGTTCTATCAGAGTCGCACTTGGTTTCCGTACAATACAATGGCAATGCATGACATGACGTACGTAGCACCCAAATTTTATATCGCTCCAACGTGTGAAACGTGTGACAGTTCTGCTCTAGACCGATCTTGTTTCATCAAGGAAAAGTGTCATCTCCATGCAAAACATCTTTGCTCAAGAGTGCACTCCACAATTTCATTTTAAAAATGCTTCCAAATAACCAGCCACAAGTGATCAGGAGCGTCGTGCGAATCTGGCGTAAAGTATGGAGGTCGGCGAGATGTGGCATTTGGTTCCATCTGTAGCGGCCGGTGGACAATGACGAAGATGGCCACGCGCCTCGAGCACCTGCCTCAGTACCACCGACGCGGCCATGGAGGTAGGGCACCGTCATCGCCTCTCCGTGGGATACCATCATCGCCGGTTGGGGGTCATGTAGAGGAGCTCCACCTCCTCTACACATCATTTATGTGTAGATGGCATTAATCTCTAGCACTGCTGTACGGACTCTCAGGAGCGATAGGACTGACTTCGCGTCAGCAACGCGTGGGAACTTATGCATGTGCGTAAACGACATCCTATACAGACAAGACAAAGACTGCAATTGCATCAAATCACGAATTCCAAACATTCCCTGCCCTCTATAGTGCATGGCTTATATAGTGTAAGTTACTTACAGGCCCTTCCGTAGAATTCATTACGCGTGGCTGAAAGGTTGGGGGGAGGTACTAGGGATGGTTCTCTAATAAAATAATGTTGTCTTCTAACGTTCTCTTCTTGCGACCGTAGATGCCCCATTCAACTCCCAGCGGCCCCAACATGCAGGCCAAATGTCAACGCGACGTAACCTACTGCCTTCTACCTGTGGTAGTCATTACGCTTTCTCTTAAACTTTCTTCTCTTCAATCTCGCTCCTTACATGAGGCATGAGGCTACTAAAATGTTTATATATGTATATGTGTTTACTAAAACAATCACATATAATAACTGCATGACAATAGCTTCGTCCTGTAACTTACCCTGAACCTCGGTATTGTGGTCGTGCTGTTCAGGTTGTAGGCAAAGAAGTCATCCTTGACATAGAAGGCAACGTAATAGGTGTAAGTAAACGAAAAGTCTAATCAATTAACGTAAAAGAAAAAGTGCAGTAAGATATGACTTTTGTCAGTATATGGGAGCAGTTCAACCTTCGCAATACCTAATGCTAAGAACTTTCGAGGGACTTTTAAAGAAACCAAACGAGCAGCAACATACTTCTGAACCAGCAACAAATATCAACTAATCCTCGTGGTTCGTTAAATGTAGTTTTGTACCTAACTCAACCTGTTTTCACACTGCTCGTGTAACTTTGTTCCATCGGTGGGCCAAGAATCATTCGCACACATTATGCGGTACAACATCTATACGGTACCCACCACACGTTTTATTTGGCAGACCTAATGATACCACCCAAAGGCTTCGAAAAGAGTGAAAAATTAATTTCACCTCAATAATTAATTAGGTGAAATAAATTTTTTCACTTTTTAATTATATGTATTAAAGCCAAAATGGCAAAGCCAAATGGCCCCAGAGACTATTTTCGGGTTTGCGAAAAAAAAAAAAAAGAAAAGAAAGAACGTTGAGGGACCTGCCGCCGGTGCGCCGGCGAGTCATGCGAAGCCAAATATGTCACAATGTGAAATACTGTGACTAGTGTTCTTTCGTGACCTCATCGTGACCAAGCGCTCCTCGCACGACCGCCTACAGGTCCCGCTTCGTTTTTTTGCAAACCATAACGTTAATCTTTGGAGCCGAAAAAAAAAAAGGATATGTTAGAGGCACAAAGTTGCAATGAACGGGTTTCGTTTCGTTTCATTGCCTGCTACAACTTTTTCGTCGGCATGTTTAGAATAATCCTGACACTTAAAAACTGACTCATTAATTTTGCTTAATTAATTAATGACAAAACAAATGTAGATGGAGCATCCTAACACCATTGGTAACAATATGAAGTTCGTCTTTTTAGTGCGCGATTTTTTGTTTGGCTCATTTTTTCGTAAAATACGCTGTATACATATATTATACTGCATTGTTGATATGCGTATTTTTTGTTTACAATATTCGCCGTACGGTAGTCAGATTGTTTTCCCATGTTGTGTTTACGCAGCTTTCTGCCGTTGATCCAGTTCTCTGCGTGCAGTCATAGAAGCCATCTTAATCTGTAATTTACGCCTGCTACGGTCTGAGGGGAAACCAGGTTGTACACGCGGATGTCCTTGAATGAGAGGCCGGCTTGATTGAAATGACGCGACACAGGGAGATTTTGTTTCTTTGTAATATCGGATCTGTGATTATTAAAACGAATTCGGAATGATGTTGTAGTTTGGCCATTGGCCAGACTACAACATGAGCAGGCAACAGCGTGAATGATTCCTAATTCACATCCAGTCCACGATAAACGAAGACACCGGCGTATTGTCTACAGTTCGCAGCCTTAGCTCGTAGACCAAGTCCCCCGACCCTCTTTGGTTCTTTCTGCCGTCTCTTTTTTTTAATTATTTCAGGTTTATCAGACGACCAAGGAGAACTCTCCTGGAAGACAGCCAACGCCCCTGCAAGTGCTCAATGGACCATTAGCAACAATGCTCCTGCAACATCACCAACGCCGCTCCACGTGGACTGTGCCCCTCTCATTTCCCCCTTTCCCTTGTATATAAGCCCTTGTCACCAATTTCCAAGTTTAGTCCTGTCGAAGGCAGCGCTGACTGCCGGAACGTCGACCCCTAACTGTAAATCTATTTCTAGACCCCCTCAATTATTAATGTAATCAAAGTAGCAACCGTTTTTAACCCTTATACGGCCTCCCAAGTCTCTTCATTACTTGTAGTCTATATATATATATATATATATTCTTGAAGGTCTTGAAGATTCAGACGGCGCCGTATTAATACACAGAAGAAATAAGTTCGCACAGAGCACCACCAAAGGAATATTTTAAGATGACTTCATTTAATTCATTTTGAAATTACGCAGACACGACGTTTCGAACGGTGGACCGTTCTTTTTCAAGTGAAAAGATATAATTAGTTGGTAAAACAAAAAACCACTCACTTTCGTGTGCTTCGACAGTGGTCCCCAAACCCCCCACCCACCCCCAAAACCCCCACCCACGTGCGAAACACACTCGACAGGACCCCGCACACAGAATTTATGACCTCCCTTCGGCAACCTCAACGCACTGCGATTTCCCTTCCCCCACCACTGTCGAAGCACACGAAAGTGAGTGTTTTCTGTTTGACCAACTCATTATATCTTTTCACTTGAAAAAGAACGGTCCACCGTTCGAAACGTCGTGTCTGCGTAATTTCAAAATGAATTAAATGAAGTCATCTGAAAATATTCCTTTGGTGGTGCTCTGTGCGAACTTATTTCTTCTGTATATATATATATATATATATATATACAGGGTGTCCCAGAAAACGTGTCATTGAATTATAATAAAAAAACTACACCACCTAGAGTCATGCGGTCAATGGCATTTGTTCTTACTGGGTTTTTGCCACCTCCTCGTGTGAATGTCGCGTAACGTAAATTTAATTATGCAAATTTTTGCGAGCTTAAGTCGGAAATTTGCCTAGTAAAGGTCACTGTTTTACCCCACCAATGTGAAGAGCGTGTCTGATTTAGTCAAATTAATGATAATTGACAGGGATATTCAGAAGCTATCCCATCGGAAAAAATAGCCGAACATCATGCTCTACGGAGGTCGCACAGAATAGCGCACGATGAATTTTTCAGTGCAATCTTTGTCAGTCCGACGAAAGGAGGTTGGAAACCCAGCCCTCCTCGACATCGCAGAAAGAGATAAAACAGGCACGGTTTATCAAGTCCGACTTTCGCTGGGATAATGCTTTCCCTCTCCCAATTTTAGGAACTGTTACTTTTTCTACTACCACTCTGTGGGCTGGCTTCGGAACCTCCTTTCGTCGCACTGTGAGCGATTGCGCTCAAAAAGTCATCGCTCGCTATGGTCCGGTGCTCCGAAAAGCATGATATTCGGCTATTTTTTCCGATGGGATAGCTCGTGAGTATTACTGTGAATTATCATGCATTTGAGTGAATTCGGCACGCTCTTCATATTGATGGGGTAAAAAAGTGACCTTTCCTTGGCAAATTTCCGAGTTCAGTTCGCAAATATTTACATAATTAAACTTGGAGTACATGACATTCACATTAGGAGGTGGCAAAAACCTAATAAGAACAAATGCTGTTGACCGCATGATTCTAGGTGGCGTAGTTTTTTTTAATTATAATTCAATGACACGTTTTCTGGGACACCCTGTATATGCCGAGTGGTACGCGAGCACTTCTCCAACAATAGCGGACTGTTCCGTAGAGCAATCCACGTTGAGGAGCCTAGCATACTCGCTTAGATAGACCTTTTTAATATATGTTGAACACTGGTCCGACATAGCAACCTTAAATAATGGGTCTGCCGAGATCTAAGTGGCCGTTAGTGATATAGTCGGGATTTTGTCAGCCGTGTTCCGTTCGACTGTGCCATGCACGCACACATGAATTTCAAATGCAGGCACACGCCAGATACAAAATTTCGTCATAGACAGCACAGTGTTCCTGATAACCAAGAAAAATGGATGGTACGTTTATATTCTGGCGGGAAAGATGACGTAAGCGTAGGCTTCAAAAGGCTACGACAGAGCAAAGAGTAACTGATTGCCGTTATCAGATATCGTAAAGCATAATCATTCATCTCGAATGGGTGCAGGGCCACGACGCGCTGTATGATCGAGTTGAGGTTAAAGCTCAGCGTTCGAGCAAAGCTACACCTGCCAGCGGGTGTGCAGCGTAGGACAGTTGCAAGAAAACTACTTTACCAAGGTATGATACAGACCCGCTGTCGTCAGGAACGCATATGTACCCGTTCACAGTTTCAACCACAGCTACGAACGCTTCGTGAGGCCGGTGTCCGCGGGAGCAACCCAATCGCAATATCAGTGGCGGTCCGGTAAACATTGCACAATTACGCCACCAGCATCTAGGTACATAACCTGTTCTGCAACAAGGTGCAGCATTGGGATGACAAAAAAATATTTACATCTGAAACCTGCACTCTATATCAGTTTACAGATTAACTTCCAGAGTCAGTTATCGATTTCACAATGTGAAAAAGTTCCGAGAAAGTTCGCGTGACTGAACTTAACAGATGCTTCAGTTACTTATGAAATTTACTTTAAAATCAATGAGAGTAATAACTCGCTGTAGAGACAGTGTGCAGGCAGGCTTGTACTTCATCATGATGTAGGATAACCGAGGAATGGACCAAAAAAGGGGACAATACACACAAGTCTCACAAAAATATCTGAGGATCTCTGTTGTGATGTCCCCTTTGTTTGTGTTTTAATACGGTATGACTAATACCTGGAAGTGAACGAATTCTCGATATCGGTGATTATTTCAGAGTACTTTTACTACAAGGCTTCAGTAACTTCATTTCTGTTTGTATAGAGTACTGCTGACTGGATTGTGCAACAAGACAAAATGAGTACAGGGTCGGCCACACTTAAAAGTATCGCGGGAGCGCATGACCTGCAAGTACGCCAGCGCCGCGTAACAGATGTTCCTGGGTTTGAGACCTCGGGCCTGGCTAACGTTCGCCACCTTTCGGTTGGGTCCGTCATTGCTCTCGTAACACTGACAGGCGGGGTGACCCACCTGCTGTTGCTATTCTACGGATGTTTTGATCAGTGCGTGGCGCGACGTAATCTCCGTCTTATCGGAATCGAGAAGAAAAGTAAAAGAATACGCCGCGCCATGTACTGATCAAAACATCGCCAGCAGAGATTGAATAGCAACAACAGGTGGGTCTCCCCGCCCGCCAGTGTTACGAGAGCAATAACGGACCCAACCCGGAGGTGGTGAACGTTCGCTTGGCGCGAGGCATGCGCGATGTCTCAAACCCAGGATCATCCGTTGCGCGGCGCTGGCGTACTTGCAGGTCATGCGCTCCCGCGATACTCTTAAGTGTGACCAACCCTGTACCAACGAAACGCACACCACTCGCTTCCTGATACACACCGCAAAACACCTAGGTTTATGGATACTTACTGGTCTCAAGGACTCACCGGCTCTCAAGTTTCTGTCCATGCAAATAAACAGGGTCTGCTTGAACTTTGTGATATTCTGGAAAATGTACGGATCCACTGCAATAGATCGTTCAATGTAGTAACTGTTGCACACCGTGCCTACAGACGTTCATTCAGAAACACGACAGGTACAAAAAACAGACACAGTGTCTCGCGCATTGTTATCACCTCGGTGGGCGTAGACACCTTGTCGTATCAATTGACCTTCAAGGGTACGCTAACCGCTATCACAAGAGCCATAGTTACATTCCTTCCCCATTTAACAAACCACAGCAATCCACTTTCAATGCGCCACACACTTATCAATGAAAATGAGAATAACACGATAACGTTGTACATGCTTCAAAGTTTCCGTTCAGACACCTAAAGATGCATAAAAGCGATTCGATACAGTGCTACTTATAGGCTAAACGTTCAGGTGGCTTCCTGATCCGGCTACGTCTTAGCACTGAATTCTCATCCTGAGCATTTGCAGAGGAAACACAGCTTTCATTACTAACCGCATGATTAGTCACACTTGGTTCATTGTTCGGCTGGCAAACATCAACTGGCCAGCTCGTAGGCTGTAAATGAGACGCAATACTGGCGCGCAAGTGATCAGCATGCACAACACGTTCGACTTCTCCTAACTTCACAACGTACAACACGGAATATAGGAAGGGAGTTGCCTCAGGACAGAAGCCGCCGATATTTCGAACAGAGACTGTTCCTCTTCTGGGCACCGTCCTCATCATTGGCATGGTATTTAAAGGGTTAGGTGTGACGCGTTTAAAGGTTCGTGCGAATTGTGGGTGAACAGCCCGGAGGGAAGAAACGTTCCCTACGGGCTTCGACGGCCGGAGTGAATGGCTGCTTTGTTAGAGTGTGGGGGGGATTATGTGAACGTAGTGATCTAGGCTACAGACCGATTACAGAAAAATGGAAGGTTCACGAACACGTGGACGAAACGGGACAACAGGCAAGAATTGGCAAGCATAGCGAAAGATAAGGAGGTTAGTGGTTACGTGGGGAAAATTCTAGAATGAGCAAAGTTTTTTTTTTTAATATTTGTAATACAAAGTTGTGGCATGCAATAAAGAAAGTAGAAAGCAGTGGCCATGCAGAACATAGTAGATGATAATGGAGGTAGAAGGGAAAAGCACATTTTATTTGGAAAGTGTTTCTAGGGTTCACTTCACAAATAAAATATGCTTTTAATCTATATAAATGAATTTATAATATAATCAAAAATATAAATTAAATTATATATCCTAAAGGAATCTCTAGGAAAAGTTCTCTCTCTAGTTCCACATGGGACATGGCGCTGCTTTTCTTTCTACACATCTTTGCTACATGTCCAATTTATTAATTAATTCGTTTATGCGGACGGATGTGCGGTGCATGTCCTTGACCACATCGATAGCACTCTCTAGTTCTTTTCTTCTCTAATAACGTCTGTGGTGACTTGTCTCGTTTGGGTTCCCGTTCCCGTCGAGCAGTTCTGCCGTGTCATTTGACGGACGTGTCGGTGTCACTGCTCCCTGTAGATGCACCGTCAAGCTGTAGCCCCCTTGACTGCCTCTCGGCAGCCTCCATCGCTGTTGCCATTGATACAGCTGTGGCGATTGATTCAGATGTAGTTTTGTCGAACTTATACTCCTGGCCGTCGTCACTCGCAAGTAACCGACAGCGAATATTCCCATTTCGTAGTCCAGATATGAACCTGTCTCGTAGGGCCCTGTCCAGGTAGGACCCGAAGTCGCAAGTAGCTGCCAGCTTCCGAAGGGCCACGACGAAGTCCGACATAGTCTCACCTTCCCCCTGCACTCTACGTTGAAACTCGTAGCTTTCTGTAACCACAGAGCGCTTCGGCTTGTAGTGCTGAAACTTTTCAACAATGTCAGCTAATGCCGTCTCGGAGGCAGTCTTCGGATACAGCAGATTTCTTCTTCTCCCAACACTCTGATGAATACTTGCTTCTTTGTCTCGCCAGTGAACCCGTTGACGGCGCTGAAAGCTTCAAAACTTTCATAGTAGACGTCGAAGTTACCGGACACTGTAACGAACTCTGTTATAGAGCCGATAAGGTTCCCGAAGCCCTCTGGCCTCTTTTCTGCTTTCAACATTTTGGAGAGCGACGTTTAGTCGTTCCTCACCTTTCGAGGGTTCACGCGTTGGATTCGGTACTCTTGATCCCATCCTCGTCGCCAGTGTAATAACTGTCGCACACCGTGCCTACAGATGTTTATTCAGGAACAAGACAGGTAAAAAATCATCAGACACAGTGTCTCGCGCATAGTTATCACCTCAGTGGGCGTAGACACCTGGTCGTATCAATTGACCTTCAAGGGTACGCTAACCGCTACCACAAGAGCCATCGTCTCACACTCAAGAATCCGCTTTTGAAATCCACACTGTGAAAATAAATCATAGTTATGTTTTGCGTCTGCCCTCCCACGCTGTGTTACTGGGTGTGCATCTGGGTGACCGCGAAAGACTAGTGGATTTTCTTATCTCCTTCCTCGCATTTAGCGTGTTTCTTACAATTTATAGCCCGTATCATCGACATATCGGCGAAATGAAATGATATCTATGAATACAGCGATCAACAGGTCGCGTTACCGCTAAGCAACTGAGTCGAGGCTATCCTTTGTAAAAACCGGAATTTGTGTAAGAGCAAGCCCCGGCTTATCATACGGGATGTATCGAATGTATCGACCTCTCAAGCGATCCACCTTGACGCGTAACGTTACCGCTAGGTTTGAAATGCCCACACAAGCACTGCGACATACAGCACGCGTTAAATCTGCATCTGTAAGCAGGCGAAGCTCTCCATGTAGGTCTCCACAGATGAACCCAATCTTTTTGTGTCCAAGAGTGTGTTTCAAGGACTGTGGTTAATGCAATTTAAGGTTAATCTATCACCCCATATAACACGCGTGTGTCATGGTGTGTTGTGGACGTGTGGCAGACCTTGTGCAAGTATTTATACAAGAAATACAATGTATAGCGAGAGACAACAGGAAAAATGAGAGTGAGCTATGTTGCGCATGACTTTAATTAATAGTTTACCCACGGTGGCAACCTTGTTTCCTTCTCTCTGTAGCCATCCCAGATAAAAGAGCTATAAGAGAGCAGGTCTAGACAAAATATGACAAAACGGTTTGACTTCTGTGTTCCTTGTTTCGGAAAGCATGAAAATTTGACAGCTTTGCGAGAGACAGTAACAGTGCACCGCAAGAACTTCCCATGTTAACGAAACCACGGATCTTCGATATGACGCACGCTCTGTGTCTCTCCTCATTCTGCCTTGCCCGGATCATGTGTCCTGCACAGGATACGACACGTCCGTGTTAAATTGTTTTTTCGCTCTTATGTCAAGTTAACGCAGCTCTGTACTGACATGACGATATAAAATGACGGTAAAAGACGACGCGGACAACACTCACTCACACAGCAGACCCCCCGACATTTTTGTCACAGAACAAGATTAAAATAATTCACTTCCGGTAGATATCCTGGTCCCCAGAAGAACACAGCCAAGCAGGTAACTCCTTTGGACCCGCAATGCAGAAAGCTTTTGCTGCCGATCTTGCCAACTAATAAAGGAGAGTGGATTTTGAAAGTTGTATTTCCTGTTGTTTACTTTGCAAAATTGATCTTCAAAATATTATATGAGCCCTGGATGGGCTTGATTTATTTTGAGAAGTTTATTCTCGAATTTTATTTAGCGGGATGTAGATCAGAGTGTATCATAGGAAGCATAAAGGGGTCTAATATATACACGACGGGATGCACACGGCTGTTTGTGAACGAACTGGTTCGCGAAAGCGCCTTTATAATGCAAAGTGTAGCAACACGGGAAGCCATAATAATGTGGCGTAATTTATCGTGCACGTCCTTTTGTTTATATTTATTTATTTATATTGTATGCCGTATGCGTGCCGTACACCCCAATCTCACAGCATAGCAATTGAGCTCTCAAACAATAACCATCAGTTGAACAATAAACGGAGTGAGATTAATATAAACTCGCTCAGACTCGTACACAACGCTGGACCCAAAACCCTTTTGCCGCCGACGCCGCGTATCGCAGTCACGAGACCATCATAACAACGCCGCGGAGAGCCGCCACCGAGAGCTTCTGTCCTGTCGCCCGCAGCGCCACCACAGCCTTGCACAAAGGGGCGCTCTATTTCCCATCGCCATCCAATGCCTCCCGCTATCTCTCACCATGCTCCCGGAAGGAGCAATGACGTCATCCGCGGAATACGACAGCAGCGGCCCCTAGTGGTGAGGCGTCGCTCGTAGCGCCCTCTAGTGGTGTACCCTACACAATGGTTAATCCTTCTATTCATCGGAGATAATCGGTCTATTGGGGGCTGCATTGGAAACAACACCCGCATAAAGTAAGTACCACCGCCGGAGAGATTAAACGGTATTGTGAGAAGGCGCTTGATCCAGTGTGCAATAATACATGGGAATATATGCTTCCATTAATCTGGCGGTACACCGCCGGGCAAAGCGTATGTTCTGCATGAACAGAACGTAAGTGTAAAAATCTACCTCTTAATTGAAGAGATGCGGGGAAAGTGTAAGTGTGGGGTGCGTAATACGTCACTTCCGCTCGCTAAGCCGTGGATGGAAGTCCCATAGGGAAATCTGCGAGTGTTATGTACATGTCAGTACATAGTAGGTCGCGGTTGGTGCTCGCCAGCACGCATTCGAAGCTGTGCTGAAGAAGCGGAGTGCCACCTCATGCATCGAAGATCATCTTGAACTTGCGGAAACCAAACAAAAACAAATGTATCGGGTGACTCTATCAGAATTGCGCTTATCTTGGGTTGCACTTTCTGTCTACTTCTAATCTTTTCAGGACGCAAGAGGCGATAGTGAGCTCTTTCACCCTTTCACATTGTGAGTGAAGGAAAGTCGCGTCTCCGAAGATGCGCAATTAACAAAATAAATGAACAAAAAATGATGTTCCTTCTAGAATTTTTTGCGGACAATCTATCGAACGGATTTTTGTTTTGAAAACGGCTCTGATATAAAGTGACCGAAGGGACCAGATGTTCTCACTGCGACAACTTCCGGGCTTTTATAATTGAAAAGTTAATTATTGAAAGTTAATTAAGACATTGCCTTAGGAGTTTACTAATGCCTCCTAAGAAGTGTCCTTCAGCATATGCTATATTGCAATTGATTTCATCTCGGAAAAAGTGATATTTAAAAAAATATATATGTTCACATTTAGCTGAGTCTCCCTGTATGTAACTACCAAATGAGACATCACATACAGATGAGGCTGTCGTTTTGTTTATGTGTATGTAGTAATTTCACCTTGCCAGGCCCGCTTCTGGGAATGCCAACCCAAAGGCCACCCCCGAAAGGAAAAATTTCGCAGAAGTAGCGAGTGTTAATGTAAAGATGTCCTCATTGTCTCCTCTAAGCGTTATCACTGCAAGAAAGACCACATAACTTTGTGCTTCAGTCAACTAATATGCAAAATGCTTCGTTAGAAAACCTGTATGTGGGAACACCGCTTATTTCGCAGTTGCGCATTATTTAGTAGGCTACATGGCCATAATAGGAACCTCACATACCAATACCGGCTTGATTGTTTGCAGTGCTGGAAATTCATGTGACAAATGCCACTGTTTCAATATCCTGCTTAGCCACATTTATGCTCTCTAACGCCTCGCATAAACTGCAGTGATATCTCGTGTGAGGACGCGAATTTATGGTTATAACCATTTTTCTTCTTGACACTTCTCGAATGACATTTCTTTCCGAAACACCTACCAGGACCTCTTGTTTGTTATTTCAACGTGAACACTGTAGAGAGTGAACCAGCACGTTTGTGTACTTTTTATTTCAGCTATCCAAATTATGGGTCTGCTAAGCAACCACAACAATTGGAAGTAGCTGCTGAACATTTTGCAACAAAAGAGGATAATATAAAAGGCACCATAGTGTTTTAAAAATCATGTAAAAATAGTCAATAGAGAAACGCTGGAGGAAAATATGAACGATACCATTAGTGGCACTACAATTAGTTTTATCAAACTTTAATTGAAATGAATTTAATGTCGTCAGTCGAACCGCGAAGTTTGCCATGTGAGCGCAACCTTTTTTTTTTCTTTTCAGACACAGAAAGCACATTCTGTCCCATTCTATTAGTATCTTCCCCCCGCCACACTGGTACAATGCTGCTGATAGAAATGTGAAAATAGTCCTTCTGAGAGTCATAGAGCAACTTCAGTTTGATGATGGTGATTGGGGAGCTCCATCACCAATGAGAGAGGGAAACTCGCGATACGAAGACTTTCAAACTACTATTGTATTGCTATTACACTATTACATTGTGGAATGTACTTCGTAATGTAATGGGCTAAATACTATAGGAAAAAAAACTGTTTCTTTCTGTCAATGAATGTTTTCTTTCCCTGAAAAATTGCAGAGTTCCATTCAAAAAATTAAAATTATTCGATAAAAACTTGTAGCACATGGCAAAAGCTCCTTACAAATAATTGCCGTTAATCACATAGTAGAGATAAAACGAAGGAGCCTTTTGGGTGACGTATACTGGCCCATCGCGAAGAGGAACAGATAAAAACTCTTCATTGTAACGTAGTGTAGATGTACGCAGCAGAGGTTTTTTTTTTTTCACTCAGTTACTGAAACACCCTCTGTACACCCCCTGAATAAATGCTGTGTACATGGGCAGCCCATCCACTTATATTGGATAATACCAAAATGAGAATGCATTCCAAAAAAGTGGCCAAATAAACACTGTGATGTTAGCAACTTGTGCTTCTTCGAACTGCATTGGAAAGTATGTCTTCATTCAAACAGGCTTTTGCAAGACCTTTTCGCACAATGCAATTTGACATTGCGAAACGTGACTTTACACGCTCATCCAACACAAAACACCACTAGACCAAAAACAGCCATCATTTGGCATTATAACTCCTAGTCATAGCTATTCCAGCAAAAGTCTGTGCCATTTTTCGCTGGTCTTTATTTCTTTCAATGCTTTACGTAGAAGAAATCCATGCTGCTTCATACAGCTGAATAGTGTTCTATCAGGAGAAGTGGGTCTGTTTGTTTCTCTTTGTTTGATAGATGCTGTTGGTTGACAGTATTCACTTTGCTCGATGTTGCTCGAAGTAAGCTCTTTACAGTTATGGGTATTTGTGCAGAAATGTTGCTATCTAGGTGCTGGGTAGAAATTCCTATGAAGCACGCCACCCTCAGTGGTATTTGGTAAATTAATAATTTTGGATCTGAGTCTGCTAAACTCCATCACAGGACACGGTAGGCTGAAATGGGAAGTGCGAAAACTTGGAGGGTTAAATTGGTAGTAATCTAAGTAATAGCGCAATGATATTATAGAGCAGTTTCTATAATGAGTAGAATTTTAAGGCTCCTAAAATTATAGTTGAGCTTATTAAGAGTAGTATGGGCTTTTTGTTTCAGTTTTTCTAAACAGCAACGCAAGAGTGAAAATAATTCATATAGTAGGAATTCAATCACATCATATACCTGTTCCTGTAACAGCGTTCTTTCTAGTCCTACGTCGTGTGCGAATGGGACTTTGCCCTTAGGCTTTTCGTGCCTCTTTGCTCGCTGCAGTTGCAGCTGTAGCCTCAGACAATGAGTATAGAACCATAGAAAAGGTTGTATACCATGCATTACGTAAGTCTAGTGATGATGTTGAGCGTTCCAGGGCCTCAAACATTATTTTAGAGTGCAGGCTAGCAGCTTTCATAATGAGTGAGGATGTTACGGCTGTTGTGGTTCTAACGATTGAAAGTGGCAAGGGTGTCTTCTGATAAGTCTTGGGGGTGGAAATGCTTAATTGCTATGATCAGGTTTAATCCTGGTGTTTTGTGCTTTTTGCTGTTTTCGAATTTGTATGTAAGAGTGAATATCATTAAGAGTTGGATAATGCAAATAATCTTAAATATAAAAATAATCAGTAAATAAGTTGAGGGTTTGTATAGCTCTCTGCCACTGCCTAGCACAGCTCAACGCATTCTCAGACAGGATGTGATGACGTCATGCAGTGGCTCCGTTGTTTCAAGTGGCTGTAGCAGTTGTGTGACCGTTAGTGGAAAAAAAGTGGAGCCTCAGAAAATGAAAGGTTTGGTTCTCGTGGTTGATGGAGGGCGTTTTCTTGGACTTTGTGACAAGCTGATTTACGATGAGGACTGTTTTTGAATAAGAGGAGTGTGTGTGTGTGTTTAGAAATAGTTTGATGTGGAAGAATGTGTTTTCCACTTTGCTCAAGTGTTTCTCTGTGCTTGCTTTCCTTTGTTGTCTAGCATTCATGTGATTTTTCCTCGCGTGACAGCGCTCATTGAGCAATATCCTGACGTGCCCACACCTGCTCTGTATTATGATGCATGCATGCTTTTCTTTTCTTGATGCATCTAGTTGTATATTTTTTTACAAGAAACATTCTTGCTGAAGCAGTCTCATAACGATGATGATAGTGCTCCCGCACCCTTGATCTGCATATTCTTATATTCTGGCAATATTCTTAATAATTGTATGAATAAATTAGTTTAGAAAGTAACTGCAAGGGGTAGATGTCTGGCTTTATTCAAGACGAAAAAAAAACATCATTATTCAGTTCTCTGCCTGGCTCTCTAATAGAAGAGATGGTGCCTCACTGAGCACCTCGGCATTAGCCTGTGTTCTTTCTTAAATTTGGTAGTTTTATTTATTAAATCTTTGGCATTAAAATCCTTAATTGCGACAATCATCTTTCATGCATGGTGTTTTGTGCTTTTCGGCAATAGTTTTTCTGCTTTTCATGCAATCATTATAGTAGTATAAAGAAAATCACCTTCGGACAGTCATTCAATATATAATAGGCCTCCTGTCAGAGGGCAGCCGTACGCATCCTTGAACAATGCAGCTGCGTGCCTCGGACACAAACCGATGACGTATTGCCATGGCTATATTGTTTCAGGTGAACCTTGTCCCAAGAATTTGCATAGACCGTTAGTGGAAAAACAGTGTTGCCTTGAGACAATGGGATGACGTCGCGACCAATGAACAAGACCTGTATAAGGTGCAAAGATTCACTTCTCACTTAGCCTCTTGCAGGCACAGACGTGTTACTGGTAGGTCATGCGCGTTGATTCTGTCTGTTGCAGTTGCGTTGGCCGTCGGCAGAAAAGTGGAGCATCAGTGGGATTCAGTTTGCCTCTCACCAGGTATGGATGTGTGGCTCGTCACTGGTGTGTGGTGTGAGACGATTCTGGTGGATTGTGGAGTGTCTCTGGTGGAAGTGTCTCTCTGTGTTTGCTTTCCTATATTGCCCAATACTCATGTGATTTTGCCTCATGTTACAGTGGTCGTTGAGCAATCTCCTGATGTGCCCTGACCTACTCTGTTTTATGATGCATGCTTTCCTTTGTTGATGCGTGTACCTCTGCATTTGTTTTTTTTTTTGGACAATGAATATTAATGTTGATCATTCTTGTCTTGACCATGAGTTCAGAAAATAACTGCAGAACGACAGATGCGTGGCTTTTAGAGGAAAAAAGCATTACGTTCTGTATTATGCAGAGCTTCTACTGACCATGTGGAGAGGTATGAGATTACGTATACGAACGAGCTGTCATTCAGAAAATAGTGTATACGATCTTAGAGATAGTGTGTTTAGGTTTGACGCGACACGCTATCAACATCCATGACAGCCATGAGGGACCACGTTTCGAGGAGTGTATAGGGAGGAGCTACAGTGAAATAGTAGCAGTCTGTAAAAGTCCTGAGCCCGCGCCAATGACTGCAATCAGACTGGTATGAGCGAAAGCGTGTGAAATTTCTAGTGAGACATTGAGAAAGTGTAACAAAGGTGGATATGCACAGAAAAGGTCTAAAATTTTTCTTCACATTCTTGCGGAGTCAATGATAGGGATGCCTCTGAGGAGAAGCCTCTGTTGAAGACATTTGCATGTCCCCACCTGAGGGCCTTCTTATACTGATGAAGTCATGAACTCATGTGATGTTTTTTAGGCAATGTGATAACCTATGTTCTATTAGAGCTTATAGACTGGAACATGTTTGTAGCAAACACCTGTGAAGCACTTGCAAATTGATATTGACACAGTATGAGGAGGTTCTTCTTCCTTCCTTGTTTGCTTACTGCTATGACTCATATGTTCATTCATAAACACAGTGGTCAATACGGCAATATTTACAAGCTTTGATGTCTGTAGAATGTATTTCGCTGTATAGTGGCTGTCTGGTTACTCCCGGAGGGCATATGGCGGACATCTATTGTGCATGAAAGGGATGCTCTTGTGATCTTGCAGTGTTCCTGTGTCAAGATGGCAGCCACTCACTGATGCCCACACGCACCTGAAAGAAATGTGAGAGCATCGTCTCAGTGAAATCGAAGAAACATACACATGAAGAGACAGCATCTACTGCATCACACGTCAAAAAGGCAAAAACTTTTGTATGCTTCAGAAGGCAAGTTTTCCATTATGGCATGTACAGCACATGGTTTGAGGAATTTCTGCAGTGCTTTGCTAATGGTCCCCAGAGCCACCTGGTAAACTGTTTGTAGGTAACGTACTGAAGCTTCCTGCATGTACCATGGACATCGTAAAATTATGATATGTAGCTCTACTGATAAACTGCAGGCATACGTGAATGAACTCACTTGTTCACTTCGCTGTTCCCGATAAGGGCGTAGTCGTCGCTTTCTCTCACGTAGCAGTGTCCAACCAGAGTATTTCAAAGTACTGCTTTCTTTAAGTGTAACCGTTATGCTGCTTCAGTCGTCATAGGCGCGCATTAGCCTCAAGGATACTTGGACTGAGGGAAAAATATCAACAATACCAAATTTCCGATGTGAGGCAATTTTCGTTACACGCGAAGACTGTTTCCCACGCGGCCAGGTGACAACGATGACGGCAATCCATACTCCGTCGACGATTCTGCGGATGGCATCGTGTCATGCAGTTTCTCCGGCGTGCCTCGTAAGAACAGAAGTTTTGCCGGCGCGACTGATCGACTATCCGAGGCTCGAGGGCATTGCGCTTTGGTAAATTCGACATCACACGGCGTGTACCCCCAAAACATTTCGGACATTACGGTTTCGCCACAGAATGGGACGCGGATGAGAAAGGCGAGCCTAGCCGTAGCCGACACGAGCCAACCCAGTGTTGTTGCATTGGGAGTACTCAGCCTCACGCTCGAATGCAATATTTGAAATTCGATTACTCAAAGAAAACAGGGATTTCACAAATAATATTTCGTACCTGAGATGTACTCTTCCTAGGCTTTCATAAAATCACAAGGTTACCCTGGGTTGGAATTCACTTTACAGTTCCTTGAATGTCACCACACTGACAGCACATTTATCGACGTAATGAACATGCAAGCAAGCTTCGAGGACGTTACGAATGCATTACTCACCTTCCGGAATGGTGTGGCGACAGCATAACATAACCGCGTTGACATGCAGAGTGGCCTGAGTTCCTTCAGAATATTTCAAAGAAAATGATACACATGGATGCAGCTGTGCTCAGATATATCAGAAAGCTATTGAATCTCACGAGTGGTATCTGAGGCAAATATTTGTTTTGAGTTGTGAGATAGAATGTGTCTTGCTATTACCGCAGGAACTGATGGCCCTGTCACATGGACATCGTTCAATGATCATTGAAAGCTATGACCACCGAAACGCCTTCAAGCGCGCAGCGTGTCGACCTGCAAGAGAGAGTCTTGGATCCAGTGCCATTTGAGAAGTTGACCTGCTGCACGCTTAGTGGCGTTGCGCGCACTTTCAATGTAAAGTCACTGGATGGCGGATCCAATCCAGTCCCCCCTGAGTATCAGACTAAGGAGATCGTGTTCACTGTCATCTGGTTCATCTGCTTACCCTGACGAGTGTTCGTGTGTCGAGCGCCAAGGGAAACATGTACGAAATCTTAGCAGGAAGTGTGTTCGAGACCAATACGACAATGTTGTGCACCGCTTCAAAGTCTACTTGGCTAAGTTTCTCTTCCGAAAACAGTTTATATAGTAAATAAACGGGTTTTGGAGATTCCCTCTCCCTCCCTCTGCAGCAGCGAAAGTCCCCAGTGTACTGATACATTCTCCTTCCTCTGGGGTGCTCTTACTCCTCAGCAGCCTCCTGACTACCCCCCTGACAAAATCCGGGGGATAACCCGCTCTCCCTCCCTCTGCAGCGGCGAAAGTCCCAGCCACAGTGACATCATGATTACGTAATCCAGGCACACGAATGGGAGCGCAGGACAGGCGATCTCTCAGAGCTCGTTTGCTTCACGTTCACACCACAATATACTAAGTGAAATGTACTCAATACATGCGCCTTCTTTCGCTTACTTGTGGAAGCACTGACGCGACGATGTCGCGGAGAGCACATTGTTACGCTCCTGCCTGCACGAACACGTCCGAAGCTAACCCGCAACTGACAGATTCACAGAAAATCCCCGACTCAATAACAACAAGACGCCGTTCCAACCGCTCGCCGGTCGGTCGCTAAAGGCTCTGCGACCGCACCCTGATTGGACTTGGGCAAGGGCGATCCTTGATTGGCCTTGACTAAGAGGCGTTTTCTCGATTTCCAGATAGGGAACTCCGGAATACCCCCAACGTACGTAGTCTGCTCTTGCCATGTTGATGATTGATTGATCAACATGCCATGTATTACGTCAAATTGCACAGAAACTATTCTGCTACTTGGTGTACTACTACTCTTCTCTTTAAAGCAACGTGTATGTCTTGCAGTCTGCAGCATTTACCCTCGACAATTTTATCACGTACGAGCAACGCACACCCACGCTCATGTCCACTGCCCCCCTCGAAGCTTACAATATGCTTCCACTAGATCATTTTAGCCACCCTCGCGTCAGGCTAGGCATTCGCGAAACTTTTCTTTTGAGCAGCGTGGAACTCCAACCGTTTCACGCACACGTTGTGATATAACATAGTTCCCGGCATGTGACTCGTGACGTAGCCCAGCGTAGCCACAGCTGATATAAGCAGCGCGTGACCTGAGAAGAAAAAAAAGGCAGGGTCTCGCCGACGTCACGCGAGGACCGTAGCGGCAGTCCGCTGCTGCTTTCTCCATATGGATTTCTGAATTTGATTAGACACGAACAATACGCTGGAAAGTGAAACCATTGTTCATGGCGAGTCTCGATTGACAGTTTGACGAAAGACAGAGGGTTCTGGATCATGTTAAGTGCCACCTCATTGCGCCTTCACAGAAACTGATGTCCATCCTCTTCGGAATTTTTTTCTTATTTCCCATGTGAGATAAATTTTAGACCTGGTTCACGGCATAAATAGAACACAGAATACCCTGAAGTGAAGCGTCGGGGAGGGGTAAGCGTAAAACTAAGAGCTCCAACTCCTACTTACCCGGATTATGGAGGGCTTGATGTTCAGTTCGATAAAGGTATCTTTGCAGGCCATAAAAGTTGCTGTAGCTATGCGGCCGGCGCGTGCTAGTTCCATTGCATCTTTGCACAGGAAGAAATAGAGGAAACGTTATTATATTTTCCGAATGCATCGTTTTACAACGTGTCACACTGCGCCGGGTCGGTCATCATTCTTTTTATTACTCCGTGTTGAACTGTGCCTATACTCCAATCCGACTAAATTCCGTCTCATTTCATTAATGCAAAGTCTGTTATATAGGCTTAG